>NC_137455.1:136751817-137446104 GCF_964235325.1 Thermobia domestica | reverse complement strand
GGTGACACTATGGATACATCCACAGTCCAAATCCACGAGGACCTGAAAACCATTCTCTGCCCAGAGATCTATGAAGACTGCACACCACCAGGCTTCTGGAGGTACATGCTCAACTCACCTCATTCACACGTAACACCAATAGAAACCCTGAAGCCCTATACAAAAAGCCTGACCCTAACAAACAAAAGCAAGCCACATTGAACCAAAGAAATGGCGACAATTAGAATTTGCTTATCAAAAATATAACCACTGTCAATGCAACACAACAAATGGAGATATGAACACATGCTTGAAGCTTAAAACACAGAAACCGTTATTAATCTTTTGATTTTATCAGATGGGACAGTATTTCATTTTGCACAGTACAAGTCAAATGAGGTGTTCAAAAGCCAAACCGATTAACTCCACTTTTTATTGTTTTTCAGTTCTTCACATTTTTGACTTGGAAAAGATACATTTTTTCAAGAGGTAAAATCGATTAACTCCATAGTGTAACAATTTACCACTAGAATGCATAAACGTTCTGATCATTCTCATTTAAATACATTGGTACACTAAGTTACTAAAATGCTCACTACTGAAAAACCCTTTTTGATGGAGTTAATCGGTTTGGCATCTGAACGGCTCGAATCAAAAATATTACGCGTGAAACATAAATAAAGGTAATTAATTGTATAACACTTGAAGGTTCTTGACAGCATGATGCATTAATGAAATATGTCATAATCGTGATTAGAAAATTTCAATCATAACATCTTTCACTCTATCATAATAATTAAATCATGTTATAGTAAGGAAGACAACTGGGGAAACAGTAAATAATTCCTCCTTTCCATACCAAATGACAAAGATGTATTGTGTTCTCTGAGTGGTGGCTACACTTAATATACGATGAAGTCTCACGATATCCGTATAATCATGCTTTTCCTATTTTCCAACGCAGCATCCCTATTATATTCAGAAAACACGCCACAATTATGTATATACGTGTATGCATATAAAGAGAGATATCCTTCTAAACTGCCATCGCACCAATACACGCTCGTTCTCAGTGCTCGGTTGTGGTGATAAAATCACTGACAGAAGTGTAAGTTATGATCATTTTCCGTTTTCCATACCTGGTTAATAATATAATGATGTGTTGCGAATGACTGTTGTAGATAAACAGAGTTTCATAGATGGAAGGAAGAGCTCGAGTATTATCATTTTGCAGTATTAATTTCTAGATAAAAGAGAGAGTGTGGGAAAGGTGATAAAGAATAAAGTTTTGCATAGAGGAAGGATCATTGTTTATGAAATACAATTGATAAATGAACTTCTGAAGTTTAGCTGGACCATTCTGTATAATTCTTTCTTTGCCCCAATTATTTGTTAAATATGAATGTTTCATTCTGCAAGTCATTCTATATGTGCAAATATAATCATTTTAACCTTTGGTCTTACGTTATGTATACATTTCATTAGAGAAGTAATAGGCGTAGGGTCATTTTGCATTATATACGAGGAGCAACCGAAAAGTACGTCTCGTTTTGTTCTAAGGTTCACACTTTTTGTCGTTTCAGGAAAGCGTCGCAGGCCTCCATTCTTCGTCTCTAAGCAGTGCAGGTTTTGTTTCTATGTGGTAGTAGTTGAATCACTGACTGAATGAGTGAGATATGATTCTGATACTCCCCAGGAGTATGGAATTTTCGCTTGGAGAGCAATGACAATTGTGAAATTCCTCTCCGTAGCTGGACGTTGTGCAGCCAATATTCGTTACCAATTACAGGGTGTGTAATGATAGTACCTTTGCAGTAAACATTGTTAGGAAGTAGGTGCGTGAGTTCAAAGCAGGATGAATGAATGTGAAAGATGAACGGAGACCTGAACGTTGAAAAAGAGCATTAACTGACGCTAATACTGCCCGTGTTAAAATTTTCTTCATGGAAGATAGGCATGTTACCATGCAAAAGATTTGTGGTACATTGGGGCTAGCAGTGGGAAGAGTAGAACGAAGAATTACAAACGAACTAGGCCTAACGAAAGTTTTTTTTTTCTCGCTGGGTATTGCGAATGCTTAATGACGATCAGAAAGAGACAAGGATTCGATTCAGTGTTGTATATTTGACACACTTCAGAAGAAAGGGAAGCAATTTCTTGGAAAGTGTTGTGACAATGGATGAATCACAGATTCCATTATTCAATCCAGAAACATTTATGCCGTCGATGCAGTGGAAACACATAGATTCACCACCTCCCAAGGAATTTCGTCAGGTGGTATCCAATGAAAAGACCGCTACGGAATAAGACCCGTAATTGACTGATCAATGGCTATAAGGTGGACAAACTGTATAAGGTGGACATTTGAAATTTTAGCAATATTCGTGACTTAAGGTACACCAAGGATTTTTTATTTTTTTATTTTTTGGAAAAAATTCAACGTGAAAGGGGCAGGAACAGAGGATGTAATTGTAGGATGCAAATAAAGGGTAGGAGTTGTAATTTTTATATTAAGATGTCCATTTTTCTAAATTCTGTAACTTAGAGGATTGAAATTAAAATAATTAACCATATACTTAGGACATTTTTGGCAGGCCCGTAGCCAGCAGAAAAATGTAAGGGGGGCGATAGAAGTTAGGGGAGTCCGATCCAACCATATTATATTTCATTTGCAAGTCTATCGTGAAAATTTAGGGTTCGTTCCCCTAGACACCCTGGATACGGACCTGTTACAAAATAAAAATAAGGTGGGGTAGTTCATTAAAAGTCCCATACATCGGAATTCCTTAGTTTTAGAAAAACGAACTTTAGTGTTTAGTATTTCATCTAAAATAATTAAATATATATTTCTGCGTTTTTTGGTATTTGGCGTGGAGAAAGAGAGAGAGAGAGAGAGAGAGAGGAAAAGGAAGAGCTCCCGCTGCACCGCCCCGCTCAAAGAAAGGGATGTAAGTGGGGATAAGAACTGACAAGTAACATGCAACTGTTATATAATGAAGGGTTATGCTATAATGCATAAATGAAACTTAATAATTTTAAATGATAAAATAGTTGCTAGATTGGGTAGAAGGCAGAAAAAAGAGAGAGAAAGAGAGAGAGAGAGAGAAGAAAGGATTTAAATATTAGGATGGGAATGAGCACTTGCTTTAATTGTTTGTTTTTGTTTTATTTTGCTTTGTTTTGTTTCTGACGATCTGTGGTTGTTTTAATTGATGAGATGACCTTTTGAAGTTTTGTTTAACGTTTTGACTCGTAAGCAATGGAATTAATATAATATTAACGACTGTATTTTATATTTTTGAATCAAAAATCCAATATATTTCGATCAAAAATTTTCTTGTAGACCTTATATGGAGAACAACATATAGTGTAACCAAACCCAAATTATAAGTGATGTGCTTATTCAGTAAAAAATACGAAAACTCGAAATAGGGGCCATTCAAAAATTTTGTGGCCCCTGATCCAAAAACTTATTATGGTCCAAGATCACAATCTTTTGATCCATTTTTGATTTTCCTAATTTTCTTGTATTTTGTTAAATCTGATAGGGGTGATGAATGGATTTTTGTAATTTGGTTTGATGATAGTATTTGGATGGTAGCCTGCACTTTTTTATGGACTGCTTTTGCTGCAATGAACTCTTAGCTTTTAAGTTTTGAACAGCTTTAGCCTTTATTGGTGATTATTTGCTTCCTTACTTTAATTGCACAATTTATGCCTAGCTACTTTACCACAAGCTCCTAAATAGTTTTGTTAAGAGAAGACGCTGACGTTTTAGATTATTTAACCAAAAGACTTGTGGAATGCAAAGGAACGTGATGCGAGTTTTGAAGGAACACTGGTTTATTGTTTGTTGGCTATTTTTGCTGTACAATGATGAAATGAATATAATAATTTTATAAATACTTGTTTGGCAAAGTATAGTTAGGATAAAATTCTTTTGAGACTGAATTGATGAATTAAATGAAATTTTAGAAAAAACAAAATGCTTTGATTAAAACAGTAATTTAAATAATTTAATGAATATGTAGTTGTAATAACTTTATAGTAATTTTACAGTATAGCAGAGTATTGCAAAATATCTTAATATCTATATAGAGATTTCAACGTATGTTCCTATCGTCTACTATCATTAAGATATTAGGATCTAGAAAACTAGTAGTGAGACACATCGCTATCACTAAGAAATATGTGCAAGGGTATTAGATTTCATAACAGGGGCGTCATTTAGGGGGGCAGGGAGGGGCATTTGCCCCCCCCTGAGTTTGAGATGTATATAGATTTTATCAATAGAATAGTAGTAAATCAGTAAAAACGCGAAATTTTACTTATATCAAGGGGTCTTGCCCCCCCCCCCAAGCAACATCTGAAATGACGCTCCTGTTTCATAATGGAAGCTTACAGGAAAAAAGATATGTTTGTGTGTAACTGAATATTTTCTTTCCTAGCAACTCTTACAATATTAAACTTCAGATTTACATGTACACGAACAAAACCATCTAAATTGTTAGAAAACTTTACAATTACGTTTAATAAATAAATTTACCTTTCTGAAGCATTCACAGAGACTTCATTGAATTTATAAGACAAATTGTAATCTCAGATGTTATGTAAATGTGTATATGCGAGTAATTGAATAATTAACACATATTTCCTCTCTCCGATGATCCATTTCGCACTCAAAATGATATTATGGTTCTTGTGTATACGTATTACTATGGCCTTGTCAGTGACAGATCGAATTGGTTGCACCTGTGTCTAACGCATGCTGTCACTTTCCACAATAACTGTGTCACGTCTGTCTTCAACTGTTGAAGAAGCACTTTTTTTTTTTTTTTTTTTTTTTTTTTTTTTAACAGAGTAAATCTAGTTTTGTGTTATTCAAGTAGAACTATAGTATTTTGGGTTTACGAATATGTTTGTATTTTAGGAAGCTTTCCTTTCCAATAAATGGGAGCCTTAGATTATGACTTTTATCCTTTTCTATCGTCAGCGATGTAAAGGTATAGTATTATTTGGATATCCAAATATAGTATAAATAATATTTGGATAACATTAAGTAGGTATGTAAGATCTGTAAAGGTTGAAGAAGACTTCATAAAAGAAAAAAATAAATTTTTCACATACCGACTACGATTGGAGCACGGTGGCGCAGTGGTAAAGCGCTTACTTCTAGTGCGTGGGGACTTTGGTTAGATCCCCGGCCAAGTAAGTTTGTGGTGAACAACATCTTGTCCGTGGGTTTTCTCAGGATACTCCCGTTTCCCCCACTTTGTCATAAATCATCCGACTCCCTTAACTTAACAGGCGTAATCGCGGGACGTTAAACTAAAATATTTTATTTCATTTAATTGCATATTGACTACGCTGAGTTCCTTTCGATATAAAAAAGTTTCTGCTTTCAAACCCACATAGCATGGAGATCCTGGATGTTCTGGGACGTCAGTCCCTGGTTATCGGGATCCCTATGAAACGTCCCATTATGTCATTGGACATCCCGTGAACATAGCGAATCCTGTTGTCTGGTTTTGTCTCGACTCCTGTGGGACATTTGTGAGGTGCTCGTAGGATAATCGCAGAATGACTTTTAAGATATACAAATATAGCCTCACAACATTAATATCATATTGAAATCCAAGGTAACCGCGTGAACATTACCATTATCCTTAAGTTTAACTACATTAAAGTTATTTGAATCAGAATCTTTCGAGACAGGTATGAGAACTAATGATGGAATTGATCACAGATCACCAGGTGACTTGAATCACGATTTTTGTTTGGGTCGTTCGGATCTGACACTTGCTTCTCAAATACGGTGACTAGGAAGCAGATAAACTATCTGGCCTACAGTTGTACTACAAAATATTATAACGGATTAATGATGCCCATTACTCGAGCTTGAACTTCATTTGCTAATTTCCAGGTGTGACCAGGAGTAAAAGCAAGGGGGAACGTTGGAGGCACGCCGTCCCCCAGCTTCCATAAAATATCCGTGGTGTCCCCCCACTTTCCAAAATAATTACAATAGACAAACATAGGCACGGGGAACGGCGTGATGTCATGCGGCCCCCTACTTTTTCAGATTCACTTTTACCCCTGAGTGTCACATTTTTTAGTTCATGATTCCTTGTCTTGAATATCGCAAGTACAATTTCCTGTTTATTTTTCTTCCCGTACTGAAAAATCATAGAGGAGTTTTCAAACATACCAAAACAGTTAATAAAGCACCGTTTGGGATCTGCGGTATCTTATATATTATACGGGTTCACTCAATTAAACTTTCACGATTTGTCATAAGAAAAAATGTAACTTACCTTTTCTGTGATTCGTTGAAAAAACAGATTGAGGAAAGAATATTTTTGCTAGAATTATATTAACAGCTACATACAGTACGTATTCCCCATGTGCATATGAGGATATTTCACCGTCTGCGGGTCATGGGTCTGTGCCGATCAACAGATCTCTGGGTTACGTATCACAAACTTAAAGGCCCGTTCCATCATCTGAGGAACAGCTAAGTGATGTCCCCAAGACATTTTGTAGTAGGTAGGAAATAATAAAAACAATAATCAGAATTTGCCTTTTAACTTTAATTTATTTTATAAAACATTTTCCGCAAAATTAATATTAATTGGTTTACTTTTTTATTTCATATTTTCTACCAGTACTGTACAGCGGGGGACACTTCTAAATGGTACAGCCATATGGAGATTTACGGCAAGAGTGCTCCACCAGTTGAGTCCAAAGTATTTGCTGGAAGTATTGCAACCGAATTAACTTTAAAAGAAGGCGGGTGGCATAATGGCCAGGCAATGAAAATTCCCGTACACTTGGGTGAAATTCCCACTACCGTCTGCAGCATCATTTCTCCAAAATAAAATGAATCTTATACGTGTTGTTCTTATGCCAAATATACTATTTGTTATTCGTCCTATTCGTGAAGATAAAGTGCAACAACAAATAAAAGCCCAATCCTGTTGCTGTTGGAATGAACTCTCTTTAAGTCGTTTGATCTGAAATGACTTTACAGAACCTAAATAAATATTCTGTCACTTCAGGGGGGGGGGGGTTGGAAGAGCAGAAGCTCCCCTCCTACAGTATGAAAACATATACTTTTAATCAAATGCTTAGCGAGAGTGGACCCATTGGTATAGCGCTTTTATGATTTGAAATCTTGCTCCCAAACCATCTTTTGTCATAACTGACAACATAGGAAAACGGGAGATGCAAATATGATGAAGGAGAAATACACTCACATGTGCAAATTCAGAATTGGAGACAAAATGATCGGATAGCATCCATATTTTGTCGAAAATTTTGATTTTGTAAGTAGACATGTAAAAGCTCACCCGAACTTGAGAGCATCCCATTACCAATTGCTGAATTCAAGTGGAGAACTCAGTTGAGAGCATCAGATGATTACGGAGGGAGAGAAACATCTTAAGATATGGGGAACGAACAATGGAAAAAAATACCAACTTGCCTCGACCGGACTCGAACCCTAAACCCCATGATTACGAAGCCACGCCTTTGCTCACTCATCCACGGAGCCACACAGAGTGCCACGGTCATACGTCAGGAAAAGCGTTCGTTACGACCAGTGATTTGTTTGTAGGGGGAAGCTAGGGAAATTCCCCTTCTCTAGTTTCTCTTTCCTTGGCACTAACTTAATTACTGTTGTCCCAGCCTGAGAAGAATATTTTCCACCACTCTAGAAAATTTCCTAACAATTTGCATACATTTTAAGCAACATAATTCATCGCAAATTTCCTAACAATTTGCATACATTTTATTCATCGCTGTTCTGCATAATTATAATTACACAAAGGAATTATTTCCAATTCTATGAATTCCCGTACCAGGTAAACAGAAGTACTGAGTATGAAATTCTATATCTCGCGAATAGTTTTGCAGAAAATACCTAAGCTAAATTTTCTATTGGGAACAGGGAGAAGCACACACGCGGGGCTTAGGAAGCAGATTGCGCCCATAAGATTTGTTTTGGTCAGTAAGGGACATAAATTTACATTCAAATGGGAAAATCACACGTTTAATTATGCTATAATTTTACTTTTAAGAACTCCAAATGCGTAGAACGAAGGCATTCTTTTTTGCTTGGAAGAATAAAATTATGGCTGAAGGTACTACACATTCCTTGCTACCGTATCGCGATTTAATTAAATGTTTTAAAAGTTTTTAAAGCTCAATCCCTAACCAAATTGATAACTACATGATCTATCTCTTTGCAGTTCACTTAAAACACTATAGAAATATCGTAAAACTTAATAAAAGGAAAAAAAGTTCTTTCACAGCGTGAAGCTTACGATTAGTACCATATACTTATAGCGTAGATTGTTCGTGTATCTTCTTTCGTAGCTCATTGGATCCGTATAGAATTCCCATTCCTGCGACCCGTGTTCGAATCTCCGCGTCGCTGTTTTTTATTTTTATTTTATTATTGATCAGGTAGGACTCCAGTAGAAAGAAACATATGGTTACAGTTCAAGGTGTGATTCGATATTCTGCAAGTATTTATTTATTTTTTTCTTGTCAAGCGAAAAATTGAAGTAGAATTTTACATGCGTAAAACTTCTAAATTTGACTGTTAATAAGAACTATGAATAAGATTACAGCTCAAAATAAATTGAATTCACTTCAATTGTAATCCATAATTAGCTATGGTCAAGGAAATGGATTTAAACTGTTTTGTGTGTGATCAGCACATTGACTTGGATCATCTCTATTTCTGGAACTAAATATCACTAATTTTTTTTTTTCGTTTATATATAAAATTCTCATCCTTTAGTCCTTAACAAAACAGAGATTATTGTTCAAACTGTCACTATGGGATTACATTTCATTATATAAAGAAATTAAACTAACTATATATATATATATATATATATATATATATATATATATATATATATATATATATATATATATATATATATATATATATACTTAAAAATATCGAAAATAATATGACAAATATTATGAACAATTTTATAATAGAACTAAGCAATGTTTTATAATACACTAAACTGAATGAAATACAAGGTATTTGAAGTTAGCGATAATATTGCCAGTAGATTCTGAAATACAAGTTTCTTGAACAGATAGGGACACTTCACCTTGAAATATACACCTTAAATTTGATTCTCGATAGAATCTGAAATATGTTAAAAACTTTAAACCTTGAATAACGCAACACAAGTTTGAATCCCATGCTTGTAATTGTGTCGTTACAAACTCACTCTTTTTATATAAATCAACCAATCTAAAGCCGGATCTTTATTCAAAAAGTATTTTCTCCTTTACGTATATTTCAGGGAGAACATTTAACGTCAACTTTTTATTAGCAAATGTAGCAACTGATCCAATTGAATAATGCTAAAAATAGCCTACTTCGCTTGCTAGAACTTAACTTTGGTAGAAGTTCATACATCAAATCAATTTTTTTGTGTGTTTCTTGTTTTTTTTTTGGGGGGGGGGGGTTTCTTAGGTTTCTGAATACTTCGGAAGATTTTAACAGAATCCTTGTAATTATATATTTATGTTTGCTCAGTTTGATATGAAAAAAAAATATTTCTTATGAAGAAAATGGTCTGCAGAGCTCTTTGTAGAATGTCTGTTATTAGTTGTAGTAGTTGGTTTTACTTTAGCATCCCATTCAGCAGCGAGGCTATATGAGACATGGACTTACAGCTTAACGTGGGATCCGAAACCATAGGCTTCTACTGAGAATCGAGCTCCGTTTTTAGGGAAAAAATCTAACCACAGTCAGTTCCTACCCGTTGGGGTTAGAACATACCCTATTATTATACTGGTATTTGGAAGCAGTGATAATTGGTTACGGATTTCGTGACCTGGAACAGACCTGGATACGACGACACGTCGTGATACGCACGATGAAATTGTATGATACTGTTAAATATTAAAGTTAATGCATCATTTTTATATCAATAAATAACTTAAATAAAAAAGACAGTAACAATACTATTAACGTATATCTACATAGTATATACATTAAAAATACGTTGTCTATTATAGCGAAAAATGGCTGAACCGTTTGAAATGAATTTTATTGACATAGTTAACCTCTAGCTTGGACTAGGTTGCTGAGATCTTGCTCGGGAGAGTACTCCCGGTAGTAGTAACTAAATACACGATTCTGATTGGTTGGCGTTATCAGTATCTTGCTAAATAGCCTATTCCTCTGTATATAACAGAAATTATACGCTTGTTGCTATCGGTCCTCGTGGCCGTGTGCGCTAGCGTTGTAGGCTGGTAACAAGAATTTGCTTTTGGCGTGAGTTCAAACCCGGCCGAAGGAAATTTATATTTTTTTTAAATCGTTCATAACACTTTTTTCAATAAAATATGATGAAAAAGTACTCAAAAAGGAGATTTGCTTACTTTTGGGGAGATAAGTAGTAGTGGTAGTAGTAGTACAGCAGAAGCGAAGATATATATATAACTTTCCATGAAATCATGAAAATAAAAAAAAATGACTTCCAACTCTATTCAGAAAGTAGGTATATTGGCACGTGTCGAACCGAGTTGTTTGCTACGCGACGTTATGCCTTCAGGCAAACTTCTGGCTATCGACTAGGTAAGTCTTAAGGACCACTATGAAGAAAGAAAGAAAGAAAGAAAAAGGTATACTTATTTCATGGGGAGAACAAAATATAATAGTCTATCTGCTCCTTGACATTAAGTGTTTGAAACCAATGCTGTTATGAATATCCATTATTCTAATTTCCTTAGGAGACTAAAGAGAAACGTTAATTCTCCTATATATGAAAGAAAAATATATATCTCATATATCACACAGATAACGAAATAAAATAGCATATTTATCTACGCTTTGGTGTTAAGTGCTTTAAAATTGTTCAGAATATTTTCCTTATTCCCATAATAAAAAGAAAAAATGAGAATTGTTATTTCCCATAGAAGAAGAAAGAAAAATATAATAATATTTATTAAACAAAAAGAATAAAATAAAATACATTTAAAATATATTAAAATAAAATATAACTAAACTACGTAAAACATTTACTCCGAATAGTCTCTAAGTAATTTGTAGAAAATTGTCAGAAATAATGAGCATAAACTATCAGGTCTAGTTCTAAAAGTGTAGCAAGTGATAGTTCTAAACTCAAGTAGAATATTCACTCTGCTTCATTTAAATAATAGTCATTTTACAAAAATAATGATCTTTTGGCTGTATCGTAAATATTTTAGTGAATAAATAAATAAAATACATATGTATAATTTAATAATCGCAACTGGATAGCTGATTCTGTGGGTGAAGATAATGAATATTACTACAAACTGTTACAAAGGTGGGGGCCCCAGTGGCCCAGTGGAAGCCGGTGGGTGTAGCTAAGCAGCCTGTAGTGTTGTCAACGGCTCGGCTCACGACTCAGTCACCTCAACATACCGAGCCGGTTCGAGATCCATAAAAGTGATTAGATGCTAATACAATACGAAGTATATGTTCTATAAGCCTTTCCCACAATTCTACTGCTTGGGGCTGAAATCAGTCATTACTGAGGAAGTTAATTATTCGTCCCTGATTGAAAACTGTTCCGCGAAGACATCTTTAAACAAATCCCATTTTTATGGAACATAGTGAAATTGATCAAGGACAAGCTCTACAATTCGACTCAACTGACATTTGTATGTGCGGCCGTTTGCCTGTTTCACAACTATCTTTTATTGTTTTGGTTTCATTTTAATGAAAATTGGCTTATGGTTTCAACTAATAATCCTATTGTTTTGGATTTAACTCTATCAAGAATAAGGGATGAAAGCTAAAACACTCACCCTTTGCACATTCACATATATAACAATTTTGTGTTATAGGCAAAACAACTGAAGATCATTTGATTAGACAAAACATAGGCTATTTTTACTTTAGGCCATCCGCATCATTCGAATTTGTTGCGGGTGAAATTGGCAATGGATAAGCGCGTAAAAGGGACCAAGTTCCTCTGAACTTCGAAACTTGGTTATTTAAATATTATAATAAAATATGTTTAAAAATAACTTCCACCATATTGAGTCAATTTGATTTAAGATGGCGTATATTTTCTTTGGGGCTTCTCGATCATCCCTATTAAACGAAGTCAATTGGGGTCAAGAGAAAAATGAAATTAACTTTTTTCAGTTTTACGTCCAAAGATTATGCCCTGTAGACTAAGGGGGACGATGATTGAGGGATGTGAATTATGATGGTAGACTTGATGGAATGATAATGTGGGAGGAGACGGAAGTACGCCGGCTATCAAGAATTAGAGGTTGAATTACTTTACCCTGCCGTTTAAAAAAGATCCAGTATAACTTCTGTAAAAAGTGTTTAATTTTTAAAGAATATGGTGCAAATGTAATTTGGGGTTTATGAACAAGCCACACTTTTAGGGGTAAAATCAGTCAAGAATGACCAATCGCCCCTCCCAATCATGTTCCTTTACAAAATTCCAAATATTGTTTTGTAGGTTCCCAATTAACTCCGCTGTTTGGAATTATATTTGGACAATAATAAAGGAGTAAATTTCATTCCTCTTGTCATGTAACACGAAATATTTCGTGTAAATTAGTTTTGTGAAACATAATGTGTTTTGTTTGAAATTAGAGGCATAAAGTTATTGTTTTGAGTTGAAGTTGGAGGGAAAAAAAGGTGAATTAATTTCATTTCGTGAAACTGTTAACATTTTTTCTCCAAAGTTCCCATTTTTCATGAAATAGTAGCTATGTTTTCTTTCAGGCTGTAGTTAGGTCTATTGTTTATGCTGTTATGCATGAGAGTTGGGGAAATTAAGCCAATTTCAAGATTACATTTTACGATAACTTCTGTGCTTTTGTTAAACCTGATTTCATGAAGCAACTTTTTTTTTTTTTTTTTTTTTTTTTTTTTGAAAGTGTAAGAACTACTATTGTTGGTAGGGACTGAAACTGATGAAGAGAAAGATAATGTAAATGTAAAAGTTGAAACGAAATCCGCTCGCTTCTTTAACACACAGCACAAGTAGTGTGAAAAAACGTTATTTTGTAAAGAAGAAATAAAATATATAATTCTAGCCCCAAATGTCTTTTGGGCATTAACCCATTGCTGGCCCTTGGCAACTTAAGTTGCCACGGCAATTTTTCGTCATAGCGCAAAAACTCATTTATTGGCATTGCTGGTTTTAACCGTAAAATAATTTTGGAGTCTGTTTCGTTATAGCATTCTTGCATTTTCTTTGTATAATATATTAATGCGAGGTTAGCACTGTTTTTTGAGTACAATGTGTTTTGAAGAGAAAGACTCAACTGGATTGATTTGAAATACTACAGAAGGAAGGATTGAAGGTCTGTAAAGGAAGGATTGATTTGATTTTAATAGGTATGATTTTCCAGTGTATTTTCTCCTTAAAAATTGTAACTTTTGAAAATTTTCCCTTTTTTAATATATATATGCCTGTTGGCAAGTTAAGTTGCCGGGATAAAAAAACAAGAAAAAATAAATATTTTTCAAAAATATTCTAATATCTATTTTAGAGTACTATTAAGACCAAAATGCGAAAAAAACTTTTCAAAATACCAGTGGAAAATTCTGGGCACTAATGGGTTAATTAGGAAAAAAATAAAATTAAAACTAATTTTTCTAAAAACGAAATAAAATATTTAACTTTAGCTCCAAAGGTCTCTTGAACATTAATTGGGATGAAAATAAAATCAAAGTTGAATTTGATGAAGAAAACCTAAGACATTTAATCCAGCTTCAAATGTCTTTTAGGTTAATTGAGAACAAAAATGAAATGTATAAGTTCTTTACCATTGAACAAAAGAAGAAAAGATCAATAAAAGGCAAATATTTGGAAATGAAAGAATTCTAGTATTTTGTCTAGTCACCTTCTGCTTCTATAACGTCACCCAAACGATTAGGTATACTAGCTACAAGCCTTTGTTACGGTCTTGTTGACGTTCTTTCCATTCTTGAACCATTAAGGCCCAAAGATGTTCTATGGGGTTAAGGTCTGGCGATCGAGGAAGCCATTCTATACATATTAGCTCTGGATGATCTTCCAACCATGCTTGAGTTTGCGTCGAGGTATGAACACCGCTGTTGTCTTCCATAAACACGAATTCCTCTTGTTCTGGACATTTTTCGTGTAGAGACGGAAGCACGGAAGCAGTGTATCCTCCAGTACTTGGATATAAGTCGCACTAGTCATTCGTCCAGGAACAGGAATAATCTCGCGCGGACCTTCAGCTGTCATATAGCCCCAAAAATGAGCTGAAACTCGTCTTGAATGTTCGGTACGAATGACATGTTGTGGAAGCATCGTGTCCCGCGTGGCCTGTATAATATCATTCTCGGTTGCAGAAGAGAGAGGAACACCTTCTCATCAGACCAGATGACGAGATCCCAATAGGCTTGTGAAAGACTCACGTTCTTCTTAGCCCATTCTGAACGCCTTTCCTTGTGGTAATCTGTCAAAATAGTTCTCATAGCTGGTTGTGCGTGATGGAGTCCAGCCGCAGTAAACCGTTGCCTTACTGTCTTATGTGAACATCCTAGTTCAACAGCTTTGTCTCTCAACACAGACACTACTTTAGTTCTAGGCACTTTTGCTGATACTGGAATCACAAACGAAATAATCCACAGGATGTATGAATGTGAAGGCATGTAATAAGGATCAGAGTAATATTATGGGTTGATTTATTTATTGATGCATGTTCATTGTGGGTATTATTAATTTTATTTTTGTAAAGAAGCAAGTTACTACCCGCAAATATAAATATAACTCTAACTAAACTCTTTTTCTATTTTTGAGAAAATAATATGACGAGTGTGGATCTTTTTATTTCTTTTTGGGTGTGAGACTGTTGACCAGGGTGAAAAAAAATCATCATTTTTTAAAAAATATATCATTTTTGATTTTTTTAAATTTAAATCGATTTTTTTATTTATATCAAAACTTTCTCCTCGTATAATACAAGTCGCGAACTGCAGAAAAGACATTAGAAATTAAGATTAAATGTTAATTATGTCATTTAGGTGGAAGTATTGGGATTTAATTTTGAATTAATCCCCAATCGTTTACCTATTTCAATCCCAAACAATGTGTCTCAAGCATTAAGAAAAAAAGCTTACAGCAACGTTTATCAATATGACACTTTTCTTTTCGCGAAAGTTACTGATGTTTGGCAGGGCCATATTTAAAAAAAAATCGAAACTAGCTAGCCGCACGAAATACATATAAAGTCCATAAATTTCGCCTAAAATTAACTAACTCTATGGCATATGGAACCCATAGGATCAATTCCACGTTCACAAAAGCTTTCCCTGACTTCTATCCTTAGCCAACTGGATCCATTTTCTACTTTGTATTCCTATATCTGCGAAATCCATCTAAAAGTTGTCCTTCCATCTGCGCCTAGGTCTTCCTAATGGTCGTTTTCCGATTGGTCTTCCAGTTAAGACTTTGAAAGCGTTCCTACTTTTTTCCATCCTGGTTACATGACCTGCCCACCTGAGTCTCCTAGACTTGATGACCCTAACAATGTTTGATAAACCGTACAAATTATGTAGTTCCTCGTTATGAAGTTTCCACCATTCCCCATTCCCGTTCCTTTTAGGTCCGAATATTCGTCTGAGGATCTTGTTCTCCAATACTTTCAGTCTATGCTCTTCCCTCATAGCAAGCGACCATGTTTCGCAACCATACAGAGCAACAGGCATGTTTTATATATTTTAAGCTTCAAATTTCTCGACAGAATTTGCGACGACAAGAGATTTTGAACTAAATAATAACACGAATTCCTTGCTTTAGTCGACATTTAATTTCTTCGTGAATATCGTTTTCGTCTGTTAATATTGATCTTAGATATTTGAAAGTATTCACTTTATCAAAAGAATTATTATTTTTTTAACGCATCCAAAATTTGCCGTATTACGATCCCGAATAACTTCTATGTATTTAGTACATAAATTTCCCCTGAAGTTTAAAACTCTATTATTTTTTATTTTTTTTTCGCAGAGGGGATCGAGCTTTCCTAAATACGACCCTATTACCTGAAAACAAACAAATAGACGTGGGCACAAAAGGACTTTCGTCTTAAATTTTCATGATGATTTCTCCGTTGGAATAGTTTTAACGATTTAAAAACCCTATGTTACAAAGAGAAGAAAGTAGGATTTACCCGTTACCCGTTCAAAACGGGATTTTCTCTAATCATCCTCTGCATGATACTCGTTTTCATATTGTGCTTACATAATTTGAGTCTCATTGTATTTTCTTATTATCTTTCATAATCGAAATAACAGAACAGAAACGGGATTTTACTTATTTTCACTTTAATTTATTTCGGATTTTGATTTAAACCAACGACTTTTATTTAAAAAAATCAAGTGATTTAAATCTTGATTAAATTCGTGATTTAAATCAGACTGATTTAAATCAATCCACCCTGCTGTTCACCCATTGAAATTTCCTTCAGTAGTAAGCAACTACTTATTCAATGAATCATCACTAAACGCTAGAGGCAAAGAAAGGCAAAGCAATATCGCCTGAAGGTCGTTTGAAATGCGTGTCTTGTCTTTGGTTTACCTGTGAAGTGAAGCATTTTGCTTCTTCTACTAAGTTCTGACACATTATGTCAATGAAATATTGGTCTGTTTGTGAAAACAAAGAGAGGAAAGAAAAAAATATGAGCTATCCGCGTCAGTCTATTAGATCTTTAAGCATGTTGGAAAAATAAACCATGTCCTGTATTTAACCAAAATATGGTTAATAAACTAGCGTTATTATCATTAAAGGCCGTATGTGTCCTGGAACCTTGTATTATACCTGGAAAAGTTCGTGTCAGATCCAGAGGAAATGTAACATTTTATGATTATGCAACGATAAATGAAAAAATGGAAGTACGCTCTGTCTTAGTGTTCGGTGCGGAAGACCTGGGTTCAATTTCCAGTGTGAGTTTATCTGGTTTGGGACAACACGTTAGGCTGTAAGCCCATGTATCATATAGTCTCCGTGCTGCAAATTAAGTTAAAATTCTAACCATTCAACCCATCAGTCTTAGAGCTCATAGTATTATGAGAAAGTGATTGGTGTGATCCGTGATGCGTTGCAATTAAAAAAGCCACAATGAGAATCACAATGCTGGATATAAAAGTTGATTTCTCACTGAAGCATCGTGACTTAAAATTAAATTTCAGATTTTTAGCTTCTAAAAATTGGGCCTCTGGGTCCCTAATATAAGCTTGGCTAAGTAGTTAATAGTGATGCGCACGAGTCGAGTCGAGACAGAATTTTCCTGAGAAAATTAGAGTCGAGACACAGCTCTTCCAATAGAAAAATATACGTTTTTCGAGTCGAGACATCACTTTTACAGCACATTTTCGAGACGAGACAGCTTCAAATCTTGTCTCGTGCGCATCTCTAATAGTTAAATATATTCTAAAACTCATGAAATAGAATCAACAATTAATTTAAAATTATTGACTGAGTATAACTGTAAACCCAGAGTTTAAAAGTAAATATGTAAAAATAATTAGACACATAGTTGCATTCGTCTGGATATTCAAAGCACGTTTTCACTGTTCACATCAGTTTAAAAATTATCAACCAACTAATTACAATTTCCATTCTCCATACGAGAAGAATAAGTGTACGAAAATGTTATTTGGGAAATATTTAAGCCCCTTTCCTCTCCCAGAAAAACAGCGAATGATAAAAGCTACTCCAGTCAATCCACGTGTTAACTACGCATGTTCAAAATTCATTGTAAACAGTTAAATTACTTCCTTGCTTTGACCATTTAATTAGGATCGTGTAGCAATAACCCCCGTTCCCCACCCCGTACATTCTACAAGACAAATTTTACTGGCTCGCTTGATTGAATTTTGACAATCCCTTAAAATCAAATAACTTATCTTTTCTGTTATTCTCAAGCGTTTATACTCTTACAGACCTTGCAGTTATCTTTCAGTGCAATGTTTTGACACACACAGACGCACTCATCAAACAAGAAAGGCAAATATAAATTTAGTAAGAAGAGAAAACAGAATCGTGTTGTTATAATTCCATTTAAAACTTAAAAATGAACATTAATGAAAAATTAGTTTCACGTTCCACGATAAAGTCCTTTAGGCTAAAGGAGACGGATCATCAACGAAACTAATGTTTCTTTAAGTAAAGTTTTAATGATCCCCTAACGAAAATCAAATCCCAGACTACACGAATCACAGGCGCACACGCTACCCACTAGATCAACAGGAACGGTTAGGGCTTCTTTAACTGTGTCCTAGACACTTTCATTTCCATCGTCTTCAGGTTTGTTAGCTCATACCGGATCCAGGTAATGAAATTCTTATCTAGTTTCATTACTGTTTCCCAATAACAAATTAATTTCATTTTTCTCTTGACCCCAATTGACTTCGTTTAATAGGGATGATCGAGAAGCCCCAAAGAAAATATACGCCATCTTAAATCAAATTGACTCAATATGGTGGAAGTTATTTTTAAACATATTTTATTATAATATTTAAATAACCAAGTTTCGAAGTTCAGAGGAACTTGGTCCCTTTTACGCGCTTATCCATTGCCAATTTCACCCGCAACAAATTCGAATGATGCGGATGGCCTAAAGTAAAAATAGCCTATGTTTTGTCTAATCAAATGATCTTCAGTTGTTTTGCCTATAACACAAAATTGTTATATATGTGAATGTGCAAAGGGTGAGTGTTTTAGCTTTCATCCCTTATTCTTGATAGAGTTAAATCCAAAACAATAGGATTATTAGTTGAAACCATAAGCCAATTTTCATTAAAATGAAACCAAAACAATAAAAGATAGTTGTGAAACAGGCAAACGGCCGCACATACAAATGTCAGTTGAGTCGAATTGTAGAGCTTGTCCTTGATCAATTTCACTATGTTCCATAAAAATGGGATTTGTTTAAAGATGTCTTCGCGGAACAGTTTTCAATCAGGGACGAATAATTAACTTCCTCAGTAATGACTGATTTCAGCCCCAAGCAGTAGAATTGTGGGAAAGGCTTATAGAACATATACTTCGTATTGTATTAGCATCTAATCACTTTTATGGATCTCGAACCGGCTCGGTATGTTGAGGTGACTGAGTCGTGAGCCGAGCCGTTGACAACACTACAGGCTGCTTAGCTACACCCACCGGCTTCCACTGGGCCACTGCGGCCCCCACCTTTGTAACAGTTTGTAGTAATATTCATTATCTTCACCCACAGAATCAGCTATCCAGTTGCGATTATTAAATTATACATATGTATTTTATTTATTTATTCACTAAAATATTTACGATACAGCCAAAAGATCATTATTTTTGTAAAATGACTATTATTTAAATGAAGCAGAGTGAATATTCTACTTGAGTTTAGAACTATCACTTGCTACACTTTTAGAACTAGACCTGATAGTTTATGCTCATTATTTCTGACAATTTTCTACAAATTACTTAGAGACTATTCGGAGTAAATGTTTTACGTAGTTTAGTTATATTTTATTTTAATATATTTTAAATGTATTTTATTTTATTCTTTTTGTTTAATAAATATCATTATATTTTTCTTTCTTCTTCTATGGGAATTAACAATTCTCATTTTTTCTTTTTATTATGGGAATAAGGAAAATATTCTGAACAATTTTAAAGCACTTAACACCAAAGCGTAGATAAATATGCTATTTTATTTCGTTATCTGTGTGATATATGAGATATATATTTTTCTTTCATATATAGGAGAATTAACGTTTCTCTTTAGTCTCCTAAGGAAATTAGAAAAATGGATATTCATAACAGCATTGGTTTCAAACACTTAATGTCAAGGAGCAGATAGACCATTATATTTTGTTCTCCCCATGAAATAAGCATACCTCTTTCTTTCTATCTTTCTTTCTTCATAGTGGCCCTTAAGACTTACCTAGTCGATAGCCTGAAGTTTGCCTGAAGGCATAACGTCGCGTAGCAAACAACTCGGCTCGACACGTGCCAATATACCTACTTTCTGAATAGAGTTGGAAGTCATTTTTTTTATTTTCATGATTTCATGGAAAGTTATATATATATCTTCGCTTCTGCTGTACTACTACTACCACTACTACTTATCTCCCCAAAAGTAAGCAAATCTCCTTTTTGAGTACTTTTTCATCATATTTTATTGAAAAAAGTGTTATGAACGATTTAAAAAAAATATAAATTTCCTTCGGCCGGGTTTGAACTCACGCCAAAAGCAAATTCTTGTTACCAGCCTACAACGCTAGCGCACACGGTCACGAGGACCGATAGTAACAAGCGTATAATTTCTGTTATATACATAGGTATAGGCTATTTAGCAAGATACTGATAACGCCAACCAATCAGAATCGTGTATTTAGTTACTACTACCGGGAGTACTCTCCCGAGCAAGATCTCAACAACCTAGTCCAAGCTAGAGGTTAACTATGTCAATAAAATTCATTTCAAACGGTTCAGCCATTTTTCGCTATAATAGACAACGTATTTTTAATGTATATACTATGTAGATATACGTTAATAGTATTGTTACTGTCTTTTTTATTTAAGTTATTTATTGATATAAAAATGATGCATTAACTTTAATATTTAACAGTATCATACAATTTCATCGTGCGTATCACGACGTGTCGTCGTATCCAGGTCTGTTCCAGGTCACGAAATCCGTAACCAATTATCACTGCTTCCAAATACCAGTATAATAATAGGGTATGTTCTAACCCCAACGGGTATGAACTGACTGTGGTTAGATTTTTTCCCTAAAAACGGAGCTCGATTCTCAGTAGAAGCCTATGGTTTCGGATCCCACGTTAAGCTGTAAGTCCATGTCTCATATAGCCTCGCTGCTGAATGGGACGCTAAAGTAAAACCAACTACTACAACTAATAACAGACATTCTACAAAGAGCTCTGCAGACCATTTTCTTCATAAGAAATATTTTTTTTTCATATCAAACTGAGCAAACATAAATATATAATTACAAGGATTCTGTTAAAATCTTCCGAAGTATTCAGAAACCTAAGAAACCCCCCCCCCAAAAAAAAAACAAGAACCACACAAAAAAATTGATTTGATGTATGAACTTCTACCAAAGATAAGTTCTAGCAAGCGAAGTAGGCTATTTTTAGCATTATTCAATTGGATCAGTTGCTACATTTGCTAATAAAAAGTTGACGTTAAATGTTCTCCCTGAAATATACGTAAAGGAGAAAATACTTTTTGAATAAAGATCCGGCTTTAGATTGGTTGATTTATATAAAAAGAGTGAGTTTGTAACGACACAATTACAAGCATGGGATTCAAACTTGCGTTGCGTTATTCAAGGTTTAAAGTTTTTAACATATTTCAGATTCTATCGAGAATCAAATTCAAGGTGTATATTTCAAGGTGAAGTGTCCCTATCTGTTCAAGAAACTTGTATTTCAGAATCTACTGGCAATATTATCGCTAACTTCAAATACCCTGTATTTCATTCAGTTTAGTGTATTATAAAACATTGCTTAGTTCTATTATAAAATTGTTCATAATATTTGTCATATTATTTTCGATATTTTTAAGTATATATATATATATATATATATATATATATATATATATATATATATATATATATAGTTAGTTTAATTTCTTTATATAATGAAATGTAATCCCATAGTGACAGTTTGAACAATAATCTCTGTTTTGTTAAGGACTAAAGGATGAGAATTTTATATATAAACGAAAAAAAAAAAATTAGTGATATTTAGTTCCAGAAATAGAGATGATCCAAGTCAATGTGCTGATCACACACAAAACAGTTTAAATCCATTTCCTTGACCATAGCTAATTATGGATTACAATTGAAGTGAATTCAATTTATTTTGAGCTGTAATCTTATTCATAGTTCTTATTAACAGTCAAATTTAGAAGTTTTACGCATGTAAAATTCTACTTCAATTTTTCGCTTGACAAGAAAAAAATAAATAAATACTTGCAGAATATCGAATCACACCTTGAACTGTAACCATATGTTTCTTTCTACTGGAGTCCTACCTGATCAATAATAAAATAAAAATAAAAAACAGCGACGCGGAGATTCGAACACGGGTCGCAGGAATGGGAATTCTATACGGATCCAATGAGCTACGAAAGAAGATACACGAACAATCTACGCTATAAGTATATGGTACTAATCGTAAGCTTCACGCTGTGAAAGAACTTTTTTTCCTTTTATTAAGTTTTACGATATTTCTATAGTGTTTTAAGTGAACTGCAAAGAGATAGATCATGTAGTTATCAATTTGGTTAGGGATTGAGCTTTAAAAACTTTTAAAACATTTAATTAAATCGCGATACGGTAGCAAGGAATGTGTAGTACCTTCAGCCATAATTTTATTCTTTCAAGCAAAAAAGAATGCCTTCGTTCTACGCATTTGGAGTTCTTAAAAGTAAAATTATAGCATAATTAAACGTGTGATTTTGCCATTTGAATGTAAATTTATGTCCCTTACTGACCAAAACAAATCTCATGGGCGCAATCTGCTTCCTAAGCCCCGCGTGTGTGCTTCTCCCTGTTCCCAATAGAAAATTTAGCTTAGGTATTTTCTGCAAAACTATTCGCGAAATATAGAATTTCATACTCAGTACTTCTGTTTACCTGGTACGGGAATTCATAGAATTGGAAATAATTCCTTTGTGTAATTATAATTATGCAGAACAGCGATGAATAAATGTTTTATTTTGCTTAAAATGTATGCAAATTGTTAGGAAATTTTCTAGAGTGGTGGAAAATATTCTTCTCAGGCTGGGACAACAGTAATTAAGTTAGTGCCAAGGAAAGAGAAACTAGAGACGGGGAATTTCCCTAGCTTCCCCCTACAAACAAATCACTGGTCGTAACGAACGCTTTTCCTGACGTATGACCGTGGCACTCTGTGTGGCTCCGTGGATGAGTGAGCAAAGGCGTGGCTTCGTAATCATGGGGTTTAGGGTTCGAGTCCGGTCGAGGCAAGTTGGTATTTTTTCCATTGTTCGTTCCCCATATCTTAAGATGTTTCTCTCCCTCCGTAATCATCTGATGCTCTCAACTGAGTTCTCCACTTGAATTCAGCAATTGGTAATGGGATGCTCTCAAGTTCGGGTGAGCTTTTACATGTCTACTTACAAAATCAAAATTTTCGACAAAATATGGATGCTATCCGATCATTTTGTCTCCAATTCTGAATTTGCACATGTGAGTGTATTTCTCCTTCATCATATTTGCATCTCCCGTTTTCCTATGTTGTCAGTTATGACAAAAGATGGTTTGGGAGCAAGATTTCAAATCATAAAAGCGCTATACCAATGGGTCCACTCTCGCTAAGCATTTGATTAAAAGTATATGTTTTCATACTGTAGGAGGGGAGCTTTTGCTCTTCCTACCCCCCCCCCCCTGAAGTGACAGAATATTTATTTAGGTTCTGTAAAGTCATTTCAGATCAAACGACTTAAAGAGAGTTCATTCCAACAGCAACAGGATTGGGCTTTTATTTGTTGTTGCACTTTATCTTCACGAATAGGACGAATAACAAATAGTATATTTGGCATAAGAACAACACGTATAAGATTCATTTTATTTTGGAGAAATGATGCTGCAGACGGTAGTGGGAATTTCACCCAAGTGTACGGGAATTTTCATTGCCTGGCCATTATGCCACCCGCCTTCTTTTAAAGTTAATTCGGTTGCAATACTTCCAGCAAATACTTTGGACTCAACTGGTGGAGCACTCTTGCCGTAAATCTCCATATGGCTGTACCATTTAGAAGTGTCCCCCGCTGTACAAAAAGTGGTGAATATCTAATTGCGCTCATAATATTAATAATATATATATATATAAAGTGAGTTGCCTTGTTTTCGAAATTTTCACAAACCGAATGGTTACAATTAACTTCCTTATTCTATTGTGCGTGTGGTTTGAATTCAATGCCCAGTAGATGTTGGGCTCACGTCCAATCTCGTTAGCTTGCTTAAATTCCCCTACAGCCCAATCCTAACCAGAAAGCGTCCAAAATTGTCAAAATCAGAAACTGAAGAGTAAGTTGCGTTGAAAAGCTCAATTTGATTTTATTATAGTAGTAGCTAAATGTAAACATAGCAGCAAACCATTATGTTAATTACAATCCTTGTTATTTTCAGAGCTACTGTAATCTGTCTATTTAGATTCAGTTATCTTACAAGTGGAGTGAATTAATTCTAGAACTGACAAAACTATAAAAACTTGGCATCACATTGTTGAAACAGAGGCGGATCTAGTCTGTGGCCGGGGAGGCCTAGGTCATCCAGTAATTTGAGTGACAAAGATAATTGAAGCTATTATTTATAACTTTTGAAAGTTTATAGTAAATTTATGATAAGCGTATCATAGTCCGGGTTTTGGCTGTCCCCCTAATTTTTGCCTTCTAAATCCGCCTCTAGGTTAACATTTAAAATATTAAATAAAATACTGTTCTCTCAAAATTAATTCTTCTTAACACTTTATTTACTTTTGTTTATTCGCAGGATGTTTCTGGAGGAGAAATTAAGCCGGAGCTGCCCATGGGACCTGCAGTTGTAGGCGTAATTCCTGGCGCACTCTCTGGGATGGGACCGTTAAGTCACGGAATATCAATAGCAACTATCTGTATTATCTTCGTTGCATCTATCATACACGGTAGGGAACAAGATAACTACTTGTGTACATTTTAAACTTTTATCATTTTGTTTCTAGAAAAATTTAAAGATGGTGCTATTTTGCCTAATTATCTTTCTATGGGAGCGTTATTTGAGAAGTGCAGAGACAATTGACCCTCTAAGTTTGATAAACATATGCTTTGAATAAATCTTATACTAATCTAATAGTAAAAACATGAAAGTCTTATGCAGGTGGACAATCTGGCCCGGGCAAAACCTGAAATGATGCCATTGAAGGGCAGCTAAAAATAATAGTATTTCTACAATGCATGCGAATGCTAATGGCAGAAAGAATTTAATGATGAGATTCATATGCACTGGCGCAAATCCCTGGGGGATGAGGAGACACGTGTCCCCAATCTTATGGAACTGGGAGGGACTGTTCCCCTAATAATCCGATTTGAAATGTGTTGTTTGGACTGAAATGTGATGACTTTTGTCCGATTGCCACAAAGTAAAGTGAGATGAAATTGATGTCCCCCCAGAATAAACCTAAAATCTGCCTGATTCCCAATGTTGAAGACAACTCTCCTCCCCTAATCCTCCACAGCATTGTATTTCAACTTCATAAATATTTTTAACATAGCTTACAATAATAATAATAATAATAATAATAATAATAATAATAATAATAATAATAATAATAATAATAATAATAATAATAATAAAAGTAACGGTCTTACCCGCCCCCAATGTTCAAGACAGATTTGGCCGCTGTTCATTTGTTACTTGATTCAAGACATACTGAAACGATAATTTCAGGTCTTCGTTAACATGAACTGATGTACACTCAAGTGTAAGCGTAACATGGAATTTGAATAGGATCAGTGTTGTTCATAAGCATCATAATTGTACTGTAGTCAATTTCAGGTTATTTGAGGCAAACTGAGAAGCTTGTATGAATCAAGGTCCTTAATCAACGTCAGTGGCGGCTTTTGAGGAAAGTTACATAGGTAAAAGATTAAATTCAATTGCTACGAGCTAAGTGAAGAGAGCTTCAAAAAGATTCAGAAATCTACAGTTTAATGCAAGATTTGATATATTAGGTATGGTTTCTTCCTATAGCTTATAGCAATAAGATTTTTTTTTTTTACTTGATGCGACTTCCTTTAGGAGTCGCCACTGTTAACCTCTTCGTCTTAACGAATTTTTATACATCAGTTACTTTTATTATATCCCCCTCTCGTTTCATTTCCACCACAGTTTCAAGATAATTCAAATATATAACATCTTCACAAATTTAATCCCAAGTAGCGTATATCAACTGCACCCTCTTCCTTATGTTTCTTTAATAGTAACAGTGGCGGATTCAGGGGGGCAATCGGGGCCATCGCCTCCTTCCAGAAGAGGAAACTTTCTTATTTTATATATAAATGAAACCCATCCAAGAGTTTGGAGCTCTTAAAAGTAGCTCTAAGTAGCAGTATTACAACCCACGGCCCCCCCCCCCAGAAGTCCGTCCTAGATCCGCCCCTGAATAGTAACACCAGAAAGTACGGCAGGAACTTTACTTAGGAATGTGCTCACTTGTCAGTAAAGAAGAAGGGCTTTAGATTCATTCTTCCCCCTCAAGTCCTTTAAAATTCAATTACAAACTGTATCATGGCCCAATGCGAGCATCCGTTCTTATGAAATGTGAAATTCATATAACGTGTTTCAAGAGATTAATTTTATTTATGTTGACAGCTAGGTGGTATAGAAACAACAAAATCATGTAGTAAATTTGATACTATGCTTCGGAAATATACATTAAGTGTGTAGATCATCTTTTGTTCCATTTTGTTATTTAAGGTTTATTGATGTAATATATAAATTATACATTTTTCCCGCCGAAAGTAGGAACATTCAAATATTCACTCTCATAGGTTATGGTAGAAGTGATTCTGATATTTATGTTGTGGACGCAACTAGGGGCTGTGGAATGAAATACGATGTGGTTCTGAGAGAAAACAAATTACGTACATTGCAGACATTGGAAATTGAGTTTCTAAGGAAAAGAGGAGTTAAAGTTAAGATCACTATATAAGAACGTGGAATCGGAACATATTTCTGAAACTTTTCAGCTAAATGGTAGAAAGTTAACATTACATGGCAATTATTGCCAATTAGTGATGAAAATTTCCGGATAGTTTTCCAATTCCTGAAAAGTTGGTTTGCTTGGTAATTGTTCCTACATCGTTACTGTACCGTAAATATTATTTGTAATAGATGTCGCATTAAAACATGAAAAAAGAAGAAAAAAGTTTCATAAAATGAAAAATCTCACAATTCATTTCTGGAAAGTACGTATGAAAGAAAAAAAAGAATATATAGTTTATTTTTAGAATTCACCTTTGATCACAGAAAATCATAATATCGATGTTCCATCAGCTTCATGTGTTCTCGTGTTCTACTTTTGCATAGTTCCATAAATAAGTAGGGATAACATAACAAAAGTATTTACTGTAAGTTTTCAATTATCCAAAATTCCAAAATTTTATTGAAGTAACTCATTAAAACAAATACTGAAACTTTTCAGAAAATAAAACTTTCTTTAAATATTCTTAAGAAAATAAAGTAAATTGTAACTAAGTTTACGATATTTTTCTTTCAACTAAAACGAGAAACTGAAAGTGTAAAACTGCAAGCACCATAAGTATTAATCGCTTAATTTACCTGTGCGTGAGGTAAATTTGAGTACTAATTTCCTTATTTACAAACGACATGGCAGAGTTATTATATATTTATATATATATATGATACATATTGAAATTTCGTTCATATACAGTTTTTTAAAGAATAGCAGAAGGATATGCTGAAGCGTATCAAATTTAATGGAAGCAATCGTGTAGGTACTATAAGTTGTGCGCTAAATACGTGAAACTATTTTATATAGGGATGAAATACTAAAGCATGTAGGTGGCTGTAAACTTAATTTTTCTGTATGAAAATTGAAGTTAAAGAATATTAAATAATATTATTTTAAAAATGGCAAGAGTGCACTTTGTGCGGAACAAGTGATTTCGCCACATTGTTGATATCACGGAAGGTAGGAATAAGTAGGTGTAGGGTCGGGTTAACTTGGGGTTAGGGAACTTGGGACCCATTTTGTTAAAATTAATAGAGTGTAATTACTCTTATTGCTATTTATTGTACAGGTTCCTATGAATGTTCTGCACAAAGTGCACTCTTATCTAAAAAAATAATTTAGTACGTATATATATATATATATATATATATATATATATATATATATATATATATATATATATATATATATATATATATATTATTACAATATATATTGGTCGAAAAACAACTATATATATACACAGGGTGGCAAGTAACAACACCGAAAAACTTTGGAAGGTCATTCCTTATATGAAATAAAAGAAAAAAGTTCTGATAAACATGGGTCGAAAAAAATGTCTCCTTTCACAATTATGAACAACAGAATATTCAAAAAATCACGTTTTTAAACGGCCTGCCTTAGAAATTAAAAGGCCTATCCCAAACGGAATTACAAAGGAACTAGTATGCGTTCTGTCTAGATATCCGTGTTTCAGAATTCACCGGTACCAGCGAAACGAACGCATTATTAGTACTTAAAGGAGTATCCGTATACGTCAACTTCCTTTTTCACAGTTCGTTTCGCCGAAAACGGAGGATGGTAAAACATGGATAATTAGATAGAGAGCATACTAGTTCCTGTATAATTCCTTAAACGGCTTGGGATAGGTCCTAAATTTTCTAAGCTAGGACGTTTTGAAACGTGGTTTCTAGAATTTTCGGTGGTTCATAACTTTGTAAGAAGGCGATTTTCGACCCATGTTTATTAGAACTTTTATATTTCATTTCATATAAGGAAACACCTCCCAAAGTTTTTCGGTGTTGAAATGTTTGCCGTATGGCCGGCCGGGCAGACTTTCATGTCCTCTTACGACATCACATTAAGTATTTTTGCAGTACACAGAGGTAACGCGAATTGCAGGGCAGACAGATAACAAAAAGTCTCATTCTTTATATAGGGGTTTGAAATACTGATTAAGTTAGTTAATAGACAGAAATAAGAACTCAATGCCGCTGCAACACATGAAGTCCTATCGTTCGGCAGGTGTAGAACATACGACTTGCGAATGCGCAGTTAGTGTATCAGCTCTCAAGTGCCATTATTTCTGCGTTTCTGAACCTGAGTTCGCTACTTCTTAATTCACGTTGTTCTTCAATTTCCTCATGATGATGAAAAGAATTAAATGAAATCTTTCAGTTTTACGACCCATGATTATGCTTTGGAGTTTAAGGAAAATGATATTGAACGAAATGATGGAATGAAGGAATTTGTAGAAAACGGGAGTACGTGAAAGAATACACACAGTTGTGGTTATTCACTACAAGGTCCACTTGACACGTGTGTTATATAATGTTCTTATTTTTCTGTTATGTGATGTGACTAAAAACACAGGGTTTATTACTTTAGAAATATCGATAACAGTTGGGGCTGCCGCAAAAATAGGAAAAGTTACAACTTATTAATTGTAACAATAGAACAAACTTTGACTTCCGAAGCTCAAATATAATCTGATGTAGGCCTTCTGTTAATTGTAATTCGTTCTAATATATCCTAAACCGTTTCTAATGCTTTGCTATATTTCTAATTCCACTTTTCAAACAAATACACCTTAAGGACACTGAATGTAATGAAGATGCTCTGTAACATATCGTTTATAAGGCTACCAAAAAAAAAAAAAAAGACTTCTAAGTTGGGGTTCTTCGAAATACAGCTTATGACAGTGTTAAAAGTAGTGGCGGATCTAGAAGGTAAAAACTGGGGGGGACAGCCAGTACTCAGACTATGATAGATATATATAAACTTTCAAAAAATATAAATAATAGCTTAAATTGTTTTGGCACAGACAAAACTGGGGGGCCTCCGGCCCTGGCCTAGATCCGCCACTGGTTAAAAGTGCCCAAGCTTGGATACATTTCTTATTCCGCTTTTTGTATGTACCAACTTGAGGACGCTGAATCTCATGGAGCTATTTTAGAACATATTTGTCCATGTATCACGAGAAAACTAACCTCCAAGCTCAGCTTTTTGATCTCAAATGGTTTCTGATTAACGGTAATTTATTAACGATCTCTTACCTTAAACAATAGCCAGGATAACTACTTATAATTCTGTGTGCAAACAAAAATTGTAACTTAAATTTATAAATTTCATTGAAAAGAATAAATGAAGGTACTTTATTTTCTATACATTTGGTCAAATCTAAAAGAGTAGCTGAACACACTGACTTAAACTTTTTATTTTTGACAAGATTGTTACTCATAATCACAATAGGTGCAATTAATTGCTTTATTGCATCACAACCATTCAAAGTGTTCGTTCTGAGAATGGCTTTAAATCAGGGATGCAAATAAGCAACAAAATTTTACTAGCCCAAGAAAATAGCTACTAGCCCACATCCCACAATAGAAATCGTTTACATACCTTTAGTATATTAAATACTCTCCCGCACCGATGAACCACTCGCCCCGGGCAAGTGGGTGAGTGGCTATTTGCATCCCTGCTTTAAACATTTCACAAATATTTAATTTCTTCTACACAGAGAATCTATCTGAGAAACAATCTTGTGTGCGATGACACTAAAAACCAATGTTTTGTATTGGTCTTTTTCAGTTTCTTCTGGAATTGTTGCAGATGTTCCACAACTACCACAATCAGATTCATCAAAGAAAATCTTCCTTTTCCTTCTCATTATTTTTTTTTAAACTGCCTCAATCCCAATGGTAGAAGTTTTCTTTAGCTCTTCTTAAGTATTTACACCATATACCTCTTCCATCCTTATCTATGGAAACTGTAAGAGCTTAACGTTGCTCATTTCAGTATCAAAGGGATTTGACTATTGAATCCAATCCCTTACATTCATATAGCCTAAAATTTATCTCCAAATATTCAAAAAAAATCAATGGTTCAAACTTGAAAACGTAATTAATCAGCCCATATTATTTTGCTTTTCCATCATAAAACAAACTGCAATGGCTTTATGCCTGATGTCAAGTAGGGATGACCAGAACTGGTTCCTGGTGGAACCGGTTTTCGGATCTGAACGGATCCGGTTCCGGAACCGATTTTTCGGATCCAGGTCTAGAACCGGTTTTTCGGATCCAGGTCTGGAACCGGTTTTTCGGATCCAGGTCTGGAACCGGTTCTTAAAACCGGATCTCCGAGAACCGGTTCCTCGCGGAATGTCTAGTATGTTTTAATAATCTCTGTGGGCGTAAAAATAGCCAAATAATACAAAAGTCATTGAAATTTTATATTATGAATGCAGTAAGCTTTATTCTTGTTATGAAAAACTAAGAGAAAAGATACTTTTTATCATGCCTCCCTCCCATAGATATGGGCCAACAACATTGGTCGGGATTGCCCCATCTCCTTTATGGATGGTTCTGATGATTTGTCTACACTCAACGTTGGCTAGACCTTCTAAAATATACAAACTAAACCTCATATTAATTTGGAAACGCAGGTTTCGGGCTTCTAAGCACACTAATGACTTCCTTGAGTGCCTGAATCGGAACAAACTTAACAGGCGTTAACTGCCGATAACACAGTAATCCGATAACGTGCTTGGTGACGTCTGTACTATAGTGTTTCATTTATAAATACAATGGATTTGATATTATAATGTAGTCGTTTGGCAACCCTTAGCTTATGTGTCGATTTTGTGATAATATTCACGATTATAAGTTGAGATAAATCAGCAATAACAATACCGTGGCAAATAACACCAAAATCGAGTTGTGGCAAAAGACACCGTGGCAAACAACGTAGAATCCTTTATGTTTGAGAATATTTCTTCATGTATTTCAAAACAAACTATTTTTTCTTCAGAACAATTAATAACAAATGAAAAATACACAATTGACTTCGGTTTTGAATCGAAATATGAAAGTTGAGGGCAAATTTCACACACATCAGTGTTGCCAACAAGTTAATACAAAAAGTCGCTAAATAGGAGATGAAATGACCAATTTTGGGTGAAAAGTCGCTAAAAAAAATTTCGTGGAATTTTGCCTCTTTCATATATATATATATATATATATATATATATATATATATATATATATATATATATGTGTGTGTGTGTGTGTGTGTGTGTGTATAAGATACGTGATCAATTCAAACCATAGTACTGTCTACGCTACAAGAGCATATATGAAAGATATATATAACTAATAATTATTTCACTTTTATACATTTTTAACTTTATGATCAATTTTGCTTCAGCGAAATCAAAAATGAGTTTAGAAAAACGAAGAAAATTAAAGGACTAGGAAAAAAATCTTACACACTTCACTTCTACTCTCGCTTCTACAGATAATCTGTTTGCTATCGACAATGTATTATTTGTGCCTCTCTCTCTGTAAACTAAAGGACATTAAAAGCTGGGATTGATCCCCATGAGTAGGTTAGAGATAACAGCAATCAAAGTGGGAATATAGAGATAAATGTTATGCACTTTCCCAGCTCGTCAACACCTGCACTGATTCAAATAAGCAAAAGGAATAAACATATCTGAACTGATTCGAGCTAATAGTGCTTATTTTAGGACAAGTTGTTCGCAGCACAAAAGTCGCTAGATTTGTAGGTAAGTCGCCAAATCGTCATTCTAAAATCACCAAAAAAGTCGCTAATCGGAAAAATTATTTTTTGTCGCTATCCTGGAAGGTGAATACCCTAGATTTAGCGACTTTGTCCCCAAATTGGCAACACTGACACACATACTGTACTACTTTGTAGTTGTGGTAAATAAAATCAAAGATATAAAAACACAGTCATAGTTGTTCATGTTTATGTGCATCATAACAATACCTGTGAGAGTTAAATGAAAATTAGAAACAGCAAACTGTTTGCAGCACTTCTCGCGACATCATTTGTAAGCTTAGAGGTGGTAATTGTTGTCGAGTAAGGAAGAAAATCAGATAGTCTGGTAGCATTTAAGCAAATACTATTAGTAATTTGTTCCTTAGTTCGGCGGAATCTTCCTCTTGTGATCTCGGTAGTTTCTGCTCTCTGTGGCTCGTGGTGAAGTTTTGGTTTTGTGTTCTGCATTTTCACTTGAAATGGCACATGTTGCACAGGAACTCATCCCGACAGACATTGATTTGCTATAACGAAATTCCGGGGTTTCTCTGCCTATTTTAAGCCTTACCTTTGTAACCAAAGCTTCGAGCTAAAGTAAACTGAAATGCGTTCTTAATTTTATATCATACAGTTGTGATAAAAATGTCAGAAAAATGTCCCAATTTCACCTCTGCAAATATGGTAGCTTTTCGCCTGGTAAGAAAAGTGTTAAAGATCGTTTACAGTTTCAGTCCCTAGCAACGGCGCCGACTTCCCAAAATTTATATGGGTGCATATCAATGGCGGGTCGTGTTAGCCTATACGTTTTTAGGGGTCTCGATATTTGATTGTTTTATTTTTAGTTAAAATATTTTATGAACAGTCATAAAGGCCTGTGCTATGATAAAGTAAAATATACCGGTACTACCAGTATAAGGATAAGTTGGAGCTGCCCTAGGTCAGTCGGTAACACGGCTGACTTAAACGCGAAAGAAACGGGTTCAAATCCGGGTCCAAACTAAGATTCATGTAAGTTTGCCGCACCCACAAGATTTGTGTGGGTGCCGGAGCTCCGGAGCACGCACGTAGTCGGCGCGCATAGTCCCTAGAGTCCCCAACTAGGATTTCTTCGATGAATATCACTTCGTAAATCATTCACTATTCCTAATCTTACGAATCTCTTACCTCATTGATGCCAACTTGAAGCGTTGTAAAATCCCATCTCGAGAGGCAAAAAATTCCCATTTTGCTCCCAAATTTCCCACGCTACATTAAGAATAAAATTTTCTAAACTTAGAAAACTGAACAGTGAAATTAGTGTATATCAGTGACTTTCTTCGATATACACTGAGAAAAAAAATGTAGGTGGCATACTTAAAAACGTAGGTTACATTCGTAATTCCTGTAGTTTCTGGACTTAACGTACAACCGTATATAACATCCTGCAGCAAACGTATAGCTGAAAAAGTATGTATTATACGTACTGTCTGCACAAGTGCAATGACGTCATTCGTGTGACGTTATCTGCAGTAACAAGTATATACGGAGGTAATATCTAGCTTTGTGACGTCAGGGTCGTATGTAGCATGTGGGTTAATAATGACGACATACACTGACTATCAGGACGGAGCATGATTTCAAGAAGTATGCAATATACGTTCTGTACGTATGTTTCTTGCGTTCAACCCCGAGACAGCATCTATATTGTACTTGTGCCCCATACGTACGACTAGATACAGTATACGTATTGTACGTATGTATTATACAGATTTTCCTTATGTCGCACACAGCTTGTCCAGATACAGCATACAGAATATCCGTATGCACCATACAGAGTGCATATATGTAGCTTACAGACTGTCTGCATGCAGCATATAGATTATACGTATGTCGCGTACAGGTTGGCCATATGTAATGTATAGATTGGATGTATATAGCTAATAGGTTGTCCATATGAAATATACAGATTTTACCTGTATCGAATACGTATTGCCTTCTTGTAATGTATGGATCGGACATATGCAGGATCTAGAGTGTACGTATAGTGCACCATTATTAAAGTGCTGCAACATACTGCAAAGTGCATGATACATTCTTACTGTAATGTTGTCAAATATTGTTTTACTCTGTATGAAAACAAAAATAGCTTAAAATATGGTTGATCTCCTTTGTGCCAATAATAATAAAATTAACAATACTACACTTTTCAAATCTTAGTTTGGAGCAGTGAAACTGTCCAAAGAAATGTATTTACCTGCAGGGTGTCCTATAAGTTTGGGCTTCCTGCTAATTCGTTGGAAAGCTACTGCAAAGTCAAGTGTTGAAAAGTGACACAAGCGTTAATTTTAAAATTATGGGCACAAAGCAGGGGCGGATCCAGGACGGACTTCTGGGGGGGGGGCGGTCGGCGGTAATACTGCTACTTTTAAGAGCTCCAAACTTGTTATGGATGGGTTTATTTATATATAAAATAAGAAAGTTTCCTCTTGTGGGGGGGGGGCGATCGCCCCGATCGCCCCCCTCTGGATCCGCCCCTGGCACAAAGGAGGTTAACCATATATTAAACTATTTTCGTTTCCATACAGAGTAAATCAATATGTGATATATTACTGTAAGAATTTATCATATGGTTTGCAGTTAGTTAGTTGCAGCACCTCAATAATAATGCAAAATGCACAGCCTTATACAATCCTATATTCAAACTCAAACAAGATTTACGTACAATCATTTATTAAGCTGTTATCATCCATTGCTTGTACGATATAAAGATTATTTTACCTCATTCTTTTCCTTAATAGTATCTTCTACTAAAGTGCAGTTGTTACCACAAGAGGCCTGAATAGAATTTTCCAGAAATAACTTCTCTGTACATTTTAATTAACAGGTTTTTTTTTTTTTTTTTTTTTTTTTAATGTCGCAATAATTAAAAGTGCGGTGTCAGCCGGAAACGCATTCGCTTACAATATTATTCCTACTCAGTACTCGCCATTAAAAATGAAACACCAAGAAGGAGACTGGGTAGATGCGCCAAAGTTCCCAGGCCGATACCTAATAGTAAGTGCAGAATACTCTTAAACGTTCGCTGTATTCGCTGTGTGACAACGTGGTGACAGCGGAGGCGTTGTGCAGCCATCGACTAAACATATTTATTCTTCCCTGCTATAGACATTCTGCAAATTTGGACTTTCCTGGATGCATCCTTCTTAGTGCAACATTTTAAGGAAAGAGCAATTTAACAGTCTCATACATTGCTTAAAGAAAGAGCAATGATTCTCAGAATTACTCGGAAGATATATATACACAATTTAAAACGGTTATTTCAAACTTTGCAATTCAAAGCACGAAAAGAACTATAGATAAAGGAACACTGATTTTAGCCAAATAGTAATTAGTAAACTCAATCACACTCAGTACCATTAGTTGCTTGGTGTTATCCGTAAGTCAGAGATCACGGTATCTCATTTCGTATAGATTTTTGCATTTGTTTAACGCTAAAAATGTATTTTATCGCTAATTGAACCCAGTACCATATATATACCGACAGGACGTACCTTAGTCACAAGGTGACATGAGTGAAACACTAAACTATTCGATTGACACCTGCGGCCTTGTCAACACTAGAGAAAGTTACAAAGTGATTAAGTAAATACGGAACATAGTTCATACAAAGTATAGCAATGTATGAAGTCTCCGTTTCATACGACTTGGATAAAGGATACATCTGAAATAGCAACAAAGAAATATATAATGATTTCTCTGGATAATTTGGATTAGTCCAGAATTCGAACACACACACGCTGGTAAGTCCAACATTTTTTTTTTTTTAACTTCTTTCTTCGGATTCCCAATAAAGTTGACTACTGAAAAGCTGAGTTATAGATTCTCTTTTAAAACAACACCTTCGCTAGACATGTTCAGTATACACATTGTCTTACATACAGAACAATACATTAGTTATTAATGCATGTCTGAAATAATAGTGCTTCGTATAGAATTTTACTTCATCCAATCGCAATAGCACAAAGATAAAAAATATTGCTAGGGATAATGTTCTTATTACAGAGAAAAAGAATTAAAATGACTTAACATTAACAATCATTTTCTTTAAACAGAGATAATATTTTATTATAATTTATGGAAGAAAGAAATAATTTGTAGTACAGTATCTTTATTAGGGTTATATATTCGTAAAAAATAATGTAAGTACAACTGAGTCTGTCTTCAGAAAGGGCGTACTTTTAGCCACAACCTACACTGCTTCTTTTGACTGTCTTTCAAGCAGAATCCTGGTTTGATGCACGAAATACCTGCAACAAAAATCAGAAAATATTTAAAATGTTATATTCAGTGTGCTTAATTTGGTTGTACTTAACAATACAAAGTATCTTAACATTTTTGAGATTAAATGGACAAAATCTGTTAGGTCAGGTATGGACTTTTGGGTTGCACGTAGAAAAACTATGAAGTGTTTATTGATGCTGAACAACAACTCAAAATGTATTACCATTCAAAAGTAAGTGGGTACCTCAATGGTGTTCGGGCTACCATGGGGTACCTAATGTCTGTATTTTTTAGATATATGAAAATATATGTCTCTAAAATGTAAGGAACTGACATCTGTTTACCGAAAACCTCAACTCGGTAAGCCTTATGGATATCGAGATATGGGAAAATAAAGAGCGACACTACAGAACTGTGGAGTTTGCGTACTAGATGGTGCAGTTTCGGAAACGTAATTACGAGGGCTTACAACAACCTCAAAAGTAGTTTCAATTAAATACACTACACACACGCCCTGATGGGGGTTTTCGGGTACCATGATATTCCCAGAACTCTCATTTCTAAATATTCTAAAATATGTCTTAATAACGTTTTAAAGAACGTTAGAGGTGTGAGTTTTCCGAAACCGCAAGTCGGTACGCCTAACAGTTACCGAAATATGGTGAAATAAAAAGCGACACCATAGGTACGTGGAGCTTGCATATTAGACAGTACAATTTAGAAAATTAATTAAAATATGACTATCAAGATATTGTCAAATAAAGGGAGGATCCATATAGTTATGGGGTTTTCGTGTTAGGTGGTAAAATTTCCGAAACCGGTCATGTAAAGTTAATAAGCATCAGTAGCAATTTCATCTTAAAATAATTAGGTATTTCCATGGAGTTTAAGAACATCATGGGGTCTACCAAGATTAAATTTTAAAAGTTTTGTAAAATATATTTTGACATTTGTAAAGAGTATTAGAAATATGTATTTACCTAAAAGTTCCAGCTAGTACATCTAGCAGCTAGAGAGACACCATACAATAAAAGCGTATTAGATCTTGAAATTTCAGAAAACAATTATTGATCCTAACAAAAGTTAAATAAGATGGTACTTATATGGGTTAAGTGAGAACCTCAGACTCGTCAGTACAATTTCGATCGAAAGATTAATTCAGCTCTAAATTTTCTTTGGACAATTCCAAGCGTTCATCGGGCTCTGAAATAAAGTGAACATTTTTTGTCAATATCTAATATAGCAAGCGAGATATAAGGAATTATGTATTTTATGACGTCGTAAAAATAGAGACCCACATGGATTTGTACTTTTGAGTATTTGCTGTAAGAAGAAGAAATTTCAGAAAACAACCGTATATACCTTAATAGACAATTAAATGGGCGGGGGCACAGTGGCTTAGTGGTAGAGTGCTTACCTCTGGTGTATTGGGTTCTTGGTTCGATCCACGGCCAAGTCAGTTTGTAGTGGACATCGTATTCGTGGGTTTTCTCGGGGTACTCTCCTCCCACCTTTGCATTCCATCAATTCTGTCAACAACATTCACTTGCTTTAATCATAATCTCCCTGAAACTAAAATGCATAATCGTGGGTCGCTACACTGAAATATTTCCTTTTATTTAATTTTAAAATTAAATAGGGAGTTAAGTATGATCGTATTTCTATGGGTTAAGTGAATACTCCAATAGTTTCTGCAAAAAAAAAAAAAAAAAAGATTAGTTAAATACCCTACCACTAAGCTACTGTGTCCCCGCCCACTGAATTGTCTATTAAGGTATATACAGTAGTTTTCTGAATTTTTTTCTTTTAGGAAAGACCCAAAAGTACAAATCCATAAAGATCTCTATTTTCACGTCATAAAATATATAATTCCTTATATCTTATTTACTATCTTAGATATTGACAGCGAATTTTCATTCTTTTGCACAGCTCGATGAACCCTTGGAATTGCCTGAAGAAAACCTAGGACTGAACTAATCTTTCGATCGAAATTGTACTGAGGTACTGATTTAACCCATAGAAGTACCATCTTATTTAATTTTGTTGCGACCAATAATTGTTTCCGAAATTTCAAGCTTTTATTTCACAGTGTTTCTCCAGATGTTAGATGTACTAGCTGGAAGTTTTGGGTAAATACATATTTCAAATACTGTTTACAAATGTCAGATTATATTTTCAAAAGCTTTTAAAATTTAATTTTGGTAGACTCCATGATGTTCTAACACCCCATGAAGATATCTAATTACTTTAAGATGAAATTGCTACTGGTGTTTATTAACTTTCCATGACCGATTTCGGAAATTTTAGCATCTAACACGAAAACCCCTTAACTGTGTTGGTCCTCCCTTTATTTGACAACATCTTGATAGCCGTTAGTCATATTTTAATTCAATTTCCGAATTGTAGCGTCAAGTATGCAAGCCCCACATACCTATAGTTTATTTTCCCATACCTCGGTATCCATAAGGCTTACCGAGTTGCAGTTTTCAGTAAAAAAAAAAAAAAAAAAAAAATCAGTTCTTTACATTTTAGAGACATGTATTTCCATATATCTAAAACGCAGAAATTAAGTACCGCATTGGAACTCCATTGGAGTACTCACTTACTTTTGCATAGCAGGGTAAAAACGCCAGTGGTTCTCACTTTAAGGTTGAAAACATACTATTTTGTCTCTTCTCTGAGCATCGTGAATCTGTCGGAGCTGTACCATAGTTGGAAAGACTCACTGATCCTTCCTATAATGACCATGTAGTTAGAATTAAAAAAGGAGTAGCCGTTGGAGGAAAAACAATATTTTAAAATCCTTGCACCAGTAGTCGTCACCTTAAAATCAAAATGTTCCAGTAGTAGTCAGGATTTTCTACCAGTGTTCGTCACTCAAATAACTTGACATAATTTATTCAAAAACGCACTGTGTATCAGTTTAGGGTTAAGAATACAATATAAAGTAGTAAGCTTAATAACTTTGCATCACTTTTAGCACTCAAGAAATAAAATAAAAACGTTTTTACATACTTTTTAAAGCAATTTCAGAGAGAAAAATGTCAACTGAATTCAAAAGTTAACTGTATATCACTTCCACGTTAAGAGTACAATATTAAATACTATGTTTAATAACTATACGTCACTTTAAACTCTCAAGAATGAAAATAAACGTTTGTACATACATTTTAAAAACAATCTGAGAAACAAAATAAGTTAACTGAATTCAAAATTTAATTATACATCACCTTAAGCTTGAGAATACACTATAAAATACAGAGATTAATAAAAAATGAAATCTTTAAGTTTAACGTCCCACGATTATGCCGGTTAGGCTACAGGAGACGGAGATAATGAGAAATGAGTGAAATGGTGGAATGAAGAAAGTGGGAGGAAACGGGAGAACCCCGAGAAAACCCACGAGCACGGTGTTTGTCCACTACAAAGTCCACACGGCGCGAGTTGGGATCGAACCAGGGACCCCAAACACCGGAGGTTAACACTCTACCACTGAGCCACCGCGCCCCCCTGAGATTAATAATAATGCATTACTGAAGAATGAAAACAAAAATGTTTTAGCTACCTATATTGTATTTACATGTTACTGGTATTTCTCATTAACTTTTTTTTTTTTTGATACCTCATGATCAAGTGTAGGGATGCGCAAGAGAAAAGATTTGAGATTGTCTCCTCTCGAAAAGGTGCCGCGAAAGTTATGTCTCGTCTCGAAAACTGGATCCGTTTCTATTGGAAGAGCTCTATCTCGTCTCGAATTTCGTAACAAAAATTCTGTCTCGTCTTGTCTCGTGCGCATCCCTAATCAGGTCCATAGCCAAAAACTTCATTTCGGAGGGGGTTCGATAGGGCTTTGGGATATCCGAATTTAGATATAGATAATCGATATTGACAAACTATCGAAACTTGTTCGAAATATCGAAAAATACAGCAATATCGAAATATAAACAATATCAAAAATCGAAAATATAGAAATATGAAAGAGATCAAAAATATGGATATATCGATCAAAAATGGATATATGATCTTGGAATACGATTTGGTGGAATAATGAGGGAGAAAAATAATCATTGATTAAATATTAAATTGAAAAGAAATAAGAGCCTGACGCTCAAATACTTATCTATCCGGCACCCATCTTGATCCCCATAAAATATCATGAAGTGCTTGATTGATTCTAAACCCAATAATAGTAATAGTAATTTAACAACAAACACAGAATATATAATTTACGCACCTTGAAATGTAGAAATTAATGATTGTAATCCCCAGCTTTCCAATAGACGTTTGATTTCTCCAAATGAAGATTCGGATATCTTGTTTCTTCTCAAGCAATAATGGGTTACAATAATCAGTTGCAGTCCAAAGCCAAGTCACTAAGTTAAGCATGAAAATAAAGAATTCATTAGTTAGATGCATACAAAATCCTACGCATATAAATCCGAATCTACTTGTATTAAATTGTAAATTTAAACAAACTAAATTATACTACTTTGGAAAGCGTCTCCAAATATAATGTTTTCATTCTAAAGTGAAGGAATTTTTAAAATCGGATGACCCGTTTGCGCTGTACACTCGCTATGCGTCCAATGTGAAATGAAAATGCAACATTGCCATTTACCTGGACCCACAACGTAAGTGAGTGAAGTTACTGTCTTTTACGCTAACATGTCGATGGCCAGCCCCCGTTTCAAACAGTAACTTCATTCACTTATGTTGTGGGTCCAGGTAAATGACAACGTTGCATTTTCATTTAAAATTGGGTGCATAAAGAGTATACAGCACAAACATCTCGTCCGATTTTTTTTAAAAAGTGTTCACTTTAGATTGAAAACGTCATATTTCGAGATGTTTTTCCTCTTACATTTTGTTGTAACTCTGATAATAACAGAGTTATCCTATGTCAGGGAACGTTTGAGACATCCTGTATACATCATAAGAAGTTCCTTTCTAAATTCTACACGGATGTGGTTTCATTGAATGTGAGGTGGGTGATACACATTAGGCCTTTTGGGAGTACGTCACACGGACGACCGTAATTTTGTGTTCAAAATTTTTATGAATTGATGGGATATGTGATACATATGGCCACGGACTAGAATTTTCTCAGTATGTCAAATATGCAATCAGATTTCATGCAGCTTAATTTGGTGAAAAGCTATTGCCAATTGAACGTTACATTTACCTCTTTCTTGCAGATGTTGAACCATGCCGTTAGCACGTGAGGAATGGATCGAAATAATCAAACTGTGGGGCGGGAGGAGTATATGTGCAGTGGTTGCCGATTGCAGTCATCCACAATGTGACTCTGTGTCACATGTTTCAGTGTCACAGTAATTAACTAAATTTGAGAAGACGGGGACATTCGTGAACATACATCGTAGCGGTTCAAACTCGCGGAACCTTTTTCCTTCCCCATTTTGAACCGGTACATGAAAATGCCATTTTCTCCATGTTTGCCTGCGCCGATTTTGAAAATTCCTTCACTAATCGATTTCTCTCGTCGAGTACTACAAGAAACAGTTAAAATCTCGCGGGCCCTTTTTTCTTCCCCATTTTGAACTGATACATGAAAATGCCATTTTCTTCATGCTTGCCTGCGCCGATTTTGACAATTCCTTCACTAGTCGATTTCTCTCGTCGAGTATTACAAGAATCAGTTAAAATCTTGCGGCCCTTTTTTCTTCCCCACTTTGAACCGGAAAATGAAAATGAGATTTTCTCTATGTTTGCCTGCGCCGATTTTGAAAATTCCTTCACTAATCGATTTCTCTCGACGAGTACTACAAGAATCAGTTAAAATCTTGCGGAACCTTTTTCCTTCCCCATTTTGAACGGGTACATGAAAATGCCATTTTCTCCATGTTTGCCTGCGCCGATTTTGAAAATTCCTTCACTAATCGATTTCTCTCGTCGAGTATTACAAGAATCAGTTAAAATCTTGCGGCCCTTTTTTCTTCCCCACTTTGAACCGGAAAATGAAAATGAGATATTCTCTATGTTTGCCTGCGCCGATTTTGAAAATTCCTTCACTAATCGATTTCTCTCGATGAGTACTACAAGAATCAATTAAAATCTCGCGGTCGTCTTTTCTTCCCCATTTTGAACCGGTACATGAAAATGCGATTTTCTGCATGTTTACCTGCGCCGATTTTGAAAATTCTTTCAGTAATTTATTTCTGTTGTCGAGTACTATAAGAATCAGTTAAAATCTCGCGGGCCCTTTTTTCTTCCCCAAGCCAATATTTTTGTATATTTTGAATGTATTCAAGTATGGAACAAAAGTATTATATAATTCCCTTAGTAGGTTTCTCAACTTCATATTTTTCAACTTAAATTTTATTTATTTTAATTATTTATTTTCTTGTGACTCAATATTTAATTGCAATCGTTCATTGGGGAGAAGGGTGGCCATTCTCAAATATATAAATATAGTATTCTTAAAATTTATGTGTTCTCGTACTATTAGTTTCTTCCACTAGACCTGGAAATTGCAAAATTAATACCTGGAAAACCTGGAAAATTCAGGGAAATTGAGTTCCATATTTATATATGAACACTGCTATTTACAATTTTTTTTTCGAATAGGGAGAACTGTACAAAAGGGTGTTTTGGGAATGGTATAACAATAGGTTTCTGGGAGTGTTGTTCGAAATGAAATCTTTAAGTTTTACGTCCCACTATTATGCTGGCTAGGCTAAAGATAACGGGGTGTTGTTCGCAGTGTTGAATTCAGACATTTACACCCGGGGGGGGAATGTCAACTGCTCGGGGGAGGGTTATTTTTCTGTATTTTTTTCAAGAAAGCAGCATATTTAACAATTCCATTCACATACACATCTTACCTAATATTGAGACTAATTGCTGATAAATATTCAATGAGATTATAATTTTAAGAAAACAATCGTTTGATTTCATCTAAAACATTAAATAAAGACTGGCAAAAATAGTTTAGACTAAACTTTAACTGTTATTTACAGTAACTATTTTTATTATTTCCTATATTCAGTAATTACTGTTTGTTACTAATGTAAAAATTTTTAAAAAGATTTAAATTAACTGAAATATTTTTTCTCCTAAAACAAACATACTTAGGAATATCTTAATAAAAAGTTATCATTCTTTCTCACACTTCTGATTCTAAATCAAACATATTAGCCTTGGTTTCTTCACTGCATATACATCAATAGTTTAGTTGACGAAATCTTCAGTAGGATTAGTGCCGTGTCGTGGAAAATCAGCGCTTGGCGCGAGAGTATACGACGGCATCCCCGTATATATGAGTGAGGTCGACAGACCAGCCGCCAAAGGTGGGAAAATTTTAAAAAGTAAACCCTGCTTTTCCTTGATTTTGAGCACTTTTCATTACTTTTTTCCTTTCATTTTATATATGTCCACATGTATTTCATTCCTCTGTTTTTCTTTCCTTCTTTTTTCTTTTTCCCTCCCGAATTTTTCACCCCTTACTTCGGCGCCCGGGGCCGTCGCCCCGCTTGCCCCTCCCCCATGGAACGGCACTGAGCAGGATCTTGGCCACCTTCAATAGCAATCTTTCACTTATATACTATTATCATATTGATAAATTCTATATAAGTCTCTAATCAAGGAGGGATAACTGTTCCTCCCTGATCCCTCTAAATGACGCCCAATCTCACCCTTTAACTGAATTATTTTTAATTAAAGAAAGATGTGTTTACTTTAACAATCGTAAAACACATTTACGTCTGTTACTTCCGATGCGAGAAATGGGATTTAGGCGCCCTATTTCAAATAATGTAGGAACTGTATATTTTCAAGAACTGAAGTCTGCTGACATGAGAGATTATATGGAATGATCGAAAGATCTTCCCTATCTTTCCTTTCGTATCTCATCCTGTGCTAGTGCTACCTACTAATATATAATATAGGGCGAGAGTATAGTACCTACTAAAATACAAACCTTTCTTCAACAGTTAACAATTTCATGTTCTGCCAAACTCAGTCATAGCGTTAAGAAATACAAGTTTTATTCACTATTTGGTATTCTATCTTAGATGTTACATGTTAACATTTATATAGAATGGGTCTGCGTCATTTATATGTATATTGAGAGATCGGATTTCGTCTGCATGTACACGGACAGAAAAGCAAATAATTGGGTGAAGTAATTTCTACATTTTGTGACTGAAATTTTGGGAGTTTCTCCGGGGGGGGGATGAATTTTCTTCGGGGGGGAGATTCCCCCCGGGCTACCCCCTGAATTCAACCCTGGTTGTTCGGTGGGGGTCAATGTTGCCAATTTTGGGTAAAGTCGCTAAATAAGGGGAATTCGACCTCAACGATAGCGTAGGTTGACCATAAAATTTTCAGTTAAAAACGGGACAGGTTCTTGCAACCCTAGACTTTTAGATCTACCTTTGTTCTTATCAGTGCCTTGATATCAGATTTCCTCCTCTCTCTCTTTGTTACAGAACGGGTACTTATGAAAAAGGAAAGACACGTTGAAATTTGTTCAACACACAACCAACTGCTAAAACCTCTGCTGCCTTTCGAGCAGTACTGCGAACTATAGAGTATGTTTAATATAGGGAATTTCAGTTCAATTTTTGCCTCTTTGTTATTATTAATTATTAATACTTTTAAAAGGAGTAAAGATACTGGGTTTGTTATTTACTTCTTTCATTTACATAGAACGGGACGAATACTACTTTTTCCATCTACTGACGGGACGGCCGGGACACGCCACTAAAACGGGACTGTCCCGGTCAAAACGGGACGTATGGTCGCCCTACGATAGCGACAAAAAATATTTTTTTCCGATTGGAGACTTTTTTGGGTGATTTTTAAATGACGATTTACCTACTTACACATTTAGCGACTTTCTGCTCCAAACAAAATGTTCATCTGTAGAGAAGCATTATTAGTTCAAAACAGTTTTTACGTTCTTTTTTTCTGTTTGTTTGTTTTAATCAGCGCAACTGATGAAGAGTTTGGAAATACAGCATACTCACTGCCCCACAATCCTGCATTGTTATGTTACCCTTGCCCTCTAACGAAGAACAACTACAAACTTGATGTCCTTTAGTTCGCAGAGTTTCCGTTGAGAAACACACGTAATACATCATTACCGATAGCAACAAGATTAGCTATAGATTGCGTGAATAAAGGCGAAGAAGATGTTTGTTATATTTGTCCTTTGGGGTCTTTTAATTATTCTGCACTTTTTCTTTTACAAAAAAATGATCCCTGAATTAAAGGATTGGTTGCGCCCTATTTACAAAGATGTGAGTAGAACCAGCGGCGCAAATCTGTCTTCAACATTGGGAGGGGGGGGGTAAGACCGTTACCATACTTTTTTTTGACGATGTCCAAAATACTTATGAAGTTGAAAAACAATGTTGTGGAGGATCAGAGTTGTTTTCAGCGTTGGGAGGCTGCAGATTTGAGGCTTATTCTGGGGGACATCTATTTTATCTCACGTTCCTTTGTAGCAATCGGACAAAAATAATCAAATTTCTCCCAAAAAACACATTTCAAATTGGATTATTGGGGAGAAGTCCCCCTCAGTTCCAAGATTGGAGGGGACATGTATCCGTCATCCCCCCCCCCACGGATTTGCGCCAGTGAGTAGAACATATTGTTTAGTTTACATCTACAACTTTAAAACAATGCTTATAGACAATGAATTTCTCTATTATTTTTTATAGCGACTTTTCACCCAAAATTGGAGTCGTCATATCCCGTTTCGCAAACTTATTGCCAACATTTTGGAAACTGGTTGCGAAGAGAGCTACAATGGATGAGTCGAGTTATTTCGTCGCTTCCGCTGTGAACCTAAGTACAAGATTCCAAAGAGATTAAGAAAAAATGAAATGAAACCTTTGAGTTTTACGTCCCACAGTTATGCCGGTTAGGCTAAAGGAGACGCTGATGATAAGCAATGAATGAAAGGTGGAATGAAGAAAGTGGAAGGAAACGGGAGAACCCCGAGGAAACCCACGCACAAGGTGTTTGTCCATCACAAAGTTCATTTGACGGGGGCTGGGATCGAACCCGGGACCCCAAGTACCGGAAGTGAACGCTCTACCACTGAGCCACCGCAGCTCTTAAGAGATTAAGAGTCACAAACATAGTCACTTTCAATTTTGTAATATATATAGGTCTATATATTGCATCACTGACTAATAACTAAAATCCTTGGATTGTATATATAAAAGTCGCCCCCTGCCCGTAAAAAGCTTCATTCGAACTCGGAATCGAACAATTGCATCTGTAAAACAGTGCTGATTTGATTTTAACGTTCCTTTCAGCAGCAAGGCTGTATGAGACGTGGACCTACAGATTAACGTGGAATCCGAACCACATAAGCTCCGGCCGGGAATCGAAAAAAATGAAATGAAATCTTTGAGTTTTATGTCCTACGGTTATGATGGTTAGGCTAATGGAGACGGTGATGAGTAATGAATTAAATAGTGGAATGAAGAAAGTGGGAGGAAACGGGAGAACCCCGAGAAAACCCACGCACACGGTGTTTGTCCACCACAAGGTTCACTTGGCGGGGCTGGGATCGAACCCGGGACCCCAAGCACCAGAGGTGAACCTTCTACCACTGAGCCACCGCGGCCCCCGGCCGGGAATCGAACCCGGGTGTCCCACGCCAAAGGCGTGTTCACTAACCACTTAGCCACGAGGGAGCTCATCTATAAGGCAGTGTAAGCAAACAAAAAAACGCACACTGGATGTTTGCGCAACTGAGGATCAAAACATTCTCAATGGAGTATGAGAAATAGTTAACGCCAATCAAAGTGTGCTTTTGCTTATTTATTACTTCGTTAATACTTAATTCCTTCTAGAAATAGTGAAACTATACTATGAAGAAACACTAATAAACTAATAACAATTACGTTGTATTTCTTACCACACCACGACCATTTTTACCACCCATAGAATTTGAACCTAGTACTATACTGCATTAGTCACGCCGTAACGAAAGATGAACATCTGGCACTCGTAGCTGTTGAAGCTACCTGTATATCACGCGGCCTGCGTTGGTACTCCTCAACATAAATACCTCACAGCCCAAAGCCAGGAAACGTCACAGACAGAAGACAGGGGCACAAGCAGTGCCTGACACTTCACGAACTCTAAACCCGCCAAGACTCAACTCAACATGACCTTCAATTACGTTCTAGAAACCAAACCAATGCTAAGGCACAAACTTACCAACTTCCTATATGAAAACACAAGAAAAAAAATCTAACTTTTTTGGTTCCAAAGTGATGACATAACAATAATACTAAAAAGGTTTTAATTTTCAGTAACCCAAACATTAATTAACTAGGGAACATAACAAAGCAAAAATAAATAAAAATAAAAATAAATTAAATTAAAAAATAAAAATCTGACAAGTAAACTCTCCCTGACTACTTTTTTTTTTTTATTTCAGTGAGGCTGTAAAATATGTTAGTATCTTCGTAAAATATATATATTTCAATGTAAACAAGTTCTTTAAACAAAAGAAAGCTTTGTAGTAGAGCGCTTACCTCTGACGCGTTAGGTCCCTGGTTCGATTCCTGCTCCCGACAAATAGCCTTTTGGTGAACACTGTAGGTGTGGTTATTCTTAAGACTTTCCAGTTTCCTTACATTTTCTTGATTCCACCATTATCATGTATCTCATTGTCACCTTCTCTCTTACATTGATGTACAATCATGGGGCGTTAAACTAAAAGCAAAAAAAAAAAAAAAAAAAAAAAAAAATTTGCAAATATCCTAGTAAAAATGAGTTTTCTAGACTACACAAGTGGCCCCGCGTAGGGTAGTCGCTAGCGCTCTCGCCTTCGGTGCGAACGGTTCCGGGTTCGATCCCGGGGGAGAACTCGGTCGAAAAAGTATCAAAAGATTTTAAGTCCAGCCATCCTGAATGAGGTTTCCTTGGGTTTTCCTCATTCACAGCAGGCAAATGCCGGAGTGGTACCTAACATATAGGTCCCAGGCCGTTTTCTTCCTTCCCCAATCCTTTCTTCCCTTCCTTTCCCCGGATAGTGTACTCGCCGAGGAAAGTCATCCCTCATATGGGGTAACAAGGCCATTGATGCCGAAAGCCCAGAAATCTAAATCCTAAATCTTCACTACACAAGGAAATTTCCGCGCTGAAAACGGTTTATTAGCAATTATGTTAAGCAGTCCTGTAGTAAATCTGCACCAAGTAATAAATCGTCACATATAAAATGGAATGAATAAACACATAACATTCATTTTGCTACCTTGAAACATAATATGTTTCAAAACATTAATATTCAAAGTTTTTTCAAAATTCAGATTCACCCATTCCATTCTCCTCAATCATTTACGAGTTACAATAGTAAGAATTGTAGTCATAAACTACATTACTTACTTAGTACTATATTAAAGCAAGTTACACTAAAAGAATATATAATTAATGGGAATATTTAACTAAAGTAATAGTTAACTATTGTACTTACCCAGGCTTCCCAGGTTTCCTTCCTCTCTTCTGTTCCGTTTGTAAACAACCTCGTTTCGCAAGCAAAAGACGGTAGTTCAATGACGTCAGCCATGGCGAAAGAAAGAGTGTCTATAGGCGGTCTGGATCTTACACACAGATGGACGTATATAACGTATAGCTGAAGTATTTAACATACGTATACGTATGTAAAATACAGAAGATTGTTAGATATCAGACATCCTGCAGAGACATGATGTAATATCTAAGCGGGTAAAAGGCAGTACCTATGTAGTATATGGATAAAGTACGCTCCGTACAGATTTCCTTAGTAAACATAACGAATCCTTGTATTTGTACAATATACCGCTGTCCGGATAATGGATTTTTCTCAGTGTATGAGTGAGTTATTCAAAAATTCCGATCGTCTACGTTTATCAAACAGTTTATGAATAAGTATTTTTCTGAATTGAAAGAGACGGTTTAAAATCCTGAGGAAAGTAAGTACATTTTATTGTAAGTTTAGTATTTCCATCACGCTGTTGTGCCATAATATTTACTCAATGTAATGAAACTAGATAAGCTTCAGTCTACAGTCACTTCGTATAGAAGTTGGATGTTTCTCGTTTTATTTTCTTCCGTTTTATATTTTATTTTCTTTCTCCATTTCTTTCTTTTCTTTTCTTTTTTTTTAATATCAGAGCACAACTAATGTTCCTTGGCATTTGTTTCCTGAGATTCACAAGTTCACTGCATAAATCACTTTAACACTAACATACATTTTATAGTAACAACATTTAACAATTGGCATTATTTTCAAAAATGAAATGAAATAAAATCGTTAAGTTTTACGTCCCACGTAATGCCGGTTAGGCTAAAAGAGGCGGTGATGATGAGAGATGAGTGAAATGGTGGAATGAAGAAAGTAGGAGGAAACGGGAGAACCCCGAGAAAACCCACGAGCACGGTGTATATCCACCACAAAGTCCACACGGCGCGAGCTGGGATCGAACCAGGGACCCCAAACACCGGAGGTGAACGGTCTACCACTTTTTTTTTTTTTTTTTTTTTTTTTAATGAAATTTTATTGTAACTCAAGAATCAATTACATTGAAGCGGTTAGGCTTTTGGCACAAAGAAAGGAAGTTACTAGAACAATGAGTTGGCTATAAAATTTGCAAATAGCTTATTACGTACATCCTTTGCTAATTTGGAGTATTCTTTTTGTAAATACTGTACATAGAAGGCTCCCCCTGCTTCTAAGTTGGAATTAAAAATATATTTGACGGTCGTTCCTATATACCAATTGACACTATGTTGTTTACTAACAGGATAAAAACGATAATCAGGTCTTAAAACTATGCTAATATTTATATTGCGTTCCGAACTACGAGTAAGAATGGCTAAAAAGTGACGTAACTGAGACCAGATTTTTGTGGATTCCAGACATGTCGTGATTCTATGAATCAACGTATCTATATTGTTACATCTATTGCAAAGAGCATCAGGACTAAAACCATATTTGTTTCTCTTTTCTTTAGTATCAATAACATTATGGACAATCATAAACCAGATAGATTTGCTGGCAACACACAAGGTCAAGTCATTGATATTGGCCCAAATATTGGACCAATTACACAAGTACTCATCTAACACAATTTTAGGTGGGACATATAATCTAGTCATTTTAAAAACATACAGCTGTTTACTACTTAAAGTTTTAAAATCAAAAAGCTGCGACAGATATATATAATCACACAAAACAGTTTCCAAGTACTTACAGCTTTGAGGGAGGTGAGCCATACACAGGGGTAGACTCCTCTCTGTTCGTGCTAATACGTAAGTGAGCAGTTGTTGTGTTACACTATTCGCTTCGTCTGTGTACAAGGTCATTGAGCGAGTAACATACAAACTTGCAGCTTTTTCTTGCACATTGAACAGACCGATGCCACCTTGTGAATGTAAACAACACATTACATCATATTTAACACGAAAGACCTGATGTTTCCATAGAAACCAACCACATAAACTTTGAATTTGTTTTCCTATGAGTTGAGGCATAGGTAATACATTTGCCAAATACCAGATTTTGCTTAAGAGATAAACATTTATAAATTTAGCTCTAGAATATAAACATAGATTTCTGGATTGATTTACATAACCTGAATGACGCAGTGTGTTTACAATATTCGTATAGTTATGATCAATAGTGTGCATTATGTTTGAATAAAAGGTAATTCCTAAAATTTTGATACTGTCGGCCTGAGGGACGGTATCTATATCATTAAAATCAATACTATTGTTTATGTTTAACATATGCGATTTACAAACATTTAATCTAGCCCCAGATGCTACCTAATCTACATCATCTGCATAACTAGCCACTTTTATAGCAGGGGTAATAATATTTAGACCAGTTAGGCGGTCATTCATAGCATATAACAGGGGAGCAAGGCTAATAGCAAAACTCAACATTGAAAGGGGATCACCTTGTCTTATTGAACGTTTGATGGGAATGTTGTTGGATAGGTGACCGTTAACATTTAACTTCGTATGAGCATCTTTATAAAAATATTTCATCCATGTAACAAATTGTTCATTAAAACCGAATTTTCTGAAAACAGACCATAAGTACGAGTGTTCAATATTATCAAAGGCGTTTTTAAAATCTAAATTTATCAGAGCCGCTTTAAGAGCGCAATCATTACAAATAGTAATACTATCTCGAATAGTTAATAAAAGGTGATAGATGGTTTTCTGTTTAACAGCCACATATTGCAAATTTTGTAATAACTTATCCATGTAGTCCTGTAGTCTGTTTTTAATACATCTACTAAAAATTTTGATATCTGTATTAAGAAGGGATATAGGTCTATAATGGCTAACATTAGATGGTTGAACAGTTTTAGGGATAAAGACCGTGACGGCTGGATTAGGGCGCTTGATAGTCTCTGAAGCAAAGAACCATTCATTTACAATCAATGTTAGTGTATCGCCTATTATATCCCAAAATTTAACATATAAACGGCCAGAGATAGCGTCGGGCCCAGGAGATTTTCCTTTTTTTGCAGCATTTACAGCTCTTTGTACTTCATTTTTAGTAAACGGAGCACATAAAATTTGATTGTCTTCATCATTTAGCACTGCAGGCACACTGTCAAGTAATTTATTTTCGCAGCCGGTAGCAGCAGCGACCCCAAATAACTGGTAGTAATAATCATACAGGGTGTTACGAATATTGTCCTGAGTAGTTTGAATGGAGCCTTGAGCATCTGTGAGTGACGTGATAAGTTTCCTCCGTCCACGTTTGGCTTCTGTTAACACATGTGTAAGAGAGCATTGTTCTTCTTCCGGAAACCCTGGAACTTTACTACGTAACCTAATCCCTTCCATTTTCTGTTTATGGAATTGTAATAATTTGGCTTTGTATTTACGTACAGAGATAAGGGCCGAGCGATTTGTCATCGCTTCAGTTTGTGCCTCTAATAGACATTTATAATAGAAATTATAAAGTTTTCGCTTATCAGCATAAATTTCAGAGGAATACCACCTACAAAAGCTTCGGATTTTGTCCTTACAGTATTGATTCCACCACTCAATATATGTTTTAAACCACTTCTTTTGTTTAAGCCAATAAGCCCACTTTTTAGAAAAGAGCTGACAAAATGACTCATCATTGAGCAGACTTTCATTCATGTGATAATATCCCCGTCCCCGAGCAATCTTCTGGTCATTAATTTTAATTTCCATTATTAAACAGAGATGATCAGTGAAACACGTGGGATATCGGTATACTGAAACAACCTGGGATTTGAAGTTATCATTTACATAAATCCTGTCTATCCTTGAGCTCGAAGTTTTTGTAATAAATGTGTCCCCCCTTAAATCTGGGTGTTTGAAGTCCCACACATCTACCAAAGACAAATTCTTTACCAATTCATTTAAGGTAGGGCAATAATGGTAAGTTGGTTCTGTTGTGTGAGTTATACTTGAATTATGATCTCCGCCAAAGATAACATTATTTGGGCCACTAAAAAACGGCGCTACCTCATTTGCATAAAAATTATTCCGTTCTTTTCTATTATGGCTTCCACTGGGCGCATAAACATTGATTAGAGTGATATCATTAACCTGACCTTTGATAATTCGACCATTAGGATGTAATTCTACATTTGTAAGCGGGATGCCTTCTTTAACCAAAATTGCAGTACCAAGGCTATTATATGTACAATTATTATATACATTATATGATGGATGTACGTTTACAATCTTTGGACCAACTTCTTGGAGAAAAGCTACATCTATTTCAGATTTAAGTAGAAAGTCATTGAGAGCTTCAAGTTTGACTGGCGATTGTATTCCGTTGATATTTATAGTTGCTAGTTTTAAGATAGTACACATAAATATTGTTATAGGAAGTTGTCTAATGTTAGCAACACACTTCATAATACCACACCACTATTTGGCTGCAAGCACTGTGTTTCTGAATGTTTAGGTAGGAGTAGAAACTGTGGGTGACTCACCTGAAGAAGGAACTGCGGTATCAGGTAGATATTCCGTACTCACTAATTTAGCTACAGACGACCGGGTGATCCTAGGTGATACTTCTAAGGGTCCTTGATCCGTCTTCTTAGGTTGTTTTACTTGAGCTATAGCCGTTCCTGCTTTCTTCCGTTTCTTGTCTTGGGAGGCTTCCTGGGAATTCCGGGCATCAGATCCTTTTTTCCCACTAGGACAACTCACAGGGGGGAAAGGATGATCTTTTTCCTTGGACTGAACTGGACAAATGGGACTTACAGAGGAAACTTCCGATACACTATAGATGCACTCGAGCTTCTGATCACCATCAACAACACTAGTGGAGGAGGAATCACTGTCTATCAAAAGCGTCTTTCTATCTTGTTCAGTGACAACTTGATGTTCCCGTGGAAAATCAGACTCAGCCAGTGAAGAAGTACCATGTAAAGCTGGAGGGGCTGCAGATGAGGTCCTGTCCTGACTATCACTAATATCCTTGGGAGAGACGTTTTCCTTAATTGCTCCGGAACATGGTCGGCTAGGAACACTGTCTTTTGGCACTATCGGAGTAGTGTTTAGAGAACGGCCCTGTATCACAGGGGTAGTAAGCTCAGTCATTAACTTTGGAAAGTCAACATCTGACGTTAAAGTAGGCAAATTAGCAGGTTTAACCACATTAATTTCTTGGGTTGGCGAAACCCGAGAGCGTTCCTTATCACTTTCAGTATGTTCCATGGTTGTTGTTGAAACAAAGGCCCGTTTTTGACGCTGAAAACATTGATCTTGTAAATGATCTCTAGATTGGCAGTAATAACAAGTACGGTCCTGACCGAAATAAGTTACTAGGAACTTCTGGTTACGAATATCCAGGAAGGACGGTATAGGTTTAAACAAATACATAGTCACGATCTTTCGTCCAGATCTAACTTTATAAATATGAGTATCGTCATAAATTTCGTCTTTTATACTTTTACATTCTCCATAGATAGACAAGGCACGCGTGACATCAGTATCACTATATTCCGTGGGAATAGCATGTATTCGCACATAGGTTAAAGGTCGATCAGCTAATTCTAAAGTCACGGGGTATGTTCCACTATCATCTTGAAATTTAACACTATCACCATGATCTCTTAATAATTTGTCACACAACAAGTCAGACAATAACTTAATATACACACATTTACGATAAATATCCAACTCAATACTCAGTATTTGTTCTTCCTTTAACTTAAACGTAGTTTGAATAAACTCATGGATTTTTATTGTGGACGGACGGTTAGGAATCGCACGAAATCCTAATTTTAATGTATTGACACGTTTGATAGACATTTTATAATTCTAAATAAACTCACTAGTCACCACTAAACTGAAATATATTGTAATCAAGTCAGCGTAAATTCCAAGCAAACACAAAGTACACTGGGCGCATTCAATGCCTCTCGCACGATACGACACTGGACGGACGACCAGCGAAAGACGTGTTACCTCTTGGGCAGCTAACACGCGAGTATACCACTGAGCCACCGCGCTCTTTATCTTCTATCTAAAGTGAAGGAACTTTTAAATCGGACAAGCCGTTTGGGCTGTACACTCTTTATGCGCCCATGTTAAATGAAAATGCAACGTTGCCATTTACCAGGAGGTGGATAAATTTTGTAATAGTATAGTGAATGGGGGCATGTTTGAAATAGGGGCTGGCCAACGACACGTTAGCGTAAAAGACAGTAACTTCATTGATTTCTGTTTGGGTCCAAGTAAATGGCAACGCTGCATTTTCATTTAACATTGGGCGCTTAAAAAGTGTACAGTCCAAACGGCTCGTCCGATTAAAAAAAAAAAAAAGAAAAGAAAAATCCTTCACTTTTGATTGAAAACATCATAATTGGAGACGGTTTTTCCTCTTACATTTTGTTGTAACTCTGATAATAACAGTTACCCTATGTTAGGGGACTTTTGAGACACCCTGTATATATAACAATTTCTCGCTATCATTTTGCTCTTTGAAAATTCAATATTGCAATTGGAAGCAACAGATTTTTTCCTGTTTGAATAAATGAATGAAAGCCAGATTGCGTCACTAAATTCATATCAAGAAACCGTTTTCACTATTCAGTATTGCTTTTACTATATGATCATCAAGACTGAAACCGGAAGTGGCACTGAATTTCAACCACTTCCGGTTTTAGAACAAGGATAAGAGCTGAGAAAATTATCTATTTCTGAAATGCTGAATCCATATGAAGAAACTGTTTGTTGTTATATTTTACCAGTTTTACGACTAACATTAAAACCGGAAATGATAGGTTTCTACCACTTCCGGTTGGAACAAAAAATAAGGATAACACAATGGTACATACTCTTTGGACGCGGAACCGATTCAGAAAATTATTTCTCGATATCGCTTACTGTTTTTGTTAGATATCTGTCGTCAGACGAACGGACATAACCCTCCTTACACGTAGTACGGTTTCGATGTCTAAGGTTGCAACTATTGTTCGACACACTGTCTACGATCTATAATGTAAAAGTTTTGTAACTAAAAGTTAATTATAATTAAGAAAAGAAAAAGAATATCATGTATCCTATCTCGATAATGAAGGAATTACAAGGAAGAAAAAAATTGAAATTTCGAGGGAAAAAACAACGTAGGTTCTAAGAATGATGGCATAAACTTGTGAGGAGTTGGACACGATCACTAGAAGAGAAAAAAAAATAAAACAGCGGAGAATTTACTTTTTTTCTTTAGAAGAAAAAATGGGAAAAGTTTGAAGGAAGTTTTGGCGAAATGCTTCCACTACAAGGACACGGGAGCGTCAGATGTGCAGATCGTTTCATACCAGGCCCCGTTCTCTTTTCCATACCCCTAACCCCTATAGGTCACACACACACACACATATATATACACCTAGCTTTGACTCTTTCTTCACTTCTTTCGCCTCAGAATCTGGGTGTTTGCCCAACTGCACAAATATTAGTCTACTTGCCAGAGTCGTAAGTTCAAGCGGTAACGGCCTCTAAAGTTGACCAAAAGAGAATCACTAAAGTATTTGTTTCATCGGTTCCAGCGGCAAAGATGGGATGTGACAGTCTCAGAACCATATTTTATGATACGAGAGCTAACTTAAACTGTACTTCTTTATGTTGAATTAAGTTGTTTATGTTATTCTGAAATTTAGAGTTGTACGTAATAGTAATATACAATCTATAACTATGTGGGTATAATATGCGTTGTAATGAACCGTGAATTTGTACAATAAAACTTATAATGTCTCTTCTCTTAGTTCATGAAAACGTGAGTGGGCCTTAATATTTCCATGTCTTTATGAAGTAGCATGTGTGCAATAATTTTAATTCATTAACTTCTCAGTAGTTACTTTTTCTTTGAAATCCGGGGGCTATTTTCTGAAGAGACTTACGCTACGGATAAGAACATTCAGAGTATTTTCCATAGGACTAATACAATTTAACATCTGAAAATTATAATTTGGATAACAAATATTTTTTTCACTGCTTGTAAATGTAGAAACCCTTATTTCCTTCTTGGTCCATACAACGGCTCTACTTGGAATATACAGGATGTCCAATATACAATGCAACCCGGAGTTTGGGATAGTGAAATTTTTGAACCGGAAGTGGTACACAAACAATGGTTATACCAAAATGAAGCCTTGTTCATGCAAATATTTTTAAAGTAGAAAGCAACGATTGATGTACACTAGGAACTACACAGTGTTGCCAGATGTAACCGAAGATGTAAATCAATTTTTTTACAAGACACATAAATTGACTCATAACTCATATGTATAGATGTTCCGTTGTTAATTTTCAGTATGTATAGTTGGAGTAGCTTGGAAACTATGAAGCAGAAAAAAGAATTTTTAATTTCCACCGATAACTAATCGGATGAGGCCTCTCTAAAAGGTTACTAGGGAAAACGTGGTTTTCATAAATTAACATTCTGGCAACAGTGCTGATGTTTCAGTGCATCAAAAGGTGCGTTAAGGATCTGTCTGCATTATGCAATTCCTGGAAACAATGAAAAAGAAACTTTGAAATTATTGTGACAAAACTTTTACTTACATACACCCGGCAACACTGCTATTCATTGAATCAAAACGGGGGCACTTCAAGAATCTGCTGTAGAACTGACAATTCAGTTCGTGATGAATAGCAATGTTGCCAGGTACATGTAAGTAAAAGTTGACTTTAAACGTATCGGCACCTTCTTTCAGCATTACTTCTGAATGTATATTCTTACAGCCCGGTTTCGCATGTTTTGTGATCTAATGTTACATATTTATCTCAACGATGGAGGAAGAACGCACACTCTCTAAATATTTTCTTGCAAAGGGAAATTTTATATCTACTATGCGTAGGCTTGTTACTCTTCGGCTCAAACTAAATTTACGCTCCACTCACTTTTCTTGACCCTATTCAATATAGGCAGATTTATATTTACAAAGGGGACCAAGAGTGGCAAATTTCCAGGAGCGGTATATTAAAATTCGAGATTGAAGTATAATAAGCGAATAAAAGAGAATGTCCTCGACAGAGAAACTTAAGGGAAATCTATACTGAAAACAAAGTTAGTACACAGTGCAATCAGTTTTCTCGCTACAAAACTGCTAGTACTAGAGGGAGCTGAGGCTATTGTTTATTGGTTCCTGGCATAAAACTATAATGTTTTTTTGTCTTTTGTCAGTTTTTGTGTTGTTTTTGCTTACACATAACTGAATACGAACACATATGCGGGAACGCAAAATTTTCTTGTGTTCATGCCCGTAGTGAGAGACAAAAATATTGCAAAGTCCTTGTATATTGGAAGCATCCCGTGTTAGTAAATAAAACCACGTACCACATGCTTCGGCACAAACACTACAAGCAGCCGATGGATGTGGTCAGACCGATGAAACACGGAGAGACACGAAGATTTCTTTAATACCTCCACATGCTCCATCTACTGGGTATATAAACGAACATCTCAAGGACTACCTGTCTCTCCAAACTGTAATGGGATTCCTCTAAACCGCCTCTGAGCTGCAACGGGCAAGAGGCATTCCTACCTATCTTAGAGCTGCAACTGGCAAGAGATATTAACTCTACCTCTGAGCTGCAATGGGGCAAGAGGTTCCTTTATATCCAGCTGCAACTAGCAGGATTATTCTTAAACAGAAAACTTTAAACCTCCGAGTGGGAACGGGTAGGAGGTCCAAATTGTAGAGGAAAGAACTTTTAGAGAATTCCTTATTTGTAATCTTGGGTGCAAACTGTAAAAAAAAAAAAAAAAAAAAAAAAAAAAAAAAAAAATTGTAAGAAAAAAGGCGAGAAAAATAGTGTAGCGTTAATCTACCGAATATTACAATATTACATACCCTGGGTATAGACCTAAACTATGTGGCCCCTGTCCCCTAACATTTAACTACCAGCAATGTGCGTACAGAATCAAGTGCACGGATCATATTGGTAGACAATAAACAAAAGCCTCAGCTCCTTCTAGTCAGTAGCGTAGAACTCGGCCACGCTTTGGTACCAACATTTTTGTAGATCTTTAAATTTCTCTGTGGTAGCCAGACTTTTTTCCCGCATGCATTACTTCAGTCTCGATATTGTTTTAAAAATAATGTGATCTCTGGAAATTTGCTACCCTGGGCCTGATGCTCCTGTGTGCCGTGAATAAATACGGATTTAACTCACTCCCAAAAATGTCTTAATGAACTTTATTTAACTGTTGTGATTTTCAAATAGGTTGTAAGAAAATAGTCATAGCGATATTATATTTATATATTTAAGAATTATGTTGTTCGCAGACTCCCTCTGTAGCTTATTCAATGTATAATATTTACTAATACTGTTGATAATATTTTATGAGCTTCGAAATAAGGGGTAATGATTCCAGACATAACATTGATATAACGTAATACTGGAAATTTAATATTTTACATGCTCCATTCATTTCACTTTTAATTTTTATTGGTTATTTACGGTTAATTTCAGGGAAAGTATATAGAACGAAGCGTATGTTCTAAGTAAAACTGAACCAGGGGGTACTACTCTTTGTTTCAACTTCCTGGGTTTTTTATCTCACTCTTAGAGAACATTAGAGGAAAGAAATGACTGCCCTCACCTGACCTCCTGGATTAGTGGCTGTACCTAACACTCTAGGGTAAATGGGCCTAGCTAAAACATTAACAGAATATTTTAATAAAACAAGACTATTTTAGTAGCAGATCCGAGACAAGTTCATCTTTATTTACTCCGAAAGTTGTAGGAGAGCTTGCCACAGTACCGTACACCTAAGTATTTTTTCGATTAGCTTAAAAACCAATCAACAAATCGATACAAGAAAACACGCGGACAACAATCACAGTATTGATATTAATAAAATATAACAAGAACATTTTTATTATAAGATTTGAACATGAAATTTGTCGATTTTCTATTATTCTCAAAATGGCGTTGGTCAAAAAACTGTTCCCAGTACCGGACAGATTACTATAAATGTCAAACTGAGGAGTGGTTGGGAATATGCAAGCAAATGTGTTACTGTTGTCAACTACAATTTATTTGCTATCTTAATAGTATTACATTATGCAGTTCTTAGAACGTTAGCTGACAGGATGAGCTCGTAGTACTTAGTACTTTCAGTTCAAGTTGTCCAGCTGCTTTCCAAACACTATAGTTTCCCGCTAACACACTATCCACAGCTTTCTTCATACTTTCTTCATCCCATTTCTCTTTCTTGTATGTAGGCATCGTTGTACCAAGTCTCTGAAAATAAATTTAACCCTAAATATCTTCCCAACTAAGACTAACTAGGTAATTTCTTCTGTCCGTTACTGGGACCACACGATCTATTAAATAAAAAAAAAAATGTTTCTACACAGTGCCCTTCTTTAATTATTAAGAAATATTATGAAAATAACATAAATTTACTTTACTTACCTGAAGAAGGTGAAAATCTTCTGTAAACGTTAAATTCGTAATTCAAAACAGCAGCGAGAAGCAATTTATGACAGTGTTTGAAAGTGTTTATTTGAGACTGGTGTGCATGACAGACAAGTGGCGCCAAACGCTTACCTCTGTTGATAAATGCTACAGATGGATGTAGAACATCTACTACTCCGTAGCGCCGGAATGCTAAAACTACTACTGTCCGGCACTGGGAACAATTCGGCACTGGGGCAAGCTCCTTTAATACATAGAGTCCTACCACGTTTGATATCAATGGAAAAATAAGAACTAAGATGAAATGTGTTTTTGGGGGTCCTCAATCCATACCAGAAAACCGTTCCTTGCTAGTTATTGTCGTTTTCGTATCCAATAGGAATCAATTTTCAAACCGGATTTGAGAGATTTGTACAGTTTGGCTAGTAGCAGAGATGTAAGAATGGAGATAAAGTTTTCTTTGAACCCATATGAGAAAGCTAATTTTCAGATATCGCTTACCGCTTTCGAGCATAGATGAGACACCCACCATCGATACAGTAAATCCATATGCTGAATCTATTGGAATTTATATTTATATATATATAATAGTAATAAGGACAGAATTTGAGGCCTCGAAATAGAGAAGTATGAAGCCATTATGAAGCTTGTGTAGAAAGTAGTTGGAGACATTATATTGGAGACCGGGCGAAAAAAGAAAATATCTCGTAAATCCGCCACTTATTGTATGCGTACCTTATTGAAAACGAAGTTTCTTTAATTCTGGCAAATATCTTGTTAGTAAATATGCTAATTCGTTCCCCAGTTGGCTACTAAGCGTACGAAAATAGGTGCAATCTATCAGAATTAACAAATGCATGAAAGAAGATGTACGATGTTTAAAAATAGTTATTCTTTTTTCTCTTTCCACATGTGCTTTTTTCGTTTGACCAGAAAATGGAAAGTGGAAATACCTGTTGCGGTTACATCCCTACAGAACTATAATTTATTCATGTCACCTTTCAACTTGAACAGGGTGATGGCAGAGCTGAGGTACTTCATTGCCTTTAGAAAGAATAGTATATGTGTTCCAAACAATGTCCATATATTGCTAACTGTTACGTCCACATATGATGAAATTACGACCTCAAGAAATTATTTAAGTTTGAAAGTTCATGTTGTGAGAAAATAAAAAGGCTACAATAGTTGTTTCTAGCAGATGTAACCTGTATCTTTAATCTTTTAGTAGTCATTTCGGTATTACTGTACAAGAATTTGCTGCAGTGATTCTCTAGACAATAAAGAAACGTTAATCATTCAATAAATTCGATTTTTCAATCAACGTGAACCATTTTTGGTATCCATGTGTAAAGCATTTTCCTTTCATCAGGATTGAACATAACTCGAAATACATGTAAAGTGCTTATTATACATTTAATTCTTTCATACCGGGAACATCACTACATATGTACACAAATGAGCGACTATTTGACACTTTTCATGTAGGCCTACGTATCGTACAGTTCACATATGCATTCAATTCTAACTTAATTGAAAAGAACGTAGCAAACATCTGCCATTCGACTCGAGTGCCAATGTGTGTCTGTCTTCTCCAAGGTAACTCTAGTACAACTAATCCAATTTTAGTGAAACTTGACATAATTCTTCCTCCGACATTCCGAAATAAGCATTGTTATTTGGGGTTACAAACCATGAAGAACTAAGGTAAAAGTCACCCAAGTTTGAACATATTCATTCACATACACATATACATAGAGACCTACTCGAAAATGAAATAAAATCTTTCAATTTTACGTACTACTTGTATGCCGAGTAGGCTAAAGGAGACAGTGATGATGAGAATGAATAAAGTAGTGAGATAAAGAAGTAGGAGAAAACGGCAGAACCCCGAGAAAACCCACGCACACGGTGTTTGTCCACAACAAAATTCACTTGGTGCGACCTATGATCAAAACAGCTATCCCACACACATAGGTGAACGCTCTATCGCTTAACCATCGCCGCCCTCTAGAGACTTACTCAAAATTTGAGATTGAAATTAGTAAGAGGCAGGGACGTACTCATGTTTTCCCTGGGGATCGGAACCCCCCAAAATCTTGACTTTTCAGTGAATTTAGTTTAATTTTAGGGGTGATTTTTCAGACTTTAGTATTACTTACCTTCACATTAAACTTGGACTCCCTAAAAGCTTTGTACTCCACCCAAAATAAATTTCTCCTTACGTGCCTGGTAAGAGGGAAAAAAGGAGGGGTCGTATGCTACTACAATGCGTAATCACTAGTTAAAACAGGAAATTTTTGAATGAAATTGTGTTAATATTTTTTCTTAACACGCTGATATTAAATCGCAACCATGGTAACAATTACAAAATATGATGAACAATCTTTTGCTTGTTGTCAATCAACAGCAGCGATGCCATGCAGCGCCCTGAATAGGTTTGCTGATGTTTTGCAAGCATTTGGTGAATAAATATGCAGATGGTGAGAATGCGTTACACATGGCGCCGTTACGTTAAGATGAGAACTGTGTACTAAATACACTGTGGCATAGCCAGTGCTTATTCGACTCTGTATAAGACGGGCATTCAGCTTGTGGACCTCAGCTCCTGACAGATTTTAACCCTTATCCAGGCAAGACATTTTTGTAACGTAAACGGGCAACCGGGGCCTGTGAGGCCCAGTATATATTTTAAGTGCAGAATACACAAAATCAATGCCTATTGTCACTTACTGTTCAGACTAGTCTAGAATGTACCGGTATATATTTTTGTCAAGTAGCGAAACTTCGTGTCACGCTTTTGTAAGCCGACCAAGCAGAATAGCAAATCCGGTCCAGACATTTTTGTAACGTAAACGGGCAACCGGGGCCTGTCAGGCCCAGTATATATTTTAAGTGCAGAACACTCAAAATTCAATGTCTGTTGCCGCATACTGTTCCGACTAAAGGTTACAATAGTCACGTGTTCAATATATAATTATGTGACAATTTGATCTAATATTTGACAGGAATTTCACTAAAGTTATACGGGGCCTCCTAGGCCCGGGTTGCCCGGTTACGTCAGGAAAAGATTTTCAAATTAAAAAAAAAAAAAAAAAAAAGCTTTACCAACTCGATATGTTCATGATTTTAACTTCGACGAAAGATAGAAGAATTCAGTATTTTATGTCTTCGAAATATGTATGGTTATTGAGAAATTTTAGAAAAATGAAGCTACTGGGCCTGGGAGGCCCCGGTTGCCCGGATAAGGGTTAAACAAATGCTTTCCGGATAGCTTGTCGAGTTCGATTTCTTAATAATTCTTGTTTTTATACAGGTGAATGTATTATTCTCACATATTTCATCATCTCGAACAAATCAGCAAAAAGTACATAAATTCATGTCTCCTGGTTTTGTATCGCACAATGCTGCTGAATACAATCTCCTTGAGTTAGTTCGTGACAGCCAGTAATGAAAATGAAATGAAATCTTTGAGTTTTCCACGTCCCACGATTGTCTCGTGACAGTTAGTTGTATATTATAATATACTGCAATATATAAATGCATTTTCGATCTTTTTTTTTTTTTTAAAAAAAAGAAAGAAATTGTGACATGCCTGTAAATAGTTCTTGTTCCATCTGCTCGTGATTGTGTTGTTTAAGACAGGCACAGCTTGAACGATAAGGCATGAATTCAAGATTGTTGTGGAGTGACAATGCTCCTGTGGGCTGGGGCATAAATATTTGCACAGCAGCTAAAGTGATTACGCAGTATAGACTAAATAGGTGGGATGGCAGCGCAAATTTTGCGATTGGAGAGCAGAATTGTACTACGTCCTTTTTTTGGATAGATGTCCCTGTGATCTGTATCATCTTGATGGACTTATTCGTGTGCCAGAACCTTGGCGAGAAGCTGGACAATGCCATACCAGAACAGCACCAAATGTTACGCGATAGGGCGCTATTGGAATCTGCGACTGCTCGCGTCAAAAATGCATTGATGGATTTTTGACTAGGAAAATGATTTGTTGGACTTGGATGTGGTCTCTTAACAGCATGTCCTGCAAAGAGTGAGTCACTTTCCAACAATTTATTGTGTAATCACATGTGGCACGTAAAACTTACTCTTTCCGGGTTAACATGATGATCATTTGCTTCTTTGGCCGACGCGTTCCACTGATTTCTTACTGTTTACATATGTTTACTCTGTACAAGTGTCTCCTATAAAAGAGATCATCCTACAGCAGTTGATCAGTTTTAGAATCGTGTCGCAGACTATAACCTAACTACAATCTAGGAGAACACCAAGATTTCGTCTTCTCTATGCTTGATCGTATTACACCGATTGTGGGCACCCATAGTAGACTCATGTGCTTCTGATCTCTATGAATATTCTGGTAGGCTCTCGATGAACTATCACACATTGAGCATATGAGGAATCCTAATAATTTGACGTTTGTACCTTAAACTAGCTGTCTGGTACTACTAGGACACTGTGACCTCTTCTATTTGTTCTTCTTCTCTGGCATTACATCTTTAATGTTCAATGGCGTGTTATTATAAAATAATGGCATTTGGTCTTTTAGTATAAGGCATTGCAAAAACTTCGTTTCTAACGATTTTAAGAGATAAAATCAGCCTCTCATAATGAGTTGCAACAACTTAAAACACTTTCTTATTAAACAACCGATCTTATTTAATAATAAACCTAACTCGTACAGTAAGCGATAAAAGTTCTTTCCGTTTGATACAATTTAGTTTGGGAATAACAGTGGTACGGAGCTCCTCCGTGGCTAAGCGGTTAGCGTACGCATCTTTGGCGTGGGAGGCCCGGGTTCGATTCCCGGCGAAAGTTCATGTGGTTAGGATTCCACGTTAATCAGTAGGTCCACGTCTCATATAGCCTCGCTGCTGAACGGGACGTTAAACTCAAAACCAACTCAACAGTGGTACAGCTGGTATACAACGATAGTATTGCTGGAACGCACAGAAAATTACAATTTTTCTGCACTCAAATTGTCCTTTCAATCTGAAGTTATTTACAAAACTAATTTCATCAAATGCAAAGAACTTTTGTCGCTGACTGTACAATACTTTAAGCAATTCCCTACCCTCTAGAGACTATAGGGGAAATAAAAATGTTTTCATATATTTTCGGTTTAGAAACAGCTCCATGTATGAATTATACGGTATGATCCTAATTCATTCAAATTAATTCGAACTTAACGACAGAAACTACAAGAATTTCAAACCTATTTCTTGTAGCTAGTCTGATGAAGCCGTCATCCTTGATCCGTATATCTGTTTACGGTACTTCACGTATGGTTACGGATTGTCTCACACTGTAGCTAAGCTTTTGCCGGTTTTCGAAACCTGTGACTATTTGCTAAGGATTCTACGTTCAAATATTGATTTTAAACGCATAAACAACCATTGTCTCGTTCTTCCTCAGGTACTGTATAAATACAGATCTGTACACAGATATGTATATACAAATCGTGATGTGCGTAGGAATGTGTAAAATAGGCACATAAATTATTATATTTATATAGAAAAGTGAAACCACGTTATATGTATCCTTTCCACTATAAAACGGTGAGACAGTTCAAAATGAATTTTTGAACATCGCACTTGTTTCACTTCGATAATCGATCATCATCATAGATTGAGGTAATTGATCATTTCCACTGCATTGGAATAAGGCCAATTTTCGATTGTTACGCTTGGTCCTAAGCATAGGTGTGCACCCAGAAGTTTTGTTAGAGAAGGTCCAAATTTGGAGAGTTCAATACTATAAAACACATAGTCAATGTGGTTTTTAACTGATTTTATTCTACACCAGTTAAACCTATGAGTAATTTTCAAGTTCCTCTACCTATAGGCCTATGCTCTAAAACTGAAATAACTAAAATATTTTATATGAAAAGAAAGGCCGTACGCACTGCATTCATTAAGTTCTCGGACTACCTCGAAATAAGATACTTAACGATGCCAGAAAGAATGTTACAAAGTTACTTTTTTTTTTTTTTTTTTTTTTTTTTTTACATACATTCCTTTCTGCACCACACACTCATTGGACTGGTCATAGAGGTCTTTGAACACCCTAGGAAGGTCGTTCATTGGAATACTGTGCAGCATCGCCGTCACATTCTTAAGTTATGTTTCTTTCTTCATTGACAGTGTTTAAAGAGGAGAGTAACGTGCTGCAATTTAGCCTCAAAGACTCATCCTCTTTCCTAAGCTCGAGTTTGACCTCGACAAAAAAATGTTTGAAGGATAGTAACGTCAATTGAAGTGAATTAGAGATCTGCACGGGTCGGAACTTTTAGCCCGGGCCCGATACGGCCTGTGAATTTTAATGTGAGGCCCGACCCGAGTCTGAAATATGTTTTAGCATTTTGGCCCGAACCCAGCCAGAGCTCGTGCGATAATCAAATGAGCCCGAAATAAGTCCGGAATTACAGAAACTTAATTTTGTATTGCATTTGTATTTACAGCAATTAGAAGTTTAATTTTCAAGTTATGCTTTAAAAGTTTTCCAGAAAGAACGGTTCAGTAAATATCGTTGTACAGTATATTGACAAAGTTATACCCGAAAAGGTCCGAGAAATAGTGTTGTATATTTAAAAATTTACGGCTCGAGCCCAGCCCGGGCCCGAAGTAATATATGCTTTGTTGGCCCGAGCCCGTGCAGACCTCTAAAGTGAACTTGATGGAGATGCTGAACAGCATTCCAGCGGACGGCCTTCCTAAGGTGTTCCAGAACCTCTTTCGCCGGTCTCATGAGTGTGTGCCGCGGTAAGGGATGTATGTAGAAAAGTAACGTGGTAATATTTTTTCTGTCATTGTTAAGTAACTTTTTTTTTTTTTTTTTTTTTTTTTGGGGGGGGAGATTACGAAATTTATTGAATTGAACTGTGTATATGTACTGTAAGATCAAATCTTTAGGCCACATTAACCCTTTCTCTGCTAAAGCAAGTATAATTTTATTAACAAAGTGTGAAAATGATTGACTGAATGGAATTTGGACTGGTGGATCTTATGAGTAAGCTCTTGGTGCAGGCAAAACGTAAGTATTAAAAATAGTTACAAAGTTTTAGTGAAAGCCGAACCCTGTAAACTCTCTCCGTGGGTACGCTTTCTCCCTGTGAATATTCATTTAACTAGAATTTTATTTCCATAGAACTTATATCAACATAGTAAGAAACAATCATTAGTACACTCCCTCTAATAAATTATATATTTCTGCGTTATTATACTCTATTATTTATATTTCTTTTCATTGTGCTTCAAGTATTTGAGAACAAGAACCTGAAGCGAATATTTGGACCTAAGAGGGACTGGAATGGGGAGTAGCAGAAACTTCATAACGAGGAACTGCACAATTTATACCAAGCATTGCTAGGGTCATGAAGTTTACGAGTCTCAGGTAGGCAGGTCATATAACTAGAATGAAAGATAGTAGAAACACTTTCAAAGTTTCAACTGGAAATTCAATCGGAAACCGATCATTAGGAAAACTGGGCGCCAATGGGAGACAACATTAAGATAAATCTCACAGAAATAGGAATACAAAGTAGAAACTGGATCCAGTTGGCTAAGGATAGAAGTTAGTGGAGAGCTTACGTAAACGCGGCATTGAACCTCTGGGTTCCATAGGCCATGGAGCTAGTTAGTTTCATTGCACTTCATTTGTTATTTTTGCTTCATGTTCTTACATTTTAAAGCCCTTTCATTAATTTTCATTCCAGATACTTCGTAATTTTCAGTTAGAATTTCATTTAGCTGATTCCAGCGAAATGGGTTGGAGGAAGCTAATGTATTACTTTGAAATGCAAATCACTTTAATATTTGGCATAATGATAAAGAAAAAGTAGTCAAATTTTTGGTAAGTTTTTTTATAAGTAGTTTCTCGCGTAAAATAAATATGTATTTGCTACCACCTAAGATAAATGAATTTGATAAGCACACGTTTGTTATTCTTAAACACAGCAGGCGACGGCTTTCAGTATCGCTGTTAAAATTTCAAACAACGACCACAATGTGCAAGTATATAATTTAAACACAAGTGTATGCAGTATCACAATGTCAGCTTAAAGTATGAGTACAATATATAAGAATGGCATACATTATTTTTATGCATAATTTTGTGAGCACACGTGACGATCTCAACTCTTCTTCCTTTTTTACCTATATTTTTTGTGTGTGTTCGTTAAGAGATGAGTATCACGTGACTTCAAAATAAACCACGGAATAATTTGCAAACCAAAGTGAAAGACATCGTTGAATCAGCTTTGTTCCAGATTACATACTATATCACAACGAAAAGCCTGTGCTCATCAGTTGACAGCACGCTATTATCTGGCATCTCTGATAGCGAGGAACTAGTGACAGATCATATAAAGTGTATAAAAACTTTAATGGAGGAAAGTATTAACTCTGATCCTACAGTATGAATAGTTTACGCAAAGGATTACATATTTAAATTACTCTAATCATATATATATATATATATATATATATATATATATATATATATATATATAATAACGGAATTACATATTTAATTACACATGCAACTTCTTTAATAAATAGAAAATATAGCTTTGATCACACTCAAAAGTTTCTTTCGGAAATTGATTTGTTCCTCCATAACTGCAGAGACTAACTTCAGAGACAATAGTTGTTACACTAAGAACTTTTCTCTAAAAGTATACATTTAACGTATCCCATTTTGTAATCAGTAAAGCAACCCACATTATGCTTTATTTTTTGATTAACTATGCTTTATTTTTTCCCAAATTATGCTTTATTGTTAATTTCAATCATTGTTTTACATTAATCGTATATAATGTATAATACTTACTATATATTAAATATTCTAAATATCTTGATCTATTTATTAATATTTTACGCAACCAATTTCTTTCATATTTAAAGAACTTTCTACTTAATGCACTGTAAAGAGATATCTGCTCGAGTCAGTTTTTCATATCACTTGTGTGTACCTTAGAGGTGCGTATATACAGAAAGGAAAAGTAAAAGATGCCACCAAAAAGTAGAGAAAGTGCTCAAGTTCAAGAGGCACACAACAATACAGTGTGGAGTTCTTGTATACTATTCATTGTTGGCGGAAAGTTTTCTTCTTCTTTAGATTTTTTTCCCCACATCAAAGAATTACACCGAATAGAAGTTTACAGGAGTAAAAATAAGTTTTTCATTGTTGCATTGTTTGTTCTCAATGATTTTGCGTTTTAAATATTGGTTTTAAAAAATATTAATACAGTATGTTAAACTTGCAGTTAAACAGAATTTTTCAAGAATTGTGCTATATATTTTAAATTATGCTTTATTTTCTAAAATTATGCTTTTAAAATTAGTTTCTTCTAGACCCTTAGACAACCACAACCATGTTTAAGGTACCAACCATATGTGTAAATTGCTATTATGCTTTTTGTGCTTTTGGGTTGCTCTAGTAATCAGTTATGTCTTCTGTTAACAACAAAGAAGAAACGACATAGATTTTTCTTCTTTTCCTTTTTCTTGATTCAGCACTCTCTCGATTAGTTTGATGCAGGTTTCTATTGTTTCCTATCCTGTGTCCAACTTTTCATTTAGATATTTCTTCTCTATATCTTGTAGTATTTCAATCATGACCACTCGTTTTTTTTTTTCTGCAATTCCATCCACACCTAGAATCGTGATTCCGCCAATGTCTCCTAATGTATCCAATCATTCTATTCGTTTTGAAATTGTCTTCCCAATATTCTTTATTCTTCCCCCTCCCATTTCCATCAATCTTTCATTTTATTCTTTATTCACCTATTTCATTTTCATCATTCTTCTATAACACCACATTTCTATATTTAAGGATAGAAACTTTTCTTTTCCTTCAAATGATTTCTTCACTAGAGCTTTTCTGGATTTTGCATTTTATTTGTACCTATGTTATTTTACTCCCTAAGTAACAGAATTACTGCATCACCTCCGACAGTATAATGAAACTACATGAACACTAGTACTTCACAAGCGGAAATAGCTTTTTGGGAAATATTTGAAATACACCCTTCTGTTTTCTTTCTCTCTTACTTTTCCTTTACTCTTTTTTTTTCAGTTTAACTTCCCACGATTATGCACCAAGGCTAAGGGAGACAGTGATGATAACAATGGACTGACGAACGTGGGAGGGGAAACGGGGGAACCCGACAAAATTCACGTACACGGTGTTTGTCGATTACAAAGCCAACTTAGCACGAGCTGGGATACGAGCAAATGAGGTTGGGGTATTTCTCACCACCACCATTGTGGTCACTATATTGCTCAAATCTAAATATGGTTCCTGGCCCTGTCTTAACAATAAAGAGCAAAGTACGTTCATTATCAGTATGAACATTACCGTTACGTATTTTTAAGTAATTAAATTCAATCAATAGAGCTTAAGTTGCAATTAAATTGTGGAAATAGCGTATATTACTGTAGAAATACAAATATTTATGCTGAAATCTAAATATGTTACTGCCCTTGTCTCAACAATAAACAGCAAATCACGTTCATTTCCAGCATCATATTCACATATAATTCATAGTCAACATATCTCCATTGTTGAACAGTAAATAAATTGAAATTATTATGGATTACATGTTTAATGATTAGCAAATTGAATAACCAAATTTCCCGTATTCATATCGTGTGAGAAATTTAAGAAAAATAAGTAAGCGTAATTGTAATTGTTTGAATGTATGCGTTCCTTGAACTTTACATTACTTTGTACGGAATGAAAACGACAATTTATTCTGATAAGTAACCCACTCCACTACAATTCCAAACCAATGCTTCAATTATCCCACAAGTGATTTGTGATCTTCATGTCGTTCCCTTGCGAACATAGAGACCTATGTTGTTTAGCCTTCAACATCAGCTTAATAACACATCTTATTGTGTTTGCAAACTGCTAGGGAGTTAGTTACCTTTATGTTGGAGTGAACGTCAATTTGCTCCCGAAATTGATGACATGGTTCTCAATACAAGTGTTAATGAAAAGTAAATACTCACATATATACTGTACAGTGTGTGTGTACACCCTCGCCTTTGACTACAAAAAGGGAAGCACGTAAGTGGGGAGATAAACAAAGCAAGGGCGTCGACATGTGAGTACCTCCTGATCACTGGTGAACCTCACTCACAATTGAAATTAAATGTACATGAAGATGGGGGAGTTACTGCTATTTATTATCTTAAATCATGTTAATTGCATACAATAATATGAAAATGGTGTACTTTACCATCTAGAATACTTTAAATTACCATTTTAAAGGTTAAAACAAAAGACTAGCACTATTGTAAGGACAGAGTAGTTTAAAATTACGATGAAAATTAATATATACATTTTAATTTCTGCTTTACAACAAATAAATTTGACTGTGAAAAAGATCTACCTGCAGCTTTATTTGTATCTCACAACTAATCGTCTATTCACCTCTGAATCCCGTTGCAGACTTAAGTCTGTTTCGCTTGTCATATTCTTATTGGTATTCGTTAGGATCACTCTAGTAGACTTTATAAAACTTTAGTATTAGTACTTCCATCCGTTCGTTACTTCATACAACAACTGTTGCAGAAAGCAACATTTTTTATTTATTTATTTATTTATTTATTTTATTTTTATTTTATTTATTTATTTTTATTTATTTATTTATTTATTTATTTTGCAATAGACTATTAGAACGATTAATTCGGCCGAGTTCGTTACTGGAGCCAATCCGTTAACATCTCGAGTAACGATGACTTTAATTATGGCTATCCAAATCCCATTTTCTGCTATTGAAACAATGGTGTATAATTCTAGAATACTAGAACGTACGCCTCACGCCGTTCGATGCATGCAAACATCCTCCAAGCGAAACTGAAACTTTTAAGAGTAGTCTCTTTACTATCTTAGCAAAGTTTATTATTATTATTCCCTCTTCTCTGTAGTTTGGACATGCTTCTGCGTGTATAGGTAGTTCAACAATAATTGTTGTCTACAGTAGTTTTGCTTATTGCGTTATTGGTTTTATTGCATGTAGTGAGGGAATAAAACAAAAAACCTTGTTTTTTACAACCACCAAACGTTATCGGTCATATATTCGACGTAGTTCATCACTACATATACACACCTACTCACACTGGGTGTCTCACACAACATCGGTACACAGTAAAAAATGATGATGTTTAAATAATGCAATTTGAATAGACCAGTGGTCCCAACGTGACTACCGCTATAGTGTGCTATTTGAACACCAAGAATTCGGTGTTGTGTTTAACACAGTTCTTGTGTTACCAGTTTGACAGAGAGTTAATGTTAAACAGTGTTAAAATAATACCGCGACGGTGTTACAGAGCTAGGTGAATGAACGAAGGAACGCTTAAGTAGGAATAGTGCCACGGTATTTTTTCCATAGATACTATATATTGTTAGTAACACCCCAGCAAATATGGTGAACCCAATCTCTAATGTTAATAATTGTATTATTTTTCGGTAGTCAGCGAAACCTTTCATTTGCTAAGAACAATAATTTAGCAAAGGTATCAAAACCACCTCAAAATCTTATGTATCAGATACAATATCAAAATATTGTATATTCATAAATACAATGCGGGGCCCACATGAGCTTTGGGGGGGGTCCGTGCCCCCTTGGCCCCCCAGGATCGGCGCCCTTGGCACATAGTTTCCAAGGACGATAATTTGTATTAATTTTTATTTTTTGTTATGAATAAAGTTTTACTGTATTTGTATTTGACATTTATGTGTACAAAAAGTAATGAATAACAAAAAGTACAAAAAGTATTTCCTACAATTTTGCAGAAAAAGTTCTACGAACGTACAAATTTTCTGACATTTCTACAAGCAGAAATCCTGCCATCTGTTTTCCTATGTTCATTATGTTCCTCTTCGTCGCCGACCAACTTCGTTCCTCGTACCTACTTAAAAATAATTAATTTCACACTTCATTATCCTTCATGCCCATCAAACAACATCAATGATGTGTTACTAAAATGACTTCCCATCATGGCAGATAGCCATTGTGGGAAAGATAGATGAACAGATTCTATCTTTCACCTTATCCCTCTATTGCAGTCTAAAGTTGAAGATATAGATCCACTACTTTCGCATACTTTAGAAATCTACTGCACTTTCATAAATGTGAAGCGAAACTCCTTTGCTTTAACGGATATCTGTAATTCATAAGTAAGTATATTTTTTCTTAACATGGTGAGTAACGCTTGCTTAGTAGTAGTAGTAGTGTCATGAAGTTTCCCATTCCTAGAAACGAACAGTCTTCTATCTGTTATGTGATTTATGTAGTGATTTTCTACATGTAATTTTAGGAATAATTCACTTTTTTTTTTAAAAAAAAGGAAAGAAAAAAGCAATCTCATGTTATTGTGCTGCGTCTCGTCTAAGCTGAAATTCGGGATAGGAAACACCTTGTGGTCCATTTTTGGCCTTTTCGTCATATGATCAGTTTAATCTTGGTAATCAGTGATGAGCTATAGTTGTTATGCCTCTTATATATCAGCGTTGACGAGACCTAGCTTTCATATTTAAATGTTTGATTACATTAATATTGAATCAATAGAATTATTGAGTTCTGGCTTATATTCTGAATAGCATTTACACTAGGCCAAGGGTGGGTAAAAATCTGAATCTAGTAAGCAGATCCGAGATTTTTTTTCGAAGGCGAACTAAAAACCAAATGCCTATAGCTAAACTAGAATATTGGGAAAATTTTCCGCCATGCACAAGGCGAACGAGACACAGAAAACGATACAGAACTCTTCCATAGAAACTGATACACTTTCTAAGTCGAGAAGGCGTCACTTTTACACCTTCCCGAAACGAGAAAGCGGCAACTCTCGTTTCGTAGGCAATACTAATTCTGAATTACTTGGGTTTCTTAAATGAGCGAGACAACCTGAATGAAGGAAATAGCTATAATACGTGTATAAAGAGGGTCAGTTCTAAACTTTGCGAGATAACATTGAACAAGCACAGTATACCTATAGCGATTCCTTTATGTGATTAACACCACTATGAAATTACATGTATTAATCTGTAATATCAATAATTCAAGAAACTAAACATGTCTATAATATATCTCTAATCTTGATATTTCCAGAAAATAATACGTAGTTTTCGAGTAACACCAATAACAGAATATATATATATATATATAATTTTATTGGCTGATTAGAACTTATAAAAGGAGGCAATTACCTTCCCTTAACCAATACTTAAACTCTTCCGATGCCCTTGTACTTAACGCACACAATTTCATACCGAAGCAACTCGTGTATTGAGCTACTATGCAAAAACGCCTTTCGATTCTGCAGTACGCTAGCAAATGGAGCGGAACTCATGGCACTTTGTGTGACGAGACGAATTGATGTTCACGAGGCAGTCGACGACAGGTGCGGGGCGTGAACAACGGAAGAAAAGGGGAACGGGTAAGCGTTTAGAATGGTTGCGTAGGTGGGTGGGAAAGTGTTTATGAGCTTCGAGAGGTGTACGCCATACATCAAAAGTCCTTTATTACTACACTTTTGCTTCTGAAAAGGAGACGCTTGCCTCTGAAAGCTTATGGGGTGCTAACGGAGGGGGATAAAGGGAAGGGGGGAAGTTAAAGTAAAGAGGATGTTGGAAATTACTTTCGAGAAATTTAGTTCCAATATTGCTCGACGTTTGGCGCTCATGTTAGTCCCTTGTTAGCCTGCTAATAGGAAGAATGTTTGCTGTCCATATTCTCGATTTAGTTCCCGTTATAGACTGAAGTCGAGGGATGCAGTGCTTCATAATTCTGTCCTTTTGTGCCATAATCTACGACTCTAGCACATGGCACACTTACTTTCCATCCTTCTCTCTCATTTACAGTTGTGAGGTTCGTGTTTGTTTTAACTGACTTTTTATGGCTTTTTCACAGATTGAGTGTACAGAATATAAGGTGAGAAAATTAATATCAACTTTATTAATTTGCCTCCAGAGAAAGAAAGGACAGAGCGTTTAAGTGAAATTGCATAAATGAATTTCTGCTTTCACAGTGAGAAAGATATCACCAAAACATCGTCTTTCAACTTTAAAGTGCTTTAAACCATTAAAAAATAATTTTTAATATTAATTTACGTTTTTTTCTATTTCATACTTACTGACGGTCCTCCACAGAAGGAATCCTTATTGAACTGAAATTCGAATCTACTACTAATATTCACTGTCATTCCACTGCTAATATATAAGTAAAATGTAAGTGGTTTATTTTTGGAATGTTACTACCCACTTTTTAGAACGTCGCCACAAATTTCTTAGATGCACTAGGTTACGAATTCTATACTCTATATCAACTGAATCTTACAGGCCTCCAGATAGGCCTGCAGTTTTCTTTAGTTAACTACTCCCAAACTTTGATTTTCTTTGAAAAGTAAAAAATCTCATATATATATATATATATATATATATATATATATATATATATGAGATTTTTTACTTTTTAGAAAAGTCTAATATAAATATATTAGACTAATATAACTAATATTATATAGTTTATAATATATATTAGACTAATATTATATAATATTATATAACTAATATTATATAATATTATATAGTCTAATATAACTAAATATATATATATTAGTTAAATGAATGGAAAAGTAGATTAGTTGGCTGGATTGGGATTTACCGTCACTTTCACTAACGAGGACATATGAGACGTGGACCTAAAGTTTAGCGTGGGATCCGAACCACATGAGATCCTACAGGGAATCAAACCTAGTTGTACCGAAGGATAACCATATACCCACGAGGTAACTGTAAACAGCTCAATATGTTTATATTAGAAGGGATCAAACTAGGGATGGCCAAAATTTTCCGGAATCCGGATTCCGGAAATTTTGTTTTCCGGAATCGGAAAATTTACTTTCCGGAATTCGGAAAAATTCCGGAATTCGGAAAAATTCCGGATTTCGGAAAAAATCCGGAATTCGGAAAAAATCCGGATTTCGGAAAAATTCCGGATTTCGGAAAAATTCCGGATTTCGGAAAAAATCCGGAATCCAGAAAAATTCCGGATTTCGGAAAAATTCCGGATTTCGGAAAAAATCCGGAATTCGGAAAAATTCCGGAATCCAGAAAAATTCCGGAATTCGGAAAAATTCCGGAATTTGGAAAAAATCCGGAATTCGGAAAAAATCCGACATTCGGAAAAATTCCGGATTTCGGAAAAATTCCGGATTTCGGAAAAATTCCGGATTTCGGAAAAATTCCGGAATTCAGAAAAAATCCGGAATTCGGAAAAAATCCGGATTTCGGAAAAATTCCGACATTCGGAAAAAATCCGGAATTTTTCCGAAATCAGGAATTTTTCCGATTTTACTTTCCGGATTCCGGAAAGTAAAAATTCTGGAATTGGCCATCCCTAGATCAAACCAACGATAACGCATGACTTTTTAACATAGAGTAGTGCCTATCTCACAATCTCTCTAATCGTAACCCACCTATGTATTCAGATGAACTTTGCGTAGTTTATTAGGGGGCGCTGACTAAAGAAGAAAATCTGGGCTTTGAATACGACTTTTCTAAAAATCTCCGGAAGTCTTCATTAATTATTATCAATCAGGAATGACAGGGGAAGATGTCATCTAGACTATACGCAAATAGCAACGTTCACTTTTCTAGTAGCATTCCAAGCTTTTAATAGTCTTACTCAAGCTTTGAAGGCTAAGTTTGTAGGACTTAGGCTTTCATTTACACGGTTGCAGACCTTACCAATGCTGCAGTAAACTTGCTTGTTCCTTCATTGTAAGCTTGCTTTAGACTTGCCAATAATGCACGATATTAATATACAAGATCTGATCAAAAAGTGCGGTGGATGTAGTTGCACAGTGCCATCTATCGATGTTGTATTCATTTAAACTAGTAAGCCCAGTAGCCTAAACCTTTGGTAGAGTCAGTGTCCAGTTTGAACGAGTTTAACATGTTAGTTGGCTTCCAGAAGCAGAAGAGTGAAGACGTCTTAAGAATGTTTGTCCCGCACCAACATTAAGTTTTATTCTAAGCTGCAAAAAAGTGCCAAAGCAGCTTACGAAATATCCAAATTAGTATATGGCGATGAAGTAGTGGTATTAAAAATTGTTTACAAGCGGTATGAGCGATTCAAAAGCGGCAAAAGTGGGGGACCCATCGGGCTGAAATTTCTCTCTTCTCTGTAAATCACTTGTCAGAATTCGGTATACTGACGCAAATGGAATCTATGTGATATCAGAAAGTTCCTCACTAGTCACACGGCGATTTTGTTCAAGTGCATTTGTTACAAGTTGCACACTTCTTTCATTGGTTATTTCGGCCTTCCTGGTCTTGCATCATTCTTTATGCTCATACAATCACTACGGAAACGAGTAGCCCAACGAAAAACGGTTCTACGTTGCACTGTTGTAAGGCATTGTGAATTTCTGTTTGGCTTTATCACGTAAAGTTTCAATCTTTATACACTATCCGTGATCTTCAATAGACAAATTACCCGAGACTGCCGCCTCCATTTCCAACACTTGTCACAGCCACACATTGTTCACTAGAGAGTGCACAAGCTGCCTCTAGACTTCAGCTTCAACTGACGAAATGTTTAGCTCTACTTTATCATCTACTCCGCAGTGCTGCCATAGTGTGTATTATTTATGAAATGATCCTCAAATTATTGAGCTGAATAAAATTGTGTATGTAAGTGGAAAATCTCATGCATAGTTTTCAGAAAATGATGAAATATTGATTTGTTTGTAAACCTAAAAATTGATATTGTACATAAACAATGCCACGTATTCAGGTCAAACACGCTAAAATATACTCTCAATACATTCTGCATTGTGATAGTATCAAGATAGCAATTCATGCATAGTAATGTTAATGAAATATAGCCCAAAGTTATGATAGTTCTAAAGCTCTATTTTTTAGTTTAACGTCTCACGATTATGCATCAGGGCTAAGGAAGATGGTAATGATGAGTTGAATGATAATGATGGAATGATGAAAGTGAAAGGAAATGAAGAATCTTGGGAAAAATCATTCTAAGAGTGCTTGTTCACCACAAATCCTAACCAGCAGTAGCAGAAACCAACCATTCGCGGTTTGGCGTTGACCGTCATAAAATAAATATTGTAATAGATAACAGAAAACAGTTTTCTGTAGTCAACTAGGCACTCCAAAAATATATACCATCTCCAATCTAATTTTTCTACTAAAACCGGAAGTGATGGAATACAACTATTAACAGTTTTAACGTTGATCATTATAGAGTGAAAACGGTAACAAACAGCGAGAAGTTGTTTTCTTCAATCAATTAAAATCGAAAAAACCTACGGATTATGATGGCATTCCAAATTATATGTTTAAAGGATATGCAGATTATACCTTAAAGTTTTACATACACACTCTTGTATTAAAAACTCAAATGCATCCAGACACTTGGAAGATAAGTAAAATTACACTTACATTCAAATCTGGAAATCTCATTCAATTTAAAGACTATTGATCGATATCTCTTGTATCTACACCTTCAAAACTATTTGAAAAAATGTATACAGACTAATATTTACGCATGTGAAGTCATTTATTCGTATTTTCATCATCATTGTAAATATGTCGAAATAGTAGTCCGGCTAATACAAACTTAGTCGTGTTTATTCAATACTTATTTGATTCTTTTAGTGACGATCATTGTGTAAACCTTATTTTTTATGGGTTTTTCAAAGCATTCGATAAAATAGATCATGAACCTTTACTTGTGAAGTTGTTACATTTTGACTTATTTTATCGTTTACTAAGGCTAACGTCTTCTTAACGAAATGAGCGTAAACAATTTATCACATACAGACAGGTTAAAATCATTTATCTTTGAAGTGAGACCTGGCATACCACAAAGGTCGAATTTGGGACCACCATTTTTCTGTTATTTATAAACAACGTTTCACGTGTCTAAATTTTCAAAATGTCTTTTATTTGTTGGTGATCTTAAAGTATACAAAAGTATCTAATTATGGAGATTGTTTAGAGGTACAGAACAACTTAAATGAATGTTACAAATGGCTGCTAGATAACAAGTTTAGCTTTAATGTAACCAGGTATTTTGAAATTATTTATTCTAGGATACATACTTCTCTTCATTTTAAATACAAAATGGATGAGAGGTTAATTAAGAGAACAACTAATGTAAAAGTCATGTTTTGTTATGTTGTCCTCATTTCCATTTTCCAGAATTCCTTATTATGCTTTTTTATTTTTTAATGTTATTTATCTTTTTTATGTATTATGCAATGATGTTTATTTCAAACTGATATATTATAATGCTTAGTATAGGTTATAGGTTATAGCTTTGTTATCTTCTAGGTGACATAAAAATAAATAAATTAATTAGTTGAGAGTTATAAGGATATATTCCACCTCCACTCTAATCTCTCTATTTAAATCAGAAGTGTTATAAACAAACACTTCCTGTTTCAATATTGACTTAGAAAATATCATGCAATATAAACCAAACTTCTTTACATGGTATACAAGTGACATTGCTATTTCTTTATTTTCATATATACAATTACAATTATTGGGCTTTCATTACTTACGAATTGCACTCTCAAACTGCACCAATTTAATGGCTAGGTAACATACATCCAAGTCTTCCACACATCCTTGGATCCAGTTTCAATTCAATTTTGTTGCGTTTTCTCCATATTATTTTATTTCTTCTCTGACTGTTGATGGGTCTGAGCCTTCGCCCCGTTGTATATACATTATAGGTTAAAATCGTCTTTAATTGAAAGCTCTAATTGTTTATATTTAGCAAAATTTATTGATTTATTTCTTTTTGATTTACTTTGGCTAAAATTCACTGCGTTTGAAGTATGATTGCAATAACAGGATCATAGAGGACGAAGAGATTTACATGTACAGAAACAGGTTCTTCTTCAAATGAAGATGAATATGCACTCCAAAAGTACCAAACATAATCGCCTGGAATATAGAGACTGCTATTAGGGAATATTATGAAGTAAATTTTTTAAATGAAATTTACGATTTTCTGTATTTTATACCTGCTAACGGCTAATGTAATGTGTAAAAATAAAACATGATAGTTCACTTGGCATTTAGAATTTAATTGGGTAAAGCTCTGAAAGCATATTAACATTAAATAACAAACATATTGGATAAACAACACTAAATATTACAAGTTTCAAAGTGTTTAAATATTACAGTCACCGCGTCTAATGAAACTGACGCAACTTCTTTGTGTGTTTCTCTGACTTGATGAGTAGGTCACTTAATCGTTTTGAATATTAACTGAAAAAATTAATATTACTTTTTTGCGTCATCAAGACACAATTACATTTCTTACCTGCACAATTTTTAAACATAGTTGTTTCCTGTATGGAAATGTATCATATTTCATTCCTTTCATAGAAAAATAAAACATTGATTCTAAGAATAATGAAATGCGACAATATACAGAATCATGAGCAATGAAGAGCATCCAGTTCAAATTTTCCATGTAAATGTTTCGTTAAGGAAGTCATTAAACAAGCCTATATTTCACTAAAAATTACCGTATCTCTCCCATATTCAATAATATTGAAAGGATTTTGATATCATTTCAAGGCTCTTAAACCCATATACATATACAATCATATGGTCAAAACATGTAATAGTAGTTTATTATTATTGGGATATTTACATTTAAACATCAAAATATATAATGACAAATACCGTTTGTTTCCTTTTCAGTCAATCTATCTCAACGTGTATGACCAATATAAATAAAACACTTGATTTTGTACATTTTGCAATTAATTATCTTTAATTTGGTGCAACAATATCACTTATAGCTCTACTCTGTAAGATCATGTATTCATTTAAAGATTACTACAAATTCGGACAGCGGAGATACTGATGACATGAATATCTCCTGAACTCTGAACTGGACTTTTGAGAGTAATACATCTCATATAATACATGACATTCCAGGATTTTTTATAGCTACGTTGACTCTCCACATACGGCTAATTTCCTCCACTCTTCACACTTACCATTATCAGATGAATGTTACCTTAATGATATCTATCAACAATATATAATCTTCGGACAGTGTTTCTTTCGTTATACGAAATTACATTTCTCTTGCCAAAATAGATGTATTATATCCAAGAAGTTCATTGAACTTGTAACAAACTGAATATTCACTTTAGAGTAATTTTACTCCACATAAGACATGACGCGGAAAGGAAACTTATCGTATGATGCAGATGATAAAATCACTGCCCCCTACCTCCCAAAAAAGAAGCTAGAGAGAGAAACTAACCACTTTTCTGTTAAGTAATCGATATTGAAGTACTTGTTACAATAAAAGAGAAAAAAAGAATAACTTCTTAATCTTCGAATGGAAGAAATCTCTGAATAGAAGTAAAGTTGAAAAAGCTCAAGGTTCTCAAGTGGAGAGCCTGTTGCAGTCAAGAGGTTCTTAAGAGACACGCAACCACTTTTTACCAGGAAAAAAGAGAAGAAGAAAGACAAGATAAAAAAAACTCTCGAGAAAGGCAGTTCTGATTGTAACTGGAACTGAATGCTTCTATTTTCAAATTGGAACAATATATTACGTATATTTGTTTAATGTTGATTATGATAGTCATGAAAATAGTAGACAAGATTGATTGATTGAGAGTTTTACGTCCCGTTCAGCAGTGAGGCTATATGAGACGTGGACCTACTGATTAACGTGGAATCCGAACCACATGAGCTCCCGCCGGGAATCGAACCCGGGTCGCTAACCGCTTAGCCACGGAGGAGTTCTACTAGACAAGAATGTATACTTTAAGTGTATAGAAGAATATAGACATAATTATATACAATAATATATACATTAGTTTTAACTTTAACATAACTTTTTATTTTTAAATGAGTGTAGATACAATAATAAGAATAATATGAGAATGAAGGAAATGGTTTCAAGTAAGCAATATTATTATTTAATGAAGTAATGGGTGTAGATGAACTGCTGAGTACAACATCTGAACTTAGTCTTGCTGATGATGGAACCAATGTAGGGAGAATGTTATGTCTTGGAATTTTTGTGCACAGTGGCTCACTTGCAGTGGTAGAGTGCTCACTTCTGGTGCGAAAGAATTCTGGTTTAGTCCAAGGCCATATAAATTTGTGATAGACAACATTGTGTTCGTGGGCTTTCTATAGGTTCCTTCGTTTCTTTCCACATTCACGTTCCACCACTCACTCACTTTCATTAAGCTAAGCGGTTAACATACGCGCCTTTGGCGTGGGAGACCTGAGTTCGATTCCCGGCTGAGCTCATGTGGTTCGGAGTCTATGTTAATCAGTAGGTTCCGTCTTATATAGCCTCGCTGCTGTAAGGGACGTTAAATACAAAATCAACTCACTTTCATTAATCATCCGTCCCTTTTAGTCTAAAGGACATAGCCTATTAGTTTGACGTGAAATTAGTCTTTACTCCAAAGACTTGAACTTCTGTGCTCGTGTAATGAAAAGAAACCAGGGCAGTTTTACTGAAACAAGTTTAGGAAAGCTTACTTTGTCAGTTTCTTTCCGATCGTCCAGATAATTAAAGCAAGGAAGCTTTATATGAACAAAGATACGAGATTAGAATCTCTTCCTGTAACTGTGAATGTGATTATGACAACACAGTTGGAGCCATTCGTTATGAGGTTTTCCTTATAACTTCAGCACTGACTTGCTCACAGATGCGATACGTTTATTCCATGCTTTATCTTTATCATTCTTCACAAACATTTAGTGATACATATCAATGCAAGGTTAATCCCGAGATTGGTTACATCTGAGCAGAAGAAGATGTAAATATGTGAATTTGTGTTAAAAAAAATAACAGAAAAGAAAACTGAACCGTGTGCTTGACGCTTATGGTGACGTATATTTAAGATCCATTATTGAAATAACTGGAAAAGTTGAGAGGAAGAAGAAAATGATATGTGAACTGTTTCAAGTACCTAGATAGTGTATTGTGGGTGAGGACATGGTATGTATACCGGAAATAACAGCAGGCCTATAAAAGGTGAAAAATTCCTTTAGAAAGAACAACAGCAAATTTTGTAAGTCTCTTTGTAGGAATTTGAAAAAAAAAAAAATCCAACGTTTCATGTGCATAATTAGACTAGAAGTTCAAGAAACAGAAGAGTGGACATTGCAGAGAAACAAACAAAAACAGTTTTACGAAATGTGAATGTGGGAAAGAATAAAGAAATTGGGTAGGTCAAACGGAAAACCAATGATGAAACGTTAGAAGGAGGGGGCACACGGTCTTAGTTGTGTTCATGTCTCTATCGTTAGGGTTTATGGTTAAAAAAAAAAGTGAAATCTGGAAATTGTGGTAATTAGCAAAATAAAGTAACGAAGAAATGTTCGGTAAATTAATTTAATTTAAAAAAAATATGGCAGAGCGCTCACCTCTATTTTAAGAGGTCCCTGGTTCAATCCTAAGCCACATAAATTTATGATGGACAACATATACATAGGGAATCTCGGAGTTCAGTTCCCTCCCACATTCTTATTTCATTAAATCCGTTATAATTATTTACTTTAAGCAATCATTGACTTTTTTTAGAATAAAGGTTTAAATCGTAGTACGTTCAATATTTTGTCTCATTTCATTTCTTTCAGAGCACGGTGCAAAATGGTTTTAAATACCATCTAAAATACAAATTGTTACAACACTGGATGATCCGCAAGAGTACGATATACACGTGTCAACATAAAATAGCAGAGGACAAGAACAAAAATATTGACATATGCAAGGAAACTTAAATCCACTTGCTCCTAGGTAATCCACTAGCATTTACGAAATTTATTGAATCACAAGGTCATCATGACTCCCACCATCTTTGTAGCACGAAATACAACGTCGTATCCTCATGATGTGTAATATTTTACAGGCACAAGCCAAACACAACACGATATTCTATAGAGAATAATCAAAATATGGTTCGGTGAAGTCATTTAGCAGGCATAAGAAACTGAGCACATGAATCCATTTTAAATGGGATATTTCGTTAAATATTCATATACATAAGAGTAGAATGAGCGAGAGCACCGTCTTACTGAAAACAGCAATGAATACAAGGAGAAGGCTATATTAAAATGGAGAATTCTGCACCTGTATGTTTAGAACAATAAACTAGATAGATGTATATGTGCCAACCATTTGAAAGTAGAGGAAAAGATATAATTTCAACGACATAACTACTAACGTATAAAGATTTTTCGAGTACCCTGTAGACTTAACGTGAACAAAATGAAAGATTTATTCATTTTTGAGTATTCGCTGCTTTCTAATCAGATTATAGGCTTTTGAGCGCGAATTAAACATAGTGTTCCTGCAAAGAGGATAAATCAAAGATAGGAAAACACATATTACTAGCCAGTATCTATTACCCGTGTGCAGCGCTTATTCTTATAGATTCTAAGCCTTAAGCGAAGTGTCTCTCATATGACACGAATGAGACAGGAGAGACACGGTTTATCGAAATAAAAGGAATTCGATAGATAACACATATACGTATATATTCCTATATATACACACAAAGACCTATATAATCTCCGAAGTAACGGAAATTGAACATCAAATATACATGTGAACTTAACGGGTATTATGAAAAGAAATAAAGGATACACATTAATACACATGTAGGATAGCTAAACATTTTTTTTTTTATCTTTCAAAAATCTCATATATCTTAGAGGTTTTAAAACTCATCATGATATTAACTACGAGTTACATTTATACTCTTTACTAGATACATTTTAAAATTAAATTTTGTTTTATTTTATGAGATGCGAGATGATATGAAGATAGAGTTCCTAGTGATAACTTGTGATTTGAACTAAATCTCGTACTGTTAACTAGGATTGTTAGACCATTTGTATGGATTAGCTCTCTTCTTTCCACTTTCCTATTTCATCTGTGCAATCTTAGTTACTTCGTATGGAGGAAACTCGTTTTATATTAACATGAGCATTATACATGATCATGATTAAACTAATAAAGCCCAAATAGTTACTCAATCTCTTTCTTTGATTATTTTCCTCCACAATCTTCTTGATTGTTTTGACTTTAATGTCCCACGATTATGCAGCGAAGTTAAGGGAAACGCTGATTATAAGATGAATGAAATGGTTGAATGAAGATAATAGTAGGAATCAATTAATCTCTAAACATAGGAAACGGGAGAATATGGAGAAAGGGAGAATGCATGCATACAGTGTTTGTGCACCACAAAGCTCACTTGGCGGGAGCTGGGATTGAACCAGAGACCTCGCGAGACAGAGGTAAGCTCTCTACTATGAAGTTACGACTACCCAACTATTTGCCCATGATTCAGGACAAATCAACAAGATGTGCACTCATGGAGTAACACTAAAATATTTCTATTGCCAGTCGAAACTACCAGGAAGAAAAAAAAGATACGTGTTACCTGTACTTATAATGATGAATTCTATCAATGTCTCAGCGAGAAATTCTCACGTACTATAGGTATTGCAACAGTTACGAACGAACATAGCTGAAAGCAAACAGTTAACAATAACGCTTGCGCTACTTGCAAGATTATGGAACATTGTACTCCTACTAGCAATTGTCCAAAGCGATCCATCATGTCCGTTTCAATGTAAGTATTCAACTCATCACATCTTCCGAAATCAAGTCAAAATCAACTAATGTCGAATCATCACCGACGCAGAGAGAGGAACTTATCTATAAACAGAATGGCCTAGCAGAAACGGTAGAAGTAACAAAATAGTTGCTAGAATTAATAGACTAACACAAGGAAAAATTTCTAAACTTGATTACTTTAGTTCTAAGCACGAAAATAATAAACAAACAGAAATGTGCTGCTGCATTAACAAATATCACACACGAGATCTTTCAGTAAAAACTGACCTTATCACATCAACCATAGATCATGGATGCCTTTTAGGAAACTCTGAACAATCTTAAAAGGCATCAAATACCTATAAAATTCTTTTCATCAAATGATGACTTCTCAATCATTTTTCAATCAACATTTTACTCATCCACTGATGAAAATCGTAGAGGATATCCTTATAACATCAGCTCTAGGAGGAAGAAAGATACAAGTTCCTGCAGGCATCGCCGAGAACAGAATAATCTGACCAGCAGAAAAATACAACTTAGAAGAAAGATCAATTGAGGAAACGCTGGTGTCACTGCACATACGGTATACAAGATAATGCATGGGATAAATTAGTATTTTTCTTAAAAAAAGTTTCCATTTACAGTTAGGTGCTTATCTTGTCATCTGGATTAAATAAGGTTATGAGCTTGAGTAAAAGTTTGATTTTATTTGATATAAAGTGGTCTTGAAGTGTAGTTGAAGATGTTTTCAAACGAAAACGAAACCGTCACAGTTGTTTTTGATACAAGAAATACTGTAGTTTGGTTACGATTGACAGATGACTGATGTTATACTGTTTAGTACTGGGTTGTCATTCTGAGGGTGAGACAGAGTGCCCGATATCTTTAAGTATCTTATGCAATTTGTGGAGGCATCATCAGAATATGCATGATTTTTTAAACACAACTTCTTTCTAGTAGAGTGGAGCTGAGTATGCGTGTGTCTCGAGAGTGATTAAAGGTGGATTTACACACACCGCAGAGAAAGTTTATATGTGATGGGACATGTTTCTAGGTACAATGAGAGTAGAATAAGTGCAATGTAATCAGATTGCCATAGATTTGAAAATGGGTCTCGTATCTGAAGTCAGAGATCAAAGAATAAAATAACACTGCATCGCTTTCAGTAGAGTCTGCTAAAGACGTGTTTGGAATAGAAACTTCTGATCAAATAGATTCCGAAGTAGCAGACACACAGTTAAGTTAAAGTTCGTGGCTTTGAAGTTTAAGATGAAGTAGTGATTGACGATATCTAGCTAAGAAGTGAACAAATTAAGCTTTCTGAACGTTGACTCTGACCCTCCACTTGCTCATCCATTTGCCGAGAATATTCGGATCTCATTGAAGACAGATATGAATGTAGCCCATATTTTGATTTTGAGGAAACAATGCCGTGTTATCAGTAAACGTGGTAATGATGGGTGTGGCCTTATTGGTAGTTTTGTCATATACACAAAATACAAAAAAGACAGATCCATTACCGCTGCTGCTGAATTTCTGTTGATTCTTGTTGAGGTGGGCGTGTTAACTTTCACTATAAATATCTAATGTTCCAGAGATAACTGAACCAGATGGTTTCTAAAATTCATATTTGCAGTATTATTGGCGGTTTATGCGTGTGTAACTAAAAGTGTATAATGTGTATATATGTATGAATGATAGCCTATATATATTCCCGAAAAAATCTCTAACAAGAGTGCCCAAATTTACAAGTGAATTTGTTTAATGTAAAACTTAGCGTATGTCCCAACTTCCTACGTCAACGCAATAGTTAATCAATTTGTATATACTGTAGATTTAAACGTATGTTACATCGAAGTTAAACTTTTGAAAGTTGATTATAATTGTGCACACAGAAACTGTAATATCTTAGGGTTTAGGGACATGTGGTTAGAATGAAAAGTGAAATCTGAAACGTGGAGTCACTGGAATTGAACCTAAACCTTCCGCACACAAGAAGAGAAGATTAAACAATATGAAAACATAGATGTCGCCGCTAATTAACTATCTACGCTTGCTGATGCTGAGACATTAATGTTCTTTTCCAGCACCGAGACTACATAAGACGGGACCCACCGCAGTAAGTTGGATCTAAACCATTTATTTAGACATATAACATACTTTTAACACTTATAGTTTTAGCACACTCTTTACGTTTTTATCAAACAAACGCAAGCTGCCTTGTACCATCCGACTCAACATACGTTTTACCTGCAGCTGTAAACCTATTTATCTGTTTGTCAATTCACTATAACTCAGGGGCGGATCTAGGGGGGCGATCAGGGCCATTGCCCCCCGCGGAAGAGGAAACGTTTTTATTTTTATATATATAAATAAAACCCATTCCAAAGTTTGGAGCCCTTACAGTAGCAATATGACAACCCACCACCACTCCCAGAAGTCGGTCCTAGATCCGCCCCTGCCATAACTTTAGTAAAATTTACTCGACTTTTATTACACTTTACGTGTATTTTTTCTGAAAACTTAGGAAATGAATAGAGTGTTTATTGTCGAGATCTACAAAAAAATAAAGTATTAAAGCAGAACATTAATCAAACCTTCAAATTTTAAGTTTGTGTACATGCATATTTTGATAATAAAACAATAATTTATTATAATTTTCGTAAAAGTTATTTTAGCGCTATTGCGTTATTTTCTTTTAACCTTCCCAATTACTGAGAAAGGACGAAAAGAGGTGAATTGACACTTTTGTGAAAATTTTTGAATTTAAGTTACGTTATAAAATAATTCCCCTTGTTTATTTTCGTCCGAATTTGATGCAATATTGCACATATTTTGTTGTACATATCCAAATCTAAGTTCAGAATTCCATCCAAATATCAATTAAATGCCATGAAAGTTTGTATAAGATATGTACCAGTCCAAATCTCAATTTTCGCATAAATATTGTGAATTACAGGAGAAAAAAGGGAAGTTAAACAGAAGGTTACTAGAAATAATTGTTTTAAAAACATTATTGAGCCAAACACTAACATAGCCCGACTGCGATGTTTCACATTTTGAAACAAACAAACAAACAAAAATCTTTTATAAATTTTCCTTTAAAATATAGTAATCTCATATGTTCAACGTTTATATTTCTGTCAAGATTGCTCATTTTTTATTTGAAGTTCCTTCTGCTCAAAATAAAAAAGTCTTAAGCAAAAGAAGAATGATCCTTTCAACATTAGGGGCTGAACTAGAAACTCCGCTCTATCAATGTGTCCCCGGCAGTTTTTCCACATGTCACCACCAGAGAGGGTCTGCAGTTTACCAGACATGAATCTAGACCAAAATAACAGAACGGAATTAAGATGAGGCGTGCACTGGAAACAATATAACCGGAAAACACAAGAGAAAGAAAATGGAGGACAGTTTAGGGAGGAAATGGGGTAAGAAAGATAGAAAAATATATATAAAATAGGGTTATTCAGTAGGGTGGAAGAATGCAATAATATTTTTTCGGCATCCACATCCTGAAACAAACAACATTCTTTTGTCAAGGAAACCAATGGAGAACATTTACTAAGATATATATGTCGAGTTGTTTCATACATATTATAAAATAAATTACTATCTTGATTGTGTTCTTCACGTTATTTTAACTATGTATATTACATTTCCATGAGTGTGAAATAATGAGAAATTGTCTTTTTGCTGCTGAATACTTTGTAAGCTATTTCACACAACACAACATGTCCACAGGGCGTCCTATATCTCCCATACTTGTCCCGGGACATTGAGACTCGCAGTAGAAACTTTAAGGATAATGGAAATATCCACGAAATTTTTCTTCGATGAGATGTACCTGGTACGGGACAATATTTCCCTGTTACGGGTAAATAAGAAACGTATATAAATACGAATAAATCTATATATACTCAACCGGCTGAGGCCAGGCATATAGAGTCTTGTTCAAAATATCATATACATCCACTTTTTACTAATAAGGCTTAACAAAACTGCGGGGGATCAGTGATAAAGTGCCTTGGGTCTCTGGTTCGATGCTGTTCGTGTCATGTGGGCTTTATGGTGAACAAATACCGTGTGCATGGGTTTCCTCTAAATTTTCTTGTTTCCTCTAGCTTTTTCCATTCCACCATTCTGGTCATTTCGTGTGTTCCTTAGTCTCGGAGCAAAATTAAGGGGCATTAAAATCAAAGATTTAATTTCATTTTCAAAAATGTTTAATCCTAACCATAGCCAGAAGGAGATCAAAACACATGCGAATCCTTTTCGGGTATTAAAGAACCTTATTTCTAGTCATATTACTAAAGATTTCTACTTACGTTCAAGTATAGAGAAAACTGAGCTAATTTTTACCACGGCTAGATATTAAGAGCTCGAGATTGATATTTACCGTATTTCGATATTCTATGATACCTCATCATCTTCATTGATTGTAACTCGTGGGACAAAAATTATTTTGTATGATTTTTAAAATATACACATATATGTATATGTATATTAATGCTATGGTGTAGCTAATAGATAGCCCTCATATCAATTTTTACTTTGAACGCTGCCCTCCTTGTGAGTTTAAATTTGAAACATTTCGAAAAAATATGTTCCTTGATTCTTTAGTTCTTAGCCTCTGAGGGGAAAAGCTGATTTTTAGTCTAATAAACCCAAAGAGCCGAAATTCAACAAAATTCTGCATCGTACAGGTGTGTTGCTTTTGCAGAACCTATCTGTAGACCCACAAATGGACGGAAACCATGCATATCCTTGCCGGTATGGCAGAATACAGAAAATTATGGTTAGGTACTTTTTAATAAACATTATCTGGTTGTGTATGGACATTACACAATTCAGAAAATATGTACCATAACACGGATTATCTAGCATTGCAGTTCTCCTACCGTAGTCGGATAAGCGTTGGAAAAGCGCCTGCAGCCGGAATATATAGATTTTGCTTCTAAATGTGCTCGAAGTTCTCTCCGTGTGGCCCTGCAACTTATTTCTCTTGAAGGCGAGCAGTCTACACTATGAGGCATCTTTCATGATGGTCTGTGCACTGCTCAACTGCACAGAATTCAAGGCTGGATCATGATTACTATCAGACTTTAATAGTATGTTCCGTCCATCATAGCCTTGGTATTACACACAAGGATGCAAAACACTACAATCCAAACTCAAACTAATTGGGAGATTATATCCAATTTTTACATCGACAATACAAGCAACTCGAGAATGAATAATGGGGAAAAAAAGGCCTTTAAGATATGTATTTCAAACATACTTTGTCATTCAGTTACTACGTCATTAAAGAAGTGCTTCGTCTGTATATGAAGCTTCTTAGTACAGCGGTTTAGCTACCCAATTATGAATATGTCATTTTAAACAGGGTGTTTCAGAACAACACCGACAAATTTTGAGGGGTGATTTCTGACACCAAAATAAGACAAAAAGCATAGACCAACCTGGGTGCACAAATGCTTCCTTTCGAAATTATAGGCTGCCGAAAACATGAAAAAAGGAACTTTAAAGGTCCATAGCTCCAATACTATGAGACCTACCGTAGTCGGGTCAACACTTCACTTAGGAATTTGTATGTGCCCTATCGAAATATTCATGTTTCAAAATCCTCCGGCACTTCCGCAACCACTTCCGAGGTGGTTGGTGAGTACTTCAAATTATATTCCCGTAGCCAAACTCCCTTTATAAAAATCGTTGCGTGAGTACATTAGGATTCTGAAATATGTATTTCTGGATAGCACACATATTGGTTTCTAAGTGAAGTCTTGACCCGACTACAGTAGATCCCGTAGTATTGGAACTATGGACCTTTAAAGTTTATTTTTTTAATGTTTTCGGTAGCCTATAACTCCGAAAGGAAGCATTTGTGCACCCTTTAGGTCGGTCTATACTTTTTGTCTTATCTTGGTGTCAGGAATCACTTTCCAAACGTTGTCGATGTCGTTTTGAAACACAATGTATAATAGCTCATGCAAGTATTCAAATAAATGAATAGATAAGTAGCTTTGTTACTTCATATATCTTTTTTATCATTCCTTTTTGAGAACAAAATTTGAAAGCCAGTTCTGATTAGTTAGAATTTTCGCTTAAAAATGACATTTTTCCATTTCCTCATTGTAATCACCTAGGTCTGCAGTACTAGAAAAATAAAAGTCAATGAAAATAGTCTATTTCCGATGTTCACCCAGTATTGTGAGATTATTCGGTATAATATTCAGTCTATAAAGTCGGAAACAACACAATGATGATAACATATAACTAAACAAACGTTCGTTAGTACGAACTCACCAACAAATCAGCAAATATCAAAGATGAACTTATATTTAAATTATAATTATTATTACTAAAGCATTTTTTCAATGTAATAAGTATTTTTATATAAAAGATGATTGAGAAAGTCCGAAATTTTCCGTGTACCATTTTTAGCTCTACCCTAAAAGATAGAATTTTACAATATGTAGCATAATGCAGTATTAAATAGCAGATTGTACGAGGGCATTCTGAAAGTAATGCCTAATTTTGTTTTCGTGGAAACTACTGGAGATACATAAATAACAACAGCACAGCTAAACGGAGCAATATTTCAGCTACAGACTGTCATTTTCCACATAGTTCCCACTATTCGTTATGCACTTTTGTCAACGATGAACCAGAGCTTGCATGCCGCTCTTGTAAAATTCGGAACCAGCTGAGGCTAACCACTTCATTACAGCTTTGACAACAGCTTCCGAGTTTTGAAAATGTTCGCCACATTCAGCTTTGTATACAATTCTCTGGTCGTTATCCGGCGATCAGCACGATAAGTTGATCAAGACAATCTTCATTGCGAGGGATGACGGCTGTGCCGGGTCGACTGGGCCGTGGCTTGTCATCAACACCACTTTGAAAATGCCGCACCCATTGCCTCATATTCCTCACGTCTATTGTATAGTCTCCATAAACCTTAACAAGCTTCGATGGATTTCAATCGGCGCAAAACCTTCAGCAGTGAGGAGCACTTCCATATCAGGCTACATTTTGGAACACTTCTATGCTGGTGCCAACACCGTAGAACAACGGGACAAATGAAAGAGGAAGGTTCAAGCATTAGCACTACACCAACGACATCTGGCACGGACATACAAGGTCAACATAAAAAATAGGAGGGATTAATTTCGGAACGACCCTCGTATCTTGTATTGTTTTCCGTTTCCTAACGCGAACACACAGATAGTCCTTACGCATATACTACTTCCGTCTATAACATTTCTTGCTTCTTTCTCTTCTACCTAGGGGGGCGCGGTGGCTCACTGGTAGAGCGTTCACCTCTGGTGCTTGGGGTCCCGGGTTCGATCCCAGCCCCCGCCAAGTGAACTTTGTGGTGGACAAACACCGTGCTCGTGGGTTTTCTCGGGGTTCTCCCATTTCCTCCCACTTTCTTCATTCCACCATTTCACTCATCTCTCATAATCACCGTCTCCTTTAGCCTAACCGGCATAACCGTGGGACGTAAAACTTAAAGATTTCATTTCATTTTTCTCTTCTACCTAGCATCAACATTTTAAGCAACTGTTTTCTACCCATCTCTATTCACTTACTTAATTTATAATCAATTAGCTGAATGTCCTTTCTATGCATGGAGGAAGATAAGTATATAGAAAATATTTGAATCATCGTTATGCTTAGGATACGCATTTCAATGAAAGTTTAATGCTAAAAATCTACTTCGCTTTTGGCATAAAAGTTTAAAGCATTCGATCTCCCTACAATACGTCTTTCGTAAAAGTAGCTACATGTTAAAAATCCAGCTTGTGGGAAATATTAACTGTGTTTCAAAAGTCATTTCAAATGTGTCACCCGTTATCCCGAACCCCGAAAAACTGTTTATCCAACACTAATCTTTTACATTTTGAACTTTCATTTCTCATCCCCTTGCTAATAGAGGTGAACTTGGATTTAAAAATGGCATCGAGATCGTTACTATTTATTTTAACGACCCCGAAAACTACTGTATAGTTTCAAAATTAATATCGATTATTTTTGCATGTCACTCTTCCCAACCCAAACCGTAAGGTTTCTAGCAGTGCCTTACATCCGCAGGAAATTTTTTAGATTGTATCCCATATCACTAAGAAGTTTGGTTTAAATTCTTGTAGGCATTTCAGAGTTGTACTGAAACACACACGCGCGTGCGTGCATATTTCCAGTTTTTCATACCTGGATATGTAGATATACGAGCAAGGCCTTTGATCTTGCTCCAGCCAGGAAATAAAGTACTAAGTGCAGTAAATAATGACTAACAACAGCTTCATCGTTATTCCTGTCAATTTTCGGACAGCTGACATGTCAATTCTTGATTAAATTTTGACTTAAATGTAATCGAGACTGTCACCAATCAGCTGAGCGACCCCAACAACTATGGATTCGAAACTAATAACGGTCGTTTTCGTTTACTTTTACGTCACTCGTTTCTCAACCTCCTGAGCGGGCTAGGAGTTTTCCCAACAGTATTTTTTCCAGATTGTTAGCAATGTGTACAAAACTTTAGTTAAAATTGCTCCACGTGTTCTAGAGTTATACTGGAACATTCGGCATAAGTAACGCCCCTTTTTTAATTACTCAAATTTATACGCTAGTCAAATGTATAAAATAAAGTACAGTAAAGACTCTACAAACACTTCTATTACTAATACCTAACTCTTGAGAAATAGCCTACTGGGTTTTTGAGGAGTGCTGAACAACGATTCTCTCACATCTGCACACTTTTCAACAACTGCCCTACCGGATCTTGAGGCATCATTTACACTACCTGTTCTTTCAAATTTCCTTATTAAACTTGTGATGTTTCGACTAGGCATCTGTTGAATGTTTAATAATTCTGCAGCTAACAAACGAGTGGTTTCAGCACCATTTTTCTTGCTTTGGAGAACCGTAGTAAAGGAGAATCGTACTCACTCTTTGCTTCTTTGTTAATCGCAACGTCATACTTACCTCAAATTACTATGTATGAGCGACTCGAGGAAATTTAATAGTAATTGTCATTTCCGGTTAAAATGAGTTATCAGATGGAATGGGTTCGAATCAAACCACATTACTATGCAGGTAGTTTAATTTCGGAATATTAACTGCAGATGTCACGAGAAATTTGTTTGATATATGTCATTGCATTGAGTTGCATGGGAATGTTGAACCTCCTTCCCAAATTACACGAAAGTTAGAAAATGTGATATAGCATCATGTTCCCCGAGCCGCTAAAATATATTCTAGCATATTTTAAGATGCCAAAACACTGAAGAAGTTATTCCAGCTTAAACCTTTATTCTTCCTGGACATCTTGAAGAACGTTATATTAAAGTTTGTTAGGTTTCAAGAACTAGATACGGCAGTTACTATTAGTAATAATATTAATAAGTTCAGGCACAATCGTTTTGATGTGTAATTAGTGGGTTGGTAACTCTGAAGGAAGAAAAATCTCCTGGAGATTCGCAGATTCAAATACCTTTTGGTGATCTACATCTAAATCCTGCTTTCTGTATCTTTTCCAACGGACCACAAACCTCTTGGAATTCGTTCATTCTGTTAAGCTGCCCATATGCATAGTATAGCACTGCTATAATCTCCTTTCCTTGGTTAAGACTCAAGCATGCTGATGTCTTTCTGTAGGAGAAAACATCCAGAACATTGTTCAGTGTTTCTCATCTTTATACTAAGTCGCCTTCCCTCTTCCTTGTTCTTCCATTGCTCGTAAAGTTGCCGCAGATACTTTTTTCCATCCCCTTTCCTTCTTCAATTCAATCCGTAATCCAACGTTTCCATCTGCTTTCGAGAATTATATGCTTTAAATCCAACCCTTGCAAACCTCTTTGAGAAGAAAGGCATATGTTTTCTATTCTCTTTTAAGAAGTTGATTCTTTATTTTTTTCCCCCTCTAACTTAAATAAATATTTATAACATTCGATTAACGATATTCGGTTGTGCTTAATTACTGACAACAGAAATTACTACAAAATAAACTGATATAAATTGAATTATTGCTTTGAAAGTATTCACGACTTCTTATGGTTATGAATTTAGTATTTTACAAGTAGTTATAATACTACAGTTTTCATTATTTGTGTCAAGGTTAAGAGTGTGCGTATTGCTGTTATGAGTGTGTGTGTGGGTTTGTGTGTAACACTGCTAGAAGAAATCAAAATACAATAGAAACATTATCATATTTAATATTACATATTTTTGACACACAATACACAAATAAATATGATGACACCACCGTAATGTAATGGATAGAGCGTTGGATTAACGTCCGCGTGGTCCCGGATTTGATTTCAGGCTGGTACTTTCCAATTTTCTGCGTGCATCCAGTGTTGTGAGTCCACCTGGGGGTTACATAAATAAATGACATGATAATCAATAAGTCTTGAAAGCTCCTGTTACTCCTGTTTAAGACAGGATAACGCAGCGTGCTGACAAGAGTTATTCGCTACGTTAGACGTAGTTCAGCCAGTTGATAACAGATGGCGTTGAAGCAGCTCAAGCTCACAAAAGTGTTCTCACGCAAAGTGGTTTGGTTTGGTTTTAGTACACAAATATATAATCTATTGTACACAAGGGAAAAAAGCCATCAAATGCATCCTATTTTCAATGAACGACACTTTCTTTTTTAGCGCTGTAATTTGATGTCATCTATCCTATTGATATATGTTTCATCTTTGAACCATATTCAAGTTCAACAAAAATTAGAAGTATTTGTAGATAATCATAATTTGGATTTTACTTCATTAACAATACTTCTTACTGTCATCTTGCTAATGTCAGAATGAATGTCTTGATCAATGTATATTTCAGTATTAGTCTTACTTTAAGAAGTGGTGTGACCATCATACAGCATAAAGTTTTATGTTTACAACACATTAGTTTTTCTCTATGTTCTCGAAAATTTATGTGTAAGGATTTATAGTAACCCACCTCATTTTGTTCAGCTCGATATGATATATCTAATTAGAATGTTTAATCTTTTGACCTTTTTTTCGTTAAACGTTAATAATATTGTAGCATTTGTTAATCATGAGTTCAACGTAAAATCCTGGGCTTTTGTTGCAGACTAGTGAAAAAACAGTTTAATCTTGATCTTTTTTCCCTAGACTTTGACATATATTCTAGTTGTTCAGTACATTCCCCTTAGCAATTAATTGTTTACATATCTTTAGAAGCAGCGCCGTAATTTAATTTTTTTCCAGGGGGCAAGCATTAATACGCGTATTTGGGCCCCCTAAAAGAGATGTTTTTTTTCTAATTCTTAGGACCCCCTTTCCAACTTTCTCTTACTCTTTATGCCCCCCTTCCCCGCCCGGAGCCTGTGGGCTCTCCCGCACGGCAAGGTCTGCGGAGCCGTTTGTTACGCCCTGGGTCCGTTCCATACATGACAAATTAATTAAGGGGAGAATATTGACAAATCTCAAAGCCATACGAATAAATATTATTTCTAGGGCCCCTAATAGTAGACTTTTTTTTTTTTTTTTTTTTTACTGAAATGTCCTCACCACTCATTTTTGTTTTATCTAATTTTTGTGTGCTGTTTTGTTTATGTAATATAATGAACCTGTTTGATGCTTCATTTATAATTTTATCTTAAAGTGGGCCCCTCTCGAACGACGGGGAGCTTCCCTGGGGGCAGTTGCCCCTGTCCCCACAAGTTACGGCCCCTGTTCTTGAATCAGATTACCCATTTGAAACAAACTGAATCGTTTGCCAGTTATGACATCTATAGATTAGTATATGAAAGGTAATTAACATTCCTTGTATTGCTTAGTGTTCTGCCTCCTTTTACTGTGTTTATTTATTTATTTATTTATTTATTTGAAGGTATTTACTCAAACTCTCTTAGAATGGAAAAGAATCGGAGTCTTCAGATAGAAAGCAGATTTTTATTTTAAAAAATGTAGGAGAAAATCAAATGTAAGATTTGTTTTCTTGTTGTACTAAACATTAAAATGTATCATTGATTTTTTTGGTTAAAAAATCCAAAATTTCCAAATGTAAAGTACAGTATATTGATCTGGATCAAACTTTGGTCTTTGATTTCAGTTTTTCTAGTGTCTAGTGAGAAGTAGATATTCAGTAGTATTCTGACGTTTTTCCATGCAAATATAATAAAAAATTAAGTCGCTAACGCACACATGTGGTACCAGGTTCAATCCTCAGTGAGAACGTCCTGAAATTTGAATACATTACTTTGGTTTGAATTTCACCTTAAGCTGCAGGGCAATGTCTTATACAGTCTTGGTGCTGAAAAAGAGATGCTAAGTCCAATAAACCAAACCCAAAATTCTAGTAGTTCTTAAAACTAGTAATGTTTAGAAAAGTAGAGACTTTTAATGTTATCTTAAGATATCCTCAGTTTATTGTTCTCAAATATACATTAAAATTGATCAAGGTATTGGGCTTTTCTAGTTTCGTGAAAATCAGAAGATAAAGAATTTTAAATAAATTCTTTACTTAAATGTTAAATATAGAAGTATTTATTTGATGGGAAAGATAATGGAAAAGTAAACAATTTCTGTCGGAATAAGTTTTTCGCATGGGGAACTTTTTATGAAATGGCCATTATTTAATTATGAGATTTTCACGTTCAAATAAAACGACTAATACTTATAAATCTCAAAGAATTCGAGATAAAATGATGAAACAAAACTGATTTAGGAAAATGTCAGAGGGCGTATCTGATGGATCACTGTGTTTGCCCGACAGGGGCCCTTATTATGGGTCTCCGAGCTGACCAAAAATTTTTAAAGGAAAGGTATGTTCTAAAAATGGCGCCCATGCACTACAGAGCACTATTCTGCAAGTCAAAGCAAAAAATATATATATATGATTGTGTATCTTTCGGGTCCTCGTCTATAGACACGAATTGTACTATGTGGCAACGCCGCAAATAAAGAACCATAGAATAGATCTACCAATCTATCAAATACAGTTACATTGATTTTTTTTCCAGATAGCAGTTAATGTCGATATACGTTGACACTAACACCACTTATAAGTGTAAGAATCTATATAACTGTTTGATGAATTCGTAGAGCAATGCTAAGTTCTAAGTTAATATGCGACGTTGCCATATACTGATATTTTGATTCCTTGTAATGACTGAAGGAGGTCTCGGAGGGTATAACAGTATACAGTATTTTTGCTTTATTTCTACCTGAAGAATAGCAATCTGTTGCCCGTGGGCGCCATTTCTAGAGAACCCGATGTATTTTTTTTACACTGCCGAAAGGATCACGGAAAAAAACAATATTTTGTAAGAACAAATTTGTCGTGTATGTGTGTGTCTTTTTTAATGAAATAGATGCAACTGATTTGTAAAATCTTACATCGTCAGCTAAAACTAGTCAAATAGTCTAAATTTCGTAAATAGTACACCGATAGATTTCTTTCATAAAAGTTGTTTGTTTTTCCGCTATAATTTCAATGATATATCAAATTACGTAAATTATCATTTAAAATTTTGCCTGTTCCCTGGGACACTGAAAGTCAAACAGAGCGTTCAGCTCGATATACCTTTTGATATTTTTCTATCAAAGTTCTTCTTTCTTCTTTTTATCTTTAGCAGTTTGTGATTTATAACCGTTGAACATTTTACCAGAATGTGTAAGAATACAAATAAGTTGTGGTCATTTCATAAAAGAGCTCCACAAAAAAAAAAAAAAAAAAAAAAAAAAAATCTTACAAATGTTTTTTTCCATAATCATTTCAGTTACGTAAAAAAATCGTATTTTGGAATTTAAAATTTTCGGGTCATTCCCTAGTGGCCCATGATAAGGATCTGTGTGGCGGAAACAGACCGTTCCATTCGATACCCCCTATCAGGTTTTCCTATCTCACTTTTTTTGTTTCATTGCTTTATATTCAACCGTTTGTGATTCGTAGGTATTGGATGTTTAATCTGATCCCTATGTTTCAGATTAAACATCCGGTATATGGTAAATCTAATATGTAACGACTTACTTAAGAGTCTTCATCCCGGCGAAATTAAAATACCGCCAATTTTACAGTAATTATGTGATATCTTCAAATAGATAAAATATAATCGAAATGTGGAACAAGAGCGCCCTAGACAATATTATTTTACATGAGAAACCGTGGTCACGACTCACTTATCTGCTTTTTCGATTTCGAGCCATTTTGAAATTCAGCATTTATTTTCGCTTTTCTAAACAGCTGAAAACGGAAAGCCACTAGGTGACTTGTGATAACGGTACCTCAAGCAAAATAATATTGTCTAGGGCGCTCTTGTTCCATATTTCAATTATCTTTTATGTATTTGAAGATATCACATAATTACTGTAAAATTAGCGGTATTTTAATTTCGACGGGATGAAGACTCTTAATGCCGATGTTAACTGAAGAATAGTAAAATTTTCTGTACGACTTGAGGTCAAAGGTTCGGGTCAGGTTATTTTGTAAAATTCAAAATGAGTGTGTTAAATTGGACTAACGTGAATGCTACAACGCAAGTGAATTAGGCAAAGAATTTTTTAAAATAATTTCACCAAATACTTTAAGACTTTAAGAAGTAGCACGGTGTCACGGTATTCGTTCTTAAAGAAGTTTGGTTGGTCACAGCGTTACAACGTGAAAGTAGAAGTTTGAGTTTTTTGCATTTCCATTTTTGCTTACCTATCATTTCCCACTTAAAAACATGAATGCATGTTTGAAAACTAGAAAGATTTAACGAGTAGAGAGTAAATTAGTTTCATTTTTGCGTTGGATTCCACGGATAGATTAGCATTTTGCATCCTGAACATTATACTGACCCTTAATGCCAACAGCACTGTGGGTAATCTGTCATTCAGGAAACGCGCCTATAATTACTCTCATAGAAAAACATGGGGAATTAGTTTTTGATGGTCCAAATCTTGAGATCAACTGGAGTAATTATATCCATCTACGAGCCCAATTCCTAACTTTTCACACTATATACTCTGGCCAAAATTTATTGTATCGAGGCTATATGAGACATCGAGACAAGTTATATGAACTCCCTCAAACTCCTTAAAAATGAACTTAAAATATTCTAAGTGTTAACTGTGAAATGCAGACGAATACTACTATTTTCAATAGGAACATCTACTGTATTTTCAATTTTATGACCTTCAGATTCAATTGTCTATAAAAACTTATATATGAATGGCAAATGCCTATCTAGTAATACAATAGCTATTTGCCTTTGTAATAATCCATTTTTTTTAATGAATTCTGTGTAGCGTTGCATACGAGACGAGACGAGACAGATTTTACGTGACAAGATCCGTTACGAGACAAAACTCTTCAGATACTAACATACATTTGTCGAGACAGCCTGAAGTTTTGCTCCGTGCAAATTGCCACTACTATCCGAAGTAGCCGAAGAAAGATGGCTGCTAAATCTACTAAAAATCAGATTTTGTTTACTATAATTACAATATATCATTTAGTATGTTAATTAATACACACATTACGGTCTTTAATTTCAACCATTTTTATAATACTAAACAGGGCGTGAATTATAGTTTTTGATAATGATACTATAAAAGTTTTACAGTTAAATTTCAAAGAATTCCATGGTTAGATTAGTAGTTTGCATCCTGAACATTATATTAACCCGCTAATGCCAACGGCACTATGAGTAGTCTGTAATGTAAGGAATGTAGCCGTAATTACTCTCATATAAATACATTGGAAATCAATTTTTGATTATCTAAATCTTGCAATCAACTAGTATGGTCGTTAATTTGATTCATTTTCATAATTCTAAATACGAACGTGGATTACAACTTTTAATAGTGATACTATAGTTTAAAAGTTCCACGTGTAGTTAAATTTCAAAGAATTTTCATCTTAATTTCAAAACCAACCTGTTCTTTAGCTCAACTTTAACTGCCAGATTCCTGGAAGGATTACTACAATTGTCCGTTGCCTTTAAAGCTATTACCATTTTTGCCTGTATTCAGTCTTTTCTATGGCCATATTTATCAATTTATGTCACTCATATTCTACACGCTTAGCGTAACAGACCCGTAACTGGATATAACAGGACCCAGACAAATACATTTATTCTTTACATAGTGAACCTCACATTTTTTTTTCCAATAAAGTGTACTAAATGTGTTATGATATTTCTCCCCATTGTATCCTTGAGATTAGCTGAATCCTCCGGGAGACATAGAGTACGGATATATATTTGTCGTCTTCTTCTTTTGAAAAAAAAAATACGGAGGGAAAAGAATAAATAAATCTGAGCAAGAACCGGACAGCCAGCCAGGTCGATATCTGAAGTGAGCATCTAACGCCGTCGGTGCAATACATTGCGATGCGAGAGAGAGAGTTTATATAAGGGATGAAAGTGAAAGGGGTAACAGCACACGATTTCGGTAGGAGTATTTCGAAAGAGGATCGAAAAAAAAGGAAAGACAAGGAAATAGGGAATATATCGTCTTGAAGCAAAAGGAAAAAGATGAAGGGGTAAAGAGAAAGGAAAGGAGGTGGATGAGACGACTAACCTCCTTTAAAATTGATTCGTTGGCGCTGAGGGAAATGCAGTTCGGCCATTCAATTTCATTAATGCTATGGAGATTAATTAAGATAAAGGGACAAGTCTTGAAGAACACGGTTGATAGTTTTCCCTCTCCTTTTGGTTTCTCTTCTCTCCCTTACACGGTAAGATGCATTTTTCTTCTTCTTTTCACTTGTACCGTATCTATCAACTGCCTCCTCTTCTTCCTCAATGACAAGAAAAAAGGGTAGAAAAAAAGAAAGACACACCTTCTAAAGTCATTAGAGCGTCGGAGTTAAGCCTGCAATTCCTAGTTCAGAAAGGTAACTCTTTCTATAAGAACCTGTTAATAATATCATTATACCCAGGACTGAACATGGATAAGTTCTTGGTCTCCACTATTTTAAGTCGTTTCAAGTTATTTATTTCGTTTTTAATCTATTACTCTAGTCAGCGTACTAAGGAACATTTAACTATCTGATCTTTTTTGTTGTTATTTATTCATAGTAATTTCCAGACTCACCTCACACTAGTTTACACTGTCTGAGAATTTTGGGAGAATTATTTTCTTACAGATATCATTGGTAGGTTGCTGGATAAATCGATGTAAAAATACTGGAATTCACAGATGCTAATCTTACTACTTTCAATTTCTCTCTTCCATTCTTTTCAGAATCTTTTCTATTTTCCATTCCTTGTTTTATTTAATTTACGCTTTTTATTTCTGGCATTCTCGAAAGGATCCATCAGGCATGCATCTCTAGAACTATTGTTCTGTACTCTTTTAGTGGCCAATCGGAACTAAACTTGCAAATGTTTGAAAGAGAAGATATATAGATTTAGGACATAATAATATAATAATAACCAAAGCCTTTCATTCCCCTCCGTAGAGGGGCGGGCCGCAGAAGGTTACGCCTTTTCTCTGGCCAGAGGAGTAGGAGATAATTTATTTTGTATATTAAGTATAAATATTTTCTACGAATAATATACCGTTGCTACTTAACAATTTCTTTTCCTTTCTGAGTTTTCTTGTAAACAAAGTTAAACATAAATTGATTATCATAAGATTAATTAAAATTTTTGATTGATAAAGTGATAATAACGATATTGCATGCACTTACCACAAGTAGGTACTTCCTGCAATAAATATTACGAAATATTTATGAGCTTTATTTTATTTTAGTTAGTAATTTCCGAGTTTTCCAAATGTTTTCCAAATAGTTTGAGGTTGATTCCAAAATAATTTCACATTCTCTCATTTTAATTGCTATCATCATCAACATGCTTTCGAGACTTGGATTAATGCATTTTCGAAGTAAAAAAAAAATCTTTCTACTATCCTATACTATACTTTTCATCTCATGAATGACAAGAGGTTGTCTATCTGGTATATGTCAGGGGATTTCTGTTTAACCAAAAAAGCTAATTTATATCTTACACTGTTCAACAAATTTTGATCGAAAGTATGTAAATTCTTTGAAATTGCGATTTTTACATTCATTTAAGCATAATATGAAAGGAAATGATAATAGAAGAATTTTCTTAGCTCAGGTTGTGAAAAAAACGCCCTTGTACAACAGTAGCTGTATATATACAACTGTATTAATATTTATAGAACATTTAAGCAAAATCCTTGTAAAAACCTACATTTCACTTTCTTTTATCTATTTCACTGTGATGTGATAAGCTGGGAAGTTAAGAAGTACCCTAACCTATAGCTTTCTATACCCTTGTACTTCCTTTTTCAAAATTGCTCAAATACCAGTTTCACAGCGATACAGAAAATAAAGTAACCGTGGTCAAGTTAAACATTAACAATTCCGTAATAAGAATCAGTATTAACATCAAAACATGAAAAATATGTACAAATACCTTTTTGTGCAAGAACTACACTGCAATGTAGACAAAAGTTTCAAGTGATCCCTTGTACAGGATTATGTTTATTTTATTTTGAGCGTCTTCGCTTGGCTTGCCTTTTGTAGGTTACATCTGGAGCATCCCTTGTCATAGTCCAACAGTAGTCGGCCAATATGTTAGAACTCCACTTTCCCTCATATCTCTTCTCCATGGCTGCAATATCTTGGTGGAAACGCTCACCATATTCGTCACTTACTGCTCCACAATCTTCGGGAAAGAAGTCTAGATGTGAATGAAGAAAGTGGAGTTTCAGAGACATATTGCAACCAAGATTTTCGTAGCACAAGAACAACTTTGCTACCAGTGTTTGTAGTTTGTTGCTCGGTGTCTTCCCAAGAACTGTGAACAAACACTCTTCAAGCTTTCCCACGCAGCTTTCTCCTCACCTTGGAGAATTTCGTCGAACTTGTGATCTTTGAATAGTTGCCTAATCTGTGGCCCTATGAAAACACCCTCTTTAACTTTGGCATCACTTAATCGAGGGAATTGTCCTCTTAGGTACTTATAGGCCTCATCCTCTTGGTTCATGCTCTTAACAAAACTTTTCATAAGACCTAATTTAATATATAGAGTGGGAAGCAAAATTCGGTTACGATCTACCAGTGGTTCATGCTGCACATTTTTCACTCCCGGCTGAAGAGTTTCTCTGGTACTCCAATCACTTTTGCGGTAATGAGATCCACGATCTCTACTGTCCCATTCACATATAAAGCAACAATACTTTGTATACCCTAACTGCATACCTAGCAACAGCGCTATTACTTTAAGGTCACCACAAATGAGCCACTGAAAATCGTAATAGGCCCTATTTAATAGCTTGAAGTAAACGTTTCAAGTTTTCATAAGATTCCTTCATATGAACTGCGTAACCTACAGGAATTGAAGGAAGTTCATTTCCAATATGAAAAAGCACTGCCTTTAAACTCACTTTGGACGAATCTATAAAAAGCCTCCACTCCGTAGGTTCGTAATTAATTTTAAGTGCCCTCATGAGACCATTTACATCTGTACATGCCACAAGTGCGTCTTCCATAGTAAAAAATGAAGTGAACATCTTCTCCCTATTCCGATACACTGAAATATTTACTTTTTCTTGCAATAAATTCCATTGCTTTAAGCGTGACGCTAAAATTTCTGCTTTGCTTTTCGAGAGGTCCAAGTCTCTGATTAGATCACTTAGTTACTCTTGAGTAAGTCTATGTGGTTCACATGGAGGTTCTTCTACAACAAACGTAGGGTCCTTCGAAGTACTTGATTCAGGAGCTTCAACTTTTTGATCATCATCAGAAAAAAGGTCGTATTCTTTAGGTGGGTCAGGAACAGGTAGTCCTTCTCCATGTGGAACAGGGCGCATTGCAGAAGGAATGTTAGGATAGATCAAGGCCCGCTTCTTCTTCGTGGAAATTCCCTTCTTGACGGAAGGAACCATACAAAAATAACAGTCTCTGATGTGGTCGCTTGGCTTCCTCCAAATCATGGGCACTGCAAAAGGCATTGAACGCCCCTTCCCATTAATCCAATTTCTTAGATTGCTGGCACAAGTGTTACAGACAATGTGGGGTGCCCAAGATTTATTTTGGTCTCCAATTTTACAACCAAAGTAATATTGATAGGCTTTTCTTATTAGTGGTGTTATAGTCTGCTTTTGTGAGGAAAATGTCACTTTCCCACACACGTAGCAGAAGCTATCCGCACTGTTTACACAACTTTGCGGCATTTTTGTTTATTGAAATCCTCAAAATGTCACTTGAAATAGTTCCGACAACTATTTAAAAATATACATTCGAAATACCAGTATTTTTGCGTACTTGTAGTTGTATTTTTATGTCCTGCACTACACAAACGTCACACCCAAAACGCTGATAACTGCACTAAACCTGTCTTTTCTACCAATAGCAGAACACTACTGAGATAAGGAACACAATGAATTCAAGCGTTCATATAGTTTCTCCACTGTTGCCGGATCAGTGTAAGATTTTACCCCAAACGAAGCGAATATATTTATTTTTAAAGCATTATTATTAGACATGCCTGTAAAACGAAAAGTAGAGCTAATATTCGAAAATAACTTTCAAATTCGTAATCAGCACCACAAAATCAATAAGAATTAGCTGATTTTGTTCAATTTACATTTTCGTTGTTGAACAGTGAATTAATTCTCTCAAAACATTTATTTTTGAATTTCTGATAAGAATTTCCTCACAATGCTGATCTCTACTTAGTGACTTAACTCTCCTGGCTGGTGTCTTAGAGCATGTGTTTGGGCCACAATTCTCGGTAAGGAAGCATGGAGCTCATATTGCATTTTAAACTGTAAATATCTTCCTATATAGTATAGGTGCTGATAATGGACTTGCTAACAAGAACAACTCTTTTCTTCAAAATGGCATCATAGATACCATTATAATGTATAAGATACTCAATTCGCATTTATGTATGCTTGATCACAGAGCATTATTATTTAATCAAAACTGACAAAGTGTTTTCCCATAGCGTTTTACGTGAAGTTTAGAACGTTTCGGAATATCATCGAGGATCTATAGACTTTTAACACCAACTCGGAACTACCAAATTGCTCGTGTTTTACAGGTGAAGACTACGGGGAAAGAGGCAAGTCAGTTTTTTTTTTTTTTGTTACTACTGCCCTGTTTTTCACTGACTTACCTGCTTCTTCCCCTGTAGGCGAAATCCTTAGCATTAAATTTCTTAGTGACTAACCTCCTTCTTACTGTGGGATTTATTCCATGCAAACTACACCTTTCAGGCTACATACGAGTAATTCTGCTGTTAACTCATTTTCGACTATTTCTTGACTTACCTCTTTTTTTCAAAACCCTGTGGTCTTCAATTGAATACCGAAAGCTTACTTTTGACTTTCTTATCAAGATGTCATTGTATTAGTGATAGTTTCTTGCATTCTATCCAATAATCGAATTCCATTTTAAAACAGAGAACCTAATTAAATCTCGAGTTTAGTATGTCATGCCTACAAACTAGGGACTAAAAGAAATTGAAAATAAGTATATTGAAAGAACGATCGAATAATTTGATGAATGAGAAAGAGGAATAACATAGGATATCTTGTAAAAGTAAACGAATTTAATGTTGTTCATTACCTTGGTTGATCTGGAGTCGATCCTGTAACGTTTATTTCCAAAAGTAAATGTTCTACCACCTCCTAATTACTTTTGGCAATTTTCATAATGAAGTTTATCGTGACAATATTACATTACTAATCAATCTTTGATTAATATATCTTTTTAAATAAGTGTATTTAAATACACTGTAGAATAGTCTTCAGTAAATGTGTATTTATCAGGGATGCCAAAATTTTCCGGAATCGGAAATTTTATTTACCGGATTTCGGAAAGATTCCGGAATTCGGAAAATTCCGAAATTAGGAAAAGTTCCAGATTTCGGGAAAAATCCGGAATTTTTCCGATTTTACTTTCCGGAAAGTAAAAATTCTAGAATTGGCCATCCCTAGCTAGTAGCTGTTAAAATAATAATAAAAAAATACACCATAATGAATATATACTGTAACTAGTATTAGTTTCTTGTAGTTGGAGATGTCTTATCACTTAGGTAGAGAATTCCTACTGCAGTTATTTACTGCTTTATGAGGAAGGTGTTATTTTCACACACACACACACACACAAAAGTCGCCAGTATGTCTCGAACATTATCGTGTTCCCACCTGCAGCTGCTCCAAAGCACTGCAAACTACTTTTTAACCTGATGAAATGCAGTGATGGAAAAGAAATCTCAACAACCATTCTGATAACATTCGCTTATTGTCAACATACCTATGCACAGTAAATACAAATTTATAATTTTTGAAAAATGAAATGAAATCTTTGAATTTTACGTCCCATGGTTATGCCGGTGAGGCTAAAAGAGACGGTGATGTTGAGTAATGAATGAAATGCTGGAATGAAGAAAGTGGGAGGAAACGGGAGATCCCCGAGGAAACCCACGCACACGGTGTTTGCTCACCAATAAGTTCACTTGGCGGGGGCTGGGATCGAACCCGGCATCAGAGGTGATCGCTCTACCACTGAGCCACCGCTGCCCCTTTATAATTTTTGACTTCACGAAGTATAAAATGTAATTGTTCAATAACTAAAATGAGCAGGCATTCATTAATTTATATTAATATAATAATTAATTGTTGTACTTTCTTGTATTTGTTCCATCATCACTCATTAACGAATTTAGTTTTTCAAAACTCTAGCCCTATATTCATTCTGTCCGTCAGGGAAACAAATAGTCACAAGAACTATCTGATGGACTACCATCAATTTTGGCCACGATGTACAGAGTCAATAATTAAGAATCGAGTTCCCTGATGAATGTAATATTCAAACCGGAAGCGGTTTCCTGTAATCGACATATATAATATTCATGTACATAGAATGGTACCCAATTTTGCATCTGCGGAAAATAGTGAGCTTAGGTATTTAGGGAGCATTTTGAGCTTTAGAAAATGTGTGCTTGGTGAAGAATGTAGAGAATTAGCCGGGTCTAACGTGAAACAAATGAGAAAGTGTTAGAAATAGTAGGAAAGAAAAGAACAATTTTAGGTGTAATAGAAACGAGGAAGAGAAACTGATTTGAACATTACCTTGAAAGGAACTGCGTCATAAAGAACGTGCTAGTACATACGGTGGCAGGAGAAACAGGGAGCGGTGAAAGAGGCTACAGTTCATGGATGGCATTAAAACACGAGTCAAGTAGTGTAGGTTTGATTACTTGACCTGTTATGAGTCAAGTAGTGTAGGTTTGATGCGTATGCATTGTTTAAGCCAAGCTGTGACTTATTATATCTGTTGATATATGCTGAATTTTGACAACACCGAGGTGAAGGTTGACTAGTCATATAGAAATAACTTCAAACATGGATAGGAGATGTCGCTTACCGTACAATGTTTAAGTTTCCTTGCCTTTGTGAATTTGTTCGAAAAATGTATCGCTTTTGTCGCTCATAAGTAGCAGCATTGTAAAGCAGATGTAAATAATCGATTTCTACGGTTCTCGGTCAATTCATTCATCTTTTCACCTTTTCTACTTTCTCAAAATGCCATACTACAATCGAATGATCAACTCCTAGTTTCTTTGCAACTTCTCGTGTTGTTTTCCTCAGAACTGCTTCGGGAATCAGCTTCAATTCGTAATATCCAACAACCGAACGACTTTAGTAATCTTCCTTATCCTCCAAGAGTAAGTCACTACGACAGAATTTTTAGAACCAACCTTGTATTGTATGTTCACTTACATTACCATAATTTATATCTCACTTTCATTAATGTTTCAATTTGTTTTGGACCCTCTGCGACCGAATTTAAAGTTACACCGCATTGCAGTTTGGAAAATTGTATAATATTTTGGCTTCCTACCGTCTCAGGCATGAAAATAGATGAATACATAGATATGTTTCCTATGACATATATTTCTACAATCTGCTAAACATAAGCTTTGAGACGATATTAACAACAGATTCAACCAGTATATTTTATTAGGGATTAGATTTCTGAGCTGTCGGCAGTTATGGCCATTTATCCGGTGACGTATGAGAGTGGCATCCCTCGGCGAGCACACTATCCGAGGAAAGGGAAAGAAGGAAGCGGCCTGAGACCTGTATGTTATGTACCACCCCGGCAATTCCCATTGTGAATAAGGGAAACTCAGGAAAAACCTCACTCAAAATGGCTGGCCTGAAAAAGCAGTTAAACTTTTTCCACCGAGTATGCCCACCGGGAATCGAAACCGGGACCGCTCGCACCAAAGACGAGAGTGTTAGCGACTACGCCACAGGGGCCAAAGCATATTTTATTATCACTGATATATGTCAAAATAAAAGTTCCCGAATTACTACATTAATTTTGTGCAAACCAAGCGAATAGGACACGGGGATATCCTACAGTCCATCAGAATATTGTATCCAGATAGCTTCAAAGCAAATTGCTACTTCATTTTGCGCATATCTGCATATTTCAGAAACGAGCCGCCACTGGTCCTATTAATAAAATATTTCAAATAGACTACTGTTTGCGTCATTTCCAAAAGTTAAGTACAGTAGACTCTGTACTATCCGGCCTAGTTAAGAGAGAAAAAGAAAGAAAGAGAGAAAACTCCGTAATAAAATGAGGAATGTCTTGTAAACGATCTACTAAACTTGTAACGCTTTTATAAAAACGCAACTGTGCCAACAAGAAACAGTCAATGATCAAGGACATTTTCAAAAACTAGAAACTATATATATTGAGTCTTTTAGGCCTAGTTAATTTTGATCGCGAGAGGCGTTTTGACTTCCTGTAATATAGTTTAAATGTATGTTACAATATTAACAAATATTTATAAATTACTTGTCTGAACTAAGTATTCATGTAATATTAATAACACATAATGTGATGTAAAAAGTGTGTCTTTAATGGTATATGTGGAGCAACAATCATAGTAGTCCAATGTACCCGGCATTTTTGTTATCTGACTTGCCCTTCTGCAACATTAGACCGGATAGTTGGTAGTCTACTGTATTTACGACACACGAGATGAGAAATTTTCAAAGGGAGACGAAAAAGGGTTGCCTAGAATCGATTTAAGACGAGAGAGAACAGTTTGGGAATCGAGGCGATACTTTTAGAAAAAATGAGACGAGACAATAAAACTTTTTTCTCGTCTCGTTTCGTTTCGTGGGTAACACTAATATGAGCATTTTAAGAAAGTTTTCACCCCTCTTCTGCTACTGCCCCGTCGAATCTCCAAAAATCCTTTCCTAATGTCTTGTCCAAATTTCTAGTTTCTAGCTTAAGCTGTTTGGCCTCAACGTTCATCAGTCAGTCCGACACTCACTCAGTCAGGACGTTTTACAAATATGAAGATATATGAATACTGACCGCTACTAAGGGGCAAGGAACGTGCCCGGGCGTGTGGTTGAAGGGGCGCCTAAAAGGGAAATAGATAGATATATGTACATATAAGCTAGGGTGCGCCGAATTTAATGTTTGCCAAGGGTGACATAAACCTTCTATGAATAAGGAAAATATAATGTCCATGAAGTTGACAAGCCATTTACGTCAGACCCGAATTTCGACTTTACTCGTCGCTAGTGCTACGTTATTGTTCAATAGTGACGCAAATCGTTAGTATTCCACAGATAACGTGTACCTTTTAAATTATGAGTATGGGTCTTGTAACTGCATGCCAATAGGCCCACATCTAAGAATCTTCTCAAAAATGAGGTTAATCGTTAGAGCAATGTAAGTGCTCATTAGTGCCATTAATATTAACGTTAATGCCTCCATCGTACAGCTCTTCGAACGAACATGATAACACCACACTCTTTGTTAGAGTCTCAATGCGTCCCACAATTCTTGCGAACATAATGCGCAATGTGAATGTACTGCCTGACGTGTTGCTTTGTTAGTTACTTTGTTGCAACTATTGTTTATCTCTTATTTATTGCTAGTCTGTAAAGTATTCCTTACATTAATATGTCCTTGTCCTTGATAGTCATTGCGTATTTACAAGTAGTATATGCATTACTGTTAGAAGATATAAAAAAAAATACTATAGATAAAACCTGCTACTTAACGGTTCATAATTTTTATTTTACGGTACATAAACTAATAATAATAATAATAATAATAATAATAATAATAATAATAATAATAATAATAATAATAATAATAATAATAATAATAATAATAATAATAATAATAAAGCATGAAAGTTATCAACTGCATCACATTGGCCACAAACGACGCATATTTTAACTTCATAAAAATTCGTTCCTCACGATTTTCTCGGAAACTACGCATGATAACTTATCTTAATTATGTCATTTTGTTTATCTCGGTGTGATATATGTCTTATCTCTGGACAAATCACAGTAAAACAAAAATTAAATATTAGGAGTACATCATACTTTTGGGCTACATCTCATTAACCATGGAAATATTGAGTAGTGTATACTTCAGGATGTAAGTTTTAGCTTAACTTGCATCACACGTTCTTGGGATTACAAAAAGGAAATTTGTTCCTTTGCATTAGAACAAAATTCTTAGGATTACAGAAAGGAAAATAATTTTTCCGCAATCCAGCATTTTTCCGAATTCCGGAATTTTTCCGAAATCCGAAATTTTTCCGATTTTACTTTCCGTATTCCATAAAGTAAAACTTCCGGAATTGGCCATCCCTAGTATTTATCCTTGACATTTTTATCTATAGGTTAAAACTATAATTCGACCTTACATAAGAAGAGGCTGACTTTGTTAAGATAAAATAAATCACTGTAATGTAGGAAAGCTTGATAGATCATACGGTAAAATTCAAGTCTTTTCAATTTCAAACAATGTAATAATTACTTACGTCGCCAAAATCTGCGAAACAAGTTGCACAAAGCTAATCCGTAAATCATGTTTAAATAGAAGAACAATAAAACATAAAATACAGACAGATAAGTGAGTGAGTCTTTGCATGTTGTAAAGAGTTGAAGTTGAATTTGCACGTTCTTATAGTCAATATTCAAATGAAAGAAGAACAAATACGGTATATTTACCTTTGAATTTTCTACGTGTTGAACACCCAAAATGTGGAAAATCAGAGGTGGTGTACTTAATTCGACATTAACACATATATATTATAACTTTGTTATAGGTACATGAAATTTTCTACTCTTTTCAAAACTGATATAAAAAAAACTAAATTTGAAATGGCATATAGAGAAGCATGTAATCTTACTCCTAATACTAGTTGTAGTAGTTAGTTTATAATTTAACAATGGGACTCTTAGTCAAGTGTCTAATTAGCTTATTTTGGATTAAATTGAAGTAGAGAACGATTTCATTAGATAAAAATCCGTGTTGTTATTCGGATTCCCTCATATACGCTCAGTACTCTAAATATAACGTTTAAACTTTAATTAATGTATTAATCAATCCATTAACGGGTAAGTTTTACGACAATTTACTAGTACACAAGATTTTGTACTAAAATAGTACAAAATATGTGCTCACATGTAGCTAATCGGTTAACGAGTTATTTTCATATTAGTTGTTCCGGAGACTGCTTCCGGTTGAGACACATTTAAGCGATAATCTAACATCATGCATCAATTCTTAAATTAAAAGATAAACTTCCTGTCTAGGAAACAGAATAATGTAAGTCAATATATTGACTACAAAGCACCAAATTAAAAGACGTCTGGACAGCCATTGCTCTTTGTAGAATGTAACGTCATATAGTTTAACATGGCTATTTCGCACCATGTTTATCTATTCTGTGTGAATTTGACCTGGAAATTTGTATTATACGATAAAATTATTATTTTTGAAAACTTTCTGCAAATGCTAATTCTTATATATAATCATTAACTTAATTGTTGAGGAAGGTGTATATACAGGATGTTAATGAACTATACCGTCAAACTGTAAGAGGTGATTCCCTACATCAAAATAAGAGAAAGAGTTCATATGGACCTGTGGAGTAAAGTGCATTTTCTCCAAAAGCAAAATTTCAACAGGCCCTATTTCGTAAAACTGTGGATGGTGGTCCTTATTAGCGTAAACGAAGTTACGCATACGCATTCCAAAAATGCATATTTCATTAATTTTCAGTGGGTGTAGAGCGTATTCCATACAGGGTGAAATTCTCAGATATGCCATCAACCGAATTTTGAGATATGCTCTGACTTTATGATTGGTCCAAAGTAGGCAAGCAATGGACCTAAGCCTTGACAACAATGAACACAAAATCCTTTGGCGTGATGTCGGAAGTGTTAAGGATCGTCAGCACCACGGCTTCTCGTACTCGGGGAACCGCATGCTGTTATGTTTTCTTTCATGCTTGTAAGTGTAGAATTCTTGAAATATACCGTGACGAAATACATCACATTATCCATTATTCCGAGCACCACAAAAATAAATAAATAAATAAATAAATAAAATAAAATAAAATAAATAAAAAAATAAAAAATAAATAAATAAAAAAAGGAGCATACGGCTCCTAACACTTCCGACTACTCTTCGAAGCATTGGATGTCCATTGTTGTTAAGGGTTACCTTCTGCCTACTTTGGACCCTCCATGAAATCAGGGTATATTTGAAAACTATATTGAAAGCTTATCTGAGAACTACATCCTGTGCAGAATATGCTATATACCTATTGAAAATTAACGAAATATGCACTTTTGGATTGTGTGTGTGTGGCTTCCTTTACGTTGATAAGGACCACCATCCACAGTTTCTGGAATTCAAAATAGGGGCTGTTGAAATTTGGCTTTTTCGCGATTTTGGACAGATCTAGCTCTGAAATTATGCACTTTTCGCCATAGGTCTATATGAACTTATTCTCTTATTTTGATGTTAGGTATCACCTCTTACAGTTTGTCGATATAGTTCATTAACACCCTATATATATATATATATATATATATATATATATATATATATATATATATATATATATATATATATATATATATATATATATATATATTAGAAATGATTTCATTTTCACAAACGATGTAGGTATGAGTATGCATTATGGTAAAATGAAAGATTAAAGTTAGGCATCTCTTACAAATTGCCTACTATTGGTCATGCAGCATATATTTATGCTACTGCTCAGGTTAACACAAAATCAACTCAGCAGATCAGGGAGTTCTATAGCGATGGTCCTGGAAGTACTAGCCTTTAAAGTCTGGTGATTTTGGTGGCCAGCCAATGAGTGCCTAGTAAAGTGCCATTTTTTAAAGATACGAATATACATCATTATGTAAATGTAATAGAGCGCCATCTAGTTTTAGGATAAAGCCTCTGTTGTCTATCAATAGTTGTAGCATGAGCCGTACTGTAACTGTCACGCTCGACAATAATTTTGCAATAATGGTTGTCGGAACAAAAGAAACTGAAATCAATCACTTTGTTAAATATTAATTTCTGCTTATATTCTCTTTCTTCGTTCATTGTTGCATTTCAGGACAACATACTTATCAAAATTATTTATTATTCGTGTAATTGATTGGAGGAGTAAAAATAAGTACGTCTTCACTTTAAATGTTTTCCTAAATCTATGTATAGGCATTTCAGCTCAGGATTTGCTCCTCTTGTGAACTTCGTCGGACTATTCTTAAAAGTTTATCTCCTTCGTTTCATACATTCTTGTAGTATACTACGCCGAATGGTATGTGCGTGAACCTGGCAGAACCCATTTTCGGAAATTGAAAGTAAACCATGTAGATCGTTTGTTCATCGTTTGCTTACGATTGCTCACATAAAATTTTCGTTTGTTCACGATTTATTAAAAAAATATACGAAAAACAAAATGGTCAGTGCCAACTTTATGTACCTGACAAATATTGGAAATCGAAAATAAAATTTCTAATAATTTTGAGGTACGTGAAATTGGCACCACCTATTTTGTTCTTCGTATAAATTGTTTATATATCATGAAGAAACGAAAATTTGATGTGAAGAATCAAGAACAAACGATGAACAAATGATCTGCATTGTTTATTTTCGACTGCCAATAATTTTAAGGTAGACCTACGTGAAGTTGGCACCGCCCACCTTGTTTTTCGTATATTTTTTTTATAAATCTTGAACAAACGAAAATTTTATGTGAACAATCGTGAGCAAACGATGAACAAACGATCTGCGTGGTTTATTTTCGATTTCTGAAAAAGGGTTCTGCTGCGTGAAGTTAGCACAGCCCATTTTGTTTTTCGTATAATTGTTTATAAATCGTGAACAAATGAAAATTTTATGCGAACAATCGTGAACAAACGATGAACAAACGATCTGCATGGTTTATTTTCGATTTCTGAAAATGGGTTCTGCTGCGTGAAGTTGGTACCGCCCATTTTGTTTTTCGTATAATTTTTTTATAAATCGTGAACAAACGAAAATTTTATGTGAACAATCGTGAACAAACGATGAACAAACGATCTACATAGTTTATTTTCAATTTCCGAAAATGGGTTCTGCCAGGTTCACGGACATCCGAATGGTTACTCCGGCATAAAACAATTCTCCTATTAATTCTTTTGTAACACTTCATTGTGCATGTGACTCACGTCCAAAATGATTGTCGCATATCTATAACTGTCTTCTTGTAAGAATATAATTTGATAATGATTTTGTAGGGTACTTTTAATACTGATACTATGTGTATAATCGGGAAATGTATATTTGTGGTAAATTTCATAGGAAAAGATAAAAATACGAAAATTAGATAGAGTAAAACAAAATATTCCTAAATCGACAAGAAAGTTTTATTTTTGTTTTATTGTTCTTATTTACTGCTCTTTTGACATGAAATTTGCCTCAGACATGTCTTTGGCGATTATACACATACTAACATTATAAGAAATACCGGGCGAATTCATTATCAAATTATATTCCTACAACAACATATTTATAGACATGCGACAATAATTTTGGACATGAGTGTACTGGATGGAACCGAAACTTGTGGTATTTTTCGACGATCAATGAGACATTTATTATTGAAGGATGATTAATATTATTACAGAAAATATTTTTGTTTTGTCTACATCAATTTAAATAAATCTTTAAATACCCAAAATAGCTTTAAAAAAAGTTGCCTCTGCTCTTACCAGTCTTAAGTACGAGGTGTTATCAAAAAGCTTCCAGATTAGTTCTGTAACTCGTCAATAGATGTCGGTAAAGGCTTTCACGCAAATTTACATGGAGAACAGACCTTTATTATTAGATTGATAAGAGACATTGCCCTATATACACAGAGAACTCTGTAAGGTGGTGATAATTTGAATTCATCATGGATATTAAGTTCGATCGAAGATGAAACATAAAATTAGTGTTAATGGTTTCACAGGTCTATGGCTATACTACAATGAGTGGTGTAAAATGATCTAAACAGTACGGTGCTTTAAGAGCAGAAGGTTTCTACTGAAAAACAGCGAGAGATAAGGGCAACCTTCAATTAGCTAATATTCGGACCCACAAGGAACGGAAATGAGAAACAGTGGAAACAACATGATAATGAACTGCAAATATTTGTACCGTTTACCAAGCATTGTTAGTCATCATATCTAGGAGGTTCAGATGGACAGGTCATGTAGCCCGAATGAAAGAATGTATATACAAACGCTTTCAAACTTTTAACTGGAAATCCAATCGAAAAACGACCACTAGGAACACCCAGGCGCAGATGGGAAGACAATATTAAGATGGACTGCATAGAAGTAGGAATACAAAGTAGAAACTCAATGTAGTTTCCTGTAACAGAAGTCAATGAAGAGCTTTTGTGAAAGCGACATTGAACCTTCTGGTTCCACAGGCAATATAGATATTTGGTTATATATATTCTGTATACTTTATTGGCGACCGATTACTTAGGAATTTAAACCATAATCAACCGTTTATTTTACAGCCTAATGAAAGGTGTGTTTGAGCCTCTAACCAAATCATAAAATGCCGACAGTTTAAGTTGGAAAAGGTTAACATTATTTTTACAAATACATAAATATGCAAATGAAATGAGCTAATTTTTCATATTTAACATTTACACCGTGTTTTTGATGGCAAGTAAAAATTAATGTTTACCACTTGTTATGAGTGCTCTGTATGATTTATTGTTTATTCCTATTTTGTCAGACTAATTTGTTTGTTTTTTTTTCTCTGTCTTAATATTTATGGGTTAACAGATGTTTTCGTGCAGAAGACAAATTACAGGCTCATTTCCCTTCTTATTGTATATAATTTACTAATTAAATAATGTTTATGTGTTCAGAATAAATAAAAAAAATGATTATTGTTTTATCTTTAACAATGTGAGAAATATACAATATTTACATGAGGGGGTACGGCAGCTCAGTGGTGGAACGTTTATCCCTGGTGCTGTGGATTATTTATTCAGTTTCAGGGAATGCGAGTTGTAAATAACACCGTGCGTGGATTTCCTTGGAGCTCTCTCACTTTACGTATCCAAGTATGTTCATTATTTAAAGCAAAAATAGAACTTCTTCAAGCCTAATTATTTCGTACAAGTTACCAGTAAAATCAACGCAATCTTATCTTTAAAGGCAATTATATAGAATTAAGAAGAAATATTTTCTATATATGCTAACCTATATTTACTTCTATTTGGGGAACAAGTGGGTTTCAAAACTACAATTTAACAACATAAATATATATATAATAAAGGCATAAATAACGTTTTATTAAATACTACTGTCGATTACACGCATCGATTGGTTGAAATAAAAACTTTAAGTGTATAAGTCCTTATCTCATCTCCGAAAACTAAACACTAATATTGGTCATTTTCAATCATTTTTACTTATCTCCCCCTTCCGTAAAATGCATCGTCAAAGTGAAATAATAGAAACTATCCCAGTATCAAACTTCATCTATGTGGCAAATTTAATCGAGTTCGGTCGGGTAGTTCAAGACTAATGAAGTCATGAACATAGTCATTTTTAATTTTATACAATAGATTCAATGTTCATCAAAATTTTGAACTTTGTTACGACTAAAGGTTTTCTGTCTGAGTGCCGTCCATTCTAGTTTTGGAACTCATTGGTTTAAATAAAAGTAAAATCCGAACAAAGGAAATTACTTTTAATAAATAAAAATGTTACAGTTTCATTGCCTTGTCATTGTCTTCATCAGACATCTTCTTCCTTAACTTACGACGCTCGAACGCCTAGTAGTATATGTTTCACGGTATGGCAGGATATTTAAATGATTTTTAATAGTCTGTAGTATATGAACCAAAAGCGTAAAGCATTACTTCTATTGTGCACAGAGACATGAAGTAAAAAGTATTTTGTTGTCTAGGGTCTCTACTATAATTTTGGTGGTATTTATGATACTTTGTGCAAATTAAGTGGGGACAGGGGGAAGCAAGAGCCCAAAATTGTAGAGAAAATCATAAATTTGAGGGAAAAAGCTAACAAACCCACCCACTTTTTTTATTTTGGTTTAGATAATTGTTACTGGAAATGTACCTACAATCTTCCCAATGCGAAATCAGTTTGTTTCAGGTAGAAATATGAAATAGTATTGTTACTATATTTTTTTCTGACACCTTGCAAATGACAACCCACCAACAAAGGCACTTCAACGAAGGGAAGTCCCATGATTTCCGCGTGTAAAAGATCAATTTGACCTTTCTCACTCTCACACACACACAAACAAAAATGGGTTTTGTGTATTGTGTATTAGATATCCCGAAAAAATGGAAGGGGGAGAGAAGATTACACAGGCCTATTTATATTCTGCTATTGCACCCACGGTAAAAACAGGGACGGCGCTGAACTCGTATTGTTTAGTCAAGTGCTATTCAACCTGGGGTACGCGTACCTCTGGGGATAGGCGAAGATGCTTCTGCAGGGACGTAATCCTAAAATGAGCATATTTCCAATATTTATTGAATGATCATAGTTGGAGATTTCTCCAATCTTCTTTTGAAGTTAAAACAAAGCCTGCTGAAAATGTCTGTTGGCAGTTCACTGCAAATGAAATTCGATAACTTGTCAATTTGTGACTTTTGGATTTATGCTTGAAAATAGTACAATGAAATTAGTCACAGTGGTTTTTCACAACTTCTTCCATTTTCATCAACATATTTGTGTGAACAGGGTTTCTGTGCATTAACACCAATAAAAACGAAGCACATAAATTGTTTGAATCCAGAAGCAGCTCTGATTTTCACACTCTCGAAGAATCAAGGAGTTGACGTCCCGGAAACAAATTCAGTCATCTCATTAACAGATTAGTTCTAGAGTTGTTTTTAGTTTTTGAATTTTTAATATTGTTCTCAGCGTGCGAATTATCACGGAGGATGAGGGGAAAATCCCCCTCAGTAGAACTGGATGTCTCCCATATATTTTGAAATTTCCCATATTAATTTTTTCGGGTGTGCACTTTATCCCCCTGCAAATAGTCTTTTGATAGGCATATTCATTGCCCTTTTAGTGGGTCTCTATTTGTTCCCCTTTTTAATCAACAGAGCATGTATATTAAGTTTAATAAATTCATTTCGATTTAATTTCTTTTAAACAGGTACAGGGGTACACAATTGGATAGCGAACTGTGCCTAGGAATACGCGAGAAAAAAAGGTTGAATAGCACTGGTTTAGTCTACAGGACAAAGAAACAGCCTCCTGCCCACGGACATTGGGTGTCCGAATCTTACACCGGTTTGCCTTCTGCTGTCTGCAGGTCTGTCTGATGAAATCAGAGACACATACACAAAAATCGCATGTGATAAGATTTCTTTCTGCGTTTTAATTAAAAAAAACAAAACAATAACAAGCATTGCTTATGTTGATTATATGGAGCCGGAAATAGATATATAACTCTTATCTTGTAGGCATGAGTGTTTCGAAGCACGAAGAACATTGTTTTCTGCGAAACTAACAAACACCAGCGGTTCTCAAACGAAGAAAAGCGAGTATGAAGGACCCATGTGGCGACGCGTGATATCACGTCAACCGTACCGGACGATTTACATTTTTTGCGTGATATGACGCTCGCCAGTTTTTAAGGGTTAAGGGTTCTTAAGGATATAAGTAAGGCTTTCATACATTTTCTAAACTGTAACACTTTTATTTATTAACAGTTATTTGATTTAATACAATTATTTAAAAGACAATTTTCTACGCATATGTTTAATACATTTGATCTAATTAAACTATTTACTACCCGATTAATAATTATTATATTTGTAATGATGAAATGAAATGAAATGAAATCTTTGAGTTTTACGTCCCATGGTTATGCCGGTTAGGCTAAATGAGACAGTGATGATGAATAATGAATGAAATGGTAGAGTGAAGAAAGTGGCAGGAAACGAGAGAGCCCCGTGGAAACCCAGGCATAAGGTGTTTGTCCACCACAAAGTTCACTTGGCGGGGGCTGGGATTTGTTATGATAATTAAAGGACAATGAAGAAGAGGAACTTATTCTTGGGAAACTCAATCAATTGCAAAAAAAAAAAAAAAGAAAAGAAAAAAAGAAAAAGAAAAGAAAAAAGAAAAGAAAGAAAGAAAAAAACATTTCGATATGTTTTATAAATTTTGCTATATGAAAATAAGTATTGAATCCGGAAATAGTATTAAATTTCAACCACTTTCAGTTCCAGTAAAATATTTGGGGTAGTCATGGGACGTTGCCTTCAAACGCTCAATCACTCACAAGAAAACACTTCTTGTTATCTGTTATTGTTTTCGTTCTATGGCCATAATCGTTAAAACTGGAAATGACTAATTTGAACCATTTTTATTTTGAGTAAACAGTTAACGGAGGTCGTAGAACGTATCCTTTGGATGCTGAATCGATTGCAAAGAAATGCATCTCGATATCTCTTTACAATTTTTGCTCTGACATCTATCCACAGACGAACACACGAAGTCGTTCTATAAGACTTCCGACACTTATGCATAGCATAGTTTGGAAATCTGAAAAAAAAATGCTGAAAGATGTTTCTTATTATTTTAAATGAGAAGTTCAAACACACAAATATCATATCTTTAACCTTAAGATTTCTGAAATATAGCTTTGTCTCGTAAAGGAATAAAAACTAGGCACAGCATCAGCTTTCAGTACACTTACAAGCTTTAAGAAGATGTGTGGTGTACTCTTAGATCTTATATATGCTTCGGTTAAACGTTTTGTGCCAACCTTCCACTCGTTTGTTCTTTTTGACCGTTGCAGTTCAATATTTCTCTTAGAGTGTTTTGATTGTATATCCATCGTTCAATGAAATAATCGTTGAACTCTTCGATTTTTTGGCCAGATGGACAGTCCTCCATGACGATGAGCCAATCGTCATCGTTCAAGCTGGATGATATTAATGCTAAGGTATTATACATACGAACATGATGACGTACATCTTCACTGTGGAGGTATTCTTCGACGAGATCTACATTCTGAACATTTCTCCAGATGCTCTTGTTGAAATGGTAATGACAGCCGGAAAACTGTGAATTAGGAAACACCGATTGCAGGAAACATAAATAGCAGGAACCTCAAAATCCACATTCAACACTCGAGGTTCGTTCTGGCCAGACCACATTTTAAGAAATGTAAACGGTTACTTGTATGTTCGCTCTGTTTTATCTATCAGCAATGCATACAAGACTGCAATAACCAACGTCTTATCATGTGTGATTTCCATATCTGCATGTACGAGGGTCACTACGAAAGTTTTGAGATACGCATTGTTGTGGCACAGTATTTGAATTCCAACAATTGCGTTCGGTAGTGGTATCCAGAGCAAAGAAGCGAAGCAAGTTTCAACTCGCCTCGCTTATCGGCGTGGCCATATCGCCTTCACTTGTTTGTTGATGTGAGCAATATTTCGGCTGTCTAGAATGGAGCTCGAAAGGGAATATTTTCGGGCAATGATCCTTTACGATTTCAAAAGTGGTTTGAACGAGACACAAAACCTTGACCGTTTTCAGGGGTCATTTGGGGACCTTGCTCCTTCCCGTGCTACAATTTTTCGGTGGTTTGGTGAATTCAGAAGAGGCCGGACAACGCTTAAAGATGAAGAGAGAGCTGGACGTCCGGCAACAGCTGTGTCAGATGAAAACATTGCCGCTGTGGAACAAATGATTCGAGAAAATCCTCGAACAACTTTCAAGGACATTGAATCTATAGCAGTGGCGTAGGGAAGGAGGGGCCCGGAGGGGCCGGGCCCCCCCAAAGAGGTCCGACAATGTACTTTGGTAGTTTGATGTTTGTAATTTTTTATATATTTTTATGTTTATACATTTTTTTGTTTGTAATTTTTCTATATGTACCAATAACAGCATTTGCCCCCCCCCCCAAACACACATCCTGGCTACCCTACTGATCTACAGTGAACATTGGATCGCCAGCAGTAACAAAAGTTCTTCATGATCATCTTCGGCTCAGGAAGGTTTCATCTCGTTGGGTGTCTCACACTTTGACTGAATAGCAGAAGCGCATGCGTGTGGAATGATGTGAAGAAATGCTCGCAAGATTTGATTGAGGCAATTCTCGACGCGTCTCTGACATTGTTACTGGTGATGAGACTTGGATCTATATATTTGACCCTGAAAATAAACGCCAGTCTACAGTTTGGATCTTTCCAGACGAAAATCCACCCACGAAAGTGAAGCGACCGCGAAGTGTGGGGAAGAAGATGGTCGCAACTTTCTTCTCCAAATCTGGCCATGTTGCAACTGTTCCACTTGAAGAACAAAGGACTGTTACTGCTCAGTAGTACACCACTGTTTGCCTAACAAAAGTGTTCCAGAAGCTTCGGGGACGGCGTCCAAGAACTGGATTGCGTGGGATCCTGCTCCATCATGACAACGCGTCCGCACACACGACCAACATCACAATTCAGTTTTTAGGATCTACGGAGGTCAAACTTATGACTCATCCGCCGTATAGCCCTGACCTGGCCCAGTGTGATTTTTTTCTGTTCCCCAGGATCGCTTGCGTGGGAAGAGATTTTGCAGTCCTGAAGAATCTGTAGTGGCTTACGAGAATGAACTTTCAACACTTGAAGAAAAAGACTGGCAACACTGCTTCCAAAAGTGGTTTTGGAGGATGCAAAAGTGTGTACAGTGTAATGGTGAATACTTTGAGAAAATGTAAGTGTTAAATTGATTTTAAGTATGTAAGTTATTTCACATCTCAAAACTTTCGTAGTGACCCTCGTACAATGTACAATTAGGAAAAAATACTTGCAGCAACTCTTAAACGATCCGACAAGAAACTATTGCTCGCTGTCCTTCAGAGTGCAACGTGAACTAATTAAGAACAGGAAAAGAACAATCACAAATTAAACGTTTATTTAATTCATCTTTCTATTTTTTAAACAATGGGCTCTGTTTTGATCAACAAAGTGCTTATTTTATTCTTTACTGTTGGCACACGTTAATTTCCGAAAATACAGCCTTTGACCAACTTAGCTGCAATTTACCTTCAAAGTCGACTTGTAGAAAAGATATAAATTTTCGAAAACACCCAGATGGAAACAAGCAAAACATTTTATTCTGTTTTCGCAAGATTACCTTTTTCTCTTAATATTTATTTTCATTTTCATCTACTTCAATTTGTTATTATTTTCGTTATTACTTTTATTTTATTTTTGCAATTATTTTCCTCTTCTTTATTACTGAAAATTTCCTAGCTTCTCTCGTGTTAATTGCAATCGTTTGTATTTATTTTAACTTGTGTTTGGTCTTTTACTGTTCTTACTTAGTTCATGTTTGCTCTGCCCTCCCTCCCCAATAGTGAAAGCGGTTTCAAGGTGAATCACGTGATTAACATGTGGACTGGGTGAAAATGCATGACACCTCCAGAATGATTAATCCGATAAATAGGACAGTGTGAAATTTCTCGATAGTGGGCACTCTATGAAAATGCACGGAATTAACTCAGGGTATATTGTTGAGAAAATTTCAAATCGAAGGGGAGAGGATACATCTTTATAGTTGATCCTACTACTCCTATAAATTATCAGGATCGCGCAGTAGTACTAACAACGTTACTTCAAACGGTAATTCTTAAATGAAAGCAAATTTTTGAATTAACACACACACACACACATTATACAGTATATATATATATATATATATATATATATATATATATATATATATATATATGTGCGTGTGTGTGTGTGTGTGTGTAGGGTGTCTGTTGCCACCCAGTGTATCTTCGAAACAATTGCGAATATGAAAAAACTTAAAAACATGTCCATCATTATTTTAAGGGGCTTGATTTTCAGCTATAAAAGGTTCACCCCAGACACCCTAATATAGACCAACTTGAGAATTTTATAGGGCAAAGGGGGTCGAGTAATATATCGTTGGAAAGCTCTCGACAAGAGAAATATTTTGCCGAAAGTTTGAAGGTCTCTATGTTGACCCCATTCAAAATGGCGGGGGTTCACATTTCGTGTCCATAAAGTCCATTGCCACCCCGTGTATCTGCGAATTACAGCGATTATGAGAAAATGCAAAAACACGTCCATCTTGTTTTAAGAGGCTTGAATTTTGAGCTACAAAAGGTCTACTACACACACTCTCATATAGGGATACGTAGGGTCAACTTGAAAATTTTAAATGGCAAAAGTAGTTTTAGCGGGCTCGACAAAAGATCTTTTGATGTTGTTAAGTTATGAATTTTCTAGATTGCCGCTCTAAAATCGCGGTGAAATCAAATTTCGGATTGAAGGCCTTTGATGACTTTTTAGATATCTATGTCTTCTGAATGTAGTAATTCTACATTTAAAAAAAATATATATTTTTAGACGATGTAAGTATCGTAAATACTTTGTAAAGCGAGTAAATGATGAGTTATTGGTTTGAGACTTTGTTTCTGTGTATCTTGCCCCTAATTTTGTAAACGGAGGCCCATTTTACTGTTATACTGTCTTGTCATGAGAGTAAGGTTTTCAGAAATGGTTATTTCAAAGTAGGAATAAAGAGTTGCTAAAATATGGACATCAGAAAGAGGGATCAGTACTATCAAAGTGTAGAGAAATGGTAATCACTACAGGTTTTAGACATGTAGGACTTCGTAATTCCGATGATTTAAAATTAAACAACCTGCATACACAGTCCCAAATTACCTTAAAATTAGTTACATTGGCGTGAATCAACCTTTGCATAAACACCTTAATGGGCCAGTTGTTCATTCTGAGATTTGCCTCTAGGGGCACCAGTCGAAGCAGAGTTGACTACAATCTACCAATTTTCTTCCTGGGGCCGCGGTGGCTCAGTGGTAGAGCGTTCACCTGGTGCATGGGGTCCCTGTTTCGATCCCAGCTCGCGCCGTGTGAACTTTGTGGTGGACAAACACCGTGTTCGTGGGTTTTCTCGAGGTTCTCCCGTTTCCTACTACTTCCTTCATTCCACCATTTCATTCATTTCTCATAATCACCGTTTCCTTTAGCCTAACCAGCATAACCGAGGAACATAAAACTCAAAGATTTCATTTCATTTTCTATTTTCTTCCTCAGGTTGAGTGATCGGCCAGGCAAGTTATACATTTGACAGAGACAAGCCTAAGGCCAAGAGAAATTAGGCTAACGCAAGCAATTAAAAGTACAATTGCCTATCCTATTTAGACATTTGGATGTTATTTTGCTTAGTAACTTCTACACTTCTCACACACAATGGTGAGTCGTGCGTTGCAGTGCTCAAAAATTTTAATATTGTTGGAGTTCTGCCTGTCTTCGCGTCGAATCCAATCTTCATACAAACAAATGTAATTGGATGCAGTCTTCCAATCAGTACTGAAATTAAGTAGTGAACGCTGTGTTGTTCTAAGACATTTTATCGAGGATAGTTTGATTGAGCTTGTGTGTGAGTTTTGCTGAAGATTTTCTTGCGACCTTTATAAGGAATTGTATCAAAGGAGCACCTTCTGCTGAAGATATAGTTGAACTTATTTTTCTTTTCGGAGACTGTAGGCGAAACTACCATGCGACTGCTAGAAGATTTAATGAATTTTATTCCGAACGTACTAGTATAAATCATAAGTATGTGCGCCAACTTGTGAACAAGTTTCGTGAAACACAAAGCGTTAAAAACCGACGTCGTTATGTTGGCCTTCAATCCGAAATTTGATTTCAAAGCCATTTTAGATCTCGACAACGTAGCAAATTCAGAACTTACAGCAAAAGTTCTTTTGCTGAGCCCGTTCAAACTACTTGACTCTCTTTGCAATTTGAAATATTTCCCTGTACCCGTATTTGGGAGTCTGGGGTGGAACTTTTATAGCACACAATTCAACTCCTTAAAATCATGACTGACGTGTTTTTGCTTTTTCTCATACTCGAGTCGTTTCGCAGATACACGGTGTATGTAGCAACGGACTTAATGGACACAAAATGTGAATCCCAGCAAAATGTGGATGAAGTTAACGTAGGGACTTGAAACTTTTGGCAAAAAAATATTTCTCTTGTCGAGAGCTTTCTAAGAGTATATTACTCGAGTCCTTTGCCATTTAAAATTTTCAAGTTGACCCCACGTAGCCCTATATGTGGATGTCTGGGGTGGATCTTTTATTGCTCAAAATTCAAACCCTTTAAAATAATAATGGACGTGTTTCTGCGTTTTCTCATAGTCGCGGTCGTTTCTAAGATACACTGGGTGGCAACGGACTTTATGGATACCCTGTATATGTATATATTAATAAATAGATTGAACGATTAGTTCGGACGAGTTCGTTAATGGAGTCAGTACATTAACACCTTCACGGGTAACGTAGGTTGCCTGTAATAAAAGGATATGGAATCGTGTGATTCTTTTCAATTTCTTCAACAGCATTTATTTGTTTATTTATTCTTGTTGTTGGTTTATTTAATATTTGCAATTTTTATACTATATAAGGTATTTGAACTAAAATAAATTCCTTAGAGCTACATCATATGAATAGCTATAGCAGAAAATATGACTTTCAATGATGCATTGCATGGTCAAAACATAGCATCCCAATGCTGACGTTCCAGACCGCCTGAAATTTAAGCTGGATCAAATTGTATCGAAATCACGTATCCTACTTCAACATTGAAGCACAATATTCCAGCATCAAATAATGTTTATGAATCATAGCGGCGTAATTCGTAAGCCGACTACTTATTAATTGGGCGGTTCAAGATCAATCCCCAAAGGAGAAAATATTTATTATTCCGCATTTTATCTTTGTCTAAATCCCATTCAGGGAGTCACTTAGCCTCTCTCTCAAATATAAATACATACTGCCCGTGGAACCTTTGTGGATATGGACGGTCGTAGCATTTTGCTGGTCATTGTCTTCCTTCCCTGTGTGCTGAATATGGAAGTGTAGAACCTACTTTCGAACCTCCCTCGTGAACCATATTGTTCTTTATGGAATATGAAAGCACCTTTCTCTTTACCTATTAACATTTGCTTGATTTGATCATTTTACTCAAAAAATGTATATTACGTATTTATTTACTTTTATAACACAAAAATCTGTAGAAACATAGTGAATTTTTCAAGTATTTTGACGTTTCTAGCGCAAATTTATAAAGGGAGGTGATTCCACTGCTAGCAAATGTTTCTTTAGCTTCTTAACAGCTGAACGAGTAAACGTCCTATTTCCCTCACTCAGCTGTGTCTGCCTGTCATCTGGAGAAGAGGATTACCTTCCACTTCCCAGACAACCAGGAGACAGAGAGGAACACTTTACGTTTTCATTTCCCTCTCCAACCTCCACTAAAACCGTTTTCCTCTGAGCGACGAAACCTCTTGAAAGCACTTCTCTATTGAAAGAGAATCATCTCGCAAACCGAGACGTACTCACTGAGTTTCCGCCGTCCACCAAACGGCCAAAGGGAAGAGCACAGAGAGGATTAATTCCGTAAAGCTGCACGGATATGGACAAGAGTAGTTAGTTATTACATTGTGTTCTGAATAGCATTATTATTACTTTCTCATACACTTCTCTTTTAGAAAACAATTGCGCTTGCTTTTGCTTATTTGGGTTTTCTAAAGAGGAGAAAGGGATATTGTTTAAGGAAACAAATCGTTACTTTACCTTCATATCAACTACAGTAGATAGTTCGCCCGCTTGTAATTACGTATTTCTTTGAGTATTTATTATTTTTCGTTATAAGTACTATAGTGATCATTATATTATGATCTTCATAATATGTATGGTACAATACAAACAAATTAAGAAAAAATAGTAATAAATAATATTAGGTTAGGATTAGCATTTAGATTTCTGGACATCTATGGGCATGTTAGTCCGTCACGTGTGAGTATGACGTTCCTCGGGGATCACACTATCCGAGGAAATGGAAGGAAGGAAGCAGCCTGGGACCTGTATATTAGGTATCATCTCGGCATTTCAATTGTGTGAATGAGGAAAACCAAAGAAAACCTCACTCAGCATGGCTAGACTGGAAAAGCTTTTACCTTTTTCGACCGAGTTTTCCTACCGGGAAACGAGCCCGGGTCCGCTCGCACCAAAGGCAAGAGCTTTAGCGACTACGCTGCGGTCACTAAATCATATTAGAAATACTGTCATAGCGAAAAATATATATACCAAAAACTAATGCTCGTGCCACTAATACAAAGAGTCCGCGTATTTGATAAATTTATAATTGTAGTTTTTATACTAATTACTGGAATGGTAAATTCAGCGGAACTATTTTAAAATATATCCATCCACGAGTACACGAGAAAAATAACATCATAGTTGCTTATTTACATTTATATGCATTCCAATTTTGAAATTACTTTTATCGCGCCCCATGAACGGATATGGTTGAAAATAATTCAATTGGATTCTGGACTCTCAAATTACTATAAAAACGTCACATAAGAAATGTATCCAAACATGAAGACTTTTTTTTATTGGCAGCAACAGTACTTCAAAAATTCCAATTATGAGATTAGTTTTCTTGTAATTTCGTGGATGTATATGTTTAAAAATTATTCCATTGGGTTTAGCATTCACAAATTAATATAAAATGTACTAGTAGAAATGTATCGGAAAGTGAAAAAAAATGAAATCTTTGAATTCGTCCTACTTGAATTCTTTGAATGAAATCTTTGAATTTTTATCCTACGGTTATGCCGATTAGGCTAAAGGAGACGGTGATGATGAGTAATGAATGAAATGGTGGAATGAAGAAAGTGGGAGGAAACGGGAGAGCCCCGAGGAAATCCACGCACACGGTATTTGTCCACCACAAAGTTCACTTGGCGGGGGATGGGATCGAACCCGAGACCCCTAGCACCAGAGGTGAACGCTCTATACCATTGAGCCACCGCGGTAGACTATATTTAACGAAAAGTGGAAACTTCAAGAAAATTATCTTGAAACATGGTTTTCAAAAATAGAAATAAATTCATCCTATACACATGAGCGATCTCAGCTATAAATATTATGTTGAGTTGAGAGGCATGTAAGAAAGCATACACTAAGCACTAATAGAGCTCCTTTGTGGCTAAGCGGTTAGCATACGCGCAACAGGCGTACCAGTTTGGCGTGGGAGAACCTGGTTCGATTCCCGGAGGGAGCTCATGCGGTTGGGATTCCAAGTTAATCAATAGGTCCCGTCTTATATAGCCTCACTGCTGATAGGGACGTTATACTCAAAATCAACTCAACTAAGCGCTAATAAAAAAAATGCATATTTCCGAAAGTTATCACAGAATTAATATAAAGAAAGAGGAGACAGAAATGCATATTGTATAGACTGGTACTAGCTAGCACAATTGCTGATCAAATCAATAATTTAGCATTAGAACATTTCCAAGAGTACATCTTAGCTGTTCTAACAATTCAACATTAGAGTATGTCGTACAATGCGTGATGAAATGTCTATTTTATTTTATACATGCGCCGAGACTAATCATACATAGGCATTCTCATTCCATTTTTGACGTAGTACATTAAGACCACAATGCATGTTCAACGTATATTATTATTTTTATATATACACATGTGTAGGCATTCAAATTATACGCTGAACAATCAACACAATAGTTATAGATATTCTAGTTTCGTGAGTTCCTTGCTTGAATTATTCTGTCAATAATATTACTTTCTACACATTTGCCTATGCCTGGCATCAGAGGAGGAAGTGAAAGAGGTCCGTATATCATAGCGGCATCTTCATGGGAATATACATACTAATCCAAAATTCCTGAGAATTTCCAACTCCAACCAGCCGTTCTCTGAAGCATAATGTGAAGGTATTCCTATCGTGTTGAAATATGGGTAAACATTCGTCTGTCTCTTTCCGTACTGAAAGCATGATACCGTCCTGCAGTACGTCTAGTTAATGTTATCTAGTTAATGTTATGTTGCTGTCGATGAACATAATATATAAACATAATATATGAACCATTATGTACTGGTTGACGCTGTTGAATTTTTGCGCCACCTCCCCACAGCTTCAAATGCTCAATAGCAGGATCACCTTAATTTATTTTTGCACATTCGTCCTCATTCTTTGTATGTATTTGGGAGGTAAAAATATATTTTCTGACATATGGGGCATCTGGCCGCCTTTTGCATTACCACCTTTCTCTCAAAGAAAGAAAAAGAAAAATATGCTTGTATTAACAAACGTAAACTCTAAAATATCATTTTCTACATATGTATGCTATTTCCTTTGTTACATAGAATGTATCCCAGAATATCAGAAAAATATTAAATACTTTGAATTCGTATTTTTAACACTTTTGGTACTTTGTAACGTTATTTCTTCCGTTACATTCCCTGATTCCAAATATATCTGGAATATTTATATACTACGTAAGATTATATAAAATCACTCCACGAGTATACACTTCAGAACATATATTTCCTACTATATATCGAATTTGTCACATCAAAGTAATTAACATTCAATCCTTACAAGATGGTTCTTCGTTCTATCTATTTGTACGTTACCATATCAACCAGATAAACAAGTTGTCATAGCAACGAAAACAAAAAATATCTCGAAATAATACTATTTAAAAAAAATCTTTATATATTTCTCTTCTTCTTCTTAACCGCTTGTGCTCTTTAAATAGCACTTTTGCTCGTAAATAGAAACAATACTTAGAGGGTACATACAAAATATACATTATCGTTGTAACTTAAGGATATAATTTTGCCTTAACTCTCGATTAAAATGATTAATTTTATTTCTATTATGAAATATGGTACGGTATGTCCCAAAGAACTGTGTCATTGTTATTATTCTTGAGTTTAGATATTACAAGTAGTATTTTGCATACACAGAATGTGTCGCCAACAGGAAAAAAAAAAAAAAAAAAACAATTAGCTACTTAAAGAAACTATTTGAACAAACTTCGAGAGCTGATTCCCAATACCGAAATCGGCAAAAAAAAAAAAGTCCTCTGGAACTTGGGTCAGTGAGGGATAGTTTCGGCGATATAAGGTGCCGAAAGCGTGGAGAAATGAGCTTCAGAGGGCTGTAATTAAAAAACAACGCAACATAGAGAGTGCGGTTCAGAACATGACACTTGGAGTCATACCTGTTCGATTGAAAAAGTATGTTTCAAACCTCCGGAAAATGTTTACGAGGGATTCCCCAAAGGAATATAGTTATTACTTGTTAGGTCATAGGGAATCCGTAAGTTCCTTTGGGGAATACCTTTCACATATCTTGCGGAGATTTGTGGTGGACAACATCGTGTCAGTGTGTTTTCTCGGGTTACTCCCGTTTCCTCCCACTTTCTTATTCCACTAATTTTTTCATCACCATTCACTTCCTTTAGTCATCGTTTCCTTTAGCCTAATGGACATAATGGTGCGATAATAAACTGAAAGATATGATTTGAATTAATGAGCAAAAAGACCGAAGTAGCTTTTGAGAAATATATATTTTTTAATTTTCACTTCCTACTAAAAATATTTTAGTTCAGGAGTCTTGGAATGGTTAAGCTGAGTACCAAATGTTTTACAATTTAACTATTTAACTACTATTTAATTTGTTTGCTTCTATTTAACCTATTACCTTTAGAAGTGACTTCCAATAAACTCTTCTTTCTTTATTTTCTACCGTTAATATATATCCACATACCTCTGGGTACGTGAAAGTACACTATGCAATCACAAAAGTACAGTGTTGGATATACTCTTCAACAATCTTATCCTGTCGTACATTTTACATTAGCTTCTTTTTCAAGATACCACATTTAACATATAAACTTCTTCCCTCAAATAGACCCGTAACAAACCATTAAAAACTATTCCAGTAAGCTCAGCTCATTTTTTTAAATAAAAACAAACATAAACATAAGGATAGTTACGCCCTTAAGTTGTTCCTACCACAACTTAACCACCTTATCAGATAAAATGGCAATACCATATTTGATACTTTTGCTTGTAAACTCCCAATATCCTCGCCAGCATTGCCGAAAGAAATAAGATAAAACTCCCAATAAGAGATAGATAGAACATTCAAAATCCGCTTTTAATGGCGAATATGATAAAAATCTTAACTTTATAAATTGTTTCAGGTACGTTAAACGGTGTGGCCCCTAGACGAGTGTATATACATATCGGAACGTACAAGTAGTCTAACGGACGAACAGATAGACATGCAAACATGAGTTTTTCGATATTTAGGGATTATAAAATATGTAAATCCCTTGATATCTTTAATTCAACATTTTTTTTCACACTAATTATAACATTTTCTTTTATTTCATCATAGGAGAAAACAGAAATCAGAGGTTTGTCAATATATCAAGAAAAATTTGTTTTCTAAATCTGTTTTGCTTAACTGCATTAATTCAGCTAAATTAATTTGTTTCAAGAAATTTTGTCAAATACACAAGAGATATCTAATCAAATATTTTCTACTTCTAATGGTGTAAAAAGTTTTATTATGCATATACGTCAGCTCTATATTTTATTTTATTTTATTGCTAGGTGTTAATATTCCAATTTTAAATTTGCATATATCGTATAAAATGAATAAACGTAATATGCGATATAATTCCAATAGACTTCAATTAATACTGACACTACACTTAATATACCAACGATTTATCTCCGCTGACTGCAGATATATAAAAGCGATCATTTTCACTTTTTTCTTCTCCTAATTCTATATATGTGGCAGTCTTTTTCCCGTTCAAGCCTGGAAACTAGTGACCTGTCGTTCCGAGAGCAAATTCACGAGAAAGCCCACAGCCTGGAAAATCTTCATGGCTGCCAGTTTCACTGTTGGAACCGATCCATCCCTGTTAATCCTTTCCTGTATCCCACCTCGATTCCACAGAGCTCTATGAGTTTCTAACCCTTGCTTCCCGGGAACTCATGGTTCATTGTACCCCGATGCTTCCTCGCTTGTTCGCCTGCTTCTCCTATCGTTATATGGTACACTGCGATGCCATGCAATGCGATTTTTTCCTCCTATTTTTCGACCACGTTTCTCGTCTCTGTGACAAAAATCAAATACACGTGTCATTGATAAAACTTTAAGAAGAACTATCAATGGAAAAACAAATATAAAATAAGGCAATTACTTTCGAAGAATGTGCTTACTCTGTGAAAAATTTAATAAATCATGGTTTAGTGTTTAATGTAAGACGTGAAAGTTGTAACAAAAAAATATTCACCTTGAAATTAAGAAGCATAATAATTGAATGACTTGTAGCCTCGCGTAGCGTAATCACTAACGCTCTTGTCTTTGATCCGAGCGGTCTCAGGTTCGATTCCCGGTAGGGACAGTCGACCAAAAAATGTAACTTTTCCAGGCCAGCCATCTTAAGTAAGGTTTTCCTGGGTTTTCCTCATTCACACGAAGCAAATGCCGGGATGGTACCTAACATATAGGTCCCAGGCCGCTTCCTTCCTTCCCCACTCCTTTCTTTCTTCCCTTTCCTCGGATATTATGATCAACGAGGTTGTTATCCATCTATGACTAATATGGTCATAGATGCCGAAAGCCCAGAAATCTAGCCTAATTCCTAATCCCCTAATCGTTGGATGACGTCTTGTTCTAATAGTAAATTACGATTAAGATAGATAAGTTATCACTTAACTTATTGTTTTTGAAATAGCATAATATATTTTCGCACTTGATTTGGTTTATTATCAATAACAATAATTTTGTTTCTCATAAATTTTCAGTCACTTATATCCTACAAACAAACACAAAAAGACATAATTTTATATTACAAGTGTCAAAAAATTATAGGATAAGGTATAACCTATAGTACATTCTTTCTTGATGCAGTTTTTAATAATGATCAATTATTACTAGTAATGATCAATTACACTACGTTTGCGATATCAATTACTACTATCACACCAATATATTAACATAACAAATATTCAAACTTGAAACATATAAATAGAGGAATTTAAAAGTTGAAATTTGCCTATTGATGGGGGTAAGTGTCTAGTTTACTCACCTTTGATGAATCTTACGGTTCGATTCAGATTCTATTACTTGTTCAAATACAAGATGCGATTGATAAATTTGCGGCTTAAGGTATTAAATGAAAGATAAGTTGCAATTATAGAGGATTATTTCTCAATGTAATCTCTTAAGAGTGAACTGCACTTTTCACATTGGGCATACAGTGGTTTGATAAAACCGAAAAAAAAAAAAGTTTTATACTTTGCTTTCAAGGTGGCTTTCTACAGCCGCCTTGATTTAGTTTTCATCTTCAAATTTGCGGCTTCGTTACTTCTTTTCAGATTTGAAAAGGGCCAAATAGATGGAGCCAAGTCTGTGGTGTAGAATGGGTGATATATCTATGTAAAACCTATGTCTGTTAAGGCGTTCCTTGAAACTCGCGTTGTGTAACCGGCGCGTTATCCTCCAAAAACATGACTCCTCGTCTAAGTTTTCCACATCGCTTCTGTAAAACTGCCTCACGAGTCTGAGCCAATAAATTTGCATTATATTGATTATTCATCGTAGTTTCGTTTGGCAGATAATTGATCAGTGGAACACCTTCACTGTCTCAAAAAACAGTCGTCATAATCTTCGAATTGGACTTTTACCAATTATGAATTTCTTTGGCGGAATTTCCTTTTCTAATCTACTGCATAAACTCTTGTTCGCCTCCAAATCATATTTGCGAACCCAAGTCTCACCGAGCGAACATTTTATTGAAATTGTCTCCGGCTAATTAATAATAATAATAATAATAATAATAATAATAATAATAATAATAATAATAATAATAATAATAATAATAATAATAATAATAATCTTTACAACTCTCCTGTCGTCGTCGAGCGAATAGTCTTGTCGAACGAGCGGGTCAGCACTTTTGGTACGCAGCGCATTTTCCTAAAAGTGTTTAAAGGATCGTTAAAATTTCTTGTTCTTTACTAATCTGCAAATCTTCCGGTATCTGCCACAATTTTATTCTTCGGTCGACCAGAACTAATGTTTAGATTTTTGTGATGTTTTCCTCAGTGAACACAACACAGGACGCCCAGGGCGAGGGTCATCTTCACAGCTCTCTGGGGCCCATTTCTCGACCATGCATATGAAGACCCTTTAGAGTTGACAACATGACTTCAATAATTTCTTTAGATAAATTCCTTTCTTCACTTTTATTTATTTATTTATTTATTTATTTAATCACAGCGTGTTGCTCAAAATTGAGAGAATTTTTGGATTCGACCGACATGGTGGCATTTGTTCTTTCACAATAGCGTAAAGAGATTGTTATTGAAATAAGGTGATATTTATACTACCAAAAAGTGCCAGAATTAGTACTATCATTATAGGGTACAAGAACCATTGCTAATTTATCTCAGGCAGCGAACTTATCAGCCGCTTCTCGTATATGAATTTTTGGTCACGGATTAAACGTTAGTTAACTTTTCAACTGCTTCAACACTGAGAATGGAGTTGAGGTCAACGCAATCCAATCTTAGTGATCCTAAGTCTTGATGAGCTATTGATAATTACTTCAAAACAAATCTATATTGTGTAAAATAGTTTGTACTTGCATATTTTGCTATCATTACGTAAATAACTAGGTATCACAACTAAAGATAAAAATGATAGTATATTTTATATTTTTTCACTGGTTATCTTCAAAGCAATTGAGGTCATTTGATGCTAAGGTTCTAACGTGACATCATTTGACGATCAAGTTTCTTGATTTCGATGCGAAAGATATGAGTTCAATCCCCGGTGGAAACGCTCATGATTGAGATATGTGTTAAAGTATAGAATTCACGTCTCATGTACTAAAAACTGAAGTAGTTACATATTGCTATTAAGAGTGAGAAGTATTGGTACAGGAAAGTGGCATTAAACTCAAATAAACAAAGAATTCTATAGATCACAGACAAGTTCAGACATGAAATTGACCCGAACACTTTGTTCAGAAAAGAGCAAATCTTTAAAATTAATCTGATGTCACAACAAATCTCAATTCGCATCCAATTTATGATCTCACTAACTACAGAAAATACCGGTATCATCCTCTTCCAATAAATAGAAATATCTTGTATGCACTAAAGAGGTTTACCGTACGTCTCGTTTTAAGTGGTACAGTTTTGGTTTGAAGGATTTTGTTCTGGTGTCCCGCCAGCCTATACTCTGTCCATATTTTCAATCGTTACACTCTTTCACGTCTTCTCTCGAATACTCTTTCCCATTCTCATTTTCTTTTTTATTACTTATTTACATTAACAACTACACTTACTAATCTTAATTTTACGGTTGAATATTTGTACACGGCTATTCGTCTCAGCATACACTTCATTTTATATAATATTTCAGACCTGCCAACCTGGGAGGAATTTTAGGCGGGAGACTTCCTCGAAGTATAAACTATAATAGTTGCAGCAGTCGGAAGATGGATAGACTATCTGTATTTCACTCTTTCTTTCTTTCTTTCTTTCTTTCTTTCTTTCTTTCTTTCTTTCTTTCTTTCTTTCTTTCTTTCTTTCTTTCTTTCTTTCCCTGTCTCTCTCTCTCTCTCTCTCTCTTTATCTCACACACACGCACACGTGTAAACATAGCTCGGCCCTAAATTCGATCCGTTAGTTTCTACTGTGAGTAACCAACACAAAATTGTCTAATGATGGGGAACAGGTGCCTATGAATAGGGAACAGGTACCCACTACTATTGTAGTTCAATGTATACTTTATTTCAGCCGAAAAATAATTTAGGTGCAATTTCCAGGGGTACCCACAAGGGAGGGCTATGACGCAAATTGCATCATTGAAATATTGTGTGTGTGTGTGGGGGGGGTAAATCTATATAAATATGTTTGAGAGAAGGTGTAAAAATTAATCGAAAAGAAAATTTTATTTTCATGGAAGAACACCTACGGATAACACAATGCATAAAATTTTAATGCTATCCTTTATACCACGATACTGACCATTTTGGTTAATGGGTGAAACGCTTTTAAGGTTTTCGGTTGCATTTATAAAAGTCTTGATTAATAATTTCTCATACTGAGGAAGGGGGGGGGGATAAGTCAGACAGTTGGGGGGTGGGTCATGGACATAAGGGGGGTGGGCACCACTGAAATTTCAACGGTATTTTTTAAAAGAAAAGATATGTTAAGCAGTTACTTTCCCCCTGCCCCGTTTCGATTATGCGAGAGTTTGCTACTTCGTTGTGCGAGAGCGGGAGTGAATGTCGAAATGCGGAAGACTCCCGCATAATGCGGGAGAGTTGGTAGGTCTGATATTTGGATCTGCTATGTGTGTTCCTTTCCTATCATTACTGATATCATAGTTTCCAATAGGAATGACAGAAATGTCTTTTGTACTAGTTAGGTATTTTTTACAAATGGATGAAGTAAATGTAAGTAAGTCTCCTACCAAAGTGTTCCGGTTTGCAACAGCAGAAGTATTGTAAGAGACATATAAAGCATCTCTAATTTTATATTTTTATGAAAAAAATGTATATCTTAATTTGGAATATGTATGTAAATTTGGAATATCTTATGTGCATACAACAAAGACGCTAGAGGTCTTCACGGGCCGGAAGTTTCAGCCCAAGCTCGGCCCGACCCGTAAATTTATAATGTGAGACAATACCCGAGTCCGAAATATGTTTTAGCTTTTAGGCCCGAGCCCGGTCTGATCCTGGGTAATAATCAAATGAGCCCAAAATAAGCCCGAATTACAGAAATTTAATAACTAACGCAAAACTGCATTTTTATTCACAGCAATTAGAGGTTTAATTTTGCAGTAGTGCTTTAAAAGTTATCCAGAAAGAACGGTCCAATAAATGTCGTTGTACAGTATATTTACAAAGTTAGGCCCGAGAAATATGGTTGTATATTTAAAAATTTACAGCCTGAGCCTATGCAGACCTCTAACAGACGCGCACCCAGACATTTTCGTTGGAAGGAATTCAAGCTTTAAGAGGGGTCCAATAAACAACCCTATGTAGTATTGAATGGGTATTATTATGCACCCGACAAGACGATAAGTCATTGTAAAATACTTCCACCTATATTTTCAGAAAAAAAAAAATGATAGAACTAGATTTTTTTTTATGAGAGAAAGAGTACAGATGAAGTGTAAGATAAAAATATTCTTGCTACGTCAATTATTTTCCTGTTAAACAAGTATAGCTTTATTGAGGAAATGTACAGTCCGCAGCAAAAAAAGAAAAAAAAGAAAAGAAAAGAAAAGAAAAAGAAAAAATCTCCAACATGAGCATGTAAGTTTATTGTGAAACGACGAAGTCTTTTACTCCAAAATAACTGTGCAGGGGAGGACGCCGAGGTTTTTCCTGCGTGATTTGTGCCACTTTCCTGGGTTGTTAAGCGTAGCTTCACAATAAACTTACATGCTCATGTTGCAGGTTTTTTTTTTTTTTTTTTTTTTTTTTTTGCTGTGGACTGTACAAATCTTTGAGTTAGAAAGTTTTGAGGGACTCCAGACTTACTGGACTCCACGTAGGTGCGCCCCTGACGGAACAGACTGATAGAACAGAAATGTTGAAAAAGCATAAAAAGCGTAAATGTCCGACAAAAATATTCAACAAAAAATGTGTTCGACTGTTATTATTAGCTCAAGACATCCAACAAAGTAGTATTTTATACACACTAGAACGCATCCAAATGAGTTGCTTATGAAGTACATTGTTGTGATATGTAGTGTAAGATCTAGGTTTATTTTAACACGTGTCTCTTTCTACAATAATGCCTCGTTTTGAATGGTTTGAAGTTGAGAACGAACTCATTGCTCTGCCAATAGAGAAGGTACATGCTCTGTAGAGGGTGGATGAAATACGCATAAAGAGGGGAAGGGGGACGCAAAAGATGAAAATGCGTGTCTGTGAACTACCAGAAGCTGATAAATCCTCTCTCGGAAGTGTGAAAGAGAGAGAGAGAGAGAGAGAGAGAACAGAATCAACGGATTTTGCACACTTGAAGTGTTTCGAATTGGCTTCAACGGATTCCCTCCCTTCCCCTCACTGGCTTCGTTTGGTTGAGTGAGCAACCAAACAAGGTGAAAACAAGATTTACTGCCTCTGCGACATTTTCAAATACAGTCTCCTACACCTCTCCATCACTCTTTTTGCCTCATGGAGAAAGCGAATAAGTCTTTCTGTAGCCTGGAATCTCCTGTTTCTTCACCATACAACAGTGTTCGAATATCCCTCAGGAACATTGCCTGGCCACCTGAGATTACACAACATCTAACATTAAAGGAAACACTTGACTTAATCTAATACGGAAAGAATAAAACGAAAGGGAATACAAAACTGAGATTAGGAAAGTGATATAAATTACTTTAGAGAGTAATTTACTCAAAGGAATAGACAAACATTAAGTATTTGAATGGTTAAATATTTAAATTGCTAATAATGATAAACAAAGTTGTAATGCTTAGTGTTACTTTTTTTGTTCTAAGTTTACTTGTGTAGCTACAAGTATGTGTTCATCACGTTCACTAGTTTACCTGTGTTCACTATGGTATACTTTTACTTTAATTGATGGAAAATTAATCAATTTAAGTCCAAAATCATTGTTTTGAGATGTTTTAAGCTACACTTTACGTTTATTTTCATACTACCTAGGTACTGTTAATATTCACCTATTATGGCCAAATTATAACCTATATTTTATATTAATATACAGTACATTCAGTTGTAATAATATGAAAAGATGTGCGACAGATTCATGTAGTTATAAAATATGTGGCACCTTGCACGGGCTCAGTGACCTACAAAGTACAGGGTGACACAGAATAACGAGGATTTTTTGAAATGCGTATTGGCAGCCGTGAGCAGGTGGCAGCATTGCGGGACAGTGACCTTGAGCAAGTAAACATTTTGCCATTTTAGTAACAGTGGCTCAGTGGAACGGGCAACAGCGCGCGTTAGCTATAAAAATGTTTTATAAAAAACAATGGTAGTTTGGAAGTTGCGCAGAGTGAGTTACGACGTTTTTACAACTTAGGACGTCATGGTGCTAATCCATAAAAACACACGATAAAATTTTGGATTAGTAACTTTGAAGAGACTGGATAAGGAAGAAACCAACAGGACGACCAAGAAGTGCTCGTACTCTACAGAACATTAATGTTATACGCGAGTCTGTCTTACGGAGCCCACGGCGTTGTAAAGGACGTTAGTTTTAAGAAATGATAAATTCCATGAATGTTTCTTAAATGGCAAATTTTAAGGTTTCTATTGCTATGAATAAAATGTTTTTCTTCCATCACTCTTGGTTTTGTTGGATTTTAAAAAAAAATCCCGTTTAATGTTTATGAGATTATACTAATAGACAGAAAACTTGGAAATAATTGAATGTTGTGACATATGCTGAACTAAAAGCATGCAGTAAAATTTCCCAAAAGACAAGACGTAGATATAATCGCAACAAATAAGTAATTTATTTACAACTAGCATCAATTCTCACTTTGCTGTGTTAAAATAAGAAAAAAAAATAGTAATATGTTCTGTTAGTCCGTTACAGTACTTTACTATCACTGAAGCGTTCTCTGATATCAATCATTTGTACATACGTATCTATCCCTTCCCACAAGTTACAGGGCTAAATTTGGATTTAAACGGCATCGGAAGTGCCACTCTTAATCTCAGCAACCCCGAAAACTATGAACTCGACACCAATAACGGTCATTTTCGATTATTTTTGTATATTTCTCCTTACTACTCCCCAAAGTTGCACCGTCAAAGTGAAATGATAAAATCATCCCAGGCCCGAACCTTGTCCATGTTAAAAATTTGATCGCGATCGGTCGGGTGGTTCAAGAGTTATTAAGTCACAAACCATAGTCACTTTCAATTTTTTTTCACAGATTTATATTTGTAGCTTATTGGGTTAAAAAAAATAACTACTCCTTCCGTTTGTCTGTGAACAGGTACAGAATAAAAGCAACGAAAAATAGATATAAATGTTTTCTTATATATGTGTGCAGTGTGTAGTATTCCCTCCCTTAGCCTCTTAGCACATTTGAACCTTTATTGTTTCAAGCAGTCCTAGATTCATAATTTGAAGCGAGAGTTATTCGTTCTGACCTAGTAACGTAAATGCTACAGCTAGAGTGTAATTAAAATATTACTTTTTTTTTTTAAAAAAAAGGGGGGGGGGGGTTAGCGTTCGTTTTCAGGACGGAGGAAAGATAAAACTACAGTTTAAGGTGGATTCGGACCTACGCATGCTAGTAATTAGACTAGCTAGGAGGCTTTTATATCACATAAATTATAGCTTTCTCACATGCTATAGGTACATTAGGAATTATATTTCTGGACATTCGGCATCTACGGCCTTTTAAGCCCATCTCGTATGTAGGGATGAAGTTCCTCGGCGATCACACTACATGGAAGGAAGGGGGAAAGGAGGAAACGGCCTAGGATCTTTATGTTGCAATTGTCTGGAGGGAATCAGGAAAACCTAGGAAAATTTCACTCAGGATGGTTGGTCTGAAAAGACTAGTGTTGCCACGAGACGAGACGAGACGAGACTTCAGGCTGTCTCGTCTCGTCTCGTGCAAAGCATGTCTCGTCTCGTGTCTCGTCTCGAAAAAATGTGCTCGTCCCGTCTCGTGTCTCGTCTCGAGATGTTCTGTCCCATCTCGTCTCGTCTCGTCTCGTTTGTCTCGTTTTGTCTCGTCTTGTCTCGTAAAAATATAGCAGCATACCATGGGAACGAAAGTAAAATGTAGCAGGCTGCACCATGCTAATCAAGATACAACTAAGAAGGGAAGAGAGGGAGATTATATATCGAAGTGGAAGATGGTTTACATACCAATCGAAAGCACTAAAGACGCCTATTACAAAACTGTAATAAAAATTTTCCGAATGCATATACTGTGCGAGTTATATGAATATACAGAGTGTCCAGAAAATCATTTCCACCCCTTGAAATCGCAAACGATGAGACAAATGCTAAAACTGGAAAACACGTTTTTGATCATTATAAAAGTACAATGTATCAAAGCAAACATTGTTGTCCCAGGGCCACCCGCAGAGTCCCAGGCGGGATCCAACTTAAAAATTACAAAAGGTAAGGGGATCAAGTAGTATATCGTTCGAAACTTCTTGGGAAATGAAAGAAGACGAACAAGTCCCAACTCTCTAAAATTACCTTGTGCAAAATTGCGGCCGGTCAAACTGTCAGCAAAAACGTCATTGTAGAGTCTATGGCCACCCTCCAAAGAAAGAAAAAAACTGAAACGGTAAGACAGATGTCAAAAAAGAAAAAGATGTGTGTCATCTTTTCAAAAGTACAATGATTGAAAGTAAAAATGTTTGTCCCAGGATCCTCCACAAGGTTCCAGACGGGGTCCTACTCAAAATTTTCAAATGGCAAATATGGTCAAATAAAGCTGTTGAGAAATAAAAGAACACGGAACAAGTCTCGATCCTCTAAAATTACCTTGTGTAAAATGGCGGCCGGTCAAAATGTACATCTTCATTTCGATTTTCTGAGCACGTTCACTTTCCATTTTGCAATCGGCACTTGTTTTCATTCTGAGGCATCTGTACGTATTTACTTTTCCTGGTGCGAGGAATTCTTTCGTTTGAATCATTTTATAATTGATAAACCAGATAACGAGCATAAGTACCACTATTGTGCAGTCATAAACATAAATAAGTAGAGGTGAGAGTCTTTACTTCTGATGGCTCCAACCTCTACTTATTTATGTTCGTGGAAGTACATTATATGTTAACTAGTCAGTTCTATACTCAAAGATGTCAAATGTTGTCGTTTCTTTTCTTTATGTCTTAATTTGCTTTTATTATTATTATTTTATTATTATATTATTTTTATTATATATAATTTTATTATTATTTTTTCTTTATTTAGATATTATTGGGCTCAAAGAGCAGAATCTCACAGTAGGGGCATTTTCTTTCTTTCCGTTGAGTACAAGAATTAAAGTGAAAATAAACTAAAACCCGGTTACAGAAAGAACAACTAAAATGCAAGATGTTTGCACAGTATTATCGTAGAGCGTCCATACTTGTTCTTTCTGCTTTCATTTAATAACAGCTTTAAACGATGTGCTACTTGACCTCCCTTGCCATTTGAACAATTTGAACATGACCCCGCCTATGACATTGTGGAGGACCCAGAGACAAATATTTTTACTTCTAATCATTGTACTTTTGAAATGATGACACAGATGTTTTCCTGTTTTGACATCTGCCTCACCGTTTCAGGATATTTTTGGGGGGTGGCCATCGACTTTACAATGACGTTTTTGCTGACAGTTTGACCGGCCGCCATTTTGCACAAGGTAATTTTAGAGTATTGAGACTTGTTCCGTCTTCTTTCATTTCCAAAGAAGTTTCGAACGATATGCTACTTGACCCCCTTACCTTTTGTAATTTTTGAGTTGGATCCCGCCCAGTACACTGCGGGTGGCCTTGTGACAAGAATTTTTGCTTTGATACGTTGTACTTTTAAAATGATCAAACACATGTTTTCGAGTTTTGGCATCTGTCTTATCGTTTGCGATTTCAAGGGGTGGTAACGGATTATCTGGACACTCTATATATCCATATAACTCGCATAGTATATGCATTCGGAAAATTTTTATTACAGTTTTGTAATAGGCTTCATTAGTGCTTTCGATTGGTATATAAACCATCTTCCACTTCGATATATAATCTCTCTCTCTTCCCTTGTAAGTTACAAGTATTACCCAGAACACACAAGACAAGAAATGTCACGGTAGCTACACCGTGAAGCCTTCACCTCTGGTGTATGTGGTAGTTGGTTCGATCTCGGTTAGTGCCATGTGAGCTTTGTGGTGGACAAACATTGAATGTGTGTGGGGACCGCGGTGGCTCAGTGGTAGAGCGTTCACCTCTGGTGCTTGGGGTCTCGGGTTCGATCCCAGCCCCGCCAAGTGAACTTTGTGGTGGACAAACACCGTGTGCGTGGGTTTTCTCGGGGTTCTCCCTTTCCTCCCACTTTCTTCATTCCACCATTTCATTCATTACTCATCATCACTGTCTCCTTTAGCCTAACCGGCATAACCGTGGGACGTAAAACTCAGATTTCATTTCATTTCATTTCATTTCTCGAATGTGTGTGTTTTCTCAAAGTTGTCTAGTATCCTACCACTTTCTTCATTCCACTAATTTTCCCATCATCATCCATTCGGCCAAAGTTGCCTAAAGGTCTTAAAAATAAATTCAAATAAGCTCACAAGGCAAGGACAAATAGTTTACAAGATAATATATCTCTGCTGTTAGTTGTCTGAGGCTTCTCGACCCTGGCTTCTTTTTTTTTTTCATTCTAAAACATTGAAATTTGTTTCACCAGTTTCAATACACGAATATACAGTAAATTGCTCATAGGTACGTCGAAGATGAAGACACTAATGTTAAATAATGTTTACACGACAAGCAAAGTTCGATGTAAAGGTGTCATCATCCCCGACACTATCGTATACTATCAGCCCACTTGCTTTATAGTGCCTGTATATATATATATATACACAGAGAGGGAGAGAGATGGAAAGATATAGATAAATAGAGAGATAGATATGTGTGTACACTTTGATTTCATATATTCCAGCCTTTAGGTTTCACAGTGTTAACCCATAACAATCCAAAAACTACTTTTCATTTTAGCATATATAGATTTGTTGCAATTATTTTTTTTTTTAAAAAAAGCTCGGAACCAAATAATTTTATTGAGTAATGGAAAGTATTTGATTGAAATTTTATATGTTACTGCACACTAAGCTCTACTTAAAGTGCCATAGTAATGGGAGCTGAACGACACATCAGACGAAAGAATGCTTGGGGCCAGTCTTCATCTCCATGGTTCAAATCTATTCCCATAACCGCGGGGTGTGTGCTACTATGTGGTGCTTGCCCCGTTTGTGTAACAAACTCATGACAGTACACCCAGATTAGCTAATGGCTAAAAAAAAAAAAAAAAAAAAAAAAAAAAAAAAAGTTGATTTTTGGGTGGCCATTTTGGATTAAAGTTCCTTATATTGTCGGGATCTATTCGCAATCATACAACGTACATCTTCATACCAAGCCGAGCGGTCTGTGGCGATGGACCATCGGCTTGAAGGCCCGGGTTGGGTCCCGGAAGGGTCATGTGTATGGATTTTAACAACATTTGTTTTTTCGTACTGTGTCAGGGGGGGGGGGGGATCGTACGGGATAAAAGGATTTCAGTCTGAAAAAGATGGAGAGAATATCCTCCCCAGGATACTTTCATGGGAGTAAGGAATTAGTAAAAATATAGGATATACATTTTATAGCAGGTTTAAAAATATGGTTTGGGTATCCTATTTCTTTTCTGTTAATTATATTCTTCAATGTTCGAATTTTGATCATTCTCATGATATTTTCTGCTTTCAACGGAGTTCCATGAATATTATACCAAATGTTCTTTACACTTATCAAGTTCGAGAGGTTTAGTGCGCCTGTAAGAAACAAGTTCTGAAGATAATTCAGGTCCTAATGAATATTATTCACTAGGAAAAGGAAGTATTCCCCTCCTCTCGAAGCAGAGGGCAATTTCGCACTCTGGTCAGATCAAACATTTCCGCGTAACAAAACGAAGGTCCCTCTGTAAAACTTCTTTGGCTAAAGTGTTATTATTAGTATCATAAATTTGCTGAAAGCAAACAATTTGAAGGGTTCGTCGATAATATCTTTGCTTCTTTTGTCGTCCGCCCGCCTTCCAAACGAAGAGGTGAATTTTACAACATGACTGCTGTATAATAAGCGAACGATTCGTAAAATGGTAAAAGTGTGTTTTTATGTGTGTGTGTGTGCGAGAGAGAGAGAGAGAGAGAGAGAGAGGGAGGGAGGGAGAGAGAGAGAAGACAAAATTTTAGTTTGCAAGATGACATACTTCAATTGCCGTTTTCGGTTCATATAGCAAAAAGAATACCGCCACCAGAGAATAAAGACAAGTGTAGACCTTACCCAGTTTTCAAATTGAACAGATGGTGGTGGTAGTTCGGTTTCTTGACCTTGTAAAAATCTTCCCTGTCTTTGATTTTGTTTGTCATCATTCCAGCCAGAAATAAAAAAAAAAATATATGAGAATTCCTCAGTTTACAGCAAGGGGAATTGGGGACAAGACATTAAGGATGATACTCCTGGAAGCTCATGTATCACGATTGTTTCATTCAATAGACAGAGGACTATGAAGGCTTTTCAACATATTTTCTCACAAAGGGGATTTTCCTTTTGCAATCTATATGACCACTGGCAATTTCAATCTTGCCCATTCCCGTCAGCTTTTTCATTTTCCAGACACGAGACAAGACGAGACATTTTACGAGACGTCCCGTCTCGTCTCGTTTTCGAGACGGGACAAGTAGTCTGTCTCGTCTCGTGTCTCGTCTAAGAGGGTTCTGTCCCGTCTCGTGTCTCGTCTTACGAGACGAGACGAGACGAGACACGAGAAATGTTTCGTCTCGTGGCAACACTAGAAAAGACATGTGCACCTTTCCAACCAAGTGTCCCCACCGGGGCTTCAACCCGGAATCGCTCACACTAAAGACAAGAGCGTTAGCGACTACGCAATACAGGGCCACTAACACGTTATATGATTATTAATGTAATCTCAGTAAGTGTCATAACGTCTTACGAGCTATCTCAATATATTCAAATAGTTGTAATCAAGGCAGAAGTATATTTATTATTTTATGGGATAGTTATTACACTCATAATTAGTTATTACACTCAAAGATATTTTATTTCCTATAACAGTTATTGTCCATTAACATATATTAGTATCTTAATTAAGCGAAAAGCCTAAGAGCATAAGGAATTAGACACGCATACAAAGACCGAAACTTTCACTTACTATAAAACCGTATCGAGTATCGGATCTTAACATAAAATCTCATTCTAATGAGCTTCCTTTACTCGTGGAGATAATTTTCAGAAGCTAATGTCGATAGTAACAATGTCTGCTAGTTTTCTTTCACTAAAGAATCCCTTTACCATCTCTCTTTTCTCCCTCCTTCTCTTCCTTCCCCCCGAATAACCCGTCTAGTTTAATGAGAGATACGAATCTTTCCTTTGATTTATTACCTGGAAATTAATCGGATCTTCCCACCTTCCCCTCTTTTGCAAAATATCATTCTGGGAAGAAATGTTCTTTCTGACTAATAGAAATACAAAAAAAAAAAAAAAAAAAAAACATTTGAACAAGACAGAGAAAGATATAATAGAAAATTCAGCTTGTAGATATTGTTCTAAAGGACTTAATTAAGAACCTTTAAGACGATATGTTGGAAAATAAAAAAGGAATTTGTTATTAGGAAGTTTTTCTTTTTCAATCAGTAAGCTAACTAACTAACTCTATGGCCTATGGAACCCGGAGGTTTAATGCTGCGTTCAAAAAAGCTCTCCACTGACTTCTTTCCTTAGTCAACTGGATCTAGTTTCTACTTTGTATTTCTATTTCTGCGAGATCTTTCTTAATATTGTCCTTCCATCTGCGCATAGGTCTCTCGTAATGGTTGATCTAATCAGTAAGCTTATCAGGTTTATTGGTGCTATCAGGGGGAGACTACATTAAACATTTATTCCATAGAATTTTTAAGGCAAGACGAAACATAGGATCTTAAAATTATACTATAGGACATTTAGCGTTGTCTCACGAACATTTTTAACTTGTACTAAAAGTGATAAATATTTTTGGTTCAAAAATCTCTGGAACGTTCATTGCTTATACGTAGTGATATAGAGTTTACAAAGAAAATTACTATTATATTATTTTAAATCAACATTAACATTTATAATGGCCTTAAGTTTCCAGTACTCTGCTAAGGATGAAAATGGAATTGGTAATTAGAAATAACACTAGTAGTTGGATACTGATATTGAATGAAAAACTCAGTTAAACGTCATTACTCAATCGTATTCGTATAGACTTAAACCGGAGGGCGGTCATAGAATAGATGTGAACATAAAGATCTAAATTTGTTTAAAAGATATACTGAAACAGCGTGTGATATTTTTTACCAAGCACAATGGAAGTCATAGAGAAAAAGAATCATAAACTTAGAAAAGAATATTTATATATTATTCAGATTAGATCATGTGAAAAGCAAATATGGGGAATAAACTTTTGGCGATATTGATTGCTTCCTCCTTCAGTTTGCTAATGGCTGCTAGTTCAAAGATAGGGTATTTTGATCTAGTGATGATTTTATAATTGCTGCAAAACAAAATATAGATCTCATAAATTCATATTTAAGCGAAACACCTTATATTTGCTCTGCATTGCCATCAATACAAGTTTGCTCTCTGTTTAAGTTGCAACGTTTATGGGCCAAACATGACATTTGAGATTTTAGAACATTATTATTTAGAACCATATAAAGATCTCATATCTGTAAATCATATTGAGATTAATGGTAAAAAAAAAAACTTTTAAAGTCTCCAAGTTTTGCTACTTAGAAAATGCATTTTTAAAAAATCCTATAACATAAAACATTAATACATAAAACATAAATAACTAGAGCTTGATAAATCTGTGTAAAAACAAGCTTCTGTATTATGTTTAATTAGGATCATTAATATTTAATGAATAAATATTTCCATACACATTTCCGTGAAGAATGAAATTTTCATAAATATTGCCACATGAACATCAAAAGTAATATATATATATATATATATATATATATATATATATATATATATATATATATATATATATATATATATATATATATATATATATTTCTTGGATTATTTTCTTGTAGTTAATAGAATGAGATCTTGTAATGACCAATTATATTACTATCAATTGACTAACATCATTAGTTTGAAAAGATCAGAATTACATTCTGTTCATCTTATAACGTCCAGATGGCTTTACAGTGACAAGAAGGCGAATCAAATCAGAACAGGTAATGTGGTAGAATTTCAATCTCATGAGATTGATAATATTCGGTTTTTCACACATGTCAATTCATACACACCGAGAAAAAATGTATATGGCGTACGTAAAATCGTATGTTACATTTGTAAATCCTGTAGTTTTTGGACTTAACGTACAGCAAACGTATAACAGAAAACGTATGTTTTATAATACTTTTTGTATAAGTGTTCCATCTGTACGTACATTCGGTATGAAACAATATAGGCGGGTCAGGATCTTACATACAAATGGACGTATATAACATATAGCTGACGAAGGTATATATATGTATGTAATATAAGGAAGACTGTTAGATATCAGACATCCTGCAACGGCATGATGTAACACCTAAAGGGCAGTGCCTATATAGCATACGATAACATATGCTCCGTACTGATTTCTGTGTAGTAAGCAATAGGATTCCGTATATTTCTACAATACGGAGAACGGATTTTTCTCAGTTCACATAACGATTTCAGTGCTTAACCACATACCAAATCTCTGCTTCATTTCTACTTCTGGAAATTTATCATTTTTATTCATTCTATTTTTTCCTGCCTTTTCACTCCTCATTTGCATTCAAATTTCCATTATACAGCACTCTACTTCGTGTACACTAAATGCTACTGTAAAGCTATGTGGTGACCCATAAACCTTTAAAAGGTTTTATTCTTTAATATTAAACAAGAAGACTGGTTCTTAATTCTCATTATAACGTTATGGGAAAAACGAAGGGAGCGGCAAATATCAAGGTATAATTTCACTTTAGATGAGGCTACTTTACTGTTGAACACCAAACTTCATTGTTTTTTTTTTTTTAATTATGAAAATGGCTCTTAGTTCGTTCTTACATAGCACGGAATTGATAGATAGTATTAAAACGTATATCTTCTCCATTATACAAAATTTCTCAATTTTCTGCAACTGATCTGCCTGTGATGGCAGAATAATTAATATTAATAATAATAAAAATTGAACATGTCTAATGATAGAATCATTAAGAACTGAAACAACTACAATAGATCACTTTCTGAGGATGCTTTGGGAAATGGGTTTAACATGTTTCAACTTGTAGAACGAATGAACTTTCGCTCAACATTTTGAAGCCATTGTCAGTATCCTTTCATGGTAATATGCGAAAAATACAATTTGTTTCAAGTTTCCATTGTAGTGTCAGACATAAGGTTTCACATCCACGATAGAAGATTGAGCGTTATCACGTAGTTAATGAACCGAATAATGAATGTATATCCAATTAACAGCTCTAGAAGTTATGGATCGTTGTTGTAAACAGTAGCGAGAGTGAAAGGAAGGGAGATGTTGTGTAACTTGAATCTGCCATATGCTGTTGTTGTTTTGTTTCTCCTCCCGCTCGCTCTGCTGCCGACGCCGATAGGCTTTTGTCATCCAGGGGCAGCGATGCCAAATTGATGTTGTTGGCAACACGCCTCAACTGAGACAATTTGTCACTTCTGTGACGAACGTGAGTCGACCAGCAAAACGTGGCTGGGAAATCCTCCAGTCATGTCGGTTTTTGATTGAGGATTTATGGTTAATCCACCACAAAATTCTGCACTTTTTTCTTTCTTCTTTTTTTTCTACAAAAAATTCACAAAATAATTTTCAGTTTAGTTCTCCTTCTTTAATCACTTTACCCACCCACGTACAAGAAAAAAATACAATTCAACCATAGAAGTTTTGCACGTGGACACAGATAACACCTAACTTATATTTCTCTGTTTGTTGTTAATAATACCTAAATCAGAATTTTTACTGAAGTATATAGCACTGAAAAATCAGTTTAAAGGTTTCGTTGTATTGCAAAGTGAGTTAAACAATATCTTTCGAATTGTAACTAATATGGTACAGAATGCACTCAGCAGAAACTGTTAAAGAGTGTGCACCGAAATTGCTATCTTAAATTCAATGAAGAATCAATTTATGCTTGTTGCTAAGTTGAATGAAGAACCAACAAGTGATACATATTATTACTGAACCGTCATTTACTTATTCATTTTAAATGTTAAGATTTCATTAATTTACTATTTTTGGAAACTAATTATAATAACTAATAAAACAAATTGTATCAGAAATTTCAAAAGTAGGTCACTTATATTTAAACAGGCCTAAAGTTGAATCGTTTCAAGACTTTTGTTGAAAATATTAAAGATTGTTCATCTTCAGAGATAGGCTACACACTTTCTCAGATATGGCACTCAGGCACTTAATATAGTATGCACTATCTCTATTATTATTATTATTATTATTATTATTATTATTATTATTATTATTATTATTATTATTATTATTATTATTATTATTATTATTATTATTATTATTATTATTATTATTATTTGGTTTTCCCAGGCTGCTCAGACATAGGGTTCCCAGGCGTCCTGTTTTAGCCAGGACAGTTCTGGATTTACATAAGAATTGTTTGGAACTTCAAATGTCGCGGTTTCTCCCCTAGACACAAGTTAATATCATTTGTGCGATGTATACATATTTTTTAAAAATATCACTTTCATTAGTCATCGATACTCAACTCATAGGAACAATCGACTCTCTATCACTCATTTTTGCTATGTGTTGATCTACCATTTAATTAATTCTACTATTTCAGCAAGAAGCAAATTCAAAACTATGAATATACTATAAAGTTTCATAGGCACACTGTAAACATGCATTAAATTAAAATTTCATATAAATTACCGGGTTTCCAGTCTAGGGATACATATCCAGATAACCATTTTTTAAAGAGGATAGGTGAACCTCAAAGTGGCATTCTCAGAAGAGTAGTAGGATGAGAAAATTTCCACCAGGGTTAACCCTTGGACCGCCCAGTTGGCAGGTCGTCCTACTGAAAACATTACTCTGCGACTCTTAAAACCATTGGATATTATGCAGAAATTTGAGCTGCCGATATTTATAACGTCATAAATTGCGACCTACAGGTTTCTGGCGTGAAAAAGCTAATCTAGAATAAGTTATTAATTTATTTAATATATTTTTGTTATCAATTATTAATTATTAATAGATACTAAGTTATTAATTTAATATCTTATATAAATTAATTTATTTAATTTTTTTTTTGCAAATGTTATGTGGCTTGCTTATTAAATTTTTTCATATTGTTTATTGTTTATTTTAGTAAATCACTGTTTTTCTTAAGTGACCAGGAAGGTAGTTAAAAAAATTAAACATATGTATATTCGCTAGCTTCCAATAAAATAATTATATTTTTTTTTACCAGTCACACAATAAATAATGGAACATGAATGGAATTAACTTCACCTCCATTAATTTGGAAATCAAAATCAAATAGTAATAATGCGAAAAGAAACACTTATGTGACATTCATATTATCGCAGAGCATACAACTACTATGTAAAACAGACAACAGGTAGTTAAATCAATTACGATTAGTAAAGTTCAATAAGGTACGAAGGAAAGTAACGTTGCTGTAACAGATAGTGGTAGCGAAATAATAATAATATACATGACAGAAAAAAAAAACTGTGTAGCATAAAGAATGTAGCAAATACTTCTACGTAACAAGGGAAGAATGTGTTTGGATTAAGTGTTTGGCAAATGGTTACATGAAACATGCACAATCTTGTCACTGCATTAATATTGTAGTAACAAAAATCTAGTTAGAAAAGAAAATGACGAAATAATAATAATGTGAAAGATCCATTATCTTTTTATTGCTATTATTACTTACGTTTTTTGTTTTAATGTTAATTTTAGAAAACGTACATGTAAAACATATATCATTACGTCCTAAATAATCATGTGATTAAAAGGACAGTGAGTAGAATTTAAAGTTAGCAGAATTAGTGATACATGAACATTATTAGGTGTATGTATGATGTTTGCCAACATCTTAAGAAAAAATGTGTGCATGTTTTCTCAACATACATATATACCAAAGACGCCACTCTTGAAGTTTTTTTTATAAATGGTTCATTTTAAGTTCTTAAAATTACTGAAATGAAAAATATATTTTGATATATTACAAACAACATATCAGTCTTCTAATTCAACCTAAATTCAATAGTCTCCTCTTATTTTCAAGAGTGTAAAATGGACAACAATGAAAAAGTAGGGCATCCCCACCCGACATACTATCATCTTATTTTTTGCGTGAAGATTTGAATTGTTCAGGAAATTTAATTTAGGATGTACTCAGTACATACTTCAAGTTGTTCCAAGGAGAATTTTAACTTAGGTAATCAATGATTAGTAGAGACCGGATGTTTAGGCACTGAAAACCTGGAAAATAGGCAGGCAAATAGGCACTTAAAATTTTAAAAATAGGCAGTAAAATAGGCACTAAAATGTAACTCAAAGTAATGAAGATAAATACTCTATACCATTAAAAAAAGATTCAGGTCATAGATAATGTTCAAAGAATATAGAATCATACTTGTTTGTTAAATAATATCTTCTTTTACTGTATATACAATAACGAGGCATGTTACGCATTGCACATACTAGGTGAATCTGAAAGATGTGCTCATACTTCGGGAGGTGATTCGTGACATGGAAAGAAGACAAAAAGTGCTGTTGCATTTTGTCGAATTCTGCGTCGTGTTCGAGTGACAGGGGTGCCAAATTAGAATCGAAATCGGATCCTGACAATTGGAACGGAACATAAAGGTGCGCTCATACTTCAGATGATTCGTGACATTCAAGAGGACTTTTATCTTCTTTTCATGTCACGAATCACCTCCCGAAGTATGTGAACAGCTTTGAAGTTCATCCTGTATATATATTGTAACGTACCACGAGCTTGTGTTTACAAACACATAATATAAGTAAATATGTGTGTATTATGTTACGTAAATTATATATTTTCCCAATGAAGGCTTATTTTGAAGAAAATGTATAGAATAGGCAATATTAGGTACTAAAGCAATTATTTAGGCAGTAAAGGTCGAAATAGGCAAAATAGGCAAAATAAAATTGGCTTAAATCGAAACTATAACCACCCATATAAACTTTAAAACGTTATTTTTGATCATATCTTTAATATTAAAGAATAGGCATTTTGCCTAACATCCGGTCTCTAATGATTAGACTAGAAATATATTCTTCTAGTCCCAAAGTTATAGGCAGAAGAAATGTAGGTTATCTTATCCCCTTCTGTTCGTGACAGGTGCCTTCTGATGCTGGTGTGTTGACATGACGGACTCTTTGTCTTTACTTTGAGTTAGGATAGTCATTTGGTTTAAGTACTGGATTTGTTGGGCCCGCGGCTTTAGCGTTTCTCGTGGATCACTTCCTGGCTCTCGGTGGTAGTTCATTGCATCTTAAGAAAGTTTCATGATGGTCGAGGTAGGCTCGGCCTTGGATGATGAGTTCCGATGTCTTGGATGATGAGTTCCGATGCTGATTACTGGTAGGTGAATGGAGACTATATCTCTGAAAACATTAACCATATTGTAACATGATAAAAAGATTGGCTAGGGAAATATTTACTCATTTGATATATTTAAGGCAATTTGAAAATTTTCTCATTTTGAATTTGGTAATAAATTGTTATTCACTGGTGCTGTAAGTCAATCACACAAACTCTTGACAAATAAGAAAACGCCAAGCATAAATATATTCTTCACACATAAGACATTCTGTTAACTAGGAAATCCGTCTCGAAACGAAAGTCTTTGTTGTGTCGGATAATAAAACTTTCTTCCTGTAATAACGAGACTAAAAACAATTCTCTAATTAAGAAGGAAACTAAAATCAGGCTACTGATACAGGAAGAGAGGATTCGAATGATGACGAGTGACAAAATTCAAGGAGTCTTGTTCAAGTAGTGATACACGAAACCTCGTTGTCTTCGCCAATAGCAATAGCTGAGATTAGTAGTAAGTCCCATTTTTCCATTGCCTAGTAACTAGGTTCTTGTAAGTCCGACGTATAAATTAGACTGCTACCTTCAGATCAAACATTTCTAGTAGCTTGGATGTGTTCTATTGATTGCCCTATGAAGAAGTGACCTCAGCACTAGGTCAACAAAATTTAATATTCTTTATTTTACTTTCCCATAATTTCAACTCAATCTACATTTCCTATGCCATGTATTTTGGTAATCATCTAAGACTGAGTCTGCACGGACTAGAATCAACATATAACGAGAATTTAAACATTAAAACTCTGAGCTGCATAAGGTCACGCTCCAATCTTGACGTCATCTACACGTATTGAACACAAAAATCCTGTAAGAAAGAATACTCAACATTGTACCATTTTACAATGTTGATAGCCTGATGGTCATATACAATAGTTGACATCCTTTTTGTTCCAGAAGTTTACGAGTATAAAAAAACGATTAGATCAGATTTATTATCTGAAGAATGACACACATACCACGTGAAATAATGACACCATCTATGTTAGGACTTTCCTTATTCTAACATCTTAAACAACTTTAAGTTATATGTGTTTTATATAGAACTAATTGTAAAGAATATATTCTGAACAGTTTTATGATTTATCTTGCGTGCTGACCTCCGTGAAGTATTTTAATTTTTAATAAGACACAAAAGTTGCAGCCAAGTTCCTACTATAATATTCAACTAACGTGATCTTTAAAGAGAGCGGTTTCTAGAAAATCACGTTGTTTCATGTTAAGATAGCATGATTTAATTACAATGAAATTCCAGATAAAATATGACTCTCATATTTCATATGTATTCTTTAGGGAGATATCTCTGTACCGTTCACATATACGTAAATACACACACACTTTAATATTACAAGTACATAGGAGAAAATGAAATTCAAAGACAAGGACAAGAAGAGATTGCGACACAATTGTCCAGTACAGTTTCTCCGAAACGGTTGTTCAAGGATAATTGCAAGGAGTAATTGCACTTTTGGAGAATTTTGCTCAAAATAGAAAGCCTCTCTTTCTCTCTTTCTCCTCTCTTCTTCTCGCTCCAATTCTGTTCTCTTCCAAGGCTACGCGCCCTTTATAATTTATTTTCACGTTTTCTTGGGTAGCTAGGAACAGTAATGGTTCTGAAATTGTCTCTCTGAGATTACAATGCTTTTATTTTGCAAGATTTCCCAAGCATAGTATTATTAAACAGTCTCTCTCTCTCTTTTCCTTTCGATCCTTTATCTCTCTTCTCCCCGAAACTCCTTTCACTTTCTTTACCTTTTTTTCTGTATTTGCCCTTATTTATCTATACCTTCTTATTGTGCTTCAGAAACGGAAAAGAAAATCAAGAGAATATATAAAACAGACTTGCAAGAAAGCTTGAAGTACAAGATATTCGATCATATTTGGTTCATAATGTATTAAAAATTAAGGGCAAGAATTTGTTATAACTTCAATTTAAATAGGAGAAGGTAAAATACTGAAATTGAACGATTCTGATACAGGAAGATTGAAAAAAACGTTTTACGTTATTACCTGGATAAGGAATTTTAGGGGTAGTTTTCTAAAAAAAAAAAAAAAAAAAAAAAAAAAAAAAAAAAAAAAAAGGTAAGAGGAAGGGTTCTCAATCAAGACTAAAGAAGAGCAATTTGGTAGTTAACAATATTAATCATCTCTAAGTTGTTAAATATAAGCGAGTTTCTATTTGCGGATAAATTCTTTGTAATTATAGATGATAAAGTTTCTTTTCACATCTACAGAGATCAGTGAAAACAAATTTTGTGTTTAGTTAGAATGTTAATTCCGTAGATATTGCAAATTTAATAACATTTCGATTCTCCTGAAGACTAACCTTAAACCTTCCTTTGACAAACTATTTAACTGTTGCCTCTTTCAAATTTTCAGTAGCAGCTGTCACATATTTGGAACCGCAGATACAAAACAGTTTTCTCTGCAGATCATGAATCCTCTCTGGCTGCAGAAGTTCCTGTTCCTTGAAAATTACACCTGTAACAAGACTTGGTTTGCATTCAGGGAAAAGCAGAAACTGTTTCGTCTTGTCAAAATTCTAGCACAAGAAACAGCATACTCAATCCACAATGACCAGGAAAATTAAAATATTATTTTGCAAAGTAGTAGTAAGAGAAGAGAAAAGGGAATTGGCGCATATTAAGGGAACAAAGGAACTAAAAATGGGTGAATGCGGTTAATAGTTATGTTTGCAAGCAGAATACGAAAAGTTATGACAAGCAGAATATGAAAAACATGGGACTTAACGTGTTTGATTGAAGGCGGATTTTTGCTCGACGATTTGGATACTTCGTTTCAGAAATTGTAAATCAGCTGGGCTTTCCGTGTATCTTAGTTGCAAATGTGTCAAGATTCTGCAAATGAAGGGAAGAAATTACGGAATCGGATTGTCTCGACAGACCAACCCGAGTGCCTCAGCTCACAAGCCGTTATCAGATTGAACACGTTACATGGACTCAAAGGTATAGGAATTGGACGGTGAAACAGTGGAATCAGGTATCCTAGAGTGATGAGTCCCAACTCCGATTGCATCGGTCCGATAGGAGAGTTTGAATCTAGCAAAACACCGTGGACCCATTATTCCTGCATGTCAAGTTATTCTGCGTAAGAGGATCCCTAAATGTCAACCGGTATCCTGGGGTACCATGTACACCCATTTATGACCGTGGTTCATGATAATGGGATGGACATTTTCCAACAAGATAACTGTTCAGCACACAAGTCCTAGCCAAAGTGTGGTTGAGGTACATTCTACCGACCTCCCATTAAAGCAGTGCTCCCATAGTCTATATATTAATAAAGTGAAATATTTGTGGAACATCGTGGAAAAGACTGCGGAGCAGTCTCTCCACCAGTGAATATGGATGGGCTGTAGGCCGCTCTGGAGGACGCATCACTAGACGACGTCAGAATTTGTTGGAATCATTATCTCGTCGTATCGCTGCAGTTCTTAAGGCCAGAGGAGGTGCTTAGTTGGTATGCAAAATTCAGTGGTAGGTCAGTATATTACTGTATGTCAATCTTGTGTAAGGAGAATGGTTTATATGTATACAAATACGGATTGCCTTACTAAACTCTGTAGTAACAATGTTAGATCTAACCGGCGTGCGAAATAAAACTTTTTTCTCCAGCAAAAGCTTAAAGAGGTGATTTAACCTAATTTAGGTGTGCTGATTTCAAATATTGAAATAGGTTTTGCTTTTCACGTACAGTGTTTTTGCTACTTGCAATCGAAATTTTTATATTGTCGTGATTTGATAGAAAACACCATAATAGAGAATATGTATAATTTGAATCGGACTTGATCAAATTGCAACGAACATACAAAACGGTACCTTATGTAAGAGGTTCATTTGTAAAAGGTATAAATCTCACCACAAGAACACTATATTTTTACCTATCATATACAGTTTGTTACTATATGAAATCAATTTTTTCGTACTGTTTTATTTTCAACACAAGGTTCACCATAATAGACAATATCTGCAATGTGAATAGAAGATGATCAAATTGTAATGAGTATACAAAAACACTACTTAATGTAACATGTTCATTGCTAGAATGTATGAATCTCACTACAAGAACGCTATGTTTTGCTGCGCTTTGATGTGAATGAACGTTGTGTTGATTTGCATTTGTGTTCCTAAGTAGGGTTATCTCGCACTAGACACTAACAGTAACCTGCTATCATGGAGACGTCTCATCGCCCCTGATATCTCCGTTCCATTTCTTTTATGTCTTGATTGAACCACTTGCCATGGTCCTCGCTAAATGCTCCTAAATTTCCAAGAAAGTAGTCCAGATGAATGTGCAGGAAATTCAATTTTAAGCTCATGTGGCAACCTAATTCTGGAAGTTGTAGAGCAAGGTTTCGACAATCTGATGGTAGTTGTCATCTTTAACATTACCAAGAAATTTGTTAGAAACATCCTTGAATGATTTCCATGCCTGAAGCTGTGTCTCGTTCATCGTCGTAGTGAATGTAGGATTCTTCATAAGCTTCCGAATTTGGGAACCGTCAAAAACTTCTTTCTTAGTTTTGTCATCTGACAGTCCTGGAAATTTCTGACAGAGATAGTGATGAGCAAATGCAAGACCAAGACCAAGACCCGGGTGGTCTTGGTCTTGGTCTTGGTCTTGCACATGCGGTCTTGGTCTTGGTCTTGCAGTGGAACCCTCGGTCTTGGTCTTGGTCTTGGTCTTGCACACCTAGTCTTGGTCTTGGTCTTGGTCTTGCACACCCAGTCTTGGTCTTGCTTGCAAGAGTCTTGCAAGTTTTGCTTTTAAGAAATCTATGATTTTCATAAGTAAATTTTACTCTGGATATAAGGGATAATAAATCCTACATTGCGTCAATAGTGAGGGAAATACAATGTATGTTTCTAAATGTAATATAGGGCCTATTTTACCTTCGTGTACGTGTGATGATACTGTACAACATAGGCGATGACCTTTACTTTTTTTTTTCAATGGGTGATCACGCTTCACTACTTATAAGATAAATCACAACATTTCGTAATATTTTTATATGTTTTAACAGATCCAATACTCCACTGGTTCCCAAACTGGGGAGGCTATCCCTGACAGTGAGACGCATGAAAGAAAACCAAGACGGCACAGATTTCTGAAATACCATAAACTGCAAAATTATTTTTGCACTCTAAAGGTGTCAGAATTTTTCTGTCCAACCACGATTAGCTTATCTTTGTATTGAACAAACTCCCAATTAAATATTGAAATTTTGTTTTACTGATTCTAATATGTTCTGTATGGGGCAGAAATAAGAACATACGCAAAAACGATGAAACAGTTAGACTTTCGAAATGTGGGCATGGAGAAAAAAGGAGAGAATCAGCTGGGTTGAACGGAAAACGAATGCGAAGGTTTTAGAAATTGTAGCAGTAGGGGAGAAAAGAAGAATTTTAGATGTAATGAAGAGGAGGACATTGGCTGAGGAGGAACTCTATTATGAGGGACGTGCTAGAGGGACGAGGCGAAGGAGATTGTAGTTGAAGAAAGATATTACGACAGAAAATTGCTACGTTAAGACGAAGAGACTAGCTGAGGACCACAGTCATCGAAGCTTCTCAGCTGCAGCAAGTGACTTGCCAATAATGGCAGAATAGCTATTATTATGACGATGATGATATGTTTTGCAATATTGTCCAAAAAAGAGAGAGAAAATTAAAATAATAATAATTAAACCTTTTAATATTTTAGAATATGAAATGAATTTAAATTTGTGAGTTTTACGTTTTACGATTATGCCGGCTAGGCTAAAGGAGACGGTGATGATGAAAAATGAATGAAAATGGTAGAAAGAAGAAAGGGGGAGGAAACGGGAGAACCCCGAGGAAACCCACGCACACGGTGTTTGTCCACCTCAAAGTTCACTTGGCGGGGGCTGGGTCGAACGTGGGACACCAAACACCAAAGCTGAACGCTCTACCACTGAGCCACCGCGGCCCCAATATTTTAGAATAATTTGAGTGAAAACTGAAAACGACTCAACTGTCTGTCTTTTTTATATAAGCTCAATTTATATAAATACTTTTGACTACATTAGAAATACATAACAACGGCATCAAACTTCAAGTTATTTGAAATAAGTACGAAATCACTCTCAGTTGTGAATATAGATTATTTATTGTTGTATAATGTTATATGGTTGAATCCTAGATATGCCGTATACCTAAGGGGGCTATAAGTTATATTGATAAACAATTATTCAACGTATAAGCATCCACCTATGAAATCAAACTTGCGGTCACATGCACTAAGTTTTTTGTCAATGTCATGAAAATGTTATTTCAATATTAATTTTATAAGTACACATTAAAAATTTCCAACGGATGCTTGAACCTCAGAGCCAAGGCCTCGGCATCTATGGTGTACGGAATTGCCGATGTTCAATGCTACATTTCCCGTTAGTTTTGGAAGAAGAACACCATTAATATGTTTTTGAAATGAAATTAAATATCTACTTTAACGTCCCACGATTATAACATTGAGGCTAAGGGAAACAGTGATGATGAGAAATGGTGGAATGAAGAAAGTACGAGGAAACGGGAAAACCCACGAACAGGGTGTTTGTTCACCAAAAAAGCTCACATAGCGCAAGCTGCGATCGAACCAGGACCCCATGTACCAGAGGTGAACGCTCTGCCACTGAGCTACCGTGTCTATAACATGCTCTAGTTTATTTTTGCTTATCCACTTCTTATGGACACAACTATTCTTCATATGATTTCCCAAAATCCAATCATGGGCCGTCGTGAATGATCAAATGATGACCAAAGTAAATCAGACACTGAAGTTATTATAGCTTGTAACAATTCATAGAATTATGCTGTCGGTCGTCTCGTGAACAACCGATTCAAAAAACGACATACTGTAGCTATATGTTACAGGAGCAGATCGACTCACATGGATTGCATAAACTACTGGGAACACATTCACTCCGGCGGTATTTTTACTGGAGCCAAGAAGTTCACGTGAAAGATGTAATGATTTTTCCCCTTCCTTTTTACATTCCACAAAAAAATTCAAGTAGTGTTGGTACTTGTGCAAGACTCTTGCGCAAGAGTCTTGGTCTTGGTCTTGGTCTTGCAGGTATGGTCTTGGTCTTGGTCTTGGTCTTGCACCCCTTGGTCTTGGTCTTGGTCTTGCATCAGGATTCCTGGTCTTGGTCTTGGTCTTGGTCTTGGTCTTGCATGCAAGACTCTTGCAAAAACTGCAAGACCAAGACTCTTGCGCTCATCACTAGACAGAGATACTGAAAGCAGGGACTGCTTCTATCCAAACTCTTAACGTACTGCTTCATAATTCCCAATTTTATATATAAAGGGGCAATAACACATTTTGAGGATCAATTAATGAACGATTCACAATGTTTTTTTTTTTGCTCCTGGCACGAGCTGTTTCCTCTTGGGCCACTCAGAAACTAACCATTGTCTATCCTTGTTCCTAGAGTCCCACTCACACAAAACACAGAAACTTTGTATAACATGCTTGCTGTCCCAATATGATACCGCACACTTTTGAATCACAGCACAGTAACCATCTGTGTTCATTGTATTTCAATGTCTGCAAAACCATAGATAAATTGTGATAATTTTCACGTAGAGATGAGCGACTGGCACTGAAGCAAGTTTATTCCCATTGTGCAGAAGAACACCTTTCAGACGTTTTTTTTACTCGAATCAATAAATAGACGCCAGCCCTTTGCTTGGTAAACTATTCCAAGATGACGAATCAAGCCAGGAATATCACAGCAAAACACAAGTTCTTCTTCTTGAACAAAAAACTGCCTGAATTCTTCCTCCCGATTTCTGTAACAATTTGAATTTGTCCCAGGAAGTAAAAGATTTCTCTCTTTTAATCTTGATCCTAAAAGTTCCCTCTTTTGTTTACTGAGGCCTAGGTCCCGCACCCAATCATTTAAGTCACACTGATTATAAAGACGTGTTGTTTTATCTCCAACATCCGGTATAAAGGTATCATCATCACCATCCTCCGCACTTGAAGATGACGAAAAATACACACTCTCCGGTAACTGTATTGGTTTTGGGACAGGAATATCGGGTCCATGTGGTACGGGGGTTATGGCTGATGGAAAGCTCGGATACACAATATAACTTTTTGTTTCTCACATTGAAACCGGACACTTTACATACACAAAAGTAACAGCGTCCTGCCGCCAAACCATTTGGATTTCGAATGGCATTGATGGTAACATTCCTTTATACTATTGTCGCAGGTTCTCTACACACACTTTTTACAGAGTATGAGGTACAAAATTCTTGTCTTCATCACCTAACTTCATGTTAAAATAGGCCAAGTACAAGCTTTTTATAAATGGCGTTATATTTCGCTTCTGGCCTTTAATTGCATAATGACCACATATAATGACCAACAGAAAGAGTTTGGATTGTTCACACATTTTCGTGTCCGAACATCACTGCCACTTGCCATTTTTAACACAAACTCACTCACGGATCGACTTCAAGTGCACGTTGTAACTTGTAGACAAAAGCGTGATACACGTTCCAGAATACCTCTCAGACAAAAGATCTTGGCTTATTGATCTTGTCTGGCACTGCGCATGAACGAACTACAACTGTTGTATTTGTTGTTCAGGTGTTACTTGATAATTATCTAATTCCCTCCAAAAAAGAGGACATACAATATTTTATCTTAGACATGTCCATACCTGCATTCCATACACCCAATTCAAACCCTATTTACAAAAACGAAGCTGTATTAGCATAAACATGAGAAAGACTTGTGACAAATCTGTATGTGATACGAAACAACTGGTATTATTTTTTACATAAGGATACTAAATCTAACGTATATCACATAAAATTACTTTTGCCGAAAAATCTTCGTAGGCCGTTTCTTTTCATGAGATAACACAGTCTAAATTTGTAGTTACTATGAGAGAAAACTAACACGCGTCAATTCCGCAATCCTGACGAAGTACTTTTTTGTACTTTCGTGCGACGGTTGCACAGTATGTAGAAAGAAACGAATTTAATATTTAAACGGATTTACATGTTTCCTAGATTCTACTTGCCGAAAAATAGCTTTTGGATGTCTGTTCGTCTGTATATATAGTCGTCCTGATGTATATACACTCGCCTAGGCCATATAAGTTAACATATCCGAATTGATTAAATATTTTGTAAAACTCTCCAGTATTATTTTTTTTTCGAAGTTTCCAAAAGGAAGGATAATTTAATAGAAGGTAAAAATAAAACGTTTGAAAGTCCCGAGAAAAACTGTAATGATTATATTTTACAAATAATCATTGCATTAACAATTCTATGATGTACAAGCAAAGTATGTTCTTTAAAAATCTCTGTATCACTTTAAAGAGAACAAGACTTCTATCATGCGTTGACAGGTGTTTATTTTCTCCATGCAGATTCTTGAGTAGACAACTTCCCTATGAAGGAAAAGGATCGTTCTGTGTTGACGTTTAGCAAACCTTGATTGTCTATACTACATTTACTTTTCATAACAGGTTCGTTAAGTTTAGGTCCGGAATTTAGTACCTAATAACTCGGGAACTAAAGGTCTACACTTGACCATGAGTTATTGGCTATAAAACTTGAGATTCTAAAGTTTCCTAATACTTTTTTTTATGAAACTTTTCTGAATCCAGTCTCCGTAAACTGAAAGATGATTTAACTAAAGTTCATTGAATGATGTATCAAGAAACAAATTGGAATTATCATCATTTAGATCTTAAAAGCGATTCTAAAATTTGAACGAAATTAGGGAAATTGTTTTTCGGAGTGCCAGTAAGCAATTTAGATGAATTCTAAATTTTTTGGAAAAGCCCATTCAGAAACGTATGTAGACGAATTGTTGAATGACATAGAAAAGAGTATTCTCGCGAAATGAAGGATTTTTCGGCACAAATAGACAAATATTTCAAGAACCAAAAGGGTTTAATTCTAATGATTACAAGAAGGTTGAGAAGCGAAATATTTCGTGAGATGTTTTAACTCAAATAAAAGTTTTCTTATTTTTTAGTTTGGCTACACAAAATGAAAGATTTTCCCTATTTATATCTTCATGATCATTCAAAACTTTTTTAGATGCGGAGAAAGTTATCCGGAGCAGAGACGAAAATTTCCTTACCCAAAGGATACATTTTTGTGAAGAGGAAATCCCTGCACTTTCCCTTGAATCCGAATCAATTCGTATAAATATCAGAAATTAAAAAAAATCATGTACCCATCGAAGAGACCGCTTGAGGGAAAAGGCACCTTTCATGCATGTTTGATGTTGGCTGTTTTCCTTCCTAAGTAATAGGACTATTCACTTTTCCTTGACCTCCTAGATCAATCAATTAATTTCTATCAATAGCTATACTTTAGATGCATGGCCAGAATAGAAATGTTACATCCAGATTTAAGACATGTCCACTATTACAAATTCTTCAATGTTTTGAAAGCCTATTTATATGCAGAAATAGCATGCTATTAAAGTTTATTACACATCATGGGCAACTGGTCTGAATATATCGAGTGCAAATTTTGCTTATTTATACAAAATGAGTAAAAGCCCTCTCTACATGCTTAGTGGTTAGCTCGTATCTTGGATTCAAGATTCGATTTCCGGTGGGAGAGCACTGAATCTACTACGATGATCAGGATCCAACGTCTCAAATAGTCTAGGTGCTAAAAATAGAGGCTAGTCTTCAATAAGCAACCTACAGTAAACATAAATTAAATTTAAATATAACACATTTCATTATTACAGCAATCATATCTTTACACTTACTCAAAAGATATGTGTTTATTTCGTGTAACATCCGAAAATTAACTAAACTTATTCTATCTAATAAACGAAGAACATTTTATAACTAAGTTATTGATGAGGAACATAAACATAAACCCGTGCAGCAATGCTGAAGAACATAATTTATATTACTTCATAATCTTAAACTTTTTACTGTCATTTTCTTTTTTCCGATATTTTATTATACCAGGCCGAAAAAAGTAAAACAAAAAATGTCGAACTTCAAAGTAAACTTTACTTGATGCTGGTCTCAAAATTGGATACTGGACTGAGTTTCACCAGACTCATAAAATGCTTCGTGTGGAGTATTGTTCTATATGGGTTAGAAACATGGACACTATGCAAAAACGATGAAAAACGACAGGAATCTTCGGAAATGTGGGTGTGGAGAAGAATGGAGAGAAATAGCTGGGTCGAGCGGAAAATGAATGAGAGGTAGGGGAAAAAATAACAATTTAAATATTATTAAGAAGAGGAAGAGAAACTGGTTGTGGCTTTGGGTACGAAGGAACTGTATCGTGAGGAAGGTGCTAGAGGGTATGGTGGCAGGAAAGAGAGGGAGGAGGTGAAGGAGACTATAATTAATGGACGATATCGAAACAGAAAAGTGACACGCGAAAACGAAGGCGTTAGCAGAAGACCATGGAGCATGGAAGCTTCTGAGTTGAGGCAAATGACCTGCCAATACTGGCAGAATACCTATGATGACAATGGACGTTTACCACCAGGACTAAACTATTGAAAAAAAATATTAATGTTATCTTCGATTGCTTGGAGTTTAAAACCTGTTTTCAAGTCAAATTTGCGTCCTGTCGTAAGTTGAACTCGAGTGTCTTGAACAAAATACGAGACGATTAGCTCCCTTTCCCCCGTCTGAAGGTTGTCCACAAGAGAAGAACTGAAGTTTGTCTCGTTTCAGAAGGTGATGTGAAAGTGTTATTTTGACTCGGAAAGTGGATGTGTTTCTATTGGAAGAACATAGTATTTTCTCATCTCGTGCACAACTTTAATAACCCAAGGAATAACTCTATATGCTAGTCAGACCATACATGGTTTGAAAAGAACAGAACTCACTATCGTGCATATATAAACTAGCATTTAAAGATTCTAGTTTCCAAAATCAGTGTTTCAACATTTCTACTTGAAAGGGTAGCGATTTCCACAATAATATCATATATTTCATTTCGGTGAGAAAACTAGAACTTCCAAGCAAAGAAAAACCTTTCTTTAACTTTCCGTCCATCTGGTTTAACAGAAAAACGCGTCTACTACAAAGAATCTCTCTCTTGTTCTATCTTTTCTTCCTTCAAGAAAGAAAAACAAGAAGTAAGAAAGGGGTCATCTGCCTGAAATTGCCCTCGTTTTTATCTTTTCATCACTTTCCTTTTCCTATCTTCGTTTCTCTCAAATCTTACATTTTTCCTCACCTTTTCGAAACACAAAAAGGAAGAAAGTTTTTCCGTTTTGTTTCTACACCGTTTTTTTTCCTGAGAAGGTAGGATAGGTAGAGAAAATGGAAATAGAAAAAGTAGACAGATAGGAAATGTAAAGGAAAGGTGGAAGAAAGAAGAACATATAATAATAATAATAATAATAGAAAAGAAAAAAGTTATTTTAGGATTCCCTTTGCTCTGCTGTTTTCTGTTCCCTGAGTTTCCGAAAGTAGAGAGATAGAAAGAAAGGCAGGATGAGTTATGTATAGTGTCCTTCTTGGTTCCATCGAATGTGTGTGCTTCTTTCAAGGGCAAGCTGGAAAAGGCCCATTTCTCCAATGCAAGGATAAGATTGGAAGAGAAGAGTTTGGTTTTAAGAAAGATAGAAAGACAGAAATAAGAAAAAAGGCAAGAAAAAAAAAGAATTCCACCCTCTCAATCCAAATTAATTGTAGATTTTCAGCTTGTCGACCCCGGAAAATGAAAAGTCAGCCATTCGTAGAAGAGGAAGGGGATTCCGAAGAAGGCAGACGGGCGAATGAAGAGTTCTTTGCGGGTTGGCAGAAGGGTTGTGGAAAGAGAGGGGAGAATATGAGAAATCTTTTTGAAGATTCTCTTTCTCTAAAGTTTCCTTTATCTTCTATTTCTCCGCTTCCTCCTTGGCCTCTTTCATTCATAAAAAGAAGAAAAAAAGATTGAATGAGAAAAAAAGAAACAAAGACGTCTTAAGCAAAAATAATACAATACAAAAGCATTATTTGTTGCTACGAAGTGCAAAACACTATAAATATATATATATTTTATTTTCGTCAAGAAGTCAAGTATGACATGACCTTGAAATGTCCTTTCCTTGTTCTGAAAACAACAGTCTGGATGAAAATATAGTGCTTTTGGTGCCCTTTGTCACTTTCTTCTTGCAGAGAGACACATTTTGAATTAATGTAGCTGAATATATGTTTTGGAACAGAATGATTCAACTTATAACTTTTCAATTCTGTACTTATTATCTATAGAGGTGCATTGTACTAGTATCATTAGATGGAATAAGCAATAATTATGATTTTAAATTTGTATTTTTTACGAATTACGTAAAATGTAGTATTGATGCAACGAACAATTAGTCCAATTGGTTATTTCCCAAAAAATGTGAGTTGCTTTGGTTGATGCAAGGTTCAGATAATCTGAATAAATTCTTTATTAAAATCAATTAATTCATGTAAATTGATATCACAGATCATCAAACTAATGACTTATGGAAGTTCACCCCAGTCTATTAGTACTGCGGATCATCAAACTAATGATTTAAGACAATTCTTCCCAATCAATTAATGCCACATATCATTAAACTAATTACTTATGACAATTCATTTCAGTTAACTAGTATTACAAATTATCAAACTAATAACTTATGGCAATTCATTCTAGTCAGTTAGTATCACAGATCATCAAACTAATGAATCATGGCAATTCATCCCAGACAATTAATATCACAGTTAATCAATATATCGACTTATTGCAATTCATCATAGCCAATTAGTATTACAGATAATCAAACTAATCTCTTATGACAATTCATTTCAGTCAAGTAATATCCTAAATCATCAAACTAATGACTTAAGACAATTCATTCTAGTCAATTATTGTCACAGATTATCTAAAGAATTGCTTACGGAAATTTATTTCAGACAATTAGAATTATAAATTATCAAACTAATAACTTCTGGCAATTCATTCCAGTTGATTAATATCACTGATCATCAGACAAATAACTTAACAACAAGTCTTCCCAGTCAATTAGTATCACAAATCATCAAACTAATGACATAATTCAGCCCAGTCAATTAGTATCACAAATCATGAAACTAATGACTTATGGCAATACATCCCAGTTAGTTGATATCACATGTGACAAAAAGATAATTAGACTTATGGGGTTCATTCCAGTCAATTAGTATAACAGATCATATGAACCTAGTTCATTGTTATTTTAGTCACTTAGAATATGAGACGAATCAACTAATTTTTCCCTTACGCTCTTCGGACAAGCCACACATTCTGACTCTTGAAGTCGATGTTCAGTGTTTTATATCACATGGATTGTAACACAACCCTTGTTGTATTTGGGTAGCCCACAGGCTACATCGATGACAACTTATTACGGTTGAGTTAGATATTGCATGAGAAAAAGAAGAATCGTATATCGCTTATAGGTGAATTCATAAAAAGTAAATAAATGTGACTGGAACGAGCATAAACCGGGTGTGCGTTTACACAGCTTGACCATGGAAAACAATACAAAACATTTTATTTATTTATTTAGTATTATTTTACATGGCTAAGTTAAGGCTAATCATGCCTTGTCCCCCACTTGATCATGCAAACACCAGAATTAATATGATGATATCTAGTATTTATAGAATAATAATTGACAATGCACATATTGAAATGACAACAAAAATTATACTTACAATCATACGCACACACACAAGCATGATCTTAGAAAATGAGTAAGATTAATACCTGACTGAATTCCTTGCAATAGAGCAAGTTCCAATGACGAGTTGTTGTTTCTATTAAGATGAACCTCAGGATGATTTCAAGCGGCAAAATTCTAGGTTCACTTTAGTCACATACGATATGGCTGAAGAAAACACACCTATACAAACACTACAATAGATATACTTTCTCAAGGTTTATAGACTAAATTTCAAAGCACACTATTCTACGTAATCTTTTCGCAGCTTCTTTTAAATAATAATAATAATAATAATAATAATAATAATAATAATAATAATAATAATAATAATAATAGTAAATATAATAATAATAATTTCAATGTATTTCCAAAATACAAGAGTAAGAATCATTTTCAAGCAAGTTTTTAATTTTCGTACTGTAACCTCCTATTCAGCCTTGAGGTTATACAAAATTTAGAACTGAAATTTAAAGATGAAGTTCGAAATACATATATTACTGAAGAGAATGATCTCAAGTCTTCCATACCAAAGGCACAAACTCTTGCTATTTATCTACAAGTTAGCACTTATTCTTAATAATTTCTATAAAGATATACTCTATACCACAATTTTTCCTTGATTTATTCTCTCCTAAGCTACAACCCAACCACAATATGTTCACATCAACTTGAATACACTGGCTACCGAGCAACCATTCAATAACATCCATTAAAATAGATCAATTAATACCATCCTGTCTTGTAACAATAATTCCCGAAAATCTACTTATATATTTGTCTACCAGAAACTCTGTGGACTCATCTAAGCATTTCTGGAGAATCCAATGTTACATTATCCTCTACGAGCAAGGTAAGTAAATTGTTATCGCATTTATTACTATGTGTACAACATATTATTGTACGCGTTATACAACTATTTAGTTTTAGAGCATTGTAAAAAAAATACAATGTAAGATTTTTTAAAATAACATATTAGAATGAATTACTGGCAAAAATACTGTCACTATATCGTTCGAAATTGTCGCATGTAATTTGTTTTGTTTCGACTTTAACCTTTATTTTCAGCATCAAGCCATTACTTTTATCAGTTAGTCTATAAAAGTTTAGCGTCCCTTTGTAGTACTAAGGCTTTATGAGAACATGGGCTTATAGTTCAAGATTAAATCCTAATCACCGTAATGGGTTCAAATATGTTATACTCTACCACCAAAAATTGAACCCGGAACCCTGTAGACTAGATGGTAGGACATTAAGCCAACATGAAACATCCACAGGATTTTAAACCCTGAATCGAAGTTAGGGCCTTATGTTTGCTATGTAGCCACGAGAGACAGATCCACTTTTGATGTTAAAATCACATTGACTAATCGTCATCATAACATCATGACCATACTGTTTGTGCTAAAATAACCTAACAGTATAATATTTGCAGTATTTCCTTTTGATTTGACATTATTCACTCTACAGTAATACATTGTTAAAGTTACATTTGATATACCTATATTCCATTCTTTCTACTTGTTACTATACGTTCTAATTAATTCTGTCTATCTTCTGCTTGGAGTAATTTAAGACTTTTGACAGTTCATGGTTTCAGAATAAACAACTTTCTGTAGTTTCATTACGCTTTCCTTTCTTTTCCTTTTCCTTTTTTTTTTTTTAAATCTCGCAAGTAGTGTTTCCTCATCTGTTTGGTTTTGAATTAATAATTTTTCTTTATAAAGTGTAAGCTAACTGCAAGCGCTTCCATCACTTTCTCGACTAGTTAAAAGGAGGAAGTTTGCAATGGCGAGTTCATAACAATACGATTTCCGCCCTGATATCGCGACAGAGGGAGAGAGTGAGAGAGTCTCTTAGCTAACAAGCAACTTAAGTCTCTCGAAGTTGATTATAAACTCCGCGCGGCTGAGGAAGTCATGTGTTGGGAGGATACCAGAAGAGATTTTGCGGGGTATAGCAAGGGTGAAGGGAGGATTTCCCCTTCCCGTCACGCACCGCATCTTCGCGGAACAGTGAGTTATGAAGGCGGCCGGGGCAAGAGACCATGGCACAACATATCGACCGAAAGAGCCTTGTGGCAGTGCACAGGTGTCTTTCCTCAATATGCGTCTGATGCAGATTACTCGAATTACCTTCTACACGATACCCCGCCCTTCCTCTCGTACAACCCTTTAGAAGTAGTCTCATTAAAAACATTCATATTTCAAATAGTTGGAGGGATATTCCTTCATAACGCTGCCCCTATCTAGAATCCAAGTCTCACTTTTGTTTTTTCTAGATTTGTCCTCGACCACAATTGAACCTTTTTTCCCTCTACCGTACTTTAAGCGGACAAAATTGAACATTGGGTGTCTGCATTTCGTGACATTATTACATATCGAAAACGCGTATTATTTCGACGAATTAAGCAATGCATATCACACTAAGCAATTAGGGCGAATAAGTATGAATTAAGCAACAGGGGACAGTTTATTTGGTTTCAACCTACCATTGCAGGTTTTAGTTTTCGGTGCATTATTTTCCCGAAAGTACGACGATAGAACATTTATCAAAGTGAAGAAACATGATTATTCAGTTAAAGTAGCCCCTAAAATCTATTAATGCATATACTACACATTTTGGGGGGAATCCGGGGGCGAAAAATGCTAAATACTCAGACAGTTGTGTTGTTTCTTCGGAACAGAAAATGATTAGTGCCTAGTGATTATATAATTTCTTAATTGAAGCGCTTCTGTTCCCCCAAGATTAGGAGGATTATTTCTCCCGTATATTGTTTAATACAATATGTATGTATGATAAGATTTAACTTTACTAAAATCATTAGATAGGTAGAGTGAGACTGTCCCCTGTAAAGATCTGAAACGTGATTTGATATGGAAGTTTATATTCATATGTATAAAAGTAGCCCTAATCATATGGATAGAACATTTACTTGTCACATAGATAAAAACTTTCCATTACGAAGAGGAATGTCGACCGTTTTTAAACCAAACATAGCAATAATTTATTATTATTGTATTCATTTGTGCAGAGTGGCAAATGTCCATGCGTTTTTGTGTATTTAATCTCTGGTTCAATTCCCGATTGGGTGCTCTCATTGCATATACAGAATGTTTCCCATGAGACAGAAATTTCTTGTCTCAGGTCGAGTCTTGTCTCAAAACTGAGACAAGAGTCGATACGAGAAGTAGGTTTTCAAATTTGTGACATACGAGAATTTTGTCAAATCTTGTGAGCAACACTAATTCCCCAATTTTAAACACTGTTTTGATGTTATAGGAGTCATATATATATATATATAAAAAATATAAATTGATTTAAAACATATTTGTCATTGTACGAACATAAAGATGAACATTTACCAACTTTTAAAGATACGCAAGTCATTACACAATATATGCCAATAATAAATATGAACTAAATGTTAGTAGATCACATCTTTCGGTGATTTCTCGTGACGCGGAAGTATTTTGGTAAGGAGTGAGAGGGTGTTAGAAATAGTAGGAGAGAAAAGAACACTTTTAAACATTATTAAGAAGACGAAAAGGAACTGGTTGGGATATTGGCTAAAGAGGAACTGTATCATGAGGGGCGTGCTAAAGGATATGGTGGCAGGAAAGAGATGGAGGGGGCGTAGGGGACTACAATTAATGGACGATATCAAAACAGAAAAATCGTACATGAAGGCGAAGAGATTAGCGGACGACCGTGGAAGTTTCTTGCAGCAAGTGATCTGCCAATAATAGCAGAATACATATGATTATGATGATGATGATATGAAATTAAGAAAAAGATCAGAGCAAAAATTTTGTACATAGATTTACTGAACAAGACGTCAGTTCTACGAAAATTTTCAAGCAGAGCCGAGGAAACATTTCTTGTATTGTGGGAGACACTACATGTATATACGAATAGCGGGTTCGTATCCTGCTCAACGTATTGAGTCTTATCAGAAGCTATGTCATTAGCATTGTCGTTAGAGCCTACTCACTCTATTAATGACTTTGCAATACAGTGACATATCTCTTAACGGACATCTCTCAATTGAAGACACGTCTATAATACGGGCAAACATTTTTGTCTCTGCAAAATATGTGTTATATGATGGAAAAGAACCCTTCTTTTTACGGACACTCTCACATATCGATACGAATAGTCTGCTTTTATTCCCAACGTTTTAGTAATCTCTTCATAATGGACAGGAATTATTCTCAACTCACATTTATTTAGCATAGAAAGTATTTTCTACAATCTAAAAATAAATTTCCAATTGATGCCTTTAATGGATGCAACAACTACATTCAAATTCCGATCAGAAACTAGTGTCTTTATAATTATACGATAGACAATTATTGCAGATTTTTCCCATAAGAAGTTCATAAACCATCATGATTGATTGTTACTGTCCACATTTTCAATATTAAATAACAATGATGCATGTTCTTACTGGGTTACTTTTAATACAGTCAGTAAGCGATTTAAGGGCTTTTATAGTGGTATGACTTGTATTGAGAAGATATCATCACATAAAAAAATTTACAATATATGCCCATATAAACACATCCCCTGAAGCAGTGGTTCTCAACCCAATTCCTATTAAGACCACCGTTTTACCACAATCTCTTGCCAGTGACCCCCTTATAGTTTTTCGTTTGTAATAAGCTTTAATAAATCTATTGCGGAGATATCACAATATCCATCTACTTCTATAATAGCAGAATCCATTTGTTGTATTTAGTTTATACAGTAACATGAATTAAAACCAAATTTGGTCAGTTCATTCATATTTCAAATATCGAATCCTATCCGTCATGCTATTTCAAATGAAGGCGTTTGAAAACTTTAAAACTCCATAATTCCCTTAATTTTGGGTCATATGATAAAAAATAAAAATTATTTCTAATTTTGATTAAGAAACGTGGACAGTTTCTTAAAAAGTTCTAGTATTTTAATTTTCGAGAGGCGGTCACTTTGAGTAACATCATATTAATGTCAACTTCTTACATTCTTGTATATGTGTTCAGTATCACCAAAAACTGTTAATAGCAACTTGTTTATATTTAAAATAAAATCCCACACCAAAAATCTACCTTCATTGTGACCAGCTTGCTGGAGTAAAAACTATTCGCTTACACACGTACGTTTACAATTCTGTAAAGAACAACAAAGGATCCTAAACAAAAGTAATCCCTTTTATTGCCGATAGAATAATCTGTCCATCGTTGATTTATCAACAAACGCAAGACAGCTATTGCAAATTAGTGTTTTGGCTCTGCGATTACCTCAACATTACAGCGTTAAAAAAATAATAAATTCTCATTATCGGGTAGGCTAAAGGAGGCGATGATGACGAGAAATGAGTGAAATGTTGGAAGTCGAAGGAAACGGGAAAACTCCGAGGAAATCCATGCGCATGATGTTTGTCCAAACACAAAGTTCACTTGGTGCAAGCTGGGATCGAACCAGGGACCCCACTCGCCAAAGGTGAATGCTCTACCACTGAGCCACCGCGGCCCTGTGCTTCAATTTACTTTTATGTTACCTGTAGCATAGAAATAAAAGGTCCAGACCGACACCGCACCAAGGTATTTTATGAGCTTGTTTAGTAGGAACGTCTACCAACATTTCAAGTTTGATCCAGATGGGGTGAGTTCGGTTGAACTCATACGAGATATATTGTTATTGTCATCGACATTGAAATAAAAAAAGAAAAAAAATCAAGTGAGAGGAAAAGGAAATTTTCGGACTGAACTGTCTTCATGAATGGAATCTGCTAAAGCGCCTATGTCGATATGCAACCACCACCACCTAAATGTGATGCGGGCTCTTCTATACTTAAAAAAACAACCTTTTAAAATATTTCTTGGCTAATGGTTTAGCCCAAACCTATTAAGACCACCGTTTTACCACAATCTCTTGCCAGTGACCCCCTTATAGTTTTTCGTTTGTAATAAGCTTTAATAAATCTATTGCGGAGATATCACAATATCCATCTACTTCTATAATAGCAGAATCCATTTGTTGTATTTAGTTTATACAGTAACATGAATTAAAACCAAATTTGGTCAGTTCATTCATATTTCAAATATCGAATCCTATCCGTCATGCTATTTCAAATGAAGGCGTTTGAAAACTTTAAAACTCCATAATTCCCTTAATTTTGGGTCATATGATAAAAAATAAAAATTATTTCTAATTTTGATTAAGAAACGTGGACAGTTTCTTAAAAAGTTCTAGTATTTTAATTTTCGAGAGGCGGTCACTTTGAGTAACATCATATTAATGTCAACTTCTTACATTCTTGTATATGTGTTCAGTATCACCAAAAACTGTTAATAGCAACTTGTTTATATTTAAAATAAAATCCCACACCAAAAATCTACCTTCATTGTGACCAGCTTGCTGGAGTAAAAACTATTCGCTTACACACGTACGTTTACAATTCTGTAAAGAACAACAAAGGATCCTAAACAAAAGTAATCCCTTTTATTGCCGATAGAATAATCTGTCCATCGTTGATTTATCAACAAACGCAAGACAGCTATTGCAAATTAGTGTTTTGGCTCTGCGATTACCTCAACATTACAGCGTTAAAAAAATAATAAATTCTCATTATCGGGTAGGCTAAAGGAGGCGATGATGACGAGAAATGAGTGAAATGTTGGAAGTCGAAGGAAACGGGAAAACTCCGAGGAAATCCATGCGCATGATGTTTGTCCAAACACAAAGTTCACTTGGTGCAAGCTGGGATCGAACCAGGGACCCCACTCGCCAAAGGTGAATGCTCTACCACTGAGCCACCGCGGCCCTGTGCTTCAATTTACTTTTATGTTACCTGTAGCATAGAAATAAAAGGTCCAGACCGACACCGCACCAAGGTATTTTATGAGCTTGTTTAGTAGGAACGTCTACCAACATTTCAAGTTTGATCCAGATGGGGTGAGTTCGGTTGAACTCATACGAGATATATTGTTATTGTCATCGACATTGAAATAAAAAAAGAAAAAAAATCAAGTGAGAGGAAAAGGAAATTTTCGGACTGAACTGTCTTCATGAATGGAATCTGCTAAAGCGCCTATGTCGATATGCAACCACCACCACCTAAATGTGATGCGGGCTCTTCTATACTTAAAAAAACAACCTTTTAAAATATTTCTTGGCTAATGGTTTAGCCCAAAGGAAGATGTTGTATTCCACTTGCCCAACACGACTAAGCAGTGTCATAAAATCTTTCAGCCAGTAGTTGGATTAAGTTAATGTCTCTCAGCATCGAGGCTATATGAAAAGTGGATCTAAAGCTTTACGTGGGACCCAAACCACATCGCTGGTAATCGAACGTGGATATCAGTGCCAAAGACCGTACGCTAACCACATAGCCACGATGGAGTTCTTTAGTTCATAAGAACAAAAGTAGGACAGTCATCAATTCATTCCCACTGTACTTCAAGAGTACGTGGAAAAGTTCAAATTAGGGAGCTGAAGTTATGCAAGAACCGAGTAATTGACATCATTTACTATTTACATAATTAATATTTTCCGATGTAAGGTTTACGAAGATGAAGTAGTTCGATATTATACTTTGCTGCTTGTCATAATTGCTATCTCCATGTTTTAAACCTTTTTAAATCCTAGGAAAATTAAATACAAAATTAGAACAGGGAGTGATGTTACAAATTCTTAGATTCAAGGTCACTTACGTTTTTGCACCAATTTTACTCTATCCTCAAAATATTCGAGAATAAGAATGATTTTACAATTATACATTGTTCATTCTTGTTACAAATCTTACTTTCATGCTTATGTATGAAAAAAATAAAGGAACAATACAATTAGTTTCCAGTCTATTCAACTGACCAATAGTATGAAAGTTATTATGAAACAACCAATAGTTGTTTCAATAAGGCGAAAATAATGTATTTAAAGAGCGAATACACGACATTATTTCAGTGTTTCAATGTTAAATATAATTATCTTTTCGTCATTTTCAGTAAGACCTAATTTATTTTGAAAGTTAAAATAGTTAAATCAATTTACTTCTGAGTCTCACTTTAAATAATTTTCATTATTGTTTTACGGTTATAAATATAAATGTACCATAAAGACGGTTAAATATTTGTATATTCAAAACCAATATTTGTTAATTCGTATTACTATAACAAGAGTACAATGCATTATTAACTTTATAACTTGGATCGAAGAACAAACACGGAAATTGGACATGAACTTGAGAAAACGAGGAAAGAAGCTTGAGAACAATTAGGCAACGAAATTAAAATTTATGATGTATATTATAGATTTTTAAGAACGTCTTCAATGTAAATTATTCCTTTAAACTAAGATATTGGAAAATTATTTACAGATATTATTTCGCAAGCAAACGAAGCATGTAGTTCAGAGATGTCGAGTTTACATATGCAAATATACGGCTAAATTACAGATTTGGTTTTACTTAAACTTTACTCTTTGCACATAAGTAGCAGTTCTTCAAGCATATTGAGTTACTTTATTTTTCAACATTTTTGTGAGCTCAGTGACTCAATGATACACAATTCATCTTTGATAGGAGACGTTTCTAATCAAATTTTATGCTATGCTAGTTTTAAGTGAACTAGATCAATTTCAATAGCCTTTCGTTTTTCGTATTCCGACATTTTTCATAAACTCCTTTAATCTACGGCATATAGCCATAAGACATTAAACATTTATTTATTTTGTTTTCACCTATTGCCATACTGACATAAAAACATTTGAAGATCAGAAAATACTTGTAACTGCGCTGAGAATTGAAAAATATTCACTTAAAATGCGAGGTCTATCTTGAAAGTAAGAACACAAGTTGTGCTATTGCATTTGATCTGGAAACCAATTGCGAGAAACGGTGGAAGAAAATTCAGCTTTAAAATGCAACACACTCGTGAGTGTACTCCTCTTTCATTGCTGAGTTACTGCAACCAGGAGCGAAACTTGGAGCAGCGATACGCGGTGAAGTTTTCCATAAAAATGAGGAAGTCCTCTACCGAGATGTTCAATATAATCAATACAGTATACGGCAATATTACGTTGTGCAGATCGCAGATTTTATAATGGCACAAAGCCTTTCAGACAGCCGAGAAGACGAGATACGGTCTGGGTGCTCGTCGACGATGGTTGCTGACGTTAATGTTAAGTATGTGCGTGCTTCATTGAACACTGTTTGGTGTTTAACTGTCTGTGTAATTGCAGAATATTTAAAGATTACGAAAACGAAAGTTCATGATGTTGTTACTGACCATTTGTAAATGCGTCGCTCGCTATCAGAGAGTTTTTGACCTGAAAATGCATAACCACGCTTTCCGACCACCAATCAACTCCGACCTATCTTCATGTTATTTCAGTTTCCGAGGATGAAAAGCACGTTCAAAGGACATTGATACAATACGCCCAAAATGCCGTGACGAAAGTGCTAAACGAGACTCCAGAAAATGTTTCTGAGAAGCGTGCAAGCAGTGGAAAAATCACTGGGCTTGTGTCGATGATCAAGGTCATTATTTTGAAGAATATTAAGTGTATTAAAAGATTTTGTAAAAGTATGCTTTGTATACTCAATCTCTTTACTTTCAAAAGAGACCCCGTAGCGTATACCAGGTATTAAACTATTTTATAAATTAGTTTATCACGAGTTACTTTTTAGATCAAAATCAGTTAATCAGCTATAAAAACAACTATGTCACTGGTAGATCGGTAGTGAATCTTATCTGTGTATGAAGTGTGAAATTGGAGTTTCATTTTACTACAGGTTAGTGACAATATTGTTGCTACCAAGAATGTTTTAATCATTCATGTATTTTGTTTTCGGGTTACTTGAACTTGGTACATAGAAAGATATTTTGGGTATAGACAATACTAATCAGTGTTGAAAGATCTTCCATAGATATAATTAGAAAACTGAATTTATATCGGATCAAGAATGATAATTGCCATAAGCAAGTGGTGATAATGATTCCTTCCTTGATGTGTATATAGTATCTATAATAGAGAATATATGGTATCCCAAATATTCACCGCCGTTAAAGGAGTTGTCCCATCCACAGCCCTGTGGTCACATTACTTTAACACGGCAAATAGTAATATTCTTTCTATACGTGGTACTATTGCGAAAGACCTGCCAACTAGGCGATCCTTTTTTAAAGTCCGTAAGGTCATAAATAATTAGACACCAATCTAATACCATAGCACAAAAGGGTGAATTGATAACAAGCCATAGTACGGTAGAGTTCAGAGCAAATGGCAGTCCACAACGTGTGACGTATGATAACGACGACAACTCAGTGGTATTTTTGCACTGCTGTTGATATTAGTTTGTCCAACCCTGTATTTTAAAAAACCATTGAACATACAAATTATTTTGATGTTAATAGCCTGTGTACTTAATGAAATTTCGCTGTTGTAGAATGTAAATAACTGCACGCGTCTCAATGTCTGACTAATGGATTCCTATTGGTCCCCAAAATACAGAGAAAGAGAAAACAAATCACTCAACGAGATGTGTGAGCATGAAAGTGTTTCCTCTCTCCCGGTCTCCTTTATTCTTCTCATAAAAATCGCATATACCAACACACACTGTCATCATATATACGTACATAGAAACACATACTCTGTAGCGATAGCAGAGCGAAGGTCTCGGTGTATGCCGTGACGCATCTCGCTTTCTGCTGATTCACTGTTATGAGTGACTCGATGTCGTGTGGCAGCATTTATTAAATGCAGAAATACAAACCAGCAGTTATGAAGTAACTTTTTTCTCTTGTGAACGTAAACGAAGCACTATGTGTGAGTGTCTCAGTACCATATATATGTATGAGGACTATTTTGCATACGTTCCGTATGGAACAACTGACTAGTACTATTTTCATCTGTAGATAGCAACTGATCCCGAATCTTAAAAATAACTTTGCTTGATATATTTTGAAAATGCAACAGTTTACAGTGATAAAAAATTATGAGATTCTTTTATACTTTATTATATAAACTAGATTGCTTTTCCTCTGATTTTTTTCCATTGGGAACGTTATCTAAATTTATTTCTTGTTATTTAAAGTTATCTCAGAGAATTGATTGACGTTATTTGCAAATATGTATATACAATACAATATTGATTTGTAACATTGTTTGATATTATGCTACATCGTGTTAGCTGTGCTACAAGCATTCTGTAAGTGTACTGATCTTGGAAGAGCACATAAATCTTTCATATCATGAAGACGAATGTTGGGTAATTTTATATTATTATGAAAACGTATGTTCATGATTTCATTTCATGATTGTTATTTTTCAAATAGCTGCTTTAGTAGAGACATAGTGGCTTCTTTCTCCAGGTTTTATTATCTAAATGTTTCTGTAATAGTATTATTATGTACTGAAGAAGGATGAGTAGATACAGTCCATGCCATGTGGAATTTACTTTCACATGAAATTCCTTACTTGATAAGTTAAACGGATGATAAATATTTCAGTCGATATAGTGACATTTTTTAATTAATAGTGATATTTTATTATTTTGGAAACTTGGGTATTTCTTAAGTTGAACAAAATTCGGTGTGAAATCGTATTGGCTGAAGTAATATTTTGACATAGCCCTCAATAATAATATAGGCCTACATCAACTCCAGGAATAATTTTCCTAATATAAAAGATGATAAAAAGACACACACATCCTTCGTACCTTCATAATGATCTTTTGATGTAGTTTCTAATATGTACCGTGTTATGCAAAAGTGAACTAAGCGCCAAATTTTGAAAATCCACGTAACTGCGACGATTGGTTCCTGATAAGCATTAGAACGTTTTTCACAATCGAAAAGAGAGGAAAACCAACACCTTTCCAAAAAAAGAAACATAATTTCACTTTAGATTACGGCTACCTTAATGCTGGACATCAACCTTTAAACGTAATTTTCTTAAAAGTGTGAAAGTGGCGCTTAGTTCGGTTTCGCATGACACGGTACATATATAAAATATGTACAAGTATAATAGTTTTTACAGGTGCAAACCACCTCATATTATTAGTAGTAGCTGTTATACATTGTACCTCTTATATTTCACCCCAACAATGAACTCAATTTTAGAAACAAATGTGTTGTTATATTTGGACAATTTAAATAGTTAATATTTTTCTGACCAATTATAGGGTCTATACCTATTTGTTAAAATTAAAATGCGTCGTAACAGTTTCAATAATTTAACGTTATCTTCATCAGATGTTAACTCCATTTATTTTATTTATTTTAATTTTAATAAGTAAGTATATACTCTGGTCAGAAAAGTATTAATTATTTAAGTAATAGTTCCAGAGTGAAGTTGGAAACTTACCATGCTTTTGCGTTTACAATCCATATATAAATATTTATCAAAATAATGGAAGCGTTCGTGTTCCTCAGCACGTAATCTGTGAAGTTAGATCATTGAACATTCATGCACTTACGGTCTTTTATTGATACTACGTTGGGTGATAGTAAGTAACACGCGAAGTGGTATATAATGGATTCGTGTGCGCAACAGGTCAGACATTGGTGGTCAAAATGGGAGACCTCTCCGAGTTACAAAGATGGCTAATTGTGAATATACGATTAGTTGAAGTAAATATATTTTTAGACTTCCAGTGTATTATGTTATCGAGAGAAACAGTGTTCAAGATGATGACGACATATTCCATGGCAAGACATCATCACAGAAGGCGGAACTGTAAACAGAAACCAAACTTGATGGAAGAATTTACCGAACATTGAAAATAATTGTCTGAAACAAAAGTAGAGATTTTTTGCCTGAAGGAACATTCAGAATTTCAATCCACAACTGAAGCAAATATATTCCTATAATCACAATCCAATGAGAGTTGTATATAACCTCAACATCCATAATTAATTGATTTACGATCAATAGTGTAAAAATATGTTCCGTAAAATCCATGTTACAAAAAACATACATAAGGGATCGCGGTAACTCAATGGTAGAGCTTTCATCTCTGGTGTGTGAGGTATTATTTTGATTCCAGCTTGCATAATTGTACTTCGTTGTGGACAAATACCGTATCTGCGTGTTTTCTCGGTGTTCTCCCACTTCCTCCCACTTTCTACATTCCATCATTTTATTTATTATCATCACCATCTTCTTTAGTCTCGGTGCAGGATTATGGGAAGTTAAACAACAAAATAATCATTCCAGTTTAATGCGTACGTAGTTCGTTGAAATTTAAAAGATAGCCATATAGCAGAGTGGATCAATCAGACTTCTCCTTGTTTCTATGAAGGATTTACATATGGTGGTCGCTTAAAGGACACATACTCCGGACCTCCTAACGCCAACCGTTAGTAGCACAACTCTATGCTAGTTTGTTGTTCTATTAGGTCTATCCTTATTATAAAAGCATGACAATCACGCTTCTAATAATTCACAATCAGGTTAATAGTTGTCGTTAGCGTGTTGCTTTCTAGTTGTTCCCAATAGATGTCGCTAGCACATAGGCAATTTCTAGATGTTTGGAAGGTTTCGGAAAAATAAGTATTTACTCTTAACGGATGAAATACTGTCAGTGAAGATATGAACAATTTATATAACTAGGTGTATTCTATGGAACAGATATTCCCTAACATAGTCTTCAATGCCCCAGCACGCTACAGAAAGATCAGTACAGACGTTTTAAACTTACATCGTGATGAATTTCTAAAGTTACTCAGGTCTGCTTAATCCTCCGTCTTTAGCATCATTGAACTTCTCTCTTCAGTTTTATAGCAACTACTCCAGCCCATATTTCCTGGAGTATCTTGAGTAATGATTTCTGTATCTTTAAAACGTTGATAAATGCTCTTCATCATGTTACTAAATCACTTTATCAGTTTTCTAGCTTTTATATATGAATCATGTTACACTAAAACATTGTTCGAGATCTAAGACTTGGGTGAACTCGTGTTACCCACGAGACATGAGAAAGTTCACTTTTGTCTGGGACGAGACGAAACATTTCTCATTTTGTGAGTAACAATATCTAAGACTGACGCGCTTATTACTTGTAACAATTTGTATAAGAGGAATAATAGTTGATCATATATTGTATATATAGTTTTCTTTCATGATAGTGATTTTTTTCTGTGTAACTACATGGAATATGTGTAATATAGAGTGTCATAGTACAATAAACTACATCACGAGTGCAGAATATGAACTATTTGACAGCATGATTTTAATTATGAAATCCAAAATATGTTAAATTTGGACAGTCTTCTTTTTATATTGCTTTGCATCAGGCCAGTACGACAAAATTAAGATGTCTTATAATGTATACGCTTCTGAGTAACTATGTGTTAGCCATTATATCTAATATAGCTATGCACATTTTTAAACTGCTCTTTATCTTTTAACTCCTTTAGAATACTTATTTTGTTTGTTTGTTTGTTTGTTCATAACTTGTCTAACTGTCATACTGAAGCTTTAGTAACAAACTTTTCAAGCTGACAATAACAGCTCGAAAGAGAAAGAAACAGAGTGAGTGAGAGAGAGAGAGAGACATGGGAATGTTGAGTTTGAAGGAATTCACGTCAGTCTCTCTTCCGGTTGATAAACTGTTTCTGTTGGTGAATTCATAAGCGCTTTTGCGACAACAGAAGAAATTGCGGCAGTCGCTATTCAACTGTTCCTCCTATTGAATGATACCTACGTTACATACAAAGAAGAAGACGAATACTTTTGAGGAGCGCTATCTATATATGTCCGCGAAAGTTTATGTCCATTTATTTGCATTTCTCATCACCACATCCGTAATCAAATTTAAGCTTTGAATTCACTTCAAGTTATATTTTGATTTACTGTGTTTTCTTCTCCACGAGATTATTTTATTTCAATGAAATAAATCTACTTTCAAGCTTTGAGGAAGAAATTGTCCTTAGTTTTCAACGTTATTCCACTTTTCTTGTAGCTTCCTTTGATTTTATAAAGCTAACAAAATAGAAGAATATGGTTTCATTTTCAATACATACATTACGTCTTCTTTATTTTGATAGTTACTATCTTACAACATAGATTTTAAGTATGTCAGATATAAACTGAAAATAACAATATATATAATTCATTTGTAAAACTATCAATAAAATGACAAGAGATTTAGCCTTTCTTTCCTGTGGACCTTAGTTATAATATATTGGGGAAATTCTGACATTGTCGCTTAAAATATATTGGGGGGACAAGTGTAAGAGTATTACAGTGTACATTGTCTATGAGTTGCTTTCCTTATGGAGGATTTAATGGTAGTGTGGCTTTCATTTTGGGAGAGGAAATTGGCATTAATGAGCTCTATTCGTTACTAAATAATACATTTCAGTTTTTCGCTCCTTTTTCCAAACGGTTCGATTGATCATAGTTTACATGATTTCTCCTCTTTGCTTAGCATTTTAGCTTTTGAGGACCCATCTAATACTGATAATACTCACATAAAAGGAAGTGCTAAAGTAATTATTGCTGGTAATTGCCTATTTATGCCAGATGGTGAAAATTTTGGTCTTTTTTTAAGTTTTTCTATAGGATTTTCGTGAATATTGAACAACTTCTACTTATCAAAGTATTGTGTCGCGGTGGTAGCATCAGTTAATAGCTCAGATTATGATTACCAAGTACCAAACTTAGGGATGTAAAATATCGGGATGAAAACTGATATCGTGCACGGTACTTAAGTGTAAATAAAATTGAAATGATCCAATTTTGTAAAAAAAAAAAAAAAAAAAAAAAAAAAAAGTGACTATTTTCAAAGATAAGGCGAAAAGTGTAAGGATTAGATTATGATAATAAAGGTTGAGCACTAGCCTGTGTAACTGGCGTCGTCCTTGTCGTTTGGAATGACGAAGGTATCGTTCCGGCGTGTTTCACTCTCTGGATGATAACTGGAGAAATTAGAGCTAGTTGACAACTGGAACCAAATCTTGTCAAACTGCTAGGGGTGTTGAATCAAATCTGCGATGAACGTAGTTCTTCATCTCTGCTAAAGTGTTTCTGCGGTGGTGAACCCTCAGAACGGTATTTCAAAAGATATGGAGCTGGGCCGTCTCCAATGGTCTGGTATTTCTTTACGCGTTCTTGCATGTATCAAATCTTCATGATGAATACCCCTTGTAAACGTGTCCTCTATGGCTTTGTTTAATCAGAAAACGATGACTCTTGAGATCAGTGAATGAGGAAACACTTCTCTAGGCGGAAGGGAATGCACGAAAGCAGGAAAGGAAACTATTCTTATGTTTATTAGTAGCGTTTGCAATGAGGATATACATGTTTACTGAAACCGTCTGTGAATGTACAACATACATAAAATGTTTTGTTTTAATTAAACTGGTGATATCAATAATTCTAATATATTATATTTGAAGAAATGAAAATAAACTGATTAAGTGATTATAATTAAGTTTAACAAATTATGGCAGAAGTATACATAATTATCGGCCACTTCGCAGTATTTACAGCGAGAGGAAATTACGATAAACATGTATACCAATTATTATTAATGAATTCTAGAAACCCTGATTCATACTACAACGACTCACCAAAGGTAGTCGTCAACCTGGTTCGGTAATGATATAAGTAAATCTTGAGTGGTAGTAATTGTTTACACATAAAAATATCTTCAATAATTATATACACTATTATTCTCACCTTTTCAATCGAAATTACAAGTCGATGATCGGTATTAAATGGTTTATTAGTTGATACTCTTTTAACGTATTTTCACTCAAACTGTCTTGCAAACATACATGTTGATTAGGTAACTATAAACAACTACATAGCAACGAATTATACAATAATGCATATTTTCTTTACATATATTAAAAACATTCTTCTTTTGTTATTTTAAATTAACATTATATCAAGTATATTGCTTGAGTATGAACACTTTCTGCCCAAGGTACAGGTAATTATTAAACGATACAAAGTATCTCGTTGTAATACATGAAACAACGTAAATACTGTAAGTAGTAATTAATCACTGAATAGCATTTTCTCACCTTCACGGAAGTTATAATGATTGTGAACTACGAATATTTAAATATAGCCTATACCAATTTCTAAATAATTCGCTAACCACTTTTGCTAAGTTTCATACTTTTCAAACTATGTTAATTTCGAGTTAATTTTTTCGTGCCTTTGTAACCTGAAATATATGAAAGAGTTATTTTTTTTTTTAAAAAAGTCTATTTATTAGAAACTTTTCTTTGTATTTTTAAGTTTTTATAAACGGCACGAGTTATACTTCAACTGCATATTTTTTTCTGAAACTCTAGTATGTATATAACAGTTCGTAATATTCTTATAGAAAGCAAACTTGAAATACAACACGATGTGTACGTGGAACTCATTTTTCATAAAGAGTTCGTGGAATACGTGGACAGCGAGAAAAATGAAGGTAGAAAAAGGGGGAACATAAGTACAAGGTAGTTCCTACGAGTCTCATGTTGTATCGACAGCCACATCAACGCTTGTAATACATTGCAGTATTAGACTACGGATAATCTTGAAAAACGAACAGATTTTCTTTCGCTGAAATGTGGATTTTCCGTCTCTCTTTTTTCTCTATGTCTTCTAATTTCTTGCAGCCGCTTTATTCTTTTTTCTTTTCTCACCTTTCTTAACATCAAAAAAGCTTCATTTCTGAGGAGAAGTTCAAACATTAATCGCTCCCCCTTCTTTTGTTAAACGATTTATAAAGTTGATGAATTTGGTTCCTTTCTAGTTATGGATAAGTGATTTGTAACTAGTTCTGTCTATACCCAATTCTATCTCCGGTTGTCCACATGCTGACTAAATCTCTTACTATGCTGTAGATTCAACTTTCACGTAAAATATCTTCTGTACTTCAACTAACACTGAGTTAAATGGTAGTATAGATACTGGTTTTCTTTGAGTAGCTTGCACCAGTTTAAGTGTATTTCTGTTCACAACGCTAAGCGTTAAAGTATCAATATCATCGACACAAGTACTGTCAAACTATTGGCAAGCTACTTGTTGCAAGTCTAGAAGCTTCTACTTATCTTGAACCTCCACCAATCCCTTTATTCTGACGCAGAAAAGTAATATTCTGAATTTTCTAACCAGTTTTAGGCCCTTCACAGACTACAACACTGTTCGACGCACACTCGCTAGATCTTACTTCACGCGGGAATATGACCTTTTTTTTTTTTTTTTTAGTCAGAACAAGGGGACAATGCATTTTATATAGTTTGTATGCAATTTTTAAATTGACGTAATACTAACTAATCTGTTATTTTCTTTATCGACAAAGTGCAAGCACATCCATAAAGAATATACTATGTATGTTGCTTGGAATTGGTGGTCCTCCTTGAGCCGCAGACTAAATACGGGGTATAGTCAGTATATTGCTAAATCCGTCACTAACTACACGAGATATTATCTTCATGTCTCGCGGCCTCTCCATATAAATTTCATTATGAAGAGCCACGAGGTATCAACGTTAGGACTAAGTGTTTATAAAACATTATTTTTCATATACATATACCGATTATATACACAGAACATAAAAAAATAACGAAATTTTATAAAATTACATATTGGCCTGGGAGTCTCAATTTGTGACTATGTAAAATATAATTCGTAATTCTTCAATGAAAGTATCTGTATCGAAAGCTTACATTGAGCTCATCTTTCAGAAAGTGTGTCTGGTTGCTGAAAAGATAAATTGTAGCGTTGTGACGTGTCTTCGACACAGGAAGTCACGTAGTACGTGAAGGTCTTTAGTCTTGTTTCTGTACAAAGTTTATGTGATAATTTTCATTGGTGTTCATTGAATGGTCTACTAAAACCAAGTATTTCTCATTGGATATTTTTGTTATCTATAGTAGAGTAGTTACCGAACATCCGATAAATCAAACTGTATGAATAGTGATCACTCATTAATTACTTCACTTTATATTATGAAGTTTAGTTGCCCTAAGGCTAAAACACTTCCATAAGAACATGTACAGTCACTTGCTCAAACTCCTTTATATATGGTTAAACCCAGCTACGTTGACCACCATCGATTTCATTATCAAGTGGCTACATAGACGAATTGCCAACTTAGAGAAAATAATTTCATATAAAGACAAAAAACTACTATAGATTATAATATACGCATTTCTAATACAGTAACTAATTACCACTTACCTGCTAGAGTAGTACATATTTTACAAGTAATGTATAACAAACATTAGTTTTGCAATATCAAAACACTGCAAACAAGTATATATGTTCACTGTTCTCAGACCATGACCTAAACATAACTTTTATGTACTAATTACATATAAAACGCTAGAATAAATTCTTTATTGAGTGTTCAACTTATTCCGTCTATAATGGTAGATAAAGACTACATTGTCAGTTTAAAGATGCAGTTACAGGGAGCCGCAATCACGTGTTATAGAAAGTTGAACAGTAACAATTTCTGCTGTTATATTTGGTCCTTCTTCTTTCATTTTGTAACATGAATCCTTTCTTCACATACTATAAATTTCTTGCAAGTTTCTCAGACTCTAAAGGCTTCCAAAATGTGATGAAAACAAAAGGCATACGTAGCTGAACAATTTCATTGGTATGTTGGACTACCAATTGTCTTGCAATGCAGAAAAATATGAATTCAAAAGCATCTTTTTACACTAGTCAACAACAGACATCAGAAACAAATGAACAGTACCATTGGCTCGTGTACTATTGGAAAAGTTGCTTTCAAGCTTTTTCTTCTCTTGTCTTAGGTTCATTGACTTTCCGAAACATAACAATAACAACAATAGTAAAAAAGTTTTAAAAAGGTTTCTGAGAAGTGAAGATGATCAAAGGCGCTATTGGATGTTTAGATGCTCAAAGTATAGAAATAAATTTACTATTGACTAACTAACTAACTCTATGACCTATTGCACCCGGATGTTCATTGTCTCATTCTGAAAAGCTCTTCATCAACGTCTATCTTCAGCCAACTTGATTCAGATTCTGCTTTGAATTCCTATTCCTGCGAGATCCATCTTCATATTGTCCTCTCATCTGAGGCTTAGGTCTTCCCAATTATCTTTTTCTGATTGAGTTTCAATTAAAAATTTTGAAAGCTTTCTTACATTCTTCCATTCTGGCCACACGACCTGCCTATCTGAGCCTCCTAGACTTAATGACCCTAAAAATATTAAGTAAATGTCATGAATTATACAATTCCTCGGATGAAATTTCCTCCATTACCCACCTTCATTCCTCTTGGGTTCGAGTATTCACTTCAAGATTTTTTAAAAAATCCTTTCAATCTACGATCTTCCTTAAGTAAGAATCCCTGCTTCACAACCATACAGTGCAACGGACATAATTATCATTCTATGTATTTAAGTCTTCAAATTATTTGACAGAATTAGCAAAGGCAAAAGAGTTTGGACTGAATATTAACATGAATCTCCTGCTTTGAATGAAAATTTTATTTCTTCGTCGATATGATTTTGTCTGTCAACATTGATCCTAAATATATAGCATTGTATACTTTGTCGGAAATTTGTATCACTTGATTTACTTAATGTATCCACAGTTTGCAGTATTACAGACACAGTGAATTATCGTGTATTTGATTTTCTCCGCATTTACGTCTAAATACATGTCCCTGTAGGCTTTTAATAAAACCTCTGCTATTTCTCTCAATTTTCATCATATATCTGAGTCAGTTAAAAGCAGTAGCTTGCTATAAGAATAGCAAGTTTGCATAGGAATATCGTTATAAGATAAGACAGTAGCCAACTCACAGAGAAATAAATAATGCCTGTCTCATGAGGTGGTCTTGTTGATACGTTTATACATGACTCTATTCACTGCAAAACTTATTTGATCCAAAATTGACAACATTATATATTCATGAATATAAGCCTTTCAGTTTTTAATTCACTGATATGTTGAAAGTTTTCAATGTTTTTGTAGCCCCATTCCCAGACAATTCGAAACGATGGCTGTAAAAACCAATACACACTAAGTCCACTCTCTACATTGAAGGATTTTGTCTTGTTTATTAAGCAAGGTGACATTTGAAAAATGAAATGAAATCTTTAAGTTTTACGTCCCACGCTTATGCCGGTTAGGCTAAAGGAGACGGTGATGATGAATAATGAATAAACGGTGGAATGAAGAAAGTGGGAGGAAACGGGAGAACCCCGAGAAAACCCACGCACACGGTGTTTGTCCACCACAAAGTTCACTTGGCGGCGGCTGGGATCGAACCCGGGATCCCAACCACCAGAGGTGGACGCTCTACCACTGAGCTACCGCGGCCCCCAAGATGACATTTGAATTTGAGTTTTCCACATATATAACTTTAATCCATATAATCTTATTTAAGTGGCATAATTTTGGGATACAACACTTCAAAATGTCTCTTCATTTCATTTTGCAGAAGATTCTAACCACTTCTCAAGTTATTCTAACATTTCGTGCTTTCATCGAAGATCGTATCTGTGGTTATTATTATTATTATTATTATTATTATTATTATTATTATTATTATTATTATTATTATTATTATTAAACAATAGTTTTGTCTCCCTTAAAATTCACATACCTAACAAGCTTCCTTCCATCCTCAATTATGCTTAAAAATATTATCTTTCCTGTATATGCTATACCATAGTGTCTTGCGTGGGAGACCCAAGTTTCGATTCCCGGCGGGAGCTCATGTGGTTCGGATCCCACGTTAATCAGTAGGTTCCGTCCCTGCTGAAAGGGACGTTAAACCCAAAATCAACCATAGTGTCTTACATCAAATTCATCATATTTCGCATCTATCAGTGCAAGTATTCTACCAAATTGCTGTTAATTAATATTTGTAAGATGTTTTGTCACTATATCTTACTATTTTCTTTAAATTAAAACATTTTTTATTTCATTATTTTATTAATATATTTATTGTTCTGAAAACATTGAAGAGTTTGGAAACATTGCAATTATTTCATATTATGTTCTTTTGTGAAAAGTAATTAAAAGCAAAGATTTTTTTAAAGTTATGTACTATACGTATACCGAATAAGTTAAAACTTTTCAAACAGCCGGATTTGAGACAACATAAAGTTTGGACCTATTATTTTGCCACGAGAGTATTGCTGCCTTGTGACAGAGGTACTCCTATGTAAAGTATAGAATTTGAAGATATTTGGATATATCAAATTATAGTTCTTAAAATGAGCACTTCTTCTTTTTCACCGCAACCATAGGTTGGTAGGCAACATGAAAAATTTTAAAAATTTTCTCTCCCTTGGGAGAGCTGTTTTATACTTTGATAAGGTATCTTCTTCGTAACTGCAGTTAGATATTCTATCATTGGCCTTCCTCTTCCTGATTTTTCTTCTGCCTTTCACACTATCAACATGGTGATCCAATCGGAGTGCCGAATAACGTGGCTAAACGCGCTGTTTCTTTTTTTCCTATTATCTTCATGATCTGTCGTCTTTCATTATCTTCCTTCAGTACATCTTAATTCCTTTTCCTTTCGGTCCATGATATGCGCAACATTCTGTGGCAACACCATATTTCAAATTCTTCCGGCATGAATATTTCAGCTTTTCTCAAAGTCCATGATGCGTAAAGTGCCATGCTCCATAGCAGTCTTAATAAATCGTTTTCGAACGTTCAACGACACATTTCTTGATGTTAGTAATCCCCTTTCCCTATTGAATGCTTGTTTAGCATGTGCTATTCTGGAGCTTACGTCTTTTTCACTTCTTCCGTCTGAGGATATTAGACTTCCTAAATAGAAAAACGTTTTAATGTCTTCGATTCTTTCTCCGTCTAGCTATACATTTGCCCTTTCCTGTCCTGCTCTTATGCACTTTACCATTTTGGGTTTCTTCTTGTTTATCTTCATTTAGCATGTTTTATTAACAGTTGGTCATTTAAGTTTAAAAGTGTTTCCTGCAAGTAGTTTACGTTCTTCACCATCAGTGCTATTTCATGAACAAACCTTGCTGATATTGAGATTAGAAACAAAAATTGTAATATATGTGTTATAGCATAAACAAAACTCTGAAAGATTAGACAACATGTTAGTTTTGTTTCAAAGATATAATCATATGTGCTCAAAGTAATGGCAGAAGGTTAAAAAAAATAAAGTTTCTTCATATTCTGGAGTTCGTTTTACCTTGTTGATATTTTAACGTTTAGAAATGCAAAAGTACCATATTTTCAAGTTATATATATAAGAAATTAGCTATTTCTTAGCATGAATATACTTTCTCTAATGAAAAAAATATGGAATTCTCGCTCCTCTTCTGTTTCTTTCAACGGTTCCTCTATTCTTCTATTTTTGGAGATATTTCTTTCTATTTTCTTCTTTCAAAGATTCCAAGTTCGCAACGCAAATTGGAAAATGTCAATCATAACGCAATTTAAAGGCATGCTGGAAAGTTATTAGGAAACCCCAGCAAAGCTTGTTCCGACAAAGAAATGCTGGAAATTTGTAGATTTTTTTCATAGCTTCTGTTCTCTCTCTCTCTCTCTCTCTCTCTCTCTCAGCAAACCCTTCTCACTCTTGCTCCACCAACCACCTCATCCCATTGATCATTGTATCTCTCCAGGAAACCTAATTATGTAAGTTTTGAAATGTCAAGTCAGATAGCTGTCATTGAATGCTCCCTTTTTCTCTTCGCATTCTATCCCTTTTTCTCATTCATTTCCTGTTGTTATTGGTTTCTTTGGGGGAAAATGAAAAGCCTATTCAAATAATGATTATATAAACTAATTTCTGAGTCATATTATTAGCGAAGTCCCTCAGCATATTGCTTAAAACTTGCTATTATACTCTATATATATTATATACAGGCATTTCCAAGAAATTTAAGATACATATCTCTCTCTCCCTTACAAAATGTATTCTGTTATTTCTAGGTAGAGGTGAAAGAAACAAATTAATATTATTGTTATCTGTTCTCTTTGTATATCAAAATATCTACCTAATAATTGATTTGAATATGGATCGTTCTAAAGAAAACTAAATATTTATTTTTTTAAAGAAAAAACATTACTGTACATAGATGTTTTTGCATAGTTCAAATTAATATAACAAACACCATGGAGTGAAATGAGAAACTTGAAGAAACATATTATTGTACAAATTGAAAAACGATATTTCAACCACGAAACAGGGGTAAAAGTGAAGGGGACAGTGGGGAGATGAAATTGCCCCACTTCCAGAAAATGTCTGTGGCGTCCCTCCACTTCCTAAAAGAAATTATAATGAGCAAAGATAGGCACGGGGAACGGCTTGATATCATGTGTTGCCTCACCTTTTCAGATTCACCTTTTCCTCTGCCACGGAACATTGTCGATAGCTATATATATTACTTCTGTGAAAAGTATATCTCTAAACAGATAAGTCTTCAGGATTTAAACAAAGTGGTGGCCACATTTAAAAGTGGTTAGGAAGTGGATGTGCTGCAGGAATGGATGAGGTGCACCCGATTGTTTGTTAATTGGTTAGTTTAACGTTAATCAGTTCCGAGGCTATATGGGACGTGGACCTACAGCTTAACGTGGAATTCAAATTAACGTTGGATAAACCTGTAGTGTATCCATCTTCATAGGAGAAAAACATTGGGTATAAGATCACCTGACATTTTGAGTTGCACTTTCACCACTTTCGCAAAATATCTTCAGAATAAGAGCACATTGCTTAGTCATCCACTGCTCCATGACTAAAATACTAAACAAATAAAGACCAATTGAAGCTACTTTAATCGAAATGACAACAAACAACAATAATGGTAAAAACATAACTTAGAAACAAAAAAAAATATAAAAAATTAAATTTTAGTGTCCTACATGGAAGACCAAGAGGTTAGCTGAGACCGTGTAGCCTGTAAACTTCTTAGTTACAGCAAGTGACCATCCAATAATGGCAGAATATCTGTGATGATCATGATTGTTTACGTAGAACGAATTACATACGTCTACTTTGTTACAATGATTGGTTTTCATCTCTAATATTTGTGCGTGTAATTTATTCTATCGTATTCTCTTTTCTCAGGTCAGCACCAGCCAGAGCCAGAACCCGTATTCCTAGCTCAGCTGGAAAATCATACAGTCGTTCAAGGAAGGGATGTGTATTTTACTTGCGTCGTGAATCATTTGGGCCCTTACAAGGTAAGAAAATATCTTATGTGTATGAGTTATACTCAAATGAATGCAAACCACAAAACATCTCTAAATTTATCTTTTCCCCAAAATAGCCGATTTCCACATTTTAAGATTTCTGTGGAACAATGATATGTGACATTTTGAATGTTTTGTTGTTGTTTCATTCCATAGAATAGATATTATATATTGTTTTGTACCACTTTCTTTTTACTGCACATCTAAGATCTTGAATCGAAACCATGTGTCATAAATGGGTAATACTAATGAATAAGCTACATCTCGGTTAAAGTATCGTATACGAAAGTCTCGTGTACTCAACTCTGTCTAATTTACAGGACAGTAACTATAAAATATAAATTAATACATTAGTAAGATGTTAGTGACATAATTTATGAAATATACGTAAGTCAATCTAATTTTAATAAGTTGTAATAGGTAGTCATGGTATCTAATTTAGACTGGTTTCACGTTAATAATATTGTATTTCTGAGCAATGAGATGTTGATAGTTAAACAAGTAGGAAAATAAAATGATAAGCAAGTGAGTTAAATCATAGCTTACTTCTAGACGAAAACCAGATACATCAGGCTAAACTTGATATTATACTTAACTGACAAGGGTAAGTGAAGTTATTTACTAATGCAGTGTAGTGATGTTTATCAGTTTATACCTTGTCTAAATGTTAATAATCAAAGTTCATTATTATAAAATAAATATCTATTTAATACGTTTACATTCGTAAGGAAACGAATCCCATTTACTAGTAATCATTACTTTACTAGTAATCATTGTTTTATATTGAATTCCTAGAGCTGGTCATTTCAAACTTCACAGTATCATATATATTTTATTACTTTCGGATAGTAACAGTCTCTGTCTCTCAAGATCCATGATCATTCCATAACGTAACAGTACTGTGATAAGATAGATTAATGCAAGACTTCAGCTGTGTCTACTAAACATAGTTCAACTTGTACGACTTAAACTACTCCTTTCACATGTCTATGGAATTTCTAAATAGCCAATGTATCATGAAGAATTTTATAGAAGATACAGTAAAAGTAAAAATGATGTTATGGGGTGAAAGAGGCTACGTTTCATAGACTACAATAAAACAAAAATTCCTTCGGCAAGACAAAGAAATTTCCTTAGGCTTGTGGTGCACGAAAGCTTTTCAATTTGCTTTAAGTGATCTGCCAGTGATTTGCAGTGCGGATTCCACGCTGTTCTACGTTTCGAGAACTGACAATAATGTTGTTATTATCAAAGTTCATTATGAGAGACTCAAAGAGAAGCATTTCTTATATGAATGCCGACAAGGAAGCAACGGAATGTGATTGCTCGATGGAGAACTTCAATCAGCTTCATTTATGGCCTTATTCTGATTGGTTGTTTTAGTATAACAACTACTAACTGATCTAATCGATTGTCGTATTGTCTAACTCGGCGTGAAATTTTCCTGGTTGTTGCTCGAAAACAACTATATTTTCATCCAGAGCCGTAAAAAGTAGGGGGCGAGCGGGGCGCCGCCCAGGGCACTGATAGAAAGGGCTCGTCCAATGAGCAAGGAGAAAGAAAAAGTGTTGTAAATGAGTAAAAGACGCGTCGACCCCAGAAAGTAATGGCGCCCTATTAGATCAATATTATTGTCGGTTCTCAATGAGATACGTAGATTTCTTAAAAATTTTCTTACTCGCTTCGCTCGCAATCTAAAAAATTAAATAAGAGTCACAACAACCTTTTACTTATTACTTAAAGTTATAATATACGATTTCTGAATGATGATGTGATGTATAAGGTGCCGAGCAATGACTTATAGTTTACGCAGGAGCATTTTCAAAATCAGAAACGGCCAAAGTCTGAAATACGTGTTCGGTGATTTGATGGTGATAAGTTTGCTTAGTTTATCACGCTTTTCTCCACAATCGAATTCATCACGACCGTGAGAACGAAAATATGAAAATTAGAATAGTAAAGAGACATATGAAAGCCTCTGTTTACGCGGGAATATTAAAAATGAAGGTAAACAAAAGGAATAATAACATTTTTCAACTTGAAGTAGTTGCAGAATAGGGGATTAAGGGGTCAAAACTTAACCCAAAGACTTTAGACTTTTTCAAACACTGATCACTAAATTCCATTGACGTATGAAATACTTCCAATTTGAAGGAAGTTTTGGGATAATTTTTCAACTTTTTTGTATCGTCAGGATATTTTTTGTGCACACGTGTCTAGTCACGATTTTTAACAATTAGAAGCATACAGTTTCTAATGCATTGAAATTTCATTCCTTATCGATAGTATGAAATTTTGTAAATAGTAGTAAACTTCCTTAAGTGTTCTCCAAGTGGATTTGTATACAACCAAAGGCACTTTTGTCAAGCTTAACAAAACGTCCAAAATAAGACTCTTGAAAATAGCTCTTACTTGCGAAAGAATACATAATGATCGTTTTTGTTTGTTGCAATAGTCTTTCCAACCAGATTAGTAAAAATTAATCATAACATAACAACAAAAGCTGCTTTTCTTATATGTAAAAAAAATCTTGGTAAGATGAATGTAGAGGGTGCCGAATTTTACTTCGCCCCGGGCGCCGGGCTCTGTTTTCACGATACAAGGAGACCTTCAGTTCTTATCTTTGGAAGTTCGAAACTAAAAACTTAATGTAAAATCCCAAAACTTACAAATAACCGCTTTTATAATTAAGAAGGATGCAGAATGGGAGAAATACTTTTTATTTAAAGACTAGTAACTTTAACTATTTCGCCAACTATCAACTAGGCTTCATCAGACTACCTGTGAAAGTATCTGATGGAAGTATCTCTAAAGTAGAAAGATATTGTTTGACGAAGTCAAAGTTCATAGTTGGCGAAATGGTTGCACGTTATTAGTTTCTAAATAAAAAAATATTGTATTGTTCAGCAAGTAGCTTAATCGAAATCAAAACGGGAGCCTTTCTTTGGAGTTCTCATTTGTAAGAAGATTTTATTATTAAAATATCTGTCATCATTAAACCCAGTAGACGCTCTTGACAATAAATATATTGTACTATTGACACCAATAGAACATTGTAAAAGATAATGACTTCGTTAATGTTTAGGAGTGTAGTTTAAAACACTGAAATGCTGAATTCTGAAAACGTTTCAAATCCTTCTCGAGAGTAGATTCAAAATCTTGAATGAGTCTGGATTTGTTTCGGGTGTGCTTTGTAACTTTTAGGATAGTTTATGATATTGAATGACAATATGCTATAAACTTACAGAATACTTATAGTACAATACAGATTTTGTATTTGAACTAGGTCATCACATTATAACTCCCACAATTAAAAATCACTTCTGCCTGTACAGGAGATTATCAAGTTAGAGTGTTCTCTCACTTTCATGTTTTTTTAAAATTCACACACTCAGCACCCGTGTGATGAGGATGCTGAAACTGACTCCATATGTACTTTACAAATAAACGTAGTGTAAACATTATTTTCCAACACATTACCTCAATTGATTTGTTCTGTAAACACATGACAAATCACTTAGAAATGGTCCCATTTTAAGCTTCAGTTACAGCACTATGTTTCAAGAATGTCCATTAAACCGCTGTTTGAAATCCCAACTCTAACTGTGGACGTTCAACAAAGCATTCAGGGGTATGGACATTACTTCATTAAATGCAACGTAGAGAGAAAGAGGAAGAGAGAAACAGAGAAGACACACATACACACACAGAGCGAGAATGTGAACAGGTGTGTAACCGTTGGATACTCTGAAACCTGCTGGTGGAACAATGTTAAGCATGGAGTAATTAAAGGAAAAGGGACAAAATTTCCATTATATTACAAGTTCTGATTTTAGTTTTCTTTCTGAAAAACAGAAAAATAGTGATATGTTGCTATACTAAAAATTTGAATACAAAAAATGTGTTTGGTTTGCTTTATTTTATTCTACCCATACTCTGTGTACTCGCAGGGATCTATTTACTCAAAGGTGAACCTAATATTACGTTTTTGGCAAAGATAAAACTAAACTTGCTATATTTGTAAAATATTTTTACGAACATGTGTGATTACCGAAGAAAGTCTATATCATATGTTTTCGATCATTTTTACCTGCTGCGCCTGCTTTTAAAACCTGTAGAATCCTGTATTTTTCTAATTCACTTAGTGTTATATATGGTTATGATTCGTGTCATTCTGAGTTCGATTTACGTTGAGAACATATTGAAGAAGTGATCTTCTTTGTTTATTTTATTACAATTTAGCGTTCTCTTTTAACATAGAGGCTATGAAAGACGTAATAACAATAATTTGAATATCATTTAAAATGTTAAACAACGAGAATGAATATTACAATGCGAAATGTTAAAATTATGTTTGTTAAAAAAAAAAAAACTTCATAAGGAAGCTATCTACTTCTGCAGATATTGCAATCTTGACGTACCGTATTGCTAAAGATAAATGTTTGTTTGTTTCTGCATATTTATCCTTGCAGTCACTACACGTAGAAAGCCCCCTTTGTAACATAAGATTAGGATTAGGAATTATATTTCTGGGCTTTCGACATCTATGGCCATGTTAGCCCGTCATGTATGAATAATGACTATCACACTATCCGAGGAAAGGAAGGAAGGAAGCGGTCTGGAACCTATATATTAAGTACCATTCAGGCATTTGCCTGGTGTGAATTTGGAAAACCCAGGAAAACCTCACTTAGGATGGCTCGCCTGGAAAAGCTTTTACATTTTTTGACCAAGTGATACCATCGCGAATCGAATTCCGGTTCGCTCGTAACTATTAGAGATAAGACAAAATTCAATGTCCCGAAACTTGATTTTGAAAATGAATAATGGCAACTACTATATCCCTAAAGGTGTACCAAAGTGAATTGTTCAGCAAACTTCACCAATCAGAGAAAATAATCAGCTTCAAATTGGACCGATTTGAGAAAATAATTCAGAAATATTCAGGGCTATTCAGAGGAAGTAATAAAAAATTTCCAGGACCGATTTGAGGCAAGAATTTAGAGCTATCAAGACGAAAATAGATCACAGTTGAGTTTATAGTGACGGTGGTAAATTTTATTGTCTAATTCGAGTGTAGAAGAAAGCAATAACTTTTTGTATGCTAGGCCGTCCTGTAGTAACTTATCTTCTAGTAATAATCATAGTGAATAAAGCGAAGGGTCTTTCAATTTAGTGATTCTTCTAAACCTTGGGTTTCGTTGATTTATTGATTTATATGTTTATGTTCTGTGTCGACAGAGAGGTTATATAATACGAGACCTATTGTTTAGAAAGAAGGATCAGAACCACTATGGTGCATTTGGTGCTCTTCCAATGGTAATCAAACCCTTAGCCTCGTGCACTAAAGGAACAGACACTAACCACTAGATTACAGAGAGGTTACTCTAAATACGCGGAGTAAAACCTAATAACTTCATAATGAGGGAGTAAACAAGTTCATTATTCAGTGAACAAAATCAGGAATACTGAAGCACTTACTAACGATTTGCAGTGGAATTAAGATAATGGAGAAGCCAGAAACTTTAGCTGACACTATGGGCAAACCGACACCTTCTGAGGAAATAATGCCGAGTCAATTTTGTTTGTTTATTCAAGAAACAAACAAAATAACAAGTATAACCTATCGTACCAAGTACGAGAAGTAATAAAGATGTGGTCAATTACAACAGGAAATAGTGATAATGTTCTATCGATATAGAAATAGATGGTACTTCAGCAATGGTGTTCAAGTTGAATCCGAACATGGTCACGTACCGACGTGCTGTTGTGAAAACAATTGTGAAATATAAATAGTTCATGAAGTAACTAAATAAAAGGAATTCCTTGGTGTACAAAAGGAAGAAATTAAGAGGATCTGGTTACAACAAACTGATAAACTAAGTACTAAGAGAATCTTGTACATACATTTTAAAGGATGATTTCGAAGTTCAGTGGTTTCTATGTTAATCTTCATGTTCGGAACAAATCACTTTAAAGACATGTTTAACATAACAATAACTTTAAATATAGAAACAGAGGCAAATTAATACCATATTTGTTTAACAAAGAATTAAGGTAATAATAATTTTGGAAATCATAGTACGTATTAATGAACAGACATGATACGATTACACTTTCTATACAGTTTAACGAACCAAATATATAATATTTTTTTTTCATTAATAGGCTACTATAATTTCCAAAATTGTATATAACATTTCATTCTATAATATCATGAAGGTAAAACATTTGTACCAAGCAGTAGTACATATTTTCTACCATTCACATTATGCAGTAACGGTTTTGTTAATCATGCACTGAACTAAAAGAATAAATTTAATAGAAGGAATTGACCATTTTGCATCCTTTCCTCCAAATAAAAAGAGACATTCTTTAATATACAGACAAACTATTTCGCAGTTGTGAAGATTTTCTGACAATTTTTTTCATTTTAAAAGTGTCCAGGACAGCATTTTCCTCTTGCTATGTTTTCTCTTTTTCTTCCTTTTCTTTCTTTGTTCCTATCTGTTCATGGGGACATGATAAAAGATCGTAACACAAATTGGAAACGACGTGTGCAGGACTATTGATAAAAGGCTTTCTGACCCAAAAGCTCAATAAAATAAAAATAAGTATATATATATATAATACGAGACCACCAAGCAACCAGCCAACTACTGTACTTCACTTCACTTTTACGAGGTTTGCATTCCAGATTTGATGGCGCGAAGACATTCAAAGCCAACCAAGCCATGCCCTTCTCTGTCCAGCGCGGTCGACGTTATTCAATTTTTTATTCCACTTCCCGCCCGCTATTCTTTCTTTTGTATTTTGCTCGAAATGAAAGGAGCAAGGAAGCCACGCAGGCAGACAGAAGAAGTGGAAGGGTGAAGATGAGGTTTGGTTTGGGAAGGAAAGGTTTTACGCCTAAGTTTCAAATAAAATTCAAATCTTTTTCTTGACATTGGTAGATATTTGATTCTTTTTTCTGCCGCTAGAAGCCACTTTTCAAGAGAAGTGTTTCTTATTTATTTTTTTTTACTCCTCTTCTATCAACTTCGCAGCTACTACGATCAACCAATATATGTATAAGTATGCATACAGAATTTCACCGGGATGATTTCCTACAATGGACATGCTCTGTAGAATAAGCCTAGTAAATTGGATTTGTCTGTCGAATGTTTTGGTAGTGGAATTCTCTTTGCATAGTATATACTGTGACAAATCAAATCAATGAAAAAGAGAGAAAGGAAAACTAACTATGGTATTGTAGACTTCTACAGAAAGGTGCTGTTGTGTCGTTGAAAACAACACAAGGTTAAATTTCGATACTCTGTTTAGAAAGCTACTAATTTGTGTTTTCATATGCAGTATTATTGACAACCATAAATTTGTTTAAAATTTCTATTTAAACTATATGAAGAGGGCATTCTATTGGACTTGATTTAAACTCCATCGACACGAGAACTTAACAAATTGTTTTTCTGTATTATTACTTTCTTTAATATTTTACAAAAACACAACATAGAAACTTAGAGATTATTTTCAGGTTTATCAGAACAATTTTATTATACTACATTATGTTAGTTGTTTATTTGTTCTACTATTTGATAAGGATAAAATCTCTTAATCAGAATATTGTCTATGCTTTTACTGAAGATGTTGTTGGGACTCATGCATCAATATGAAGTAACTGATCGTGTGCCTTCTGTAGCATTTAATATTACTGCTACATTTGCTATTTTCTATCAGGTTTGAAAATAACCTATGGACAAAATTCGTGTTTATAAAGTAAAGCAAGAAAAACAACTATTTATGCTTTGTAAGGTTGACGTTAAGACATACTCTGCATCTGGAGTTGCTGATGCGACGACGACAAAGAATGCTGGTGATGCCATCCAAAGCTACAGGAATAAGCAATAGAACGTCTCGAAGTGGTTCGACAGATTAAAACAATTGAGGCGTAATTTCTCCATCAATAGGTATACAAAGCAAGATGGATGAGCAAAGTTGGGAACAAACTATAGGGAATGTTACTTAGATGTGTTTGGCGAATGCACTGGTTTTGTGAAGATCTGTAACTGGTGAAGTTTCACGAACTGTAAGTGAATACTGTTGCCCACACTTATGAAACTTAAGAATCTAAAACAAATAGATGTTTTGATGTCGCGAAAACTAAAAATCAAAATGAATATAGAATTTTTGATTGAACGCAGGCATCATACATTATGTAGTTATGTATACACGACTCCAAAAGTGCATTACCACCTACAATTCTCCTTTTCCTGCAATAGCAGGCAACCCAGAAAGACCGGCGGTTGGGTTGGTTGCGAATTCGAAAGGCGTTGGACTAAACCTCAAATTTGTCACAAATATATCAGTGTGGCAAACTGCAAATAAGGGAATAAAACAAATTGTTAAGAGTGACAATTTTATTATTGTGACGGAGTTGGATGACATCAAAAGTTACAAAATGACTTACTTAAGCAGTTCAAACAAGATGAATGGTAAGAAACAGATATCAGAAGAAAGCATTTCTCTCTTTCCCCCCATCCCACCCAAAAAAAGAAACTCATAAAAAGAAAAAGTTACATAATATAAAAGTTTCATATAAAAGCCTAACAGCACAAAAACAAATATCTACACGAAACAAAAAAGAAACAAACACAGAATAGGGGACACCAGTGGCGTAGCAGACTTGCGGCCCTCCCATGGAAGATAAAGAGACGGGACCCTAGCTGTAAACCCCATTGTTATAATAATAATAATAATAATAATAATAATAATAATAATAATAATAATAATAATAATAATAATAATAATAATAATAATAATATTATTATTATTATTATTATTATTATTAAAAAGTCGTTTCCTTTTCTAAATCTCTGACTCTGACTCAGTGCATGAATGCATATAGCGATCATGTGTGCACCTTTTGTCAATTAGCGGTCCCAAAGGCCAAAAGGGATGGAAATCTCCAAGAGAGAAGCAAAAAAATTTCTTATGGTAAATTCTAGTTCAAAGTTCGAAGTACTTGCTTTTGCACGTGATTTTTTGTTTCTTTTTTCAAGGAACAAAAAGGTTCTGGTGCCTAAGAAATTACATCATATAATATTGCAAATTTGCTAGTGGATGTATTTACATTGCAATGTTTGGTAATAAAGATATTATGATTAGAAAACAATCTTGCAATAAGTAAGTTTAATTTCTTCATCCATCGCAAGTCTTAGGGGACCTTTATACCTCACCTCCCCACTCCCCGAATATCGATATCGAAAATTTAGAATATATTCATGTCTATATATTTGCGATATCGAATGTTAATATATGATAATATAGATATCGATGATAGCGATATATCGACATATCACAGGCCCAGATTCCGAGAAGTGATGCTTGAAATATACTGGAACCAACAATCAAATTCTAAATAAGTTTTCCATTTCCGTATCCAATGTTGAGGGGGAAGGGTGGGAGTCTACTTAGCTAAACAGGCCATATCAATTATGTTCTTAAATCAGCCATTACACCCGCTATTGTCAAAGTGTTAAGTCAGCCATTGTCAGCGAGTTACCCCAGTTCCATTTGGAGTTTAAATTGGAAACCTGAATTACAAAACATCCCAAGTCCACTCTTTTTCTTCGTATTTTTCGTTTTCTGTTTTCTATGTTAGCACCTATGTTTCAGGGCTATTCACTTGCATAATACGTAAGTCCAAATCAAAACTTTTTAAAAAAATTCAAAATAATTTCAGCTAAACAGAATAGCATTCCAAGTATAATCTTTTTGTCTTTCTTCTAAAAACAAAAAAAAGTACTCTGGTGGACTTCGGATGTTCTGCAATTCAGATCTTCAATTTTATTCACGGTCTTTATCCATCTTTAACTCGCAGGCTCATTGCTTTCGTAAAAAGCATTTGTTGTATAGATTAAAATCAAAAATGAATTAATCTATATTCTTGGGAACTTACTGTTGCACCAACACACATATATACAAGGTGTAATATAAAGGTACGGCAAAATTTCAGGGGTGGATTCCTTATGGGTAGACAAGCAAAATCGTTCATATGACCATATGTCGGGAAATGTATCATTACAGAGTTACGGCCATTGAGCCGCCTAATGGTGGAAATAGTCATATTCTGATCGCTCCTTAATGTGACTCAATTTAAACCTCAATAGCTCAGACCCTAATTAACCTAGTAAGATATTTTTGGAATCTATGTATTTCTAAAGGACGATGCTTTCCGCCTATATATATAGGGTGAGTCAAAAGGCTTTGGACACCTGCATAAGTTTTAAAATCGACGGGAAAAGTAAAAAGTGATGATGGGAAAAGAGGTTTGATGAGGGGCTGCAACTTTTGGAGTGTATGTCATTCATGGCCGCCATCTTGAAATCTGCCATTTTGGATTCAAGCTATTTTTCTAAATGTGAAGAAGGTGTACGTCACATCAAATAACACTAGCTTGAGCTCAGAAAATTAGTGGTGTAATCTTGTACAGTTTAGAAGTTATTAATGTTCAAAAGTGGGAAATTACCTTGTAACTGACCCAGTTCTCTCTGTTCCAGGTGATCTAAAATAGGTCTGACACGTGAACAGAAGATCGAAATCATCCTTATATCAGTGGAACGCAGCTACCGAACAATAGCAGCTGACTACAACCGACGGCACTCAGACAGAGAACCGGTATCGCACAGCACGGTGGCTCACGTGATCACCAAATTCCGAGAGACGGGCTCTGTTCAAGATAGGGCACGTAGTGGGCGACCAAAGACTGCCACCAATGAGGAAACTGCAACGGTGGTTGTTACGTCATTTGTGAAAAGTCCTAAACGAAAAACCCGTCGTGTGTCCCTAGCATGTCCAATAAGCCAATCCTCCGTTGTCCGGATATTGCACGCCAATCAGAGGCATCCTTACAAGTTGCACATGCAACATAAACTGAACGAGGATGACCCTGATCGCCGGTTGGAGTTCTGCGTGTGGGCTACTGAACAACACGAACTGAATCCTGCGTTTGTCAAGGGCATGCTGTTCAGTGACGAGGCGTATTTCACTTTGAACGGGGAGGTTAATCGACATAATTGTCGATACTGGTGTGACGCAAATCCGAACTGGGTTGACCCGAGTCGAGAACATAGTCCAGCGAAGGTGATGGTGTGGTGTGGCATATGGGACACCCGCATCATTGGGCCATTTTTCATTTACAACACCTTAACTGCACCACAGTATCTGATGCTGTTGCAGGATTTTGTGTTCCCTGCCACACTGAACGCTGATGGCATTTTCCCATCTTATTTTCAGCACGATAGAACCCCTCCACACTATAGACTTGGTGTCCGTCAATGGTTGGATGAACAACTGCCACGGAAGTGAATAGGTCGCCGTGGTCCCGTGGAGTGGCCGCCCAGATCCCCTGACTTAATGCCCCTTGATTTTTATCTATGGGGACATCTTAAGCAGATAGTGTATGCTGAGACAATCCGTGATTTGAGACACCTGGAGGAACGCATCCAACAAGCCTGTGACCAAATTTCAGGAGACATCTCCTCCGTGTGCAGTCAGAGTGGTTGCGGCGACTACAGTTGTGCATTGCACGGGATGGCCAACACGTAGAACATGTGTTGTAGCATTCAGTATCAAGATAATTTCCCACCTATTAACATTAATAACTTCTAAACTGTACTAGATAGGAAAAACAAATTACACCACTAAATTCCTGAGCTCAAGCTAGTGTTATTTGATGAGTCATACACCCCTTCCCATTTAAAAAGTGACTTGAATCCAAAATAGCGGATTTCAAGATGGCGGCCATTAATGACATGCACTTCAAAAGTTGCGGCCCCTCATCAAACCTCTGTTCCCATCATTACTTTTTACTTTTCCCGTCGATTTTCAAACTTATGCAGGTGTCCAAGGACTTTTGACTCACCCTGTATATTTTATGTATGTGTGGGAGTACCACGGAGGACTGGGAGGGTAACTACTTGTTTTTTAATTGATTTTTGCATAAGCATTTTGGAGATGGCGTTTCTTGGGGATACACTCATAAAATTCATATAAGCGGAAAGCTTAATTTTTGCAGAACACATTGCTACTAAAATTACCTTCCTATCTTAATCAGAGTTTGATATATTGAGGTTTAAATTGAGTCACATTAAGGAGCGACCAGAATGTGACTATTTCACACCATTAGTCGGCTCAAAGGCCGTAACTCTGGAACGATGCATTTCCCGACATATGGTCATCTGAACTTTCTTGCTTATCTACCAATAAGGAATCCACCCATGAAGTTTTGCCGTACCTTTTAGTTACACCCTCCATATACAAGATCCGTTTTGTTGATTTACGAAATCACTCTTTTTTCCTCAATCAATTTACAAAACGGGTCTTGAATGAGGTGGTCGCACTAGTAATGACATCCCGTAGCGTCGTTACGTAACACACACAGTATAAATAAAGCTAAAAAAACACAAATGTTCTGCCGCAGATAATTCGGTAAGGTGTCTGCTTGTTGAGTGGGCAACCCAGATTCATAACACGGCTTCTACGGTTTGCTTTTTTTTCCTTTCAAAATACATTTCTATATGTTTATATTTCTTCTTAATAATTAATTTCTTGCAATCTTAAATTAGTCGGGGTTAAGTAGTCAGAAGATTAAAATACATGTATGACTACTTTATCCGTGTGTGTGTGTACTCATATATGTATCTTTACATATTTGTTTCTTTCTTGGGGCCGCGGTGGCTCAGTGGTAGAGCGTTCAACTGGGGTGCTTGGGGTCTCGGGTTCGATCCCAGTCCTCGACAAGTGAACTTTGTGGTGGACAAACACACCGTGTGCGTGGGTTTTCTCGGGGTTCTCCCACTTTGTTCATTCCACCATTTCATTCATTACCCATCATCACCGTCTCCTTTAGCCTAACCGGCATAATCGTGGGACGTAAAACTCAAAGATTTCATTTGTTTCTTTCTTTCAACTAGTGTTGCCACGAGACGAGACAGAAACCTTTGATACGAGACACGAGACGAGACAGACTACTTGTTCCGTCTCGTTTCCAAGACGAGACGAGACGTCTCTTGAAATGCCTCGTATCGTGTCATGTCTCAAAAATGCAAAGACAGTTTTTGAAATTGTTTAAAAATTTATTAACTCGGAATAAATTATTGCCTTCGAAAGTATACCAGCGTTTTTTTTCAAATGAGGACTATCCTAAAAGAACAAGGAAGACCTAAAGTTATTTTTTTAATGATTCTTACAAACAGCTTTTATTTCCTTTTTCTAACCGATTCAAGTTTAAATATTTAGTGATACTGTTCCAGATTCAAGTAAAATGTTAAACCATTCTTTGAGATCAGTGTTTCAGAAGATTTCATTCCGAGGGCTGGTGGTTATATCTATGTATAAAAATCTTTTATAGAAATACAAGTTCTCTTAATGCCAGTTTCATCAGCAACTAACCATTGTTTCATGAGTTTTCTCGTTCCGAACAAAGACAAAAACGTGTAGGCCTTTTTCTGTACTGAGTTTGAAAGGATGCTGGTTTGACAATAAAATTTAGTTTCGTTTTATTGTTTTATGATGTTATTCGAACCAAAGTCATTTTTGAAATCAGAAAGTCACATAGGCCTTCTTATTTTTTGAAGTGGCGCCAGAGGCTTTGAAAAAAGGATTTCAGAATAAGTGGCGAAGGCTTGCCTTTCGACTGTACCGACGATATTGACAAATATTCCTGTCGTAATAATTCATTACTGGAAACCATTGGCGCCCGAAGAAATTTTTAAGGGGGTCATCTCCTTGATTGCTATATTACGCCTGGTATTTAATATACGTAGTTTGCTATATTACACATATATTTTCGTGAGCAAGGGGGGCCGGGCCCCTTCCCCCTCCCTTCGGGCGCCCGTGGTCGAAATTAAGTAGTCGTTGTTTTAAGCAGTGTTTCTTCCAGACATGTTTTTGGGGTGCTGCCCCCTGGAACTCTGAGAGTGCCCCCGACGGGGAGACCAAAATAATACATCTATAATAGAATAATATCAGCAGTACCCCCAGAATCCTAAATATAACTCCCAGGAACATTTTTTCTGAAAGAAACACTGATTGGAAGATTGTAGTCGTGTTGTGTGTTGTGCTGATAACCAAACGAAAGTGGTTAAAAGCTGTAATTTTAACCCCTTTGTATAACAGCTCCTTTTTGTGGGCCTCATCCGTTCTAGTGTTGCCACGAGACGATTCATTTCTCGTGTCTCGTCTCACGAGACGAGATATGTGACGAGACGGGACAGCTTCAAGTCTTCTCTCGTCTCATCTCGTGAAAACACTACTTTCGACCATGTGGGTCACTGCCCCGATCTTGGAAATGTCCTCGAAGGGATTGTGCTAGGAATAACAGATTTTATTCGAACTAAAGGACTGACTCCAATGCAACATTGTTCCAATTTCGCCTATTCGCAATGCAATGGAATAGACAAACATACGTTTATATGATTACGTGAAGGCGTTCCCGTGTTCGATTCCTGGTGGGGGCACTCGGTCGAAAAATTTAAAAGTTTTTCAGGCCAGTCACCCTGAATGAGATTTTCCTTGGTTTTCCACATTCACACCAGGAAGATGCCAGGGTGATACCTTAGGTTTCAGATCACTTCCTTTCTTCCCCAATCTTTTCTTCCTTCCCTTTCCCCAGAAAGTGTGTTCGCCTAGAGACGTCATCCCTCGAACGTGACGGGCTAAATTGTCTCAGATGCCGAAAGCCCAGAAATCTAAATCCTAAATCCTAAATTTACAAGGTTACTTCTGGGGAACATTGTTCTTTCAAAATATATTTCTATATGTTGATATTTATTATTATTAATTGTTTTCTTGCATCTTTCCTACATCATTCTAGATTAGTTGCCATCGGTTAGTTTAGTCAGATTATGTATAGTTAAGTATGTTTACCGTTTCTTTTCTTTTTTTTTCAAAATACATTCCTATCTGATCACATGTATTGTTAATAATTTATTTGTTGCATTTTTAATAATTTATTTCATACACACAACAGATAAAACAACTCATACATTTTAATTACACAGTACATAGTTCTTTGACATGGAGGGAAATCTCCTTTGGTTATAGGAACATATAGTATTACCAATGGGGATTTACCTCATCCCCCTTGTAATTCGCACACCGTCAACAGATACAAAACATTGTTGAACATTTCTCGAACCACCTCATCACACTCCTGGCCTTGTGACATGGTGCATTATTTTGTCGAAAAATGCCACTACCGTTGGGAAACATGGTCGTCATCAAGGGGTGTACGTAGTCTGCAAGCAGTGTGCGATACGCGTCAGCCGTCATTGTGCCTTGCTCAAGCTATACTAGATACATTCTCACGTGTATGTTCCCCAGAGCATTTATTATTATTATTATTATTATTATTATTATTATTATTATTATTATTATTATTATTATTATTATTATTATTATTATTATTATTATTATTATATTTGAAGTACAATCAAATATCACGACATTAATTATTAGTTTTAATTAACTGAATTGAGCTGAAAATTAAATCTTGATTTCGAATGATTAACCATTAAGTCTATGCGTTCGGTACCCTTCTAAAGTAATAAATACTGGAATTGGTTTCAAGGCTGTTTCTGACTGAATACTTTCTTCAAAATAATATTAAAAATTATAGAAAGATTTTCGAGACATTCGAGTCGAGTCGAGATTTTTACGAAAAGTCTCGACTCGACTCGTGTCTCGGCTCGAAAATTAGAGTCGAGAAATAAGTTTGTCTTGACTCGCCTCGAATTTTACAAAGTGTGTCTGAACTCGAATTCCAGTCCAGATTCGAGACATGTCTCGACTCGTGCGCATCCTTAAATATTCATATTTTAAATGTGCAATACTACCTCGCAGAAAATGACCCCGAAGTTAATTTACTAAAGCCAACTTTCTTCTTGTTAGATTAGTGATCGTGGTTTAGGCTTGATTACGTAAAGTCAGACATGGTTATGTATGTTTACACTTTCGTTTCTTTCTTTCAAAATGCATTGCTATCTGTTCCCATTTATTATTAATAATTTATTTCTTGCATTTAGTAGTAACTATCAGAAAAACCATTATTCGCGTGGTGGCTGTATTTGGAAGTCAACGCCTGTATTAGTAGTAAATGAAATGAAATCTTTGAGTTTTACGTCCCACGGTTATGCCGGTTAGGCTAAAGGAGACGGTGATTATGAGAGATGAGTGAAATGGTGGAATGAAGAAAGTGGGAGGAAACGGGAGAACGCCGAGAAAACCCACAAGCACGATGTTTGTCAACCACAAAGTTCACTTGGCGGGGGCTGGGATCGAACCCGGGACCCCAAGCACCAGAGGTGAACGCTCTACCACTGAGCCACCGCGCCCCCCTCCTGTATTAGTAGTATCACCGTTGATTTCAGCGAGTGCGAAAACTTTGGATTTGACATTAATATCGGCCATTTTGGATTATTTTTACATGTCAGGTATCCCCTCCGGCACCCCGACCCGCAACTAAGTGGGGTTAATTTGGAAGTTAATGCAATCGGAGTTTCACCATTGATCTCAGCGACCGCCAAAACTTTGAATTCGACACTAATATCGGTTATCTTCTACTACTTTTACATGTTCCTGTAAACGTCTCCTGAGACTTCTTGGTTCGATTAAATAAAAAAAAAAAAAAAAAAAAAAACGCTTCGTCTTGATCTGGAACCTGGGCCAAGGTACTCAAGATAAAAATTTGGTAACTCTCGGTCCTCTCGTCTGGTTTCCAGGCAGCACACAGATACATACAGACAGACAGACACACAAACAAACTTTTTATTTTATTTATATTAGATTAGGTGTATTTCAAACAGTGTTTCTTCCAGAAGTGTTTTTGCGGGTACTGCCCGCCCGGAGCTCTGAGACTGCCCCCCGGAAGAGACCAAAATAATACGTCTATAATATAATAAAAAAATAGAAAGTTATCAATAGTGCCCCCGGAATACGAAGTGTGTTCCCCCGGAACATAGTTTCTGAAAGAAACACTGATTTCAAACACAACAGATAGAACCAACGGCGCCGACTTTCCAAAATGTATGTGGGTGCATATAAATGCGGGACGTGTTATATATTTTCAGGGAAGTCTCGATTTTTTTTATTGATTTCTTTTTAGTTAAAATCTTTTATGAACACTGTCATAAAGGGCTGTGCTGTGATAAAGTAAAATATACTGGTAATATAAGGATAAGTTGGGACTGTCCTAGCTCAGTCGGTAACACGGCTGACTTAAACGTAAAGAAACAGGTTTAAACCCGGGTTCAAGTTTAATTACTGTAATGCATATTCCCAACATATATAATCGTGGTATTTAGTGTATATTTTCAACAACTTAGATGATGCAGAATGAGTGCAAGAGGCAGTGATGTTATCAAAAGTTACTAAAAGAAAATACTACATTCATACAAATTAAAATGAAAATATCATCATAAAAGAAAATAATTTTAATTGTATTGCAAAAAGAACTTGCAAGGATTTTGAAAATGTAATCCTTGAGTCTTACGTCCCACGGTTATGCGGGTTAGGCTAAACGAGACGGTATGATTAGAGATGAATGAAATGGTGGAATGAAGAAAGTGGGAGGAAACGGTAGTACACCGAGAAAACCCACGAGCACAATGTTTGTGCACCACAAGGTTCACTTGGCGGGGACTGTGATCGAGCCCGGGACCCCAAGCACCAGAGGTGAACGCTGTACCACTGAGCCACCGCGCCCCCTGCAAGGATTTTGTTGTGAACGTAAAGTATAAAGTGACTAACTTAGTGTGTTCCTTGGTTGCCTTTGCACAAACACATTTGAAACAAATAATTATGTTTTAGAGGTTAGAAATTTTAACTCCCATCTCTATGTTTTAATTGTTTATTTTTGATAGTGTCAAGCGAGAAATATTTATTTTATTATGTTTATGTTTCGAAACTAAAAATCTTGCCTGCAGCGCCCTGACAAGATTATTTGTGTGAGTGTTGGAACCAGGGAACACCAAGGAGGCGGCGCACATGGACAGAACAACCCCTAGCATTTCTTACACAGTACAACGTTGTTTGGTATATAACGTTGCTACTGTACTAGCGAGTTCCAGCTAGTTAAGCTTTTATTAACAGCCGGAGGCAGCATTCTGTTATATCGTTGTAGTGAGTGGCGTGTTAAAATACTCCTAGTATCAGTTTTTTTCATTGTTCGATTGACCTTGAAGGACCAACAAATGCCTTTCGAGGAATACAAGTTCCCTTTAATTCATGAAGTTAATATAGAAATGACCTTCAAACCTATGCTGTGCATAAATGCCGGAAGTCTTATAGAACGGTTTTATCCGTGTGTCTGTAGACCAGAGCCCTGCAAAGCCAGGCCCGAAGACGGCCCGGATGGATCTGTATTCTGTGTCCGGCTAGACCCGATTCGGCCCGAATCTCAAGCCGGGCAGAGAATGGGCCGGGCTCTAACCGGATCGGCACAAACGGACCGGACCCTAAACTGGCCGGCCACAAATGAGCCGGGCTCTAAACGGGCCGGGCGTAACCGGCCTGAGAACAACCAAGTTGATAAGTCAAGTCAATTCTTCAATATGCAATGCAAAATGAGAGATGTGTCGTTATAATGTTGCAATGTCTATTTGTCCTTCTCAAATGGGAAAATCGTATGAAAAGTTACCCAAAGTTTGTTTTCTATATCCCTATATTGTCTGTCTATTTGTTATTTGTGCTTGCTCTGTCCAGCCATGTTTATTATACAATAATACAGCTCATGGACGTAAAAGTCTTATACTACACTCATTAATTCATTACGAGTAACAGATAAGATATATAAAACTTCTACACCGTATGTGATACTAATACTACAACTACTACTGCTAATACAATTATTACTATTACGATTACCAATGCTAGTGCTAATTCCACTATTGCTGCCACTGCTACTACTGTTACTATTACCACTACTGCTACTACTTATTACTGTACTAATACGACAGCGAATACCACTACTGCTGTTACTAGTAATACGAAAACAAAACAATGCAAATGAAATCTTTGAGTTTTACGTCCCACAGATATGCCGGCTAGGCTAAGGGAGACGGTGATGATGAGAAATAAATGAAATGGTGGATTTAATAAAGTGGGAGGAAACGGGAGAACGTCGAGAACCCCCACACACGGTGTTTGTCCACCACAAATTTCATTTGGCGAGACCTGGGATCGAACCAGGGACCCCATCCACCAGTGGTGAACGCTCAATCACTGAGCCACCGTTCCAGGAACACCTAATCGACCCTGGCGTCTTGGTGATTTATTTCATCATAATATTTTGTTATATTTGTAGTATCATACTATGATATAAAGAATACAGGAACATGTTTCATCATTTGGTATTTGGCTTGTTAATTGAACATAACTACAAATTGCACTGATCTTATGAGCACGCCAGTTCACGGCTTTGGCCTCCGTGGTCTAAAGGTAGCGTACCAAATTCTACTTAGTAGGTCAAGTACTTGACTTTGTCATACGTTCTTTAGGTAACTACGGCTCAGGCTGTATGGATGATAATGGGATGAATTGGTGGAATGAAAACAGTGGGAAGAAGCGGGACCACCCCGGAAACTCCCACGCACACGGTATTTGTCCACCACAAAGCTCACATAGCATCTGGATGGTAGTTCTGTATGGATCCAATAAACTACGGAATAACGTAGCAGAAACTCCCTACTCTGTAAATATATATTGCTAATATTTGTATGTTTCAAGCTTGTAAAAGAACGTAGCTGTTTTGTCTTTCTATTAAGGTTTACGATATTTCTATCGTATCTTGTCTGAGCTGCAAAACGAAAGGTAATACATTTATCGATTTATGGTTAGGGATTGGTCCTTTAAAACATTTAATTATTTCGAGAGGTGATAGAAGGATACTATCCCGCGAAAAACGTGCATTTTCTTTTGTGATAGATGATAACACTACTTCAAGTTTCACTATTGAATTCATATAGTTTGGAAATCTACGTTTCACACTGTGAAACGATACTCACTTCTTTTAGTTTGCTATTGGTACTGGTAACTCGTCTAATATATGCAACAAGTTGAAACTCTTAGTCATACATTAAACTTGTAGCAATACACGTTGAAATCGAACTTGGCTAACTTCAGCTACTTCTGTTTTGAATAGGAATTGGTGGAAAATATTCTTGGGATACTGAATTCTTGGAGGAACATTTCCTTACGACCCTCAGTTGATTTAAAAAAGCCGTATCTTGATGTCTCTTATTGTTTTGATTCCTAGAAACAAGAATTGAAATAGGAAATGATAGTTAATTTGAACCATTTCCTGTTGATCGTAATAAAAAGCCGTATCCTGATATCTCCTATTGTTTTGATCTATGGAAAAAAGAAAAAAATGAAATGAAATCTTTAAGTTTTATGTCCCACGGTTATGCCGGTTAGGCTAAAGGAGACGGTGATGAGAGATGAGTGAAATGGTGGAATGAAGAAAGTGGGAGGAAACGGGAGAACCCCGAGATAACCCACGAGCACGGTGTTTGTCCACCACAAAGTTCACTTGGCGGGGGCTGGGATCGAACCCGGGACCCCAAATACCAGAGGTGAACGCTCTACCACTGAGCCACCGCGCCCCCTATGGAAAAAAGAATTGAAATAGGAAGTAATAGTTAATTTGAACCACTTCCTGTTCTAGTAGGGTGTTGACAATAATTATGGTATGTTGCCTAGAGACGGTAAATCGTTTGGACAAAAATGTTCTATCTGTTACTGTTTTTGCTCTATGGCGAGGAACGTTCAAACAGAATAAGGCTAATTTTAACAAATTCTGCTTTGATCAAAGCTGCCACGGAGATGGAGGAGGGTATTCTTGAGACGTTGAATCGATTGCAAGAAGTCACTTTTTAATATATTTTACCATTTTTGCTCTACGGAAATCAGTATTGGAACAGGAAGTACTAGTAAATTTGAACAATTTCCAGTTTTAGTAGAGTTATATGGATAGTAACAATATGTTTGTTGAGAGGCTGAATCGTTTGCTTAAAACTGTTTCTAGCTATCTACTGCCGTTTTCATTCTATAGCGATAAACGTTGAAACCGCTATTGAAACCAGAACTTATAATAAATTCTAATTACAGCCGAATTTAGTATTGTAGATATTTGTCTTTAGACTCTAAATCGTTTGCAGAAACCACTTCTCACTATCCGTTATCATTTTCTTTATATATCGACAAACGTTGAAATCGGAAATGGCTAATTTGAAGCAATTCCGGTTTGAGTAGAAGGTTAACGTAGGAAATAAAATATATTCTTTGGATTGCAAAAGACCACATCTTGAAGCATCTACTATTTCTATTAGGCGGAAATTGAAAATTGAAACCGGAAGTAATAGTAAATTTCAACCATTTATAATTTCGGTAGAATATTTTGTGTACCCATGATGTTGTCTCTAGATGGTAACTCGTTTTCAAAAATCAGTTCTCGCTATGTTACCGTTTTATGCTATGACGATTAAAGTTGAAACTGTTGTTGAAACCGGAAGCAATAATAAATTTAAACCATTTTCAATTTTAGTAGAGATTGTGAATGACCATGATATGTTGCCTATACACGCGCAATCGTTTACAAAAAAAAAAAAAAAAGTTTTCATGTATGTTACCGTTTTCATCTATGGGTTAAATGTTAGAACCGGAAATTGCTAATTTGAACCACTTCTGGGTTCAATATAAAGTTAACGGATGAGATGGAACCTATTCTATTCATTGGATGAAGAATTAATAGCAGAAAACCATTTCTGTATATCACTTTCTGTCTTTGCTCTGGTATACATCAACAGACACAAGGATGAAACCACTCTATAAGATTTCCTACTTTTATGCACAGCACAGTTTGGAAGTTTAAAACCTGTCTTTGGTTCCATAAATATTATTAACACTAACATATCAATGATACTCTTGTGTATGACTCAAAAAGTTAAGCGTGAAATTTAATCTAGATTGGAAGTAGTTGTGGAAAGACCTCTTGCTATAACAGATTTGTGGGTGTTCAGATAAAACCAACATAATCTTTCTATTTCACAACGGGTGAATAATGCGTAGGTCATTTCTACTGTATATCAACTTCACGGACTTGTGACTTCATGAGAAACCATTTGTTAGTTCTTCAAGGTCAATAATAACAAAACAGCTAATACTAGATAGAACTACACGCGACCCATTACTTCGATAGAAGAGGCAGATTCAACAGACGTGTTTACGTATAAAAGAAGCCCTCCGGCACTTAGGCTGGGTGGAAGCAACATTCTATGCGAAAGAACGCTGTTTGTTCTATCTGTTCGAGTTTGCTTGTGTGTCTGTCTGTGTGCGGCCTGGGAATCAGACGAGTTGACAGAAAGTTACTAAATTTTAATAACGGATATTTTTGTCCAGGCCCCAGACCAGGACCAACTGGTTTTTATTTTAAAAAAAAATTCGAACCAGGGGTCTCAGGGGAGGGGGACGTTTACCGAGACATGTAATAATATTAGAAAATGGCCGATATTTGTGTCGAATTCATAGTTTTCACGGTCACTAAGATCAATGGTGACACTTCAATTAGCGATGACTTTCAAAATCAGCTCCCGGGAGGGGGGAGATGTACCGAAACACGTAAAAATAATCCAAAATGACCTTTATTAGTATCAAATCCTTAGTTTTCACGGTCGCTGAGATGAATGGTGATTCTTCCAGAGGCGTTGACTTCTAAATACAGCTCCCATCGCTTGGGAGCCAGAGGCATTCTTTTTAAATTTTGAACCAGGAAGTCTCAAGGGGCATTTCCCGCGATATGTAAAAGAAAATTACCGATATATTTTCGTTTCGTTGTTCAGTTTGTTTACATAGATATTTTATCTGACCCATACGAAAAGTGGTTATTTTTAGCTAGTTATTATTAAATGCAAGAAATAAATTGTTAATAATATACAGGGTGGCCCAAAAGTACGTATACAGTACCGTACTGATCAGCTCATTGCATTTTATATAATTTCTTATTTTTATCCATCAGGTAGACTTAGTTTCTTTATTATTTTGTTCTTAATATGTTTTTACTTACATCTTAAGTTCAGAAGAGCCAAAGCAAATAAACTCATAAACTAGAATGTTATAGTTGATCAATACAGAAGTGTATGCCTACGTTTGGATTACGTGAACAGATAGGAGTGCATTTTGAAAGGAAGAAACGAAAGTGTAAACATACATAACCGTATTTGACTTTACATAATCTATCCTAAACCGCGATCACTAATCTAAGATAATGTAGGAAAAATGCAAGAAAGTAATTAATAATAATAATAAATATGAACATATAAAAATATATTTTTAAAGAAAAAAGTTCCCCTGGCAGAACTTGTTTACTCCAGACGCCGAAGCGTTAACCAGAGTTGGAGTGGGTCAGTGGGTCGGTGGGTTAAGTGGGTCAAGTTTTCTGAGTGGGACGTGGGTCAACAGCATGTGACCCACCACCCACCGTGACCACTGCGACCCATCACCCACCATGACCCACTCTGCTCACTGCATTGTAAACAGCATTTACTGAACAGCATATTTTTTTACTCTTGACTCTAGCCATAGAAACTAAAAACTAAAAAGAAGAACATTGAAGAAGCAGTTGAAGTTAAATTTATATCATGGCAGTCAAGGTGGTTCATATCAAGGACTGCCTAATATCAATATTAGGCAGTCAACTAATATCGATCGTTTTCGATTATTTTTAGAAATCAATCCTATATATAGAAAATGCCCCCACCCTCAACAAAAGGGAGTTTTAAAAAATGATATTGAGATTAGGGCCTAACTATGTATATGCCAAATGTCATTTCAGTTGACTTTGCAATTTGATCATGATGATCACACATACATAGTTATATTCAATTTTTATATAATAATTCATACATTATAGGTGATTCAAAAAAATTCAAGTAGTTAGCTCCTCTAAAAACTCTTAGGCTGTGTCTGAAAAGTCAAGAAGTAACTCCTATTGCTATTACTACAATTGCAAATATGATCAATTTCCTGAAGTTCTGCAAGAGTGCCTGAAGTTCTTTTTTCAATAGAAACAAATGAAAAAAGAAGAAAAAAGAAGGCCTTGAAAGTAAAATGTAGACAAATTCACCAGTGCTCAGAAGAAGCTGTCTACAATGCACTGAGCAGAATGAGTTGGTGAGTCAGAGTGGTTAGGTGGGTCAGAATGGATTGTTGGGTCAAAGTGGGTCACGGTGGGTTGTGTGTCGCAGTGAGTCATATCCTGTTGACTCACAACCCACTTAAAAATCTTAATCCAATTGATCCACTGACACACTCCATCATTTCAGTCATTTTTACCGAAATCCAGAACATCAACATTTTCCATTACTTTCCAAAATTGGCCCTGTAGTGGCGAAACGGTCAGTGATTAGTGGTTGTGCCTATTAAATCCTTTTCTCAGAATCACAATATCTACAACATATCACAGTTTCAGTCATTTTTACCGGAATCGAGAATATCACCATCTTTTGTTACTTTCAAGTGGCCTGGTTGTGGCCAAACGGACAGTAATTATTGGTTGTACCCATTAGAACATTTTCTCAGAATCAGCAATCTACAACATATCACAGTTTCAGTCATTTTTCCCGAAATCCAGGACATCAACATTTTTAGTTACTTTCAAGAAAGTGATTAGTGTGTGTGCCCATTAAGACCTTTTCTCGAAATCACAAGATGTACAACATATCACAGTTTCAGTCATTTTTACCGAAATCCAGAACATCACCATCTTCGGTTACTTTCAAGAAAGTGGCCTGGTTGTTGCCAAAGGTCAGTGATTAGTTTGTGTGCCCATGGAGACCTTACAAGTTCTACAATATATCACATTTCAGTCATTTGTACCTAAATTCAGAACATCACCATGTTCCGTTACTTTTAAAAAAAGTGACCCTGTAATGGCCAAACGCTCAGTGGTTAATGGGTCTGCCCATTGAGACTTAATCTCGGAATCACAAGATCTACAACATATCACAGTTCCAGTTATTTTTTTAAGAAAACCAGAATATCATCATGTTCCGTTGCTTTCAAAAAAGTGGCCCTGTAGTATCGAAAAGATCAGTGATTAGTGGTTGTGCTTATTAAATCCTTTTCTCAGAATCACAAGATCTACAACATATCACAGTTTCAGTCATTTTTACCGAAATCCAGAACATCAACATTTTCGATTACTTTCCAAAATTGGCCCTGTAGTGGCGAAACGGTCAGTGATTAGTGGTTGTGTCTATTAAATCCTTTTCTCAGAATCACAATATCTACAACATCTCACAGTTTCAGTCATTTTTACCGAATCTTTGGTTACTTTCAAGTGGTCTGGTTGTGGCCAAACGGCCAGTAATTATTTGGTTGTGCCCATTAGGACATTTTCTCAGAATCACAATATCTACAACATATCACAGTTTCAGTCATTTTTACCGAAATTTAGGCCATCAATATTTTCAGCTCTTTCAAGAAAGCGGCCTAGTTGTGGCCAATGGTCAGCGATTAGTGGTTGTGCCTATTAAGACCTTCCCTCAGAATCAGCAATCTACAATATATCACAGTTCAGTCTTTTTTTTTTTTTACCGAAATCCAGGACATCAACATTTTCGGTTACTTTCAAGAAAGTGGCCTGTAATGGCCAAACGGAAAGTGAGCAGTATGTGTGCCCATCGAGACCTTTTCTCGGAATCACAAGATCTACAACATATCACAGTTTGAGTCATTTCTATCGAAATCCAAAACATCACCATGTTCCGTTACTTTCAAGAAAGTGGCCTGGTTATTGCCAAAGGTTAGTGATTAGTTTGTGTGCCCATGGAGACCTTTTCATGGAATCACAAGATCTACAACATATCACAGTTTCAGTCATTTTTACCTAAATCCAGAACATCATGTTCCGTTACTTTAAAAGAAAGTGGCCCTGTAATGACCAAACGGTCAGTGATTAGTGGGTGTGCCCATTCAGATCTCTTCTCGGAATCACAAGATCTACAACATATCACAGTTTCAGTCATTTCTATCGAAATCCAGAACATGGCCATCTTCGGTTACTTTCAAGAAAGTGGCCCGGTAGTGGCCAAACGCTCAGTAATTATTGATTGTGCCCATTAGGACATTTTCTCAGAATCACGATATCTACAACATATCACAGTTTCAGTCATTTATACCGAAATCCAGAACATCAACATTTTCGATTACTTTCCAAAAAGTGGCCCTGTAGTGGCCAAACGGTCAGTGATTAGTATGTGTGCCCTTTTCTCAGAATCACGAGATCTACTACATATCACAGTTTCACCATATTAAAAAAAGTGCCCTAGTAGTGTTCAAACGACCAATGATTATTGGCTGTGACTATTAAGACTTTTTTTCACAATCACAATGGCTGCAACATATCTCAGTTTCAGTCAATTTTTCCGAAATCCAGGCCATCAATATTTTTGGTTACTTTCAAGAAAGTGGCCTGGTTGTGGCCAAAGGTCAGTGATTAATGGTTGTGCCTATTAAGACCTTTTCTTAGAATCACCACATCTACAACATATCACAGTTTCAGTCATTTTTACCGAAATCCAGAACATCACCATGTTCCGTTACTTTTAAAAAGTGGCCCTGTAGTGGCCAAACGGTCAGTAATTATTGGTTGTGCCATTAGGACATTTTCTCAGAATCACAAAATCTACAACATATCATAGTTTCAGTCATTTTTACCTAAATCCAAAACATCACCATTTTCGCTTACTTTAAAAAAAGTGGCCTCGTTGTGTCCAAACGGCCAGTGATTATTGGCTGTGCCCATTAAGACTTTTTGTCATAATCACAATGTCTACAACATATCATATTTTCAGTCATTTTTACCGAAATCCAGGCCATCAATATTTTCGGTTACTTTCAAGAAAGTGGCCTCGTTGTGGCCAAACGGTCATTGATTAGTGTATGTGCCCATTAAGACCTTTTCTCAGAATCACAATATCTACAACATAACACAGTTTTAGTCATTTCTACCGAAATCAAGAACATCGCCATCTTCGGTTACTTTCAAAACGATCAGTGATTAGTGGTTGTGCTCATTAAGACCTTTTCTCAGAATCACAATATCTACAAAATATCACAGTTTCAGTCATTTTACCGAAATCCAGAACATGGCCATCTTCGGTTACTTTCAAGAAAGTGGCCTCGTTGTGGCCAAACGGTCATTGATTAGTGTTTGTGCCCATTAAGACCTTTTCTCAGAATCTCAATATCTACAACATATCACCGTTTCAAGCAATTGCTATGAAATCCAAAATAACGTTAAGTTCTGCTGTTGGCAAAAATGTGGCTCTGTAGTTACCAAACGGTCAGTGATTGGTGGTTGTGCTTATTGAGACTTTTTCTCAGGATCACAACATCTACAACACATCACAGTTTTACTGATTTTCATTGAAATCCAGAATATCACCATATTTGGCTGTTTTCAAAAAACTGGCCCTGTAGTGGCCAAATATCAGTGATTGGTGGTTATGGCCATTAAGACTTTTTCGGAATCACAATATCTACAAAATCACGGTTTTAGTCATTTTATCCAAAATCTCGAATGTCGTTTTCTTCGGCTTTTTTTTAAGAAAGTGGCCTCGTGGTGGACAAACGGCCAACGATTTTTGGTTGTGCTCACTGAGACTTTTTCTCAGGAACATCATATCTACAACATAACACGGTTCCAAGCAATTCCACCGAAATCCAATTTCCATAAAGATTGTTCGGGGTCCTTTCTCATTTCGAAGGAGCATTGCCTCCGCAATACTTCTCTGTGAAAACCTTCAAAACCCGTATTTTGTACTTGGAAGTCATCTTTGTATCGGCAGAGTTTCGTTTCTTTAATTTGGTCCTTTTAAATCAAAGGTACCCTTTTTTTAAAAGGGACCCTTTGCCTCCTTTAACCTGTTCTCCGAAAGAAACAAAAAAAAACATGTGTGCATTTATTTTCAGTCTAGTATATATGTGCCAAGTTTGAAGAAAATCAGATGAATAGAAATCCTTGTGAAGCTATCTCCTTTATAGTTTCACTTTTTGGACTTGACTAGTCGTTTGTCCCGAAGTCCTCAATTTCTTTATTACCTCAAATTGCATTGTAAATAAATGCACTTGCAAATTTGCAATATTATATACTGTAATTTCTTAGCCGATACAATTTTCTGTCCCCGAAAAACAAGAAAGCACCCGTCAAAAGTAATTCTTCGAACTTTCTCCTAGAATTTATCATAAGAAAGTTTTTGTTCCTCTCTCTGAGATTTGCATCCCTTTTGACCTTTAGGGCCACTCATTGACAAAAGGTACTCACATGACCACTATATGCAGACATGCTCTTAGGTACGGTCAGAGATTGGGAAAGTAGACGATTTTTTAATAATAATAATAATAATAATAATAATAATAATAATTATTATTATTATTATTATTATTATTATTATTATTATTATTATTGTTATTATTATTATAACAATTTGGTTTACAACTAGGGTCCCATCTCTTTATCTTGTATGAGGGGCCCGCTAGTCAGCTAAGCCATTGGTGTTCCTTATTCTGTGTTTCTCTCTCTTTCTGTGTCGTGTGGATGTTTGTTTTGGGGTTGTTAGGCTTTTATATTAAACCTTTACATTATATAATCTTTTTCTTTTTTACGAGATTTTCTTTTGGAAAAAGGAAAGAAACTGCTTTCCTCTTATGTCTATTTCTTACCATTCACCTTGTTTGAACTGCTTAGGTAAGATGATTTTGTAGCTTTTATGTCATCCATTGCCATCACGATAATAAAATGTTAAGTCTTAACAATTTATTTTATTCTGTTATTTGCAGTTTGGCACACTGATATATTTGTAACAAAATTGTGGTTTGGTCCAATGCCTTTCGAATGTGCAACCAACCCAACCGCTGAGCTTTTTGGGTTGCCTGCTATTGCAGGAAAGGGAGAATTGCAGGTGGTAATGCACTTTTGGAGTCGTGTATACAATAGTGTAGGGAAAATTTAAAAATAGCCGTTTTCTTGAATTTCAAACATCATAAAACAATAATTCTTCACAACCACGTTACAGACATTTTTGTTGCCAAATCAGATTGATAAATCAATTATTCGCATATGTATTATATCATGGGGAATTCAAGTGCCTCGAGTTCAAAACTGCTGTAAAAATACAAAAACATGAAGATAAATTTCATAGTGCAAAGAAATATATTTAAGCAGATGTCAATGTATGAAGTTTAAAATTAGTAAAATAGCACATATTAAAAAAAAATAATAATGGAAAGGAATTTAAGAAAGAAACGTACAGTCTGTGTGCTGCGAAAATAGGTTAAACTTCAACTAACGAACTTGAAGAAAATATGTTGCTATTATATGTTGAAGTTTAGCGTTCATTTTCCAGCGCCAAGGCTATATATGATGTAGACCTATAGTTTAAGATGCAGTCCGAACCACCGTAGTGGATATAATGCTCTCACACTTGGGAATAGAATCATTTACAACGTGCTCCGAAGGCATGCAAGCTAGCCACTAGACCAGAGGGGAAGTCTTTGAAGGAAATATAAGAATACCTCGTTCAAACCCAGTTTATAAATGCAGAAGTACTGAGAAATAATGAGAAACATACAACTAAAATAGATGAAACTTATTAAATACATGATAAACACATATTAAAACATTAATATGTCACCTAACACGTAGCTGGAAGATCAAAAATAGTCCTCATCAGCATCGACGACCTTCTACCAACGTTCTGGAAGGTTAAGTATTCCATCGCGGTACAACTTGGTGGGCCGTGAAGCGAAGAAAGTATCAAGTGCATTTTGCACCTTTATTAAAATTAAGAATTTGAACTGGCGTTCTCTAAGGTGATTGTCCAGGGAATGGAACAGGTGATAATCGCACGGTGGAAGGTCCATGGAGTATGGCGGATACAATAGTGTTTCCAGTTCAATTAATAGAATGGTGTCCTGGGTCATCATGGTCACATGCTGTCCTCTAACAGGAGGAATCCTGTGTCATTCAGAAGTACTGGCTCTGAGATTTTCTTGAATACGGCTCAACTGCTGACAGTGCACAGTTATATTGATGTTCTGACCAGCTGGTGGGATTTCCCGATGCACGATGCCGCGAGCAGTCCACCAAATACACAGGAGATCTTCTTCTGGTGCATTGCTGGTTTGGTCTGTTTTGAAATCGGTTCGTGGGATGATAATCAATGATACCGGCGCCGTGGAGTTTCGTACAGGACCCACTTCTTATCACATGTCAAGAATCTGTTCAGAAATTGCTCCTTCCTCGGACGACACAGCAAGAAACACAAGTGCCTGTTCGCGTTGCCTTCTGGCCTGGAGTCAAATTATAATCGACTCAACTTATAATGCTTCCCAAGTTGATGGAGGTGCCGACGAATGGTTTCTCCACTCACATTGAATTGTAGTTAAAGTTCCTCACATGTCTGGCCACTGTTCGCCTCAATTGCTGAATGAAGATCTTGCAGCATTTTGTGCTTGTCAGTCTTCCGGCATGTGGTGCATCTTCGAGTGTTTCATCACTATCCTTAAATTTGTTAAACCACTGCTGCGCTATCCTCGTAGTCACGACACACTCACTAAAGGCCCGGCATATCTTCAGCCCCGCTGCAGCTACGTTTGACCCCAGTTTGAACTCTTACTATATACGCGCCTTTGTGACACTCTGTGGATGTCACATGTTCACTCTGTCCTTACGCAAGTTCACGGTGTAACTGAATGTCCACAACCAGGTAGTATGTTGGATATACTCACTTCAGCAACTGACCTGCCTTATCTCCATTCGCTTTCAACTCACGGTTTGAGGGCCAATGGAACACAGACCTCCACAAAAGCGACAGAACTTTGTTGGTTACCTTTATATATAGCTTTTCATAATGTTCTGGCTGGACAGTGTAGCAAAATACTGTTAACTGACTGAATGCTAGTAGTCTTTTCTGATGGTGACACTCACTCTTTACGCGAATACTAGTTGCAAAATACGATTGAAGGGACGGAGAACTCTCTGTGGAAAACTGAAGGGAAAAACAAGCATAGAATTATTGTCTCACAAATTCCACTTGCAGCATAGTGGTTACTTTCGATGTTACTACTACTAGTACCAGTAATAATAATCATATAATTTTATTTATTCTTCATTGATTCAATGAATAATAGTAGTGATTGATTCATTCTCGTGTTCTTATCATAGAAGATTCGGAAAAAAGTCAACCAATTCAATAATCACTTTAGGAGTTAATAAGCCTGGAGTTTGTGTCAATTTGCCCATCAATATGAAATAAAGTATGTTTTTCTAGTATTCACCTCCAATAAAGGAATCTAGTTTACAACAATAGAACACAATTATAGTTATTAATACACCATATCTTATATGTATTATGAGCAAAGTTATAGAAATGACCAGTCCGAAAATACTGACGTGCTGAATTTTTGATCTCGTTATAAAAAGGATGAAGCTCTTGTTATAAAAGTCGCTTTCTGCACTACCCATAGATAGAATTGTTTAGTTGTAGTAGTATTAGTATTGGTTGGGTGCATGTTTGTGCCCTTCGGTCCCTGGCTAAGGACCAATAATCCCTGGTTCATGGGTCTTGATCCAATTGTACTTAGGACCACCTCTCTAAATTTTGGTAATTAATCCGTTGACCCACTTCCCTCAAATGTCAAAACTAAAAATTTGGATTGCTAGTAAATGACCAGGACAAGCATTTCTGTATGTTTACGGGGTTCATCTCGTTCTCTTTTTTGAACAAGATTGGTCAAAGTATCAAAATTGGAGATGTTTGACATAATTGACCTTTAATTTTTTTAAGAATATAAGAGAACAAACAGGACCAACAAAATTTATAGTAGTATATACTTGAGTCGTAGAATAGATTTACCAAATGTTATTTTTTAAAACTTCCAAATTTAAGGCGCGGTCCAATGTATTTCTTCTAAAATATAAGAGGGGTGCGTCAAAGTACCCACGTTTCATAGAAGAGAGAGCCCCCTTGTGCTGAACTATATAACAATGTAACGCGAGGAAACTTTATCAAAGAAGAAAAATTAGATCTTCAACTAATTTGAGCTTGGGAATCACTGGTCTATTAGATCCGTTAAAATATTAGAATACGAGGTGATGTGAATTATCTTATGAGTACCGAAGGTTGATTGGAAGGTTCTGAATTCAAATCGTGAGTTGGTAATCATGACTGAAACTTCTTTTTTCTGGTATTTTCTCTTGTATCTACCCAATAAATAATAAGTGTATATTTCTACATGAATCCCGATCAATTTTCTTCTTAAAATTCCTTCGTGCATTTTATTTTATTTGTTCTTAATTTGATTCTTTCCTTTTTTAAAAAAAATCAATCAATATGATAGCATACATCTAACGATTGATGAAGTTTGATGTTGATTTGGAGTTTAACGTAACTTTCAGCAGCGAGGCTATATGAGACGTGAACTTACTGATTAACGTGGCATCCGAACCACATAAGCTCCCTCCGGAAATCGCACCCGGGTCTCCCACGCCGAAGGCGAATACGCTAACCGCTTAGCCACGAGGGAGATCAATTGATGTAGTTTATTCAATATTAACGAAATTTGAGGTGGTGGTGAAATTTCACGAGTTATAAGCAGATGGAATTTTATGGTGTTCAAGAGTTAGCTTCCCCAGTTATTGTCATTATTTTTATTGTTCGGAATCATATTTTAACTAAGGGGGCACGATGGATCAGTGGTAGAGCTCTTACCTGTGATGTGTGGGGTCCCTGGTTCGATCCCCGTCGAATTAAGTTTGTGGTGAACATCATCGTGTCCGTGGGTTTTCTCAGGGTACTCCCGTTTCCTCCTACTTTCTCATTCCACTAATTCTTCCATTATTATTCACTTGCTTTAATCATCCTCTCCCTTAGCTTAACAGGCATAATCATGGGACATTAAACTGAAAGATTTCATGTCATATCTTAATTACCACAAACACTATATATTTATTAGCTAATATAACTGAGAAACAAATCTCTATACACCATAATACCTTAATATGCCTCATGAATCATCAGTGTCTATCAGCATGCCAAATTTAGTCCAGTGGATAAATTTAGACCATTCAAATTTGATTTGGACTTTACAATCTTGCTAAATGTTAAATAAACGCAATGCACATTTATAACAAAGATTTATTAAAAGGTCAATGAAGGACCATGTTTTTCACTTACTACGTTGCAATTTTAAAGTTGTTTCATTATTATGTTTATAGGTTTTATTAATAAATAAATATATTTTATTTAAGAAGGTACTGATAGAGAAGTCAGTAAAATACTAAGCCTAGTGAATATGTTGCTTAATTAGATTGGAGTAATTTTAAATTCGATAAAATTTAAATGTCTCAATCTCTTTTAAATTAATGTTCGTTCTTGTTGGTATCACGAAATTTATTCCACTGAACGACGGAAGGGAAAATGTACTGATAAACGCCACAACATAATGTTTTTTTGAGAAACTTGTCTACTTCAACCCCTCCCTTTCTTTCTTACTTCCCTCTTTTTTTTTTAATCCACCCCAACAAACAACGAGAGAAGATGAGAAACGGTGCTTGGTAGAAGGGGCATCAGCAAGATTTTCTCTCGACGACGCCGAACACTGATTGCCTATCTCGCTTCTCCTGGAGATCTTCAAGAAGAAGAAGAAGAAACAAACTTTAGACGAAGAGACACAATTAAAACAATCTGTGTGCCACGGGCCTCTTAGCTCTCTCTCCTGTTCCCTTCTCCTTTCTAACACTACTAGGACTTTCTCTAATACAAAGATTACGTAAATGAATTAGAAAATTAAAGCATTTAGTCACTTGCTAGATTTGTTAAATGACTCAGAAAATGAAGTTCTCATCAGACGGTGGATGGAGGAAGGTCCTTCTCAGATTCCCCTCTGGCTTTGCTTGCTATTCGAGAGTCCTCATTCTGGTTTCTCTCTTCTATCCCTCGCTTTTGGACAAAGATACTTCCACTATCACTTTCGAAAAATGTCTCCAAAAGTTTTAGTTGAGCTAGTGTTGCAAACTAATCTAACTTGAAACTTAACTAAACCTACACTTAAAAAAAAGACTGGTAAACGACCTTCGTGTAGGTTTCTTAAATAGTTATAGTATTTTTATTAGTTTCTTGAATTTATGCTTATTTAACTTATTTTGTATAATATTAAATTGAGAGTTTACTTATAGCGCGAGAGGACCCGGGTTCAACCCCAGATCATATAAGTTTCTGGTAGGTAACTTCGTTTACATAAACCTTATTGAAGTTTTCTCGTTTCTTCCCATATTTTTTGGGACTTCCCATTACGAAGAAATTTTGACTTCCCATTAACCTGGTTATCAACAACAGTTTCTCCCTAGCCACAGCTACCCAGAAGTCGTTGATTGTTTACGTATGATCAGCGGCGAAATTTTCCATGAAACAGAAGAAACAACCTGTTTCTTCCTTTTGTGTTTCTCTAAGAAAGATTTAAATTAATATAAAACCTACATTTTCTAGGGAGAAAAGTCAATTCTCTGTTTTACTGCAAGCGATCTCCGTAGTTCCATGTAATCAGCTCCGCCAGGGTGCAATGTCCTTCGGGTTAACTTTCTATTGCTGTCGGTGGTGAGATTGATATTTTCTTCCAAATGAACCGAGTATACACGAACACAGGGACGAAATAGAGGAAGCTGTGGTCTTGGTCTGTTCCTACCAGCGTATAGGGGAATAGTGGAATTTAACAAATCATATAGTCCAGTTTGTTTATGTAATCTCGATTTCCTAAGGAATAAACAAATATGTTCATCTTTTGTATAGCGTTGTATGTAGTGTTATATATGGTTTTTTTTACATAAAATTCAGGAAGGCTTAGGTTTTCATACTGCTGGTAAGCTTGTGCAAATATGACGAGAACGGAACAGACAAGTGGTATCTGTTCCAGATTCAAGAATTTACAAATTTCGTTTTGTACAGGCATGAACCAAACAGTGTATAATATATCAAACGAAATTGTGTTCTTTTGGTTCATTGAATTTTATCATAATGTATGGATGTTTAAATGGCAGGCCTAACTCTCACCTTACAGAATATAAAACGAGAATAAATACATACTTGGGTATGTGTATGTGCTTTTTTTTATTAATAATATATAATTTGGCTTTTGAATTTAATTTACATACAGATATATAGCGCAGCTCAAATAAGATGTTATGCCTAGCTATGCATTCTTCTTTATTACTCCGAATTCTGATAAAAAAAATAAAGTACTCCCTCGGAACTATGTACTATAGACGAAACAAATTTAAAATTTCATTTTGGGTACAACATTTGTTTCCAAAGTTAGTAAAAATAGCTAACTTTTGCGTGCAGAAGTTTGACCTTTTCCTTTTCTTATATGTTTAAAATATATGTTTATGTTGTTATGATAAAAAAAATATAAGCTATATTGTTCAATTTAATAAATCTTTAATTTTTATAACAGAAAATTACGCGTTTAGAGAGCTAATAGATAATGATTTCAATGCACATAATATATATTTACTGAGTAGTGTTTGCTAATGTAATACTACAAAACAAGCTCAATAAATGAATAACTTAATATTACACATTGACAATTAGTAGCCTATATGCTAATGAATATTAATTTGCATTCTATAATAAGATTAGATATAGCACTATATTAGAGACTTTGTTATGGATTATGAAGAGAATACCTATTGATAATGAAATTTGAAACGTTTGAAGTAAATTAGGTATATAATTGGTCAAAACGAAATTAATAATACGATATAAATACAAGCAATGAAATATATCTTTCTTTCCCTAAGAAGAATATTTTCCTAATTGAATGATATCAATTGTCTAAACAACTTGTCATAATTTGTGCTCTGATTTAAGAAACATTTAATAAATTGAAGTAGTACTTCATATCTTCTGAAATTATAATAATTTTAATTGTAGAACATTATCCCTCTGTTCTACTAAAATGTTTCACGACGATTCGCCAAACACCACGAGGAGGCCCATGTTATAAGCCATACAGAAGCTGTAGACATTGCACATTATACAGCTTCATCCTGAACTTTAACTTGTCTCATTACTTTGTAGGAAACAAAGTAGTTCCATGCGTGTGTATTGCTAAGTTTTGTTATACAACTTCCTCCCTAAGTTTTGAAGCAACCAAGTTCCACGTGTGAGCTGATGTAGTTAGAGGAAGGTGTTTCTCGTAGTTAGTATCACCAACTCAGATCATCCCGTGGGCGTTCATAAGAGTATAAGTTGTAGCATGTGCTTGAAACTCGTGGATTGTTTCAAACCATAAGCACGTTCTGCTTTCTCATGTCTTGTCATGTTATCGTGAAACAATAAATTGAATTGATTTTATATTATACAAATGGTTTACATTTAAATGTATTTGAACCACTTGTGAATGAGAAAAGATCCTTAACTTCCTAAACATTGAAAAAATCAAGTTTAAGATTTTAAGGTATTTTATTTGTAGTTAAACTTATATTTTATCTCTAAAATTGAAAACTGTTATTCACTTAATTAGGAAATTTCAATCAAAGAACATTATATGACATACTATTCTTAAATTATATAAAAATAGTGCGTCATGTAATGATTAATATGTCATGTAATATTTAACAATGTGTTAGACTACAATGAATAGTTTTTTACCTTTAAAATAAATGTACCATACATGACTGTGTAAAAACACGTCTAGAAATTTGTTTACTGTACAAAACACAGGCAAACATACAAACATAAAAAGAGACAAACAGGAGAGAAAAGCGTAAGTCATCAAAAGAAAAGTATAATCTACAATAGATTCACAAAAAGAACTAGCAATATCGATTTATATTGATTCGTATATGTCTTCAAAGTAAAATTGGATTATATCATGAAAGACGAGCAGTGTAATTAGATGTAAAACCTACTATGATGTTTAGTTTTCCACAACACCGTACAAGATTAGAAATGAGTTTTTTTTTTCTGATCTCATCTCGATTCAAGGAAAAAGTTTTCTTTTCTCGTCTCAATTTTTTTCTCATTTTGATTTGTAAATTTATGAACAAAGTTTGTATCACGATTATCTCTTAATTTCATCTATAAACTATCAGATTTCTCCTGTGTCACGATAGGTGTACGAAATATTTGATATAACAACCTTTAAAAGGTAGTATTTATTATTGGATAAATGAAATGAAATTTTTGAGTTTTACGTCCCACAATTATGCCGGCTAGGCTAAAAGAGACGGTGATGATGAGCAATGAATGAAATGGTGGAATGAAGAAAGTGGGAGGAAACGGGAGAACCCCAAGAAAACCCACGCACACGGTGTTTGTCCACCACAAAGTTCACTTGGCGGGAGCAGGGTTTGAACCCGGGACCCCATGCATTATTTATTATTGGAGTATATTAGGTACTGATTCAAGTACCTTTAAATGTTGATAAACGTTGACAGACTTCATTATATTTGTACAATTATTTTATCAATCTACACTTATTATACTATGCATCATGTGACACTAGAACAGTATTTGAAATCTAAGACGTGGGTGAACTATTATTTCCCACGAGAGTCATGAAATGTCTCGCCTCGTCTCGGATTTCAAAATGTTCTTCTCATCTCGCTTTCGAGAAGAAAATCGATATGAGACGAGAACTGTTTCATTTCATGAGTAACACCAATTTAATAAATAAGGAAATAAGCATGTGTTTTTGAATTTCAAAATTCAATGATATTGCTTCTTTTATGTCTACCTAATTGGATTTATGAAACAAACATTTAAAAGTACAGATCTTCTAGTGCAGTTTTCCATATGTTATCTTTACTGGAGATACATTTTACGGGATGTTCATAACGTCGCAACACACTTACGTGTTACGTTAGGTAAAGTTAGGCTGTAATTGAGCATTATTTTCTTGTCATCGCATGCATTGATTGATATACTCTCTCAAAATTTTAAATTTAACTTGTTATTTAAAGTTTCAAATGGTAAAAAAGAATAATTCTGCTAAAGACAGAAAATAGGAACAAGTACATTTATCAATGAATTGGCTTGGGTTTATAATAAGAACTAAGAATAAATATTTTTCCTAGATGTTTATCCAACCTGTTACTTTTAACCCTTTCGGGATTTATGGTATACATATGTATGTATACCATATGTGTATTGTTCCAATACATTTATTTAACATCTATTACTGCAGGAGTTATTCTTTTTCAGTCGTACATGCATTGCTAAACAGGTCACGTGTGTCTTGAGAAGGAGCTCGTCAAATTGGTGGGGTCATGACGTCATTTGTTTGGGTTTTAAGAGTACAACACGAAAAAAATTTCTTCCCTCGCAAATGCTGTGTGAAAGGCTTCATGGGATCCAAGAACACATATGTACGTCGTCGAGAGACCATTAGACAGAATACACGTGTTATTTCTTTTTTTCTCCTTCTTTTGTCCCATCTCTGCACACAGTGCCGGTCCAGAGGGTCTAAACGTTTGAAAAAATGATTTTCAAAGAAAAAAATCCCTATTTTCCTCGAATTTTCTTTTTCAAGTGTATGATATGGACATGGGAATGGTACAAACCAAAGAAAGGAAGGTTGCTTTATTCTGAAGAGAATAAGGTACAAACCAATATTCTAAGATGATGCAGTAGCTGCTTGAATGAAAGTCTAAAATATACCTTAAAAATTCCAGAATCCCAAACTGGTTAATATTTTGATGTTTGCATATTAGCGTAAGGCGGAATTTTTATCTGTGAATGAATGTGATGTAGATAGCCACCAGTATATATGAAGACGTTAACGAATTGACTCAATTTTAACGATCTAAGCCGAAAATATCGCTATAGCTATCTATTGCAGAAATCAGAATCCCACAATTCATTCTCATTCAACAAGTATCGTTTTGAATAACGGACGGACGTACTTACTAACATTACAATCTTATAAGGAAAATCGCCGTTATTCGTGAAGAAGTAAACGGATAGATTGCATTAACAAATTCAGCCGAGATATATATTGCAACAAACAGAATTTGAAAGTTTGCTTTTGTGTAGAGTTATCGGTCCACTACTACCGGATGGGCGTAAGTCACTGTTACCCGTTAAGATGTTAGTGGATTGATTCTATTATTGAACTCTGCTCAGATAATCGCTCTAGTGATGAGCAAGAAACAGAAATGAAAAATTTGCTTTCGTTCAATCGTTATCGATATGGAGTAAAGTACATGACAACATTACATTCTTACAAGGTCAGCTATAGTGATCCTAATAACATGTATCGCATAAGTATAGACTTATAATAGAGACTCGTTGATAACATAAAATTTATTTTCAAATTCTAAAATTAGGAGACTCACCAGTTAGGAAAAAGGTGCTCCAATATAAGAAACAGATTTCTGAATAGTCTATAAAGCTCGTAAGTCTCTTTCGTTTCGTCATTACGCATGTATATACAATAAACACAATTAAAATATTATTTTTTGTCTCATGCTTCATTGAATTTAGAGATTTCAGTCTGTCGTTCTTGTTATTAAGTGACTGTTCCAGGAATAATATTTTAGTGATACGTTACTAAATATTTGAAATGTATGTTCTTCAAACTAGAGGCAATTATAGTTATTATATGCATACCACTACTACTACTACTACTACTACTACTACTACTACTACTACTACTACTACTACTAATAATAATAATAATAATAATAATAATAATAATAATAATAATAATAATAATAATAATAATAACATGAAGAGTGCAGGTTTAGAAAAGAATATCTATACGTTTTACGGAGTTACAACAAAAAATATTATGTGTGTGGTTTATTGGTGCGTATACGCTCTACTCTTCGAAACTGTCTACCGTGCTTGCACAACGCCACCAAAATATTTACCATAACACTGTCGGTCATATGTAAATTAAGAAGGAACGAATACTTTGTTTATGTCTTCGGTTTATTCCATATTTGCCTCAAAGTCTTCTTGTACGAAGAAGAAAGGAAGAGATGGATGCTTTTATGGAGATACGAGATTATTGGGTTTCAACATAAAGTTGTAACCCAGATTGAATTGGCCTACTTTCCGTACAAGCCTTTTGTTTGTTCTCCTTCTATTTTTAAAATCTCTAAAGTAATTCACGAGAGAGGGATTGTTCAGTGGAACATAAGGGATATTTTTAATGGAAACATTTGTATCTTAAAAAAGGAAAAAATACTTAAAAGTTGTCTAATTCAAACTGTTACCATGATTGCTTCTAAACATAAAATTGTTACATACAAGTTTATTTGTTTGTCGCTTTGCTGAACTCAATTTTATACATCTTTATTAAGTATCTTTAATTTAGTAACATTGTGTTTCTGACGGTCTCCAGATACATTAGTTTGATTTTATACTTATTTCACGATTGTATCGTATTGTCTAAATCTTATTTCACAAGACCCAAACGACCCCCAAGCAGCTCAAATTTTTACCACACTTTCATATCATAAGCGCAAAATTTTCTATTTGGGTTAATGATTTCCATTAACTCAAGATCGAAACATTTAAGTGTTCCATTCCTCATGTAACTTTATTCCTTAACACGATAACATTAAATCTAATTGTTCGGAATTTGTTGTAGTTAAGAATCCGATCTCATTCATTAAGATGTGGTCTTAAGTTTAATGTGGCATACACGTCTACTAGGAATCGAATTCTGTGTCTGCTGCACACCGAAGATGAACACGAAATATGCAATGAAATTTTTCTGTGTCGTTGGCCTACATGCTTAAGCCGTGTAGGCCAACGGAGACAGTGATGATGAGAATACATGAAATGAGGTAATGAAGTTATCAGTAAAAAAATGAAAGGACCTCGAAATAAAAAAAAACAGTTTAACGTCCCACGGTTATGCTATTTAGGCTAAGGAAGACAGAGGGGTTAAGTGAATAATGATGAAAGAACCAGTGGTATGAAAACTTGGAAGTGAAAATATCCCAAGAAAATTTACGGACACAATGTTGTCCACCATAACTTAATTAACAATATTGAATTAGAAACCCCACGCACCATAGTTAAGCGCTCTACCACTGACCCACTGTGTCCCCAGAGGACCTAGAGAAAACTCAGGCACATCATGGTTATCCACAACAAAGCATACTTAGCCTGAAATGGGATCAAACCAGAGGTAAACGCACTATCACTGAAACATCTCGGCCTCCGAAATCGAAGACACATATACAGTATATTGTGTGTTAACAGTTCATAAAAGGTACGAGTAAATTATAATGAACCCTAATTTCCTACCATAAATATATTCAAATTCGATTTGAGAAGAGAGAGAGAAAGTGGGAGGAAGAGAATCGTAAGCTTATAAAGTCTCACTTCTCTCTCAGTGTGTACGACAGACTTTCATAATCACCTTCTATGTCTGGGTCTCACTTAGTTACAGGTCTATCAGGAATACAGGGAATAGTTATATTTTGGTCATTGATTCTGGTTACTCACGGATCATTTGGATGAAGGATTACACAATTCGTGACACGTTCCATCACTTCACAAAACATTTGCCCTTTTCCCAAAGTTTCGGGGTTGAATTTATTGAAATTTTACTTATGCTGTTCTTTCTTAACTCCCTCCCCTAATCAGCTACTACTTGATGGTTGTAGAACAACTTAACTATCGGTAGTGAAGTAACATAGTTACTTTTAGTAAGCTATTAACAAAGCTCATAATCTGAAAGCCTTATGGGTATTGCTACTATACATGCTTCCTGAAGCGCAGGGTTAGTATTAGATATCTGGAATCAGTGATACCACGTTGTGATACTAATGAAAGAGGCAAATGGTTATAATTCTTATTTATTGATGATAAAACGAAAATAAAACGAAATCTTTCAATTCTGTGCTCCACGGTTCTGTTCTGAAGTCTAAAGGAGACGGAAGAATAATCAAGGTAAATGATTCATAAAATATTTGGTGTAATGAGAATGAAGGAATGAATGGAGAACCTCGAGAAAGCGCACAGGTATGATGTTGTATACCAGAAACAGTTAATGATCAAGAAAAACGGACGCATAGAGGAGTAATAGTCAATTTTAATGTTTTTTTAGAAGATATGTGGGGAGATCAACAGTAATGTATAGTGCAACTAGAAATTGAATATTTTAAAATCGCGAAAAGAGACTTTTGACAACTATCATTCGGTGATACTGGTAGTAATTGAAGATACTTGAACGATGGTGCTTGCAGTTTCCTTTCTGTCCGTCAGAGTAATCAGTGGGGGACATGAACATCAAAATTTAGCTTCAGTTGATTAATATATCAATAACAGTAATTATCTGAAGAATCCATAATATCTTGTACAGAACTTAAAAACATATTTCTGTAATCAAATTCGAGGTCCCTTGACAATGTGTAAATACTATCTTGCTATTGGTAATTCATCTTTCAGGACGTTGCTACCAGAATAATTAGATTATGATGAAAAAAACTAGAGCAAATTTTTATTCTGACGTACGACTTTTGCAGTATTAACGATGATATTTAACATTACGTATTACAAACATTCATTAAACATATTCTTAACTAAATAAAACCAATTATTTAATTCTATTATAAATACTTTTATTTCTTAAGCTTACGCACGGAAAATCTAAAGCAATTAATTCTTGCAATGACATTCTAACATCAAAATCTGAGGCGTCATCGGAGGAGGGCAGATTTTGGGAATTGCTTTCTCCAGAGTTTGAGAAATGCATGCTTTTGAATACAGAACTAACAAATAAAACCCCACTCTTTTGTCGCTTCACTCCAAAGGCTCGTACGCTAACCGCTTAGCCACAACCAAATCTTATACACATGTAATTGGTTTACCATGTTTTTTCAAACTGAAAACTCACTAGTAAGTCCCATAATGCGGGGGGAAAATACACCGTATTTTGTCAGTTCAAAATAAATCTTTATTATAAGCACATACGACAGTCTAAGTAATTTGCTTTCTTATTATTCAAATTAACGTTTAATATTAAGTGTATTCCACATATTGTTCTTCTACGTAGCAAATCGAGAATTTGTTTTGCGAAAATTTGACTACGTCCAAACTCTTTTCCTAAATGATGGTTTATGACTCACAGGAATGAAAGACACGCATGTCATAATACTTCATTAAAAAGCTTATGAAGATATACAATTATGTCAAGGCCAACTTTGTTCAATATCAAATAATTTTCATAATTGAAAAATATAGAGAGACGTTCTGACGTTTTTAAAAATTCAAATGGAAACCGAAAATCATTTCTAAGGTAAACGAAAACACTGAAGAAAAATATGGACTGATTAAAGTTACAGTGATGTAAGTCACTTTGCCAATAAATAAATAAATAAATAAATAAATAAATAAATAAAATAGAATAGAATAAAATAAAATAAATCGATCCCTTGCCAGAAAATATCACGTAATTCAGAAGTTCATCCTTATACATGGTAGATGTCAACAGATGACTATAGAAGTTCTAGTGATAAAGGAAACAGCCGTTTTATTTATCCGAAATTTGATGTTAGTTAGATAAGAAAGTATGTAATTTTCAAACGTCCATATCTATAAAATATATTTTTTTTATTAAAATGAGACTACCAAAGAGTGTAACGTTTCTACTCTCCCATAGAATCTTTTAACCTACGAATTCGTTTCGAATGTACTCGTTTTCATTTGTGTTTGTCTTCTCCAGTCTCAGTCTGCTCCAGATATGTGCTGCAACTGCAGCATTTTTGGTAGTTAGGGTTCTTTCATCACGCCAAATTTAAAACATCTCTCTCTGGGATATAGACATCATATCTGAAATGATTAAACACGTCATCAGATTGCAGTTTGCTGCAGTTAATATCACTAATATTGCATAGAAGAACATTCATGTATTGCACATAAACATATTTCGAGGAGGATATGTGTATATCTTTATTATTTTCCCTTATAATGTAATATCACACGCTTTTTTATACGAACAAGAACTTCCGATATTGTACGCGTGCTACTTGTGGTAAATTAATTTAATTTTTCAGTCAATTAGTATTTTAATCACAGTACATCCCTACAGAAGCAAATGGAGCAGTTTTCGACTCCTTACAGTGAGCTAATGTTGAGCACGATAGGCTAATTTTGATCCTCTAAATCTGACCACTACTAGTGACGCCTGCTGCTGTATCACAACCCGTATTTCCATGCAGAATGTAATATTTTTTCTACTGTTCTCTCTGTTCTCTCTGTTTTCTTTGTGACTCATTACAGGTACAGTGGATAAAATTCCAAGTAACTTCAGTTCGGACTTTTGTAGAGTTAGATTGTGCATTTCTTCCACTGTGTGTCGATCCTCTGTTCTGCCTTCCTATTCATACGACTTCCTCAAAACACCACCACACTCATGCTAACTACTCTATATCACGATTAAGATGATCCCTATTTCCGTGTTTTGTCCTATCGATACGGTGCTCTCTTTTCTTACAACTGCAGCAGATATGCTGATTGATTCTCTGGTTTACTTTTTCTTCCTATACGTCTTACACACGTAGTGCTCCCAGATGTCCCACTTTAACCGGAACAGGCCCCTCAAAATTGTTTAAAACTCTAAAAGTTCCAGGTTTTCTCTTCAAAACATAGTGTAAGGTAATACCACTTGTGCAATATTTAAAAGAGATATCACTATTATTATTTATCGATTCTCAATCTCTGTCACTTATTTGTGGCGAATATTTATCTTTTTATTATTAAATTAATTCTAAGATATCCGCAGAAAGCAGGCACATATCATGATGAGACTGTAAATCAGGGAAGCAAAAAAACACTTGCTCACTCACCCGAGACGAGTGGTTACTCGGTGCGGGCGAATATTTAATATCGCACCGAAGGTAAGTAAATGATTTCTATTGTGGGGTGTGGGCTAGTAGCTTTATTCTTGGGCTAGTAAAATTTTGTTGCTTATTTGTATCCCTGCTGTAAATGTTCATAGGGCATACCAGTTTTATAGTCTAAAAACCAAGGGCCCCAACATTTACTCATACAACTGAATAGCACATTGCTAGACTAGTATCGTAGCTAAAACACTAGAACAAAGGAGAGAGATAAGAACATTTTTGGGGATCTGCCTTTAGTTCACCTAACTTCTGTACATAATACCAACAAACGAGTGGAAGCTTCGGGAAGGTTGAAGCAGTGTTCGTAGGTTTCCTTAAGAAAATTTCCTTCGACTGACTCAAAGCTTTTTCTTTCCTTATCCAATTTTCATTATTTTATTGAGTGTCGAATTTCTATGAGATGTTACGTGATAAGATTTATTTAGCTATATTAAGGGAAGGGCCAAGGAAATTTCATGTTTTTTCCTTCTATTTCTTTTACTTTTTCCTTCACTCACCCCCCCCCCCACCTAAACCGTGCCGGATTTAGGTTTTATGGGGCCTTAAGCTATTGAAATTAATCGGGCCCTTTATATGTCTAGTTTTCCTTTTTAGAGACAAACTGTCGCCATTTGGGGGCTTTAATATGTGCTACATAGTATTTTATGGACCTAATATATGTCTAAATACATTTATTAACTTCATATTGATAAACTTAGAGCATTTTATAATTTTATAACATTTACAACACATTGCAAAATTCTTTAGAACCACAAAATAAGGCTCATAATCTAATCTCCGGAAGATTGCTATAAAATGAAATAAGAGGTGTCAATATATTACGCAAAACTACTAATAATTCCGGCAAGTGGTTCGGATTCCAATTTAATCAGTAAGTCCGCGTCTCATATAACCTCACTGCTGAAAGGAACGTTAAACTCAAACTCAACTCAACTACTAAAAATTATACAGGGCAAGTCAATTTATGGACCCGATTTCAGAACTTTATTCTGTGAAATTTAATAAATATGTGTTACTGTGATGCATGTGCTTCGAAAGATTAAAAGTTTAGTTTACATGTAGTTTCCACTTTTTACCCCTAAGAATTGGCAGCCAACAGTTAAGGAAAATGACCTTCAATGGAAGGCAGGTGCTTCATTATCATGAAAACAAATATCTGATTGGTGAAAACATGTCTTGACTCCATGTAATTTTTTCATTTGGGGTTTTGTAAAAGATAATGTTTACGTATCACCGCTTCCAACAAAATTGCGTACCCGTATCACAGCAGCTATTGCTGGTAGTGACGGCAAGAATGCTGGAAAAGGTTTGGCAGGAAATGAACTTTCGGCTACATGTGTGCCATGTTACGCAAGGTACCCACACATAGCATTTATGAAAATGTTCCAAGAAAACTTTGACAGTTTACCTTCAAGGGCACCCATGTTGTGGTTTCCAAGGGGAGTCAAGTATAAGCGACATTTCAAATGTAGTATCAAATTTTGCGGTAACTATTCTAAAATATCTATTGGGTTTTCGGTCTTCCGAAGCACAATTTCCTCTAAAGGGGGGCAGCGCCCCACCGTGTCCCCCCTAATAGGTGCCTTTGCCTTTGTTAGCACATATTTCATAACAACATACGTATGTTCGTTAGATTTCATTCAATAAATTTCTGAAGTCGGGTCCATCATTTTGACTTTCACCGTAGCAGGGATGAGAAATAGGGTCCCATTATAAGTGAGATCTCATTACATGCTTGATAAGAATCAAATACATAACAGTTGTTGTATATGCGTTTTATCTTATTTGCTTTTGCTCATTATTTGGAAATTACCTTACAGCCAGTTTGTTTCTTTACATTTTTGGGGCCCCCCAAGAGAGTGGGGTCCTGAGCTATAGCTTGTTTAGCTATACGTAAATCCGGCACTGCCGAAAACACACACACACACACACACAAATTTACCCTCCCAAGAATGGGTACAAAAGAATTACGCTACTTTGGAAAGGCATACACACACTATTGCTATTGTATTGGTTCATTTCTGAAGAACGAAGGAAAGTTTAAACATTTATATTGGTATACTAGTTTGCGCGAAAATTTCCCTGGATTTTCATGTTTTATCACAGAAATCCCTTTTCCTCTTTTTAATAAATTTACCTACGAAATTTCCGTAGATTATAGAAATTTCCCTCAAACTACGAACACTGAGTTTGAAGGTCATCACAAGAGTACTCACGAGGAAGGTCCATAAACCGTGAGAGTTGAATTTTGATGAAAATTTGTGACAAGATTCAGTTCGAGTTGCTAAGTAACGTAGTAATAGTCACTCGATGCGCAAATGCTTCGTTGAGCTGCTACACCGACGCCATCTTGAAATCCTGTAGGCAATGTCCAAGAATACCCTTTTAGCACAAAAATGAAAAAGCTTTTGATATATCTGACTTCATTATTGTAAAACAAGGTAAATCATCTATATGTGAGAGTACTTCCCGTGCATGACCGCCATCTTGAAAGGCGCCATATTGAATGGTCGTCAAATATGATAAATGGCAAGGGGGTCATGTGGGGTATCAAATAGAACTGGAATTTACGCCTGAATTCATTTCCGTAATCAAAATTTAGATATCTGTTTTCACTTCAGAGTTAAGAGCCCTCTTACCCACAGGAACATATATAAACTGTGCGAGTTAAACTTGTGTCATGAAACACGTTCGTGCGAGCACTTGCATGATTTTAACTACTGCATTAGTTAATGCAGTACAATAGCAACTATACCAATCAGATCTTGAGACTAGTTAGAGAAATCGTTAATTAAATTGAAATTTCTGTAGTGAAAAATGGAATATCAGCATGCTACAAGTTATACCTATTTCAAAGTGCGTTGGAATAGACTGTTGGTCGATGAAACACATGCCTAATAGTACTGACAAGCAGAGAATACCAAATGGATTGTTCGGATATATATTAGAAAAATTATATAAACTGGTACATATTAGTTGAACGACCAAAATGGTTCGGATTCCACTATAATGAGTAGGTCCACGTCTCCTTTAGCGTAGCAGGCGTGTGGGACGTTGAATTGTATCAAACCAAAAATATCTTTTAGGCTATTTTACGTGGTCCATTATAGTGTGTTAAGTTTTATTCTCCAATCTAGAAACCTTACGCAAAGACCATCATTGTTGCAGATTATTGCGTTCCTTTCCAATACTCATATTTGACGACCTATAATTTACCGTGCATATTACGAGGTTAAAATACTTTATTGTATTTATTGACAGTTTCTCTAAATACAATCGATTTGTTGCTGCCACATTGAACAATGAAGGATATTTAAATTATCAGTTCACAGCCAATTCTTAGAAGATACACCTGGAAACTTAGAATTCACTTTTCTTGTGTCTGTTCTGCTATTAGTGATAAGAGCACAACTGCTAAGAATATGTGGCAGTAAAGATTATTACAAGATTGAATTCCAAGTTGCAATCCATAAAACAAGCCTCTTTCTTCCTTTTTCCTTCAATATAAAATAATTAAATATCTGCATCTTTCCACCTTTAACGATAAAACACTTGCATATAATAAAGGCAAGACTAGTTTTCATATCAAAACTGTGATAAATAACTGATTGTAGCAGGTGTTCACTTGTTCGGTGTACAAGTCATATGGCAGAATTTTCATATAAAGAAAATGCATTCTGTTGTGTATCATCAATTTTGTGCGCCAGTCCTAAAGGACATGCTTGCATATGCATGACAGAAATGTGGGTACGTAACAGGAGCAATAGTTGATTAATTTACAAATGTTCTGAAGACTAGTAGAAAATAGTGTCTGTGGTCATGAAGATTGTGACGAAAGTGCATTTGTTAAGTGTTTGCACTGCTCCATGATGCTGTGTGCTAATCACTACGTTTTGGATCTCCATCATCAGAATTGAAGAGCAAAAGGTTAGTAGGTTAATATTTGCTTATGTGCAATAGTTTATATTATTTTTCTAATATTTTTCTATTAATTTTCTAATAACTTCAAGACAGATTCTTTAAAACCATATGGGCCGTTCCACCTAATTTATATTACAGTATTTAAATGCTATGCATAATCGCAACACACACAGACTCATATAAATATAGCGATTTTGAAATAGGTATAATTTGTTACAGTGCTGCTATTCCATTTTTCACTACATAAATTTCAATTTAATTAACGATATCTCTCACTAGTCTCAAGATCTGATTGGTATGGTGGCTATTGTAGATCAAATAACTACTATTGCATTAGTTAAAATCATGCAAGAGTTTGCACGACCGCATTTCATATCACAAATTTTACTTGCTCAGTTTTTGTATGTTCCTGTGAGCGAAAGAGCTTTTAACTCTGAAGTGAAAACAGATATCTAAACTTTGGTTACGGAAATGAATTCAAGAGTAAATTCCAGTTCTATTTGATACCCCACATGACCCCCTTGCCATTTATCATATTTGACGACGATTCAATATGGCGACTTTCAAGATGGCGGTCATGCACTGGAAGTACTCTCGCATATAGATGATTTACCTTGGTTTACAATACTGAAGTCAGATATATCAAAAGCTTTTTCATTTTTCTGTTAAAAGGGTATTCTTGGACATTGCCTATAGGATTTCAAGATAGCGTCGGTGTAGCTCAACGAAGCATTTGCGCATCGAGTGACTATTACTACGTTACTTAGCAACTCGAACTGAATCTTGTCACAAATTTTCATCAAAATTCAACTCTCACGGTTTATGGACCTTCCTCGTCAGTGTAACCTGACTATCCCCTAGCTACAGGTTCTCCGGATCAAGTAAATGAATAATGTTCTTTCGTTCATTCTGTCTAATTTAGTCAAGTAATTCTATGGATGCCTAGATGATGGTGTAGTTAATTTAAAATTTTATGCTGTTTTCTTCAAAATTTGGAAAGCAATTTTAATCATCTGATATATATGTTGAATAAATATATCCCCATCTTAACATTTTGTAAAAATAGTTCTTTTTCCCACCCTCATTTCATCTTCTACTAACAAGTAGTTGTGTAGTAGCATATAATGTTGGCTAGTTACACGTAAAGTAAGGTTTTCTACTTGACACGTAAACTACGTGTAAGTATGCAAAGTATAAAAATTAGAAACTAATCTACAAGTTAAAGTGTTCATCACCCTGGTTACTATCTGGTTTGGCGCAAAGAAAAAGACCTTAAAAGATTCCTTCCAAATTTGTTTGGACTCTCGCTGGATTTTTTAATTTTATAAACTGCGATATTGACTTCGTAAAGTATCCTTTCCTGCATAAATAACAAATAAATATTGCGATTTCCATGCATGATTACCATAAAAGACATTTCACAATGTTTCCTGCTTTGAATCCTTTGTAGTAGACAAAAGTTTTAAGCCAGAGAAGTCATGATGAAATGAGGAATAATTATGCAATGCAACAATAATGCTTGTTAATGATACTCATGCGCTTCCGCGGTCACCATATCTGACGGCTTCCCTCACTCATAAAGAAACTCTCTGCGTTACACTGGCTGTTGGCTGTTTTGTTGGTTTCAGTTTTCAATGCTTTGTCCAGATTTTTTAAAAAAAATAACCGATCACACCTCATTTCCCTAAGCACCCGAGTTTCCTCGTATACAAAATTTCTTTTACATTTCAATAATTCCATAGGGACACAAACACATACACATCCAGAACAGTTAAAATTCTAAATGCTCTCCTACCGGGAATTGAACTCGGGACCACGTACACCAAAGGTGGACGTACTATCCACTAGACCGGCGGGGAGGACCACATCGCAGTCTGCAACCAAGGTAAAACAATAAGTAATACCTAGGTATTAGCTACACGCTACACATGTTCCTTTCCATTGTCTTCGTTATTAAGATAAACCTGAGAGCTATATTCAGAAACGATTTTATTTGTGATTAGCATCGTACTAACAAGGAACGGACATGAACCTGTCATCCGGATATCCGAATCAAACCTAGTCCATTCGATAAACATAACAAAGATATGTTCATGCACAAAAAATTATATGCCATGAGCGACGGAGTAAGTCCCTCTGGCCCATTAACCCTAAAGTATTAAAAAAAAAATCATAGATTCGCAGTGAAATAGCTATTGCATCAACACTGTTTATCGGAAAGTCAGGGTTTATAGTTCATTCTCTTCAGCATATAACCAGCTTCCCAGAGGTGGTATGTATTGCGGTCCATAACATATTCGAACAAGGAAAATTGGGAGAATATCGGGAAAATTCCCTCCAGAAATCCTCCCAACAACTTTGGTCCCTTCTGGAGTGGCTCCGGGTAAAAGCACATAATCCAACTGTATCTCGAAAAATACTATAGGGATAAGAAATGTGTGTGCTTAGTTTTGTTTTGATAGACAGAATGGATATGAGGGAAAAACTTGTATATCAATACACGCTTTCATTTCAGACCTATTCTGTCTATCAATCAGTAGCGGCTCGTAGTCTCTACAAGCACCGGTTGCAATGTTGCAATATCAAAGGTATGTAGGTACGCGCAAGTGTTCCCCTCCCCCAGCATTCTTGAGTCTTATCCAAGAAATATTCAGGAAATATGAAGAGGAAAGTCTTTTAACCTCTATTTGTATATTGATTAAATTATTTCTCTAATATTAATTTAATATATAAGCTATTTCCTTTTTTTCAAACAACCACTATCAATGTACGTTTATACACTATTTACATACAAAACCTCTACACTCATGTTATTGAACACAAGATAAATCGAATGTATAGTATGTGCTGTAAGCCATGAATGATGGCGTTAATCCGAAAAGAAGAAAAAAAAGCAAGAAAATTGCATGCACGCAGTTAAACAAAATTATTTAATTATATAAACTATGCATTATTTTAGAATGGAAGGTCTTTCTTCGATCTTTCGGGCTTCAAATTTTTTTTATGACTTTATTGAATTTTTCTATGACTTTATTGACTAATCTGAAATGCTGCTCGCCAAGTTTCTCTGAATAGAAAGCACCGCTACCGCAAATATTTTCCGCTTTATTTTCTTTAGGGTCCAGAAACATCTCTCTCCTCCGACAATATACATTTTGTTAGCATTTCTTTGTATAAATATACGGAACAAAAAGTCCATTTTCAGGAACCACGTTTTTTTTTTTTTTTTTGTCTGTAAAGAAGTATGAAATCTAAGATGTTTTCCTTTGAAAATGAAAAAAAAAAAAATAGTTTAACATTCCAGTAAATTAGGCTAAAGAAGACAGATGAGTGTTGGAAGTGAATGATTTATGCTCTCCGCCGGAAATCGAACACAGAATCATGTGCACGAAAGACACAGAGGTAGGAATTAGACCAGTAGTAAGACATTTTCTTCTTGGAGACTCGATTGACCCCCCCCAGAATAGGATTTTTAAAAAAATAAATCTTATCCCAAGAATTTTCACCTTTGGATTATAAATGTTAAATAAAATCTATTGACTTCGAACGACCGCCTCCCAAACTTTCAGCCTGGATCCGTCCCTGCTACCACCAGACTTATATTTGTTCTTTGCGAGTTTATGTTTTGTGAATAACTTCTTTCTTCCACGCGTCTGTATCTTCCTCACCCTATCAATTGAGTCAAGCGCTGCTAAGCGGAGGAATTCGTAACTATTACAGAAGCTGACCAGTTGCGGAAAAAATGCAACCGTAAGGGACCAATACGGGAAGATAGGAGCGTTGCAAGAATAAATCCACTTCCCCATGTTAAGAGATAGGAGCTCGCTGCCATATGCTCAATGTTACTGCTTCCAGTGGCAACGTTCGCTGCCACTGGAAAGGTAAATCTCTCTCTTTCTTTCCGTTTTTTAATTGACTTTTTTCAGAAATGCATCAATACTGTTTTGCGCTCAAGAGCAAAGGTTTATTTTTTACTGATACACTACTTTAACGCTTAAAAATATTTTTAGTATTAAAAAAAATATCCGGTTGCACAACTATGCAACATATAGTACCAGCCGCCACTGCTATCAATACGAAACTTGGAACACACATTTCGTATCCCTATAGTAATTTTTGAGATCCACTTGGGGCCACTCCTGAGGGGTCCAAAGTTGATGGGAGGGATTTATGGAGGGAATTTTACAGACATTTTCCCAATTTTCCCTGTTCAAGTACGTTATAAATTCCAATACATAGCACCTCTGAAAAGCTTGTTTCATGCTGAAGAGAAAGAACTATAAACCCTGATTTTCCAATGAACAGTGTAGATGCAATAGCTATTTCACTGCGAATCTATGATTTTCTTTATAATAACAGGGTTAATTGGCGCCATGGACTTATTCCGTTGTCCATAAAACCTAATTTTAAGTGCATGAACATATATCTTTGTTATGTTTATCTAATGGACTAGGTTTGATTCGAATGTCCGCATGATAGGTTCATGTTTGTTCCTTGTAATCATTTCACTAACGCTTGATTTTAATGTCTGTACTGAGGAACATTTTGATTTATGTTATTCATGACTGATGCCAATATCGATAAATACAAGCCACAATCTTCCCGCAGGGATTTTCGAACACGTGAGCAGGAAACAAAATAAGAAAATATTTAAAAACTTTCTCCCCCCCCCCCCCATAATGTATTTGGACAACCCTTGCGGAAAACTCGTGGCTTGTATCTTCCGATATGAATTGTGAACTGGGGGGTAAAAGTGAGGGAGAATGCGTAGGGAAATCGTTCTCCCACTTCCAGAAAATATCTGAGGCGTCCCATCACTTTCTAAAAAAAATTACAATGTGGAAATATAGGCAAGGGGGACGGCCTGACGTCAAGCGTCCCCCTACCTTTTCAGATCCCCTTTTACCCCTGTCGTGAACATTATTATAAACGTGCTGCTGAAGAAAGAAATCATAATCACACGTCAGCCAAATCCTTAGTACGACGATAATTACACATAAAATTGATCCTGAATATGCTTATGAAAATTTAAAATTAGCTTAAGTTGATGCAACTAGCAAGTTTGAAGAAATTGTATTTTGTGTTCTGCTTTAAACTCTCTGCTCTTTTAAATGGTTTCAGTGTTTCTTTGAAGAAAAAATAGGACCTTAGGCAGAATCGTTCTAACGCATGATTAGTGTCATACTAAAGAGTTCGACTAACATATGTTTCCTGCAGTAGTCAGGCCTTTAGTATGACGCTAATCACATGTGAAAACTGCTCTGCATAAGGCGGATAGTTTTTAAATTGTGTATAAAACTGATTTTCCTCGCGATGCAAAGCTAGTAAATTACATGTAATTTATATGAAAAAAAAAACGTAATGAGTAAATTACCTTATCAAGCCTGAATACACATAAAGCAATATATAGTTCTTGATTTTTTTTATCAAACTTAGGATAGTGCTCAGTGTTGGTATTATTAGAATTTTATGACTAAATACAGCCATGTTAGCCAGTAAAAACATAATTTAGCTATTATCTATAATTTTAAACAAATCTAAGATAAGAGTTGCTAATTTTTAAGCATTTGTATTTAGATATATTTGTATGGCTTCTGCCCGCCCCCATTGTAAGTGTAAATAGAACAATAAAGAAAATAATTGTAAATCGAAGAGCTACGGATTCTACAAGTTTTGTATCAGCCCTTCCAGTCCTTCTAGGATAAACCCAAGCGCCGAACTTTTTATCAGAAATTTTATTACGTGATCGGCGAAACTCTTCCATTCTTGACCAAACTTGGCATAGTAGCGGAGCTCAATGTGCTTAGTACGCGTGTAAAATATTATGGTGTTCATATTTTTCGTTCCTAATACTTATGAGCCATCAATAGTGGAGTTTCGACTTAGCCAAAGGATACCGTACAAATAGCATTGCATTTCCTCGTCTGTCCGATTTTGAAAATTTTTGGATATGTTGTAGCTGAGGACCCCCCGGTCAATTGTTAATATGGGACTAACTACCTATGACCAACCCTGTGACTTTCTGAAGTCACCAAAAGTCACACATTTACATGGACTATATCCTCATTTGCCGAAGCCCAACATAACACACAACTATTTTTTGTATACCAAGTTCAAACCAGCTCTACCAACACCCGTTGGGTGACCTTTGGCGACTTCTGGAGAGCACAAGGTTGGTCATAGTGAGTTTACCCATATAAGCAATATCCCGGAGGTTCTCAGCTACAACATATCCAAAAACCTCCCAAATCGGACAGACGAGGCAATGCAATGCTGTTTGTATCATACAGTGTGACCTTTGGTGACCTCTGGAGGTGAAATGGTTGATCATAAGGAGTTGGCCCAATATAAACAATTGACCGGGGGCTCCTCACCTACAACATATTCAAAAAGCATCCAAATCGGACAGACGAGGAAATGTAATGTTTTTTGTACGGTGTCCTTTTCACGCAAAAAAAAAAAAAAAAAAAAAGTCTCCGTGATTGAAGAAACTCATTCGATGTTCACTAAGCTTGGTATAGTGCTACAGCTCGACGTGCTTGGTATGTGTATCATACGTTATGGTTTATGTTCCTTAAGTTCCTGAGTTATGAGCATCAAATTTAAAGTTATGACTTAGTCAAATCGCAATTTAATAATTGCTATATGATCATGACATGGAGCGAACCTGTTATTAAACGTTAACTTGAAGTATGAGAAAGGTAATTAGGGGATACTTGTTTAGCTATATTGAAAATGCAGCGTGTACCTAAATTGAAGATTTTCTTTTACAAAAAGATCAATGTGAAGTGTGAATAGGGAAGTTTCGTAGTATTTTTGTCAACAGAAAAGTAGTTCATCTTGTGTTTAAAGTGACGATATTCAGCACCAATTCTATATGAAACATTTTGTACTTGTACCTTATGCTATGTCAAATATACGAGGTGTGGCAATTAAATAACGAGACTGGTGTCATAAATGTGATGTATTGCAAAGAGAGTTAGAATTGACTGTTATCCCCTTCAATATATCCCTCTCCCCTATCTATACACCGCTGCATACGTGCCTTCCATTGTTCAAAGCAATGCTGTAGGTCATCAGATATCACACTGTTCAACAAGTCTGCCGTTTTTCGTTCCACCTCTTCCACAGACTGAAAATGTGTTCCCTTCAATGCACTTTTCACTTTTGGGAATAGATAAAAGCCACAGGGAGCCAGGTCTGGGGAATACGGAGAATCGTCGTGCACAGGAATGCGCTTGGCTGCTAAAAACTACTTCAAAGAAAGTGCATTATGGGCAGGCGCATTGTCTTGGTGGAGGATCCATGCATCGTTCTTCCACCAACCCGGTCTCTTCTTCCTTATTCTTTCCCTCAGCTTGATTAGGACTTCTTTGTAGTAAGACAGATTCACCGTCTGCAAAGAAAAGAAAAGCTTTCAGAATCATGAAACAAACAGTGGTTCATGATCAACAACACATCATTAGCTACCTCCCCCCCATGATCCTGCGCGACAGGAGGTGGGCAGTCTCGTTATTTAATTGTCACTCCTAGTAGCTTTGAGTAGTTGATGAAAGTATAATACATTAAACCCTTTATGGCAAATGCCCTGCATAACTGATGATGGTTCTTCGTAATTTTACTGAGAAAAATTTTATTATGCAGAGCCCAGACACGAACTTGGAAGTTCCGTAGCGAACGTAAAGGCGGGGGGTCAGATTTCAAAATCCTCCTTGTGCAAGATAATACAGAAAAGTAATAATTTTATATATCAAGATACACACATATATTGTCCTGGAAATATATTACATTGAGTCCTTGATCCTCGATCTATCTTGATGAAATTTTATGAACACCTGCTCAGATCTTTTAAGTGAAGTCAATTTGTTAGTGGACAAAACCACCTATAATATAGTATGGGAAGACACGAAATAGATAGTGTGTGTATACAGATGGTGATCAGAAAAATGGAAACACCTGAACGAAATTGCAACTTACCAGATTAATATGGTGTCGGGCCACCTTTTGCCTTCAGAAAAGCCTTGATGCGATGTGGGATGGAGGCATAGAGGTCGTGAATGGTAGCAAGTGGAATTTTACACCATTCCTCGTGCAGAGCATCGGCCAGTTCTGTGAGAGAGGATGGGGGTGGAAATCGTGGCCGGAGTCGTGTTTCCAAGACGGACCACTGATGTTCAATTATGTTGAGATCTGGGGATTGGGCGGGCCAGGGGAGGTGTTGAACTTCATCCCGATGTTCCTCAAACCACGCTGCAACAACGCCAGCTGTGTGAATGGGTGCATTATCATCCTGAAAGATGGCGTCATTGTCCGGGAACAACATCCGGACCATAGAATGCAAGTGGTCTCCTAAAATTGCGACATAATCGTTGGTAGTGATTCGTCCGCTAAGTGTGACCACAGGACCCAATGAAAACCATGATATGGAGGCCCACAGCATCACCGAGCGGCCGACATGTTTCACAGTTGGGCGGAGACACTACAAATCATAAGCTTCTTTGGGCGTTCTCCACACATAAACACGGTCCGTGGTTGGGAATAAGGTGAAGGATGACTCATCCGACCATATCACACGTTTCCAGTCCTCATCGGTACTAGTGGCATAATCGCGGCACCATTTGCGGCGTGCGAAAGCGTTATGGTCCCTGATGAGCGGTTTGGCCCGTGCAACACGACCCCGTAACTTCATGTCATGTAATTCGCGGCGGACTATGATTGTCGAAACAGGGTGGGGGAGGTGCTGATTGAGTTCCTCCGTCACTTGTTCTGCAGTGGCACGACGGTTCTGCGTGACAATGTGTTTTAATACCCGGCGTGACATGTCACTCATGATTTTCTTCCGCCCACTGTTCTGCTTCCCCGATGTGGTTTTCCCGTGTGTTGTGTAGGCCATCATCACCTTCGAAACTGTCCCACGCGACACACCTAACACAGTGGCCACTGCCGTCACACTCATTCCACATAACCGCGCACCAACAATTTGCCCTCTTTGAAAATCTGAGAGGTCTCCCATTTTACATTACCTCCGTCTGCTGCAACCACTGGAAACTGCTGTTCCACTGCGCCTGACGTAATGTGGAGACCGACCTAACACACCACCACCAGCGGTCCGGCGCTGCGGGCGCCACGACACCAATGCCAACTCATACATCTGACGTATCGCCAACTACAGGTGTTTCCATTTTTCTGATCACCATCTGTATGTGAAAGAGATATATTGTTGTACAATTTCATTTTTATTTCTATATGTGAAAAGTTTATTTAAAAAAAAATCAGAATATCCATATTCTATGTTGTACTTGGAGAAAGAACTCGTCACAAAATTGTCTATGAAGAGTACAAAAATAACAATTTCAAAAGGATCTCCTACTCTAGGAAGTTGAAAATAACCAGAATCATCATTGTCTACGTGCAGCAAGCACAGGTATACAGATATTGAATTGTATATCGGGTGTTGCAAAATAAGTATTACAACTCTTGGGGGGTGACTCCTGCCACTGAGACAAGAAAAAACGTTCTTTTGAACTTTTGGCTATCGGACATAGTTTCGAATCTACAAGGTGCTGAAAGCGTGGGAAAATGACTTTCGGACGCCAATAGTTCGGAAACTATACAACGTAAAGTGGGCGGCTAAAAAATTCACTGAAGAAGTCATACCTGCTGTATTGAATTTAGCATGTTTCACAATCCTACAATGCACGCGCAAGGAATTTCCCAAAGGAACGTAGGGAGTCCCGGATAATCTGCCAAATGAAAATTGGTCTAAATGGATATGAATTGATAGGGTTTCTACCAGGTAACAATAATTCGTTTGTATTAAGTCGATATTTGGAATAAATACAAAATGGCGGACAACTTCATGCCCGTTGTGTGAGGTTGCATAATCGTCAAATACGGATGCTGGCCAACAGTGATGCTCTGAGTGTTAAGTGTAGCGAATTTGTACTCAAATGCTCTAGAAATACTTCTGGAGTGTCGGTAGAGCAGAACAGATGAAGCAGAGAGGTTCATATGTGTGCAAATACGTAAGGAAAGATGCCCAGAAATGCACTCATACTTAGTAAACGTGAGTTCAAAGCGTCGAAAATGAAAGGAATAGCATCAAGAATATGAATGGCATTGCCAATTCACCAATAATATTTCATCAATCTGATGCAATATGATCTGCACGGTTGCGTACCAATAAGGATGCAACAACTGAGGCCAAGTTGAAATTGTGCTAGGGCACTCACTAAGAAACTGGGTAAACTCAAGGAATGCCAGTAGTGGGATCGCATGATCGATATTGAAATGTGGCCAATATGTGTGTTGATATTAACATGTAGCTAACGGACAAATGTCAACATGTCTCACCACTGCTGGGACACAGTCCCACGTGCGAAAACTAGGAAAATAACGTTGTACATTCTGCTATTACATCTGGTGCACTTTTTGGTAGAACGTAACTAGAACGCGATTGTTTCAATGTTCCTCTTTGTTTGGGACATTGTCCCACAGTCAACATATGGTTCAAATTCTGATAGAGCGTGAAAATAATAAACTTGTATCATTTCCCACGTCTTCTGGGACATATGACGTACTCGAAATATAGGCAAATACCTGCAGAAATTCGTATCTTACACATAGTGCACATGCCAAGACAAAGACGAAAATGACCAATTTGGCACATGTAACACTGCTGCTGGAACACCATACATATGGAAAATAAAACGACATGAGAAATAAGAAGAAACGTCTTAAAGCTCTGATTGTTTACAGTTGTGCAGTAGGAGTAACAAAATGAAACATACAAGCATGTCGGGAGGCTGTACAAAAGCGCTCGCCAAACAAAGTGGGTACCGTACTCCTAAAAGAAATAAATACAGATAAAGTGAGGCTCCCTCGAAACCACAGGGCTAGAGCTCTCGCTTTCACTTGAGGGGTCGCAGTTTCCAATATTACTGGGAGCCCACGGCCTCAGATTCAAGACCCGAGCAGTTATTTTCCTATTTTTCGCACGTGGAACAGTGTCCCAGCAGTAGTGGGACATATTGACATTTGTCCATTAGCTACATGTCGATATCAACACACACACTGGCCATATTTCAATATCGATCATGCGATCCCACTAGCGACATTCATTTAGTTTACCCAGTTTCTTAGTGAGTGCCCTTGCACAATTTCAACCTGGCCTCAGTTGTTGCATCCTTATTGGTATGCAACCGTGCAGATCATATTGCATCGGATTGATGAAATATTATTGGTGAATTGGCAATGCCATTCATATTCTTGATGCTATTCCTTTCATTTCCGACGCTTTGAACTCACGTTTACTTAGTATGAGTGCATTTCTGGGCATTTTTCGTTACGTATTTGCGCACATATGAATCGCCCTGCTTCATCTGTTGTGCTCTACCGACGCTCCAGAAGTCTTTCTAGAGCATTTGAGTACAAATTCGCTACACTTAATACTCAGAACGTCACTGTTGGCCAGCATCCGTACCTGGCTATTATGCAACCATACACAACGGGCATGAAGTTGTCCACCATTTTGTATTTATTCCAAATATCGACTTAATACAAACGAATTATTGTTACCTGATAGAAACCCTATCAATTCATATCCATTTAGACCAATTTTCATTTGGCAGATTATCCGGGACTCCCTACGTTCGTTTAGAGAATCCCTTGCGCGTGCATTGTAGGATTGTGAAACATGCAAAATTCAATACAGCAGGTATGACTTCTTCAGTGATTTTTTTACCCGCCCTCTTTACGTTGTATAGTTTCCGAACTATTGGCGTCCGAATGTCATTTTCCCACGCTTTCGGCACCTTGTAGATCCGAAACTATGTCCGATAGCCGAAAGTTCAAGAGAACTTTTTTTCTTGTCTCAGTGGCAGAAGTCACCTCTTAAGAGTTGTAACACTTATTTTACAACACCCAATATATACACTCAGAGGTCCCCTGACGGGGGAGCTCATACAGTACTCATTCTCATATCATTCTTGAATTTTCATGGACATCGACAAAACTATTCAGAAAGACAGCTCTTCAAGAATACGACTCTATTAGTTAGAATATCCAATTTTATTACGGTGCTTCGACCTTAAGAATCTGAATAATAGCTTAGCATTAGGCTATCAAGGATGGAAAAGAGATCGTTTGTGTGACTCATAATCTTTTGTTAAACTAACAGCTTCACTATTAATTCCTGTAAAAAACGGATTGCTTTGTCACTTATTGTGACAAGAGTCTCATAAATCAAACAGTTTATTTCAATATATTTCTATAGCCTAATACATTGAAATTTATAACATTTCAACAACTCTTGAGAAGCCTGAATATTGAATATACTACTCATATAATGGTGTAGGGAAATAAATTTATCATATTTAATTTACTCCCTTTTTATTATTATTCATTTATTTTCTTTGTAAATTTCTTATGTTTTATCTTAGGTTAATGGTTATAAAGTTTACCTGTTTTATTGTTTTATTACACTTCATTTTGCGCTTAGCAATTTCTATATCATTTAACTATGAACTACATATACTAATCACTATATTGCTTGTAAGAACAACTTTCCCTTTCATTAGTAAGTTCATTACTCTTCAAAGAGTTTATCTAACATTATTATTATTACTACTATTTCAAGAGAACATGACAATAGAGAATAGGAAACAGAGAGAGGAAAAGAGATTCATTACAGCTCTAATTGGATAGTCGCCGGGAAAGTGGGAAAGAAACAAACAAAATTGCGGAGTGCATAATCTGAGCCAAGGAAAGCTTTGATAAATACGTCTATCAACGCGCTTGGATTTTGGTATTTGCAGCATAGTCGTTTTGCTAATGAGACCACGAAAGTCAGGCTAACACACAAACAATCCCAGATCTTGGTTAATGACTCACAACAGTATATGGTGATATTAACTTAAATCCCCTTGGATGAATTTACACAGATCTCTCATTTGAGGCATTATTAATGTTCAACGATAAATAACAACACTCTAACACAATTTTCTTCAAATCTTAACTTGAGTACTTATTTAAATATATATATATTTACAATTTTTAATACACTGTACAAAAAATCTTTATATAGAAAAGTAAAAAACACTGATCTTACGTATTATGTTTTATTGAATATATATCATATGACGGCTTCTAAACAGTACAGGCGAACTCAACAAAACTTTCCTCTATCAATTAATTAGTATAACGATCACGCTGGTGGATTTAGTAAAACATTGTATTGTAGATATTAGTTCGTTTGTATGTACGCCCTTTACCCTAAACGATAACAGTTGAATGAAAGCGAATTTTTGAATTCTATTTTTTTCTAATGTATAGCTAGATTTTTTTTTGAACAAGTTAGTCAATGGAGTCAATCCGTTTATATCTCCTCTGGTAATAATGACTTTCACGGTGGTTATCCATATTCTATTTTCTGCTATTGAGCTGACCAAGCTCAAATGGTGACATAACACATAAACTTGAATCCGCGATGAGATACGATAGTATTTCGACGTGTACGCGGTACCTATACGTGGAAAGCGGTGGCTATTGAACGATAGTAGTAGGCAAGGCCGGGAACGAACTGGTCTCCAAGGGCATGTCTGAGACAACCAGAATTGGGTTGGACTCTTCCGGGCAGTGGTCCAATCGTGGGATTTGGTACACTGTGTAAGCTTATCCCGTGAATCTGGATAACAGCGAGTACGGGCAGGAGGTGAAGTTGCCTTACAACGCTCGGGCACCATGTCTGAAGAACATGAGAGGCCTTAGCTCGCTAGCAAGGCCGCCTCACTAGTAGGTAACTAGCAGACATTCAGGACTTCGAGGTAGCAGTGCAATGGGCATACCACACTGCCTTTGAGAATATGTGTTACATCGCAATTGTGAATCAAAGTTGAGGGACACACGTTGATAGTTCATTGCGCGCACGAGGACTAATCGTCTACATTGAGGAACTATGGGCCGGATGCATTAAGCGGAGCTGGTCCAAAATTTATCCCAAACGGCCGCAGCATGTCTTCTCAACTGCAAAGTGTGGAAGTACACTACTTTACCCTAATATTGAAACCATGTTGTATAATAACTGTAAAATGCTGGAAGTTACACACCACACCATTAGGAGGCAGGAAACATCCTACCGTAGTTGACATCTACTAGACGAATTGAAACTTTAGAGATAGAAACAAATGTACGATTCACGTGATTCTGATGCTTACCTTTTTCCAGAATATATTATTATTACTCAGTGGTAGAGCGTTCACCTCTGGTGCATGGTGTCGCGGGTTCAAACCCTGCTCCCGCCAAGTGAACTTTGTGGTGGATAAACACCGTGTGCGTGGGTTTCCTCGGGGTTGTTCCGTTTCCTCCCACTTTCTTCATTCCACCATTTCATTCATTTCTCATAATCACCGTTTCCTTTAGCCTAACCGGCATAAGCGTGGGAGGTAAAACTCAAAAATTTGATTTCATTATAATTTTATTTTTATTTTTATTATTATTATTATTATTATTATTATTATTATTATTGAAATTTCTGTAATTCTTGTTTTACTTTGACTAAGTGAAAGTATGACCCGATTGATTTCGCCTTTACTAGCTGGAACGCATGTTAGTATATTTAATATTTAATCATATCTTCCTTGAATTGTTTCAACTTGTTGGGCACAGATGTTGCCAAATTTTCAAAATACTCCATATCACTATGCATTTATAGTCTTATTTAGCATTTCCTACAGTATCTTGATGTTAGCTGCCTATGCCTGTATAACCGCTACCAGGTTATAGAAGGATTTTTTGTGGACGCCCTGTATATTTCGTGAAGACAGTGATTATTATTTTCGATTTATACTTTATTCTGCAACGCATATAAGTTCTTTCTTTGGTGGGAATTGCTTCTTTCCCACACAATTGGACAAAGAAGTCTTTCATCGTTTTTTCATATATATATTTAAAACGTTGCTTTTGCTGAGAACATTTTGGTTAGTGACTAACCATTTCAGTGTTTCTCCCTGACTTATTATATGCACAGTATATATTCTGCAGTTATTTGGAACTGAATTAAGTGCTTTCTTTAATCGTTTATGGAAACATTACAATAGATTAGAGAAATACGGGCTGACCAGATGTCCCAGTAGCCGAAGTGGCACCAACTGCGTTGTATTCCAGCCCGTTATCTGTACTTTCTCACGCCAGTGTTATCGCCGTGTCTAGTGCATTATGGGCAGTTGACTAAAATTAACATAAATTGTTTTCCGTATTCTGTTTGTATGTGCATACAGGTGAGTAACTGAGTAATTTTTGAAATGAACTGCCAACACTATTCCGTTGACCATTGCAACCCGTAGCTTGAGCTTGGACGCTCGAGGAGTTTGACTCCAGGTCTGGAAGATGCAACCACGCATCTCGCGTTGAACTTCAAACATAAGTTGTGTTAAGGGGCACAAGCTATTTAGCCGGTGAAGGACGATTTCTTACGGCTAGCCCCAATCAGTGAAATCCTAGGTCCTCAGACCTTGTGCGTTTAAAACGTTATATACGCGCCCTCCAATATCAGAATTCAACTGTGAAGACCTTCTTTTCGTTTATTTACTCAAGATTTACTTTTACGCTGCAGGACTGTTCAGCGTAACAACTGGGTTCATCGTGGGACGATCCAGACAACTTTTCCCCAGTGCGAATCCCCCAAGTGTGTTCATGGTGTGAGCAAAGTATTTCTAGTGATACCTGAATTATAATCATATATACATAGAAAGGGCTATATTTCCCGAATAGGGCAAAACGTAATTTCAACGGCAAAATTTATTAGTGTCCAGTGTTGTATTCATTTCTCTTCGTTATTTTTTTTCAAAATAGTGTTCTAATAAATAAGTATAGTGTCATTTAACCCAGTGTGTTTTCGTTGTTTGTATGAGTGATGTTTGTGTGCGTTGTGGTCTGGATGACCGTCTGATCGTTCGTGAGGTTTTCGAGACGAGACACCCGAACCTCTCGGCGCCTAATGCTCATCTCATTATTGAGACCGACGAGCTTTTTGGGAAACAGTTTGTAACCTTTCTTGGAGAGGTCTTCGTCGTCCTGTCCAGGTAAGTTAAAGTATCAGGAGTATACTTATTGGTAATACCACGAGCCAAGGACAGCGAACAGAATAACTACAGCCGGTTACAAATAAATAGCTGCCCGAACATGGACCACGACCTCTAGTTGGTTACACCTGTTTCAGTTTATGTTTCGTATAGTTTCAAGAATTTTATATTAGGTCAAAGTTAGATTTTTAGATTAACAGTCACTGTGATATTATTGTTATTGAGTCACTTTATAACTTTTTTTATACAGGGAGGCGCCGAGCCCACTGCACATGTCAAACTTGAATGTTGCACAGGTGTAATAACTTATATTTCATGGGGGGCGGCAAGCGAAAGAGGAAAGAACGCCACATTATGTGATCAGTCTCAATGGAGTATTGGAGCACAGAACATCGTTTATCTCAGTTCGTACAGGGTGGTGCGGAGCCGGCTGACACATTTCCAAGTTGAATATTGTACAGGCTTGATAGCTTGGAGTGGATTACAGGTGGAAAATTGGAATCTTATAGAATTTTTTAGGAGTACCACTGTAGTTATCATGGACATCGTTGGAGAGTGGAACAATGTGTTTTCTGGGTCCATTTAAGTGCATCGATTGTCAGGCATTTCATTCTTACCCGGCTTTACGTTAAAAGTTCATTTGATATATTCCAGTGTTTTTATGGCAAAATACCCTATACACTTTTCATTTTTGCCCAGCCGCAACCCATTCGAACTATCGCGCCTGCGCAATATTCGACTTTGAAAATTGTCCGTCGGCTCCACGACACTTCGAATTATGTAACTCTTCACGATTATGCCTGAAGTACTCATACCCATGAATATAGACAGAATTGGTAACACACATACTATTGTAAAACATCAAAATAACTGCTTCCTTTCATTCTTACGTTATGTAATATAACCCTGCTTTACTCTTCCTTCTACTGAAAGCACTCCATATCACTTCACTGTCTGAATATTAGATTGTCTGCACAGTGTATTAGTATTTTGCTTCGTTTGCATCGAGCTTGACTTGTGAATACTTCTTCGCTAGGTTTCTTCTTCATATGTAAGCATAGGTTTCTTCTTCATGAGGTTGTTTTGAAAGCTAATAAACCACTGCGCACTCGGAAAATGTGAGCTAGTGGATAAGGCAATAGATATGTTAATGCAGACACGGTGCTAAACGACCAAGACCCATCAGAAAGAATGAAGATCCTGCTGCACATCATTAATTAGTCTGATACAGATCTTGATGATAGCAAATTGATTAAATCAATTCAAATTCAGTTCTATTTATTATATCTGTTGAATAACTACAATATGATAACATTTGTAGCAACAAAATGTACATCAAGATTAATTATCTTTCCTTCAATTAAGCAGATCAAACATAACTAAAATCATAAAATCAATTTAGATTTATTAGGCGAGTATTCACTAATACATCAACTTACTACTGCATATAAGAATCTTCGTATTTCACCCTGCATTTACTATATACTCAATTGTTTATATTTTATTTATCGTGCATTACTATTCAATACCATTTATTATATAATCGCTATATATCAAAATAAAACAGACTGCCGTCTCTAAAGAATTGCATGGTAAAGATCTACGTTACATATGGACAGTAAATCTTCTCAATATTTTATTACAGTTTTACAGTAACTACCTCCAAATAGTATACTAGTAATATCAACAACATTTCAGTACTGTTACGATATTATGACTGAAATTCTTCGTGATATACTGAATGTAAGTTGCTCCAAATTAGAAGAAAAAATTAGCAACAGAACCCTTTAGGATTTAAGATTAATGACCTAGTACAACATACTGATTTTTACGTTTCTTTCATACACAAAATAACTAATATGTTCGTTTTGTACCTAATATAATCATTAAATGATGCGTGTAAAAGTCAATATATAAAAGATTGTCGGTCATATCAAACACTTATTGAAATGAATATGAGTATTTTAACTAATGTCACTATATTACAAATTATGATACAATTCGCTCTAGTTTTGCAATAATTAGAATCATCTACATCAAAAGAAAAGAAAAAAATAGCATTAAACTTCGTACTGTACACATAGCATGATACATTTTCCTTCCTCTTTGACACTCTCCGGATTTGCCTGAAAGTGTTTTGATTTCCAATTATCACCTTCATCAAATGCTTTCCTGTCCAATGTTGATATTTAAGTCAAAATTCGGTTATTTTCTTCTTCATAGCACTTGTTAGATTTCTTTTCAGCAGCTGTCGAAGGTAGTCCTAAGTCTTTCTGACAACAATGATGGATTGTCCATGTTGAGACAACTTACAGCAACTCAGGATTTTTTTGAGATCTATGTCTATTAATGATGGATCAGATACTCTTAACGTTATAAAATATGCTCAGTCCTATTGTTAGCACTATTTGGCCTACCTGAACCAACTTTTTGTTGTGGTTCTATGCTACTTGGTACTAAACTGGATACATTTTACAGAAAAAAAAGTAATATTTCTAGACTTTTTCAATTCTGAAGCCACATAAATTACAGAAAATCATTGCTTTAGTAAAGTTAACGTGTAAGTTTTATTTTCAGTTGAAAGCTTTTTTGCATCCCATTATTCGCCATGAAAGCAGAGATATCAAGCAGCCACAATCTAGTATTTCTTTTGTTATCAATAAAGGGTAAAAATGTTAATCATGCAAAGAGAACTAAAAGGGAACTGAGGCTCAAGGAGTCACAGAAAAAATGCTACCATCCTGATAGAGTAGTTACAACGCGTAGGTCAAGAAGTTGGGAAAAGAAATTCAACTTGGTATAAAGATGTTAACATGGTTTACTAACATTCCTACTTACTCTGTCCGTATGTTTGTCCTGGATACAAAAGATCAAAATAAAATGTAAGCCAGGATGTAAAGTTTTTTTTTTTTTAACAGGAATTCATATTGTTGATTAAGGTGATCTAGTCACCGGAAGAGGTAGAAATAAACAATTTCTGTTTTTAACGTGTATCACTATAGAGGGAAAGTGGTGATAGATAGCAAGAAGCAGATAACACTTTTCTGCAATCGATTAAGCGTCCCAAGTATATACTTTATCTTTAACACTCTGCTAAAACCAAAAGTTATAGAAATCTACATACTATAACTTCCAGTTTCAATATTGATCGACAATGTTCTATTAATTCATTATCGATATAATCAATTCTATATATACACAATCGATTCAGCATTCTAAGAATAGATACCATTTTATCTCTTAACCCTCTAATCAAATCGAAAGTGGCAAAGATACACCACTCCAGGTTTTATTGTTGATTGCTATAAATTAAAATTGGTAATAAGGAAACGACCCAAAGACATATTTTTGTATTTAATCTCCATTCTAATCTCTCTACTAAAAGTCGAAGTAGTAGAAATCTACTACTATTTCCGATGTCAATATTAATTGAGAAAGTGTCAAGGATTGGAAACAAAACTCCTTCACTTGGTATACAGGTAGCACTACTACATGTTAAAATTCTAATATCTTGAATTTTTAATAACATAGTAATGTTTCAAATACATCATAAAATGATTTGTAAACTATACCTGTTCAGTTCCCGCTTGAATTGTAGTCACAACGGTGTAAATTTTCAACACCATGAATCCATTGAAGAATTCCTCGAATTAAGTCGTAGTGAATTCTCCTTTAGAAATTCAGAATTAATGATGATTTGCGTTTCAGTTTGGTATAGTAGGGACAGCACATGTAATTTCTTATTACATTTTTTTGCATTGTGTTGCTTTGCGATTCTAAAATTTTGCAAGAATAATATCCTTGGTCCATTTCATTGCCAAAAAACTATCATTAATCCCGATATAATATTATACATCTTCTTTCTTTCTCGTTCTAGGTAGCCTGGATCAAGTCTGATACAAAAGCCATTTTGGCTATTCATAACCATATGGTAGCTCACAATCAGCGACTATCTGTGACTCATAACGGCCACAATACGTGGAAATTGCATATCAGCAACGTTCAAAAGAACGATTCTGGGACCTATATGTGTCAGATTAACACAGATCCCATGAGGAATAGGGTGAGTAAAATTATATTAACTTATTTTCAACTAAAAAGTTGAAAAGTTGGTTCTAAAATTTATCACAGAAAAATTGAATACCTTTTTGTATTGGTCATATTGGAAACATGAGTAGTTTATGTGATTAGTTGAAAATTACGTATTTATACAACATTTAACCTGAATTAGAAACACTATCATAAGTTTATTTCCTTCTATGGAATGTGAAAATGTTTTCAACAGTTTTTATTTTGTTGTCCCTACGTTCTACTGTTGTTTATGAATGAACCTCAAAAGAAGAGCAGCAAGTTGTGCTTAGTGTTGTACTGTTTCATATCAGTGCTAGGATTCCTGATGGCGTTGTACATGTAACACTGATTATACTGTTTTCTGAACTTGTCAAAATTAATTTAGACATAATTCTAAATTAAAGTAGAAGCCGTCTCTTTTTCGGGCCAGACCACGAAGACTCAAGGTCTATAGGGGAGAGGAAGGGAATGGCGATCAGTTGGGAATGGCGATCAGCCCACTTTGCCCTCTTGCGTGACCCGAGGAGAAGTCAAAGTAGTGCTGCCATCTGCCTCTTGTAGCAAGGTTTCTTGTGTATTGTCGAGGAAGATGTCAGAGAAGACTGAAGTCTACAGCGTGCTGAAACTTGTTTTTGTTGATTTTCTTATAAGGTTCATTCCCGTTGTGCCTACTTCCCGTTCTGCCTACAGACCCTCCAGCACTTTAAAGAAAATATTTTTAATTATCTTATCTCTAGGCAGAACGGTAATTCCCGTTGTGCCTACTCTTTCGAGACGGGGAATTATGTGCAGGGAGGAATTTTTGTAGGGAATATTTCTTTAGTATTTCTAAAAGCTTCTGTAAAAACAACCACCACCTCTACAAGTTTCATCATACATGGAAAATTGGTTGACTCAGTTGCAAGAATGTTAGACATTGTATGTGAAACAAACATTAAAAAAAAAAAAAGATCTAATATCAAGCAATTTCAGAACAAAATTTTATTTGGGTTTCCAGTAGTTTACCTCCAGCATGCTAAGACTTGCAGTACTAAAAAATGCCACAGTTCACATCCCCAAGACATGTCTGGCCAACTATTAAACAAACAACGCAAGAGGATGCATAAGGCGGCTTTTAAAAAGAGTGTTTGTCTCCATCATATCTCTTTCCTCGAATTGATTGATTCAGTTGCCAGTAACCCGTTTGACATTGTATCTGAAACGAACACGAAACAGACTTACTTCGGGCTAATATCAATTCATTTCACAACCGAATTTTAATCGGTTTTCCAGTAGTTTATCTCCAGCATACTAAGGCTTGCAGTACTAAAAAGTGCCACAATTCACATCCTCAAGACATGTTCGGCCATACATTAAACAAACAATGCAAGATGATGCATAAGGCGGCCTTTTTGAAAAAAAAGAGCCTTTGTCTTTTACATCACTGCTCCTTCTTTGGCATTACCTTAACAGGTAATTTGTCTTCTAACACGATTCTATACTACATGCAATGTTACATATACTTATATTGTCAATGTAAATACTACATATCGTCAATGTTAATACCATATATCGTTAATATAGCCAATATATTTAAAACATCTCACCATCACTGTTCTAAATGCAAACAGTATGCAACTGCATCTGTGTAAGCCACCAAGTCTATTACATGTGATTCCAGACGTGCCTTCAATGATTTTATTTTTTGTTCAATTCGCTTATATTTCAGCTTTGGTTCCTTCGGTTTTTTTCCTACCTCCAACATCAGCATACAAGCTTCATTCTCACTCTGTTCTTGCTGCAACAGCTGTACAAATGTAAAAATATTTGGATGTTCTCTTGTCAGTTTTCTGTTTAATTTAGAGTGCCAGCCCTCTACAACATTATTTGTTCTTCCCTCAACTTTATCATATTGGTTCCATATATCTCTGGAAAAGAGAGAAACATTAATTACATAAAACAAATCAAAGCTTGACAATAGACATTCAACAACGATTGGAAGTTGCATGTTAACGTCTGTCGTAGATAACGTTAAGGATAACGTCTGTTGTTTGTTGTTAGTAACACGGTAAATTTATAAGTATTCAGTTTTGTAATCATTACACTACTATAGAGTTAATTTCAGATCTCTGGTATGAGCAGATTAAAATTTCGTATTGGCATGCAGATCTCAGAAATGATTTTTTATGGAATGAGAATAATAATTACGCTTACCACACTCCATTAAAGACACTATGCACCATTTCATATCCAGACACTTCTGAGCTCACAATTGTAGAACACATAGGCAATACAACAATGACAAACGAAACTAATGGAAAAACATAAAGGACTAAAATGACCGAATGAGTAGGCCTATATATGAAATACTAATCACTGCTAACGTAGATTTCGTTTCCCAAACGAAAACCACATATATTTGAAAAAAAAAATCAAACGAAAAACAGATAGTGAAATAGCGTAGAAAATAAGGTAACTACTATATCGTACTTACTTTGTGAAAATGGCGTCTGCATCGTCCAGCCATGTTTCGACTAAATAGTCATGAAACTTCTCTGCGTTTTGTACTTCCGGGGCATTTTCCTGGAGATGCAGGAACATGTCACCCACTTGCTCCACTGGCACAAGTGGTAGTGCAGCAGCACGTCTTATCCACTTCCTGACCTCTTTGTCTTCTTCATAAAAAGTGGACAACCCCAATGACTGAACTTTCCTCCATAAACATTGGGTGTAATGGTAGAAACACCCACGAATGGCTGCATCCGGAAAAACACCAGTAACGGCATTGATTACCGCTCTTTCAAAGTCTATAATCACTGTAGTAGGATTAAAGGAAAGACCATTTGCAAAAGCCGCATCTTTAATGAGAAGCAGCATCCTACGATAGTCTTCCTCTTTCTTAGAAGGCAATAAACAAAATAGAAACGGAAAAGTCTGCCCCAAATATGTCCCATGTATGGTGTACAGCTGCTGATATATACGGGGAGCTGCTTTAAAAGTACCATCCATCCAAACTGTCTTTGTGGTTGAAAGCTTCCGTAAATTTCCGGTTGTCCCAAAGACCTGCAGAATATAATATTAATATTTAGCTCCCCTAATATATTGATAATTATTAGTGTATTAGCTAATTAACATATTAACAAACTTATTAAATTCAAACAAAATATATATTTAATATTGAATTTTCAGACATGCTGCAAGCTTGAAGTGTGATGACCAGCATACTTAATTCTAGCTAAAAATTTAAGGATGCATACTTGAATGTTAAAGTTATCTAAAGCTCGTGCCCAGAATATAATACAATTGAAATCCCTTATTTGAATCAGTTAATTGTATTAGTACACCTCTGGCTCCAAAACTAAACTTTGAGGATCCTATTAAGTAAATTCAAACTAGATGATATTAATTAATGTCTGTAAACTTAACACTGCTAACATTAAGTACTTTACGAAAGTTATTGTAATTAAAATTGAATAATAATAAATTCAGTTACCAATAATCGATCAGAATCAACACCATCATCAATTAAGAGAAATTCCTCTCCTGTTAATGTCTGTCTCCACCTGCCCTCTAACCTAATACAATTTCTTGTTGTGGGAAGTTCAGGCCTTTCTGCGCTTCTACAGTTATACAGGGTATGTTTAATTCCCTCAAATGTTGGCAAAGCGGCTGCAACCTCTTCCTGTATCCCTTCCTTTGCAATCACTTCTCTGAAGATAGAAACAAATGAAATAAATAAAAAAAAATACATGAATAGTTTCGTTAAAATTTACCTGCAAAATACATTCATCTGACTAGTGCAATAAGCTTGAAGTCAAAACTTGTAAACTGAGATTATTTGTACTGCTAACTTGAACTTGTATCACACGACTAGCGAGATACTAGGCCACTACCTTCAAGAAACTGACTTCAGTTTACCCAGATCAACTATTTGGTGTCTCCTAACGTAATGTTAAAAAACGAAAGAAAAAAGTAGTTAATTTTTAACTAGAAGATAGAACTAACCAATAAAATAACTACTCATTTAAAAGGAAAATTTAGTCTTACCTGTAAACTTTTGGAACTGCATCTACAGGATTCTCGGACACTTTACACTTCATCCTGTCTATTAAGCATCTTGCTTCAATTTTGCTCCTTTCTGTTTCATGAGAGTGTACTCCACTCTTTGATAAAACATCGTCACCCAAAACAACAACTGTCGCTTTGCACCCACGTGTACATTTCCAATATGTCTTTTCTTTACTACGTCTATTAATCCGGTATAAGAACCCTTCGTACGCGAGCACTTTCCCCCCGTATTTCGAACTGACAAATTCTGCCATTCTGTGCTGCTTACTATTCCTATTGATACTTATAAAGTGACAGATTAAAAATTTGAATTGAATTTTATACAGATTACTGTCTCGATCTCAGAACTTTCACTTTTCGAAGCCGTCAGGTGTTCTGAACGCTGATTGGCTACCGGTAAACACAGTAGCCAATCACCTTCAAGAGTACCAAACTGAAACAAAATCTTATAAATCCCTTTCCCTCCCCGATTATCTGACCTTTTGATTTGAGTTGAAACTCTACAAAAATATTCAATTATGATATTTGTATTTTGTATTCCTGCTATTTACATTGACAATATAAATATGAAAATAGAAGTATGTATGATATTATGGCATATAGTATAGAATCACGTATAGAAGACAAATCAGCTGATAAGGTGATGCCGAATCAATTTACTATGAGTCGTAGCACGTTGGAGATGAAATACTGGAAAACCGAATAAATTTTTTTTGTGAAATGACTTGATATTAGACCGAAGAAACTTCGTTTTATGTTCGTTTTCGTTTCAGTTTCAATGTCAAACTGTTTTTTTTTTCAACTGAATCAATTTTCCATTTTCCTGTAGGAATTAAAAAGAAATAATATTCATATTTACTAAAGTAGATGCAAACAACCCTGCTAATAACAGAACTATATCCCAGCAATTTTTCCCAGAAGAAAAAGTAGAATAACATCTAAAATTTATGATGAAACTTGAAGAAATAGTTATTCTTCTTACATAATTTCTTAGAATTACGAAACAGATTATTGCGAATGCAAGACAAAACCCATGGAAAATTTCTGATAAAACTGACAAAATTCAAGGAACAGAATCATAGTTGCAGTTTAATAAAGAGATATTTTTTCAGCGGCCATGCATCTAAAATGTTATATATAATTCTTCACTTTATTGAAATAACATTTTCTAAATACTGAAAACCCAACGAAACACATAAGACTGTTATAGTAATCAGATGCGTAGCTAGAGGGGAACGAGCGGGGCTGTTGCCCTGAGCGCTAATAGTAGGGGTCGCCGAACAAGCAAGAAGAAAGAAAAAATATGGGAAGTCAGTAAACGACGCGTCGCCCTGAAAACGTATTGGCGTCCGATTAAATCAATATTGTTAGTTTGCAAAGAAATAGATATGATAAAAATTTTCTTGCTTGCTCCGCTCGCAACATAAACGTTTCAATAAGAATCACAACAAGCTTTTACTTATTACGTTAAAAAGTTATTATATATGATTTGTTAGTGTCAGTGTGATAAGCAAGGTGCCTAGTAATGACTTATAGTCTACACAGGAGTGTTTTCAAAATCAGAAACGGTCAAAGTATGAAATACGTGTTCGGCGTTTTGTTGGTGATGAGTTTGCTTAGATAATCACGCTTCTCTACCCAATCGGATTACTCACGACGGTGAGAATGAAAACTCTGAGAAATTCGCAAAGAAGGCTCCTTCTGAATTTCCATTACATTTCACAGAATATTTTTACCGTAAAATAATCGAAATTAAAATGCTATTTGTGTGGTCACATACAGAATAAAATCACAGATATTTACGATTATTAGGAAGGCTGGAACCACGTGTAATAGGCTTGATGGCTTACATAGGCGTGGTTGCATACTGTTTACATTTTGAACAACGATTATGAGATCTTTATTTAAATTACATTGGGTATATTGACGATATGTGGTATTTAGTATTTACATTGACAGTATAAATGAAATGAAATGAAATTTTTAAGTTTTACGTCCTACGGTAATGCTGGCTAGGCTAAAGGAGACGGTGATGATGAGAAATGAATGAAATAGTGGAAAGTAGGAGAAAACGGTAGAACACCGAGAAAACCAACGCACACGGTGTTTGTCCACCACAAAGCTCACCTGGCTCGAGCTGGGATCGAACCATGGACCCCATGCACCAGAGGTGAACGCTCTACCCCTGAGCCATTGCGGTCCCATTTTTTTCTTTTTTTACAATATAAGTACGACATATTGCATGTAATACAGAATCATGTATAGAGGACAAAGCACCTGATCATATATAGAGGTGATGCCGGAAAAAGATCTGTGATGTAGAAGACAAAGGCTTTTTTTAGAAAAAGAAAAGAGACCGAATTATGCATCTTCTTGCATTGTTTGTTTAATATATGGCCAAATATATTTTGAGGATGTGAACTGTAGCACCTATTACGTACTGCGAGCCTTAGAATGTTGGAGATGAACTACTGGAAAACTGAATAAAATTTTGTTGTGAAATGACTTAATATTAGACAGAAATAAGTTTATTTTCTTGTAACTGAATCAATTAATTTTCCATTTCTCTGTAAGTATTAAAAAAACACATCTCTACTAAAGTAGACGTGAATAACGCTGCTAATAACAAAACTGTACCTAGTCATTTTTTCTGAGAAGAGCAAGTAAGATAACATTTAAAATATATGATGAAATTTAAAGGAATAGTTATTCTTCTTACAGAATCTATTAGAATTACTAAAGAAAAAATCCCTAGAAAAGATCCCTCCCTGCACAGAATTCCCCGTCTCGAAAGAGTAGGCAGAACGGGAAGTAGGCACAACGGGAATTACCGTTCTGCCTACAGATAAGATCATTAAAAATATTTTCTACAAAGTGCTGGAGGGCCTGTAGGCATAACGGGAAGTAGGCACAACGGGAAGACACCTCTTATAAGGATCTGCATATTTCAACTCACGATACGTATAATTTTAAGTTGTAAGATCTTGAAGTTACTAAGATTCATAAAAAGTTATATTTACGTCTAATGCACGACACATAATTATATTTCAAATAAACTACGTTTTACAGTATAACCAGCTCAATTTTCAAAATGGCGCAATGTTGGGAATGCCGATCAACGTGATCGGTTTACCATCATGGTGATCGCAATTCCTAACAAACATTTGGAATACTTCTCCAGCCAAAATTTATAGACCTAGACCTAAGATAGGCAATACGCCTACTTGAGTCAAACACTGAAACTTTGGTATCGGTGTAACCTTTGTGGATCGTGGGTGCATGGTGACTGTACTGTTGTGGACTCACCATATAGATATATCTGTGACGTGTCTTTAAAAAACGTCACTAAAACATTCAGTTGACGTTTCTCAGTCTTTCGAAGGCGCAGTGTAGAAAAAAACTTGAATTGCCTATGAAACTATGTGTGTTTATTAAGCTTGTACTGTGATCGCCATTACCAACATGTGATGGGAATTGCGACCAAAGTAGCAATTTGAAATTTTCCCATCGTGTTCCCGAACTGAAAGAACGATCCTCTTTTTATTTGACACACTTATTGTAGAAGAATTGGAGTACATATTTACAAATTTGTTTCAATATATTTTGCAAATAAAACTAAGTAATAACCCATTTTTCTTAGGTGATCGCCATTTCCCACCCCTCCTAAGGCTCTACGTTTTCTTGATTTCGGTACATTTTTACAAGAATAGTAGAAGTTTTAAGAAATTGTTAAGGTACCTTTTATGTCTCTATGTTTACTGAACAAAATGGAGCTATTGTTTACTTGTATTTCTGTGACCTTTGTTTCCCACCTATATTTACACAAAAGACAGATAGCAAACAAGTCTATTTACTGAGCCATATTGAAGAATCAACTGAAAAACAATTGAGAAATACTATATCCATATATATATATATATATATATATATATATATATATATATATATATATATATATATATGAGAGGACAAAAGAAGTTCCTGTAAGTGAATGAGGAGAAACTGAGCTCAGCGTTTCTTCTAGAATCCATCCGAAGACTTTCTGGCAATCCTCCTCAGAATCATAACTCACTTTCGACCTTCCTTCTTTCCGCCTCATGATGTCTTGAGACGCCATCCACAGTGAAATATCATCTCCTAAATTTACTCTATTTCTCTTTGTCTTTGTCTCAGAAAAATGTACTATATTTGTCCATGACTGCAATATACGTACTATACTTCTACTCAAAATGTCAGAAGGCTTTACACAAACAAGTATTTATGAAATGACAAAAAAAAGAATCAAAAATGTTTTCAGATAGTATTAAATGGCACACTAATTTTCTTATTTTGCTTAAGGCTGTACTTGGTTGCTGACTATCATCGTTTGACCAGAATTCCCCCAAATTTGATTATATTATTCCAGAGCAAATTCTCATCTGGATTCCCTACCGAAGTGTTGGTTTTGATCCAAGTCTGGAAAACAGTACGTAATATTCATTGTAGGAAAAAGGAAATAATTCTTCAATCTTTGTTTAGTTATGTCCTACCAGAAATGTTCATTATACGTATGCCCCCTGAAATATATATACTTATGCTTCTTCAATATATTGGAATCTATGTTGTCCCAAAAAGAGAGATCGCATCACTTGAAAATGGTTGAATCTTTGAAACGAATTTTCCAACGTAGTTAGAACCTAACTCAAATTGTGTTTTTTATCATCTCCTTTTATTAAATGATGCACCCTAAGGGCGTTCACAAATAGGGTGTTCGGAAATTCTCTATGCTCCTGATTCGAGACATAGGGGAAGGTGCTGTACCTAAGGTAAACGCACCGGATTTCGACAGGTTAAGGACCTTTTTCAAAATCAATTGCCTATTGTGGCCATAATATTGGTCGGTGTTGACCCATTTTTTCCCTTGAAATGTACAGTCTCTACTAATACTAAATGTCACTTCAAGGCTCAAATGCTAATGTTAAAATTTTTTATGAAACTGGAACTCGCCAATGGAACCCGAATTCGACACACTTCACCTGGTTTCGACAGTTGCGGTATCTGAATTCGACACCTTCAATTATATCCATGTAAAACATTAAGTCGGCATTATTATTAGTAGTAATCTCTTCTCAGCTTCAAATATTGGTTTATTATTATGCAGAAATTATCAGACGGGTAAAAGAACACAACTTAAATTTTCTGAACTGATGGTGAGTAGTTACTTCGATGATCCTCAATTCGACATGCTGGAACCTGATTTCGACATTCCATGTCGAACTGAGGTTACAACTATCGGAGAATTATGCAACAAATAGCTTTACGAAAGACTTTGAACATACTTGTACGTTTAGATATTGAGTTAAAATTATATTTGTACTACTGAGCATAAATTCGACAACCTTGTCGAAATCCGGTTCACGTTACAAATAAAGGCTCGTGTTTTCGACAACTCCCCGTTCATGTTACATCACAACCTTTGTCCTCACAGAAGAAAACAAAACGCACTGATTGAAACTCCTTTACAACATTAAAGTACCACTATTTGCTTGAAGCAAACCTAACTTTAATAAAAGTCTTACGAAAATAACCTGCCGTCTTATGATTTATTTTAAGATTATGTGTTTTTTCTCGAAGAGTGTATCACACACACAACAATGTACTTCTTTTCTCCATGCGTATGACTCATCTACTGTAACCGCACTTTTGACACGAGAAAAGACACTCCCATAATTTTGCCACTTCTATGCACGATTGCAGGGATGACATCTTACGCTTATTTCACAACATTTAAGCACAGGTATGTCGAATTCGGGTGCCTGTCGAATTCAGGCGCGTTTACCTTACGGCCAAAATTTGGATTTGAATATTTTCTGTTTCCTATAATGCATTTTTCGCAAATATAAAATTTAGGTCCTTAGTTTGGAGTCTCTTGATTACACAAAATTTGTATCTAGTTCAAAATGTCGTTAAATAAGAATAATGTTTTATTTTTCCGAAGCCCCCTTTCTTGGCCGTAGGTACACCAGCCCGTTGTACCTACGGCCACCTATTATTTGTACCCACGAACAGGTTGAAATTGAAAAAAAAAATAGTCAAGAATTGGTTACAAATAACGTTTTAGTTTTGTTAATAAACATGTAATAAAGGAAACAGAGCTTTGAGCAAAAGTAATCAAAGGTTATGCTCGTTAATTGCACACATTTGTCTGAAAAATGTAATTTTCATTTTAAACTCAAGTTGAAATTGCTGAAACCAACTGAAAATGAGACAAGATGGGATTGACGTGCAGTGGATCCAACTTTTGGCTATGGCAGCTTCTTAAGATATCAACTCGTGGATGTCAAGGCCCGTTTAGTCATCTTTTGTTTATTTACTAGTTTTGGTGGTGCTCCATTTCAAGTTCTCTTCAGATGCTTTTCCTGTTTTTCGTGATAGGCTTTTTCTAGTTTCTTAATATCTTGTGAGCTTGTCAGAAACCTTGAACTGCCTTTTCTTGCTTTTTCGCTAGCTTTGCCCTTCGTTGCTTTTCCCTAGAGTGCACCAACGTGGCTTTATCCAAATAAAAATCGGGAATCAATCAATAGAGTCACTACCAATAGTTATAAGGAATTGTTGGTACTTTTGGTACACTGTAGGGGAGAGAAAAAGTACAGTTTGTGTCCACATTTTTTTTTTACTTTGACCTCCCGAAAACATAAAAAAAAATAAAAATAAACAGCTACTACCAGACCAAGATATCTGAACACGACCACGTAAGGAACTCAAGGGCTCAAAATGGAGTCTTCTCTCACAAATTCCGGATCTTTCCCGAGAACACACGGCTTTTAATCAGCACTGGCCGTAGGTACAACTGGCCGAAGGTACAGCACCCTCCCCTACACTCACACTGGTGTATATAGTAGAGACCTGCACGGACCGGGGTCGTCCCGAGGTCCAAAGCCCGGCCCGGCCTGCTTGGGCTGGCCGACACTGTTATTTCTTTGGGCCGGGTCGGGCTTGGGCTGGCCGACACTGATTTCTCTTCAGGTCGGGCCGGGCTAGGGCCGATCAATTGCAATTCTTTAATAATTATTGACTTTCGTTAAACGATAATTGGAATAAAGCCAAACAAAGTGTGTCCGTGAAAAATGTTACAAAGAATGCAATAGCTATTTATAGTTTGTGTTGCTTAGCGGCTCTACTTTCACTATAGAGGATTGCAGGCATTATGCGGTAGATTAAGCTCTGATCTTGACCTTCACTGAACTCAAAATATAACAAGAAGGGGTGGGAATGTTTTGCCTGTCGCTAAACAATATTGCCATCTTCACTTTATGCTAAAAATCAATTAAGTTAGATTTTTGTTACAGGGAATGGAGTTTTTGTTCTCTCGATGACAGGCAAAGTTTTCGGAGGCAATAGTACTATTCGGGAGGCAAGCGTCAGGTTGTGAACCAGAGTTTAGAAAATATTTCTGAGGGTTAGGTCAAATTTAGTACTAAATTCTGAGAAAGATTGGGGCTCGAGCTAATTTTTTAAAAAAAATTATCGGGCCGGGGTCGGGCCGGGCTTGGGCTAAGAATTTTAAAAACTTATCGGGCCGGGCCGGGCTCGGGCCGAAAATATCAAAAACTTTCCGGGCCCGGGCTGGGCCGGCCTAGGTACGTTCGGGCTGGATTGGGCTCGGGTCGAAAAATTCGGCCCGTGCAGGTCTCTAGTATAGAGTATTTCCGAAACCCTGTATGTTCTGAGCTAGGGAAGAGAGTTCAAGTGTTTTCCATTAATCTAATGGCCCTTTTCAAAGAACCCACTTCAACTAGTCGAATATAAGAAACGAACAGTTTTTATCAGATATCATAGTAATGATTTTATTAGCTAAAATTTTAAATGTAAAAATATTTAAGAATTATAGAATAATTAATTATCACTGAAAGCAGTCAAAATTCAACTTTATTTGTTTAATAGGTTATGTAGCATTATAAAAGTAGAAGTTAAAAACTGTTTGGATTTAATCAAAAAATGAAAGGAAGCGTATTTCTGTGTGTTGAGTTGATTTTGAGTTTAACATTCCTTTCGGCAGCGGAGCTATATGAGACAGAACCTACAATCGAATATGAGTCTCCAACGCCAAAGGCGCATATACTAGCCGCTTGGACACGAAGGAGCTCTTTGGTTTGTTGGTTTCGAAAATGGTGTTGAATGAGTATGCAGGAATGTTATATTATAATGGCAGTGGCAGAGAAGTTTTAAATTGAATGAAAGAATTAAAGAAGTATTGAATTTCGTATCCTTACCAACAAACGATAGTTGAAGTAGAGAAAATTATAGAAGAAACTGCAATATAGAGAATACAATTAGAAACTTTTAGGGAAAGTCTGTGAAGAATACAAGATGAAAATATACAAGGAGGATGCATAAATCTTACAATATTTCCACAATCAAATTATCATAATGTATACACCGTGATAGACTCTAAACAAAGTGGAAGGTGCAATGAACCACACCACAGCAATTCTTTGGTTCCAGAAATTTCGTATAAGTTGTAAAAATGTCTGAGATCAGCCACTATTCGGTTGCACCAGGTAACAGATTCTGAAATCATACGACACGGCATTGAGAAAAATCCATCTACCAGCACACGGCAATTGTGAAACCAATTCGGCATGTCCCAGTGAACTGTAGCGTGTCACTTTCAGAAACTGAGGAAAGTCATTATGAGCTGATGCATTGTGCTATATGAGTCGATCCCAGCTCAGTCCCGGAAGAAAGTGGGTATATGCTGACAACTGCTGGAAAATTTACATGATGTTCGTTGCCTGAAACGGATTATCACATGCGACGAAACCTTGATGTTTTTTCGAAATACGAATGTGCAGGAAGAGCAGTTGAGCAAGGGTCAACTTCCAGAACCGGTCATCAAAGGGGACACTTTCGAGCATAAAGTAATGCTCCCGTGTGTGGTAGAACTACGAAAGGATAATTCACTTTGACTTCGTTCCTAATGGTTGTACCATCAATGTCGTTCTTTATTACAAACACTTGAAGTGATATATGTGATATATGTTGCAAGTGATATATGTTGCACTGTGCCAAAAATATCCTGCACTGGTGATTATCCAAAACATGCCTTGCTGAAAAAAAAACACTTGGCTCGTAAAACACTACAAAAAATTCAGGAACTTGATGTAATCAAACTGATGGCACGTTCGGCTTATAATCCTCACCTTGTCCCTTTGAATTACTATCAACTTTGGTTCATGTTCATGGCCTACTTTCTGAAATCACGAAGCTTCATCAACTAGCAGGAGGTGAAAACAACAAACTGACTTCTTGGCCTCTAATAGCAAGACAAAACTAGAAATGTTTTAGTTAATACGAAAGTTGGGAATGCTTTATATCCCCCTCCCCTTAAAAAACACGGTAAATTTGTCATAATATTCCCCGAATTGCAAGAGCGGATGTGTTTGGTTCACATATTTCGGGGTTCACTTCATGGTGCTTTACAGTACTTCTCATGTTGATTCACTGTTAAGGAATCAATTGAATTATGAAAAAGCCAAGTTGATTTAAAGAGTACATAAATGAATATGATAGCCTGTGTGCTGGTCACACACTATCCTAGTAAAAATGCCATAGCTCACTAGCTATAAAATAAGGAAGTTAGTTCCAACTAACATAATATGTTAAAAAGATTATATTTTTTAAATTGATAATTTTCGTAATTCCGTTGAAGTGTGTAAAATCACTGAATGGAATACCATCATTTTCATATTGAGGATAGATGAGAAACGAAAGCTTATAATTTGCTCAATCTAAGCAAATTAATTGAAATTCTACCAATTTAATACACCACATAAATTATGCATAAATAAACGAGACTTTTACTTATAATAAACATGATAGTTTGTAGCTCTAAAATATTGCTTTATTGTCTACTTCTACAAGACATAGCCTACTTTAAGTTCTTAATTTTTCATTTATTAGCCATTACCATTTCTAAAATTAATATAAATGTAATCCATTAACAGAAATACCCAATCATTGTATTAAGTTATTTCGATAATGCAATACCAATAGTAGCACACACGTAATTTAATATAAACTTACCGTGTGCGTGACAATAGCTATTTGATCACTTTACTGACGAGCATTTTGAAAAAAAAAAAAAAAATACATCAAGTGAAGCTTCAGAATCACTTCCATAACGAAATTACACACGAATTGTTGAATTCCTAATCCACTATGTATGTGGTAAATTGAATTATTTTCAATTGGTTTTGGTAATTAGATTTAATTTCACAAGTATTTGCGTTGTACTTAGTTGTGATTGTTTCAATGAATATTACTGATTCAGACTGTAACGAAGACGTGTGAAATTAATATGAAGCAAGCATAACAGAAGTTTATATAATATTACTACACATGAAAAAAACAAGTTGAAAAATAGTTTATATTTTTTAAAAAAAGTCGAACATGCATTCGTTCGGAATTCAGGAGTCTCATGACAGACGAAACTTTGAAACTAGATATTACAAAACCACGTAGATAGAAGAGATGTAAGGAAATGAAAATTTTCAGTTTAACATCCAATGATTATGCCCTTTGGTCAAAGGGAGATGGATGGTTAGGGCAACTGAATAATGATGGAATAATTGGTGGAATGAAAATATGGGAGGAAACTTAAGTACCCCGAGAAAACCCATGGACACGAGATGTTGTCCACACCACAAACTTACTTGGCTAGGGGTCCAATCAGGAACATTATACACCAGAGGTAAGCGCTGATCCATCGTGCCCTCTGTGTGACGCAATGAGATGCCTGCCTTTAAAGAAAAGATTTGGAACAGGATTATTGGAAGTAAAGAAATACAGCTTCTACTCGAATTCAAAAAGTTAGTATATTAATATTGAAGGAATGTTTGCGTGTATAACTTGAGTGTTCTTACAAATATATATATATATATATGTATATATATATATATATTAGGGTGGTCCTTAATTTTTGATTTCCTAATTTCTTTGGACTCACCCCCTAAAATGGTTCCATATGGGACTTAATTAAGGAAGGGGAAAAATTAACTTCATTGAATAATATTAAATGGTGCCCCAAGCGACCTATAATTTTGAATCCGATTACAGTACATAATATATGGGAAAAATCTGGAATAAAATATTGTAATTTAGAAACGGCTTAAGGGAACGCAAAAATACCCTGGATAATGGAACTAGAGGAAGAAACACATCTAATAATGTATAGTATTGTTACAGCCGCCATCTTGAAGTCCGCCATCTTGGATTCAGATCAAAATTTTCAAATAGGAAGAGGGTCATGTGACATATCGTTTTGAGGTGGCGTTTTACCAGAAACACAGATCTGGCACTATTTTAAAGATAACCATAGTCGTCTAAGAATTATTACCTGCCAAAGTATTTCTCTTTTTCACAAGTAATAACTCTTACACAACTAAATGTAAAGATATGAGTTTGGCTCGTAAAGAACAAGAGAAATATGCGCGGCTTCATTAGAAAGAGGAACGCAAAAGAAAAATGCACTTCTGAAAATGATTTGTATGAATTTTACACCAAAATACACGGAGGTAAGCATTTCAAGAAATGAAGAGGAAAACCCAGTTGAGTATTTAAGATAAAATGTAAATATGTGCCTGTGTGCGCCCGGACCCTGCAAGAGATGTAAAAGGGGAAAAACTAATTTTAAAATTCCAAGACAGGTTGCTGGTCATGATCGATACAAGTCCACTGATAGAACGAGAATACATATTCTGACAGCGACGGCAGAAACATTAGGCCATAATATAAAGAAACTAGTAATAAATATGCATCGATGCTGAGAGAAAATCCGTAGCGAAGTTGCATAAGACCACAAAAACAATTTCAGAGTGCATTAATTGCGTTAGTTGTGCAATGAGACGGAAAACTACTGTCGCATTTGACTGGTAGAGAGACTATCGACGGGTTATCAATATTTATTACAGGAGATGCTCATGAGAGGCTAATTGGTGTTCTCAGTTTGTCATCATGAAGAGGAGAACGAACATATTATTTCTACTACAGTTCATTAGCTTGAAGAATGGAACTTGGTAAAGTTCGTGCAGGCAGTTTGTTGTCACACTATTCCCTGCAATATGTGTCATGTGAACGGTGCTTTCATTCTGCTAGAGCAGATGCTCCAAAATGATCTTCTATACCTTCCTTGTCGACACTACATTTATGAATTGGTTTTAAAATGTGTATTTGACAAGTGTTGTGTTTCGTTTGCATCTGGACCGGACGTTCCCCTATTTGGCATTTTCAGAACGATTGGTCTAAAATAGAGATTGTATTAACTTTATTCCAGAATTGATGATGATAATGACGTAAGGAACAACATTTCAGATGTAAGAAATGAAGTATTGAATTTTGCTATCAAACTTGTAGAAGCATGACACCGCAGAGAAGATTACAGTAAATTTTTAGAACTGACATTCTTCGATGGCATACCTCCTCGAAGAGTTTTTTTCGTTTGCCTGGAGCAATTCACCATGCAAGGTAGATGGGAAAAGCAATATACTGTTTAAAAATATTTCTCTTTCGCCAACATTTTTGTTTAACGAAGCAAATAGAAACGGGTCTTCGGAGAGCATGAATTTTTCTGATACGACTATATGTCCAAGCTTGATTTAAATGTGATCAAGTATCCCATTCATTATTACAAGACCTGCAATTTTTGAAAGCTTTGTACAGTTATAGGCAAATAGATAATGAATTATCTGAAGTGACTCTTTCTAAATTTTCTCGGCATCTCTGGTACTTGAAGGAGGAATACGTAGCATTGGAGTTTTTTGATGATGAAGTTAACATAGTGGAAAAACAAAAATTGGTTGAAAGAATTAAAACTGTAAGGAGAATCCGTGAAGCAGCAAAGAGGCTTGACGCAAGGATAATACCATAAAAAATCTTGCGAAAAGAGGAATAAGTGATTTTGATACAACAAACATTTTTTTATCTCGTGAGATTTAAAATACCCAAAGGGTTTTTTGAGTGTGATCCGATTTTATGGTCAGATAACAATGACTATCTTCAAGGAAAGACAATAGTTAAATTCATCTCCGTAATAAACGATGCAGCAGAAAGAGGAGTGAAACTAACAGAAGATTACAAAATCTTTTTTACGAAAAATGAGTATCAGAAACAGTTTCTTTTGCACATAGTGAATTCTCATAGATAATCTTTTTCTAGATGTGACAAAAGTGAACTGTGTAGTATATAAGATTGAAAACCTATTGAAAACTTACCCCAAAGCTACAGTTCTACATAAATAAGGGATATTTCAATTTCTTCCATGTTATATTTTTTTTCTTTTTCCTCATAATGGTCTATGAATCATCTTAATGAAAAAACTTATTGGTAGTTCATGGGAAAACAAAGATTTAACTTTCTCTAGTAGTTTGTTTCCAGTTTATGTAAAATACTTCCAAAATTCTTACAAATCTGTGGTCCATAACTACAATAAAATAACATTACATCGAAGCATTTCGTCTTTCACACGTAATAACTCCTACAAGATTATTGGTAGCTTAAAAATAATACGCGATTTGTGCTTTTGGGAAAACGCCACCTCAAAATGATATGTAACATGACCCTCTTCCTATTTGAAAATTTTGACCTGAATTCAAGATGGCGGACTTCAAGATGGCCGCCATAATAATGATATACAAAATCAATTTGTTCATTTCCTCTAGTTTCATTATCCAAGATATCTTTCCATTCCCTTAAACCGTCTGTAAGTTACAAGACTTTATTCCAGCTTTTCTCCATATACTATGTATTGTAAACGCATTCAAAATTTTAGGTCGTTTGGGGCACCATTTAAAATTATTCAATGGATCTAATTTTTCTCCTGGCTTAATTTTGTTTCGTATGGAACCATTTTAGGGAGTGAGTCCAAGGAAATTCCTAAATTTAATTTTCCCCATATAAATAAGGACCACCCTATATATATATATATATATATATATATATATATATATATATATATATATATATATATATATATATATATATATAAAGAATTTAAACGTACAGCTAACTCAACTCCCCTAAGAAGGTTAAACCTTCTCTTCAACCAACGATGAAAGATATCAGGAGATAATTGTGAGGATTGTTAGTAAATAAAGGCAAAATAACAAAAGAAGATACGCTTATTATAGAAAATAGCATATTAAAGGTATAATTTTCTTCATAACAGTATTCTTTCTTCAAAGAAAAATAGTTTTTACTTTACTACATAAAATTAATTTTTATTTTTATTTTGCTCCTAGGAACTTTTTTTTTTAAATAACATTCTATCAGGAGGAAAGAGTAGTTTAGTTTCTGATATATATGTAGAAAAGAACAAAGAAGAAAGAAAAAAGAAAATGAGCGAAAATAGGAATGAATACACAATGGCAGTGGAATAAGGAAAAAAAAGTAGTGAAAAGAATGGGAAAGAAGAATAAAAAGAAAAAAAATAAGTCTGAAAACAAGGGAGGATGGTATTTTGCGCTCTCCGACCTTAAGACTGACTCCGTGTTTCTTGCTTAAAGATATCAGTTTCTGTCGCAAGTAATGGATGAGGTCATCAATTAAAATTTTCTAACGCGTAAGAAAACTAGGAAATACAGGAAGAAACAGGGGAGAGAGAGAGAACAAGCATAAATGGAAAATGGCAGAAATGTCCCCTTTTTCTTATTCTAATTTAAGCTATATTCTTAGATGCGTAAGACCAGAAATGAGTAACGTAAAGGATTTGTCAAATAAGGCTCGTCTTGAATGTTCCTTTTCATTGTGTATCGAATTCCAGATAGTAACAATTTTACTACTTTAAACAGTAATAAATTATATTAATAAATTACATAAAATAAGATAAATAGTCTAATAAAAGGATAATTTCTTCAAAATATGATCTCCAATAGTTTACGGAACGTTATTTTGATTTGATTTTAGTTTAGCGTCCCTTTCAGCACCTATGGTATATCAGACTTGAACCTACAGCTTAACAAGGAATCCGAAGTAGTTAGAATCCTGCCGGGAATCGAACCCCACGCCAAAGGCGCGCACGCTAACAGCTTAGCCACGAGGGAGCTCTACGGAACATTATCTTATGAAAGGAAAGGACATCACTATGTCCAAAATATTATTTGATCTCATAACTATTCTGTTAATATCTATGTACGTAGTGTTTAAGAATCAAAAAAATAAGGAGGAATTGTGGAAGAAATTCATGTATAATATAATGAATACTCAGAATATCTTTTTCTAGATGTGTACGATGGAACAGAGTATGGCTGCCTTTCTGAGTTCTATATTTTTATCTGGAAATATATTTAAGATAATTATAATTTGAAGTACCTTTTATAGGAATAACACTCTAATTTATTCAAATTTGTATCAAATTCGTATCTACATTTGGCGACATGTCCAATAAACTTTCCTTTTATAAAACCATATTTTGTAAACTGTGGACATTATAATATCTGTTGCCTTTATCAGAGGAGAATGTAAAAGCATCAACATTTTTATTTCTGTTAAAAGACAATATTATTATTATTATTATTCTCAAATTATAAAGTCTTAACTATGACTGTAAGAGATTCTCTGATGACCTTGCCCTTCCATTCTTTGTGTTACCTAAAAGTCCAAACTGCATATTGATTTTACCAAAAAGAAACCATCACGTAACAATTTGCAAAACTGTAAATGGTAACGGAGAATTTCTCAGTACGTACCTCATATATTATTTGTATAGCTTTTTTGTATTCCTATCTATGTAGCTATGTATTTTAGAATTTTCCTGTATTTTATCTTTCATTTGCATCATTATTTCGTGTGTTATGTACTGCATTATATAGTGTTATAGTGGGCTTCTGGCTGCTTTAGCACTAAAAATTCTAATAAATTAAATTTCATAATAATAATAATTTTTGTTTATGTGTTACTTGTACTCAGTTCAATATTATGTTTATTTTCATCATTTGTATGTTTTTATTCCCACTTTATGCAAATTGGATAGATTAGTCTGTAATTTCCAGTTTCAGATTTACGTTCCACGTTATGCCGGTTAGGCTAAAGAAGACTGTAATTTCCAGTATGCAATAAAATTATTATTATTATTATTATTATTATTATTATTATTATTATTATTATTATTATTATATGAAAATCTAGGTAAGGCTTTTGTAGAGGACCATAGTCTTTAATATGAATTAAAAGCTCAAATTTGTTCTAATTAATTTTGTATATATTGAATGAAAAAATGCACTCTTTGTTTTTCTAAACTTTATTTCTCCAGCAAGTATATTGCTGCCGTCCACTTACATAGTGATATTTGTTTGATTTTTCAGATAAACGAACCCACTCTTTTGAACTTTCGTTTTCATAATTTGGATATAATATACACTTTGTCTTCCCCAACACGTGCATGTTGTAATATTAAATGTTTGTTCGAAATTAACTTAGAATTTATATAGCCTTCACTTGCTTACATTTAGCACAAGAATAAATATTTAAAAAGAAGGAAAAAGACCAGAAATTGCGTAATGTATCATAGATAAATTTATTGTTGTTGGTTTAATTCTATGTGGTTAGAAAAGTAATTATGGAAGATACATATCTGTACTGCACTGTGTGCACTTTGCTGTTATGAATGTTATTAAATGCTAGGAAAGAAGTTCTTTTTGAAAATATCATGAACGCAATGAACGCAACTACTTGTTACAATAATATATTTAAAGAAGTAGAATTATATAAGAGTCTTAGCCTTTTCGGTTACCTGCTATACCCTTTCTTACTTTGGTTCATATTAAGTCTGGAAAGCAACAACTTTATGCAAATCGGAAATCATTTTGAATATTTGATTCATATCAGATAGTTTTAATATATTACATGCTCATTTAATATATTTTTACCACACAAACTCGTTCGTGATAAATATTCTTTTTGTTTTAGAATATTTTTTGTAAAACATTAAAGAGGAAATAAAATAAATAATCACTTTACTATAATTATCATGAATTAAGGTGAAAATAAAGCTGAGAAAACTAAACAACGAAATTTGCCATAACCATAATACTGCAAACTATAGATACATTAAAATAGCAAATAATAATTTCGACAAAGTGCGTACTTTCAAATATCTAGGATTAACATTAAAACACCAAAACCATATTTATGACGAAATTATATATCAATTGGAAGCAGGGAACTCATGTTATTATTCCGTCCATTTTTTTTTCGTGAATTCTGTCGAAGAATTTGAGGCTTAAAATATTTAAAACAATAAGTGTGCCTGTTGTGCTGTATGGTTGCAAAAGATGGTCGTTTAGTTTGAGAGCGGGAAGTACTATTCTGACCCAAGAGGGATGGGAATGTGGAATGGTGAAAACTTCATACGAAGGAACTGCATACTAATTTAAACTAATTTATATCATTTAGAAACATTGTTAGGGACTTCAAGTTTAGAAGACTCAGGTAAGCGGGTCAAGTACCCAGAATGGAAGAAAGTAGAAACGCGTTCAAACTTTTAACTGGGAGGCCATGATGAAGACCTAGACGGAAATGGTAGAACAATATTAAGATAGACCTGGCAGAAATAAGAAAACAAAGTAGAAACTGGATAAAATTTGTTAAAGACAGAAGTCAAAGGAGAGGTTTTCTGAATGAAACATTGAACCTTCGGTACCCATAGTTGTAAAATCATTGAGTTAGTTGTGAAAATAAATTGAGTTTAAGGTTGAATTTGTACCAAAACAATTACAATCAAATTTTGATGCTCTCCCTCCGGGAATCCAACCTGGGACTTCGTGCACTTTAAACAAGCGCTAGCCACTAAACCAACAGAGAATGCAAATTGTGGAAAACTTGACAAGTCTTTTCTACCAATTCTATGCAGTATAGAAGAATGCGAAAGTTTTTTTATTTTTATTTTATTTATTTATTTATTTATTTATTTATTTTGAGTTGGAGATTTTCATCATCTTACTCCTTACCAATTTAAGTCCCAATCAACAGGAAGAGTTCTTAAGCTTATATAGAAAATAAAACTTATTCAATGAAAATTATTTTTATATATGATTTTTAAATTTGGAGTTGACTTTCGCCTTTCTACTGATCTCAACGAATAGTATTACCACACATTAAGAACGATAAAAGAAAGAATAAGCAATATTTGATGAAAGAAAATAAGGTAATAATTAGAATACTTTGGATTAATGTGGTTTATAAGATGGAATGAAGTTCATTCACTTTCTTTTTGACTAGTTTCAACCTAAAACAATTGCGGTTTCTTGTTTCATTATTTATTACAAGAATCGGATGATGTTTATGGAATTTAGTCGTATTATACTTTTACAAAATCTGGGGAGGAAAAATTCATTTCCCCATTATGCAGTGATTTCATCTCAACACAACAGGGATGTTTGCGAAGAAAATTTACATCACGTTGTGCCAAGATCGGTTTGAGAAGGTTGTTATGGAATATAACCCTTAAAATCATGGAGAGGGTTAAGTCAACTACCTTATTCTTGATTAATTTTATTCCTAAGCACTGTTGATGATTGTGAAGCACTTAAGAATAATTGTTTTATGTTACACCAGTATACATACGTACTTTTGCGAAATTTGTCGTGGAACGTTTTAAAATTAGCACTTTTTCCGCAAATATCATAAAATGTGCTTTTGTAAAGTAGGAGTAATTTCAATTCCTCATTCTTTACTTGAAAAAGCATTAGGTTTGTGCTCATACACTTTATGTGTTTAATTTAGCGGTTGGATTAGCACACATTAGTTAGTGTTGTTAGGGTCAACTTTCGGGAACCCTGTGGTTTAGTTATTAATTTGCTGTTTGTTAGAAAGTGTTCATGTTGAATTGGGTCATAAAGTGGAACAGCATTCTTAGGCGATGAGTTCATACACGTTCACTTGTTGACATGGAAGGTCTCGTATATGATGCCAGAAGACGAAGATTGGAAATCCAGAATAGTACTTACGAGAGGGAGAGATTATCACAAATTTATTGGATCCTTTTCTCCATTGAGTTTCTTGTAATAGCCCTGGTTGGACGGTTTTAAAGTGATTACAGGTGATTGTTGTAGGACCTATTACTATGTTATGTGTGCTTAACAGAAAACGGTCAGGTGTTAGTTGCATAGAAATGTCGTCTATATAGCAAAGTTATGTAAGACCTATAATTTAAGATGGGATAAGAATCGCTTGATCTCCCACCAATAGTCGAACCTATGTCTCCCGTGTCTAAGACGCGAACGCTAACTGTATAGCCACGAAAGAGTTGGAGTTTCGCAGTATGTTCTGACCGAAAGACAAATTGATATTCCACATAAAGGTGTTGATTCTGAATATCTTTCAACAGTCTTTTTCGAAATATCTGTTGGTACACTTTACTAAAATGTAAGAGAAGAATTTCAAGATTTTGGGGAAAATAGTAAAACCTTAAGGAATGCAGCATATATACGTAATATTGCTTTAAAATTTTAATTTACTGAAATTTTCTAAAAAGAAAGTATTTTTTTAAGGAAAGATGAAATTTAATTTATTTTATTTCAAAACAGATGATTTTACAGTTTTTCCCTGAAATAATTTCAAAGCGAAAAAGTAGAAACAGTCTCTTATCTCAAAGAAGGATCTATCTGTATTTTATGAAAATCGAAAAAAAAATCCCTAATTTACATATACTGTACACGGGTGGGTGAAAGTTAAAGAAATGTGAGTCACTTAACAAAAAAGTGACTTAGACACAAGAAAAAACAGATAATGTAAAGTAAGTCAGAGCTTCCTTTTAAAAGATAGCAGCTTTCAATATGACTGTGAAAGTTCTAGTGATAAAGGGAATGCCTATTTTTATTATTATTATTATTAATAAAACAGTGTCAGACAATAATATGACTTATACTCAGAGCCGGATTTAGGTTTTGTGGGACCCTAAGCTATTGAAGGTAATGAGACCCTTCATGTGTCCAGATGAACATACGCACCCTATATACAGAAATGAAGGAATTGTGTGATATGTTAGTAAATAGGCTAGCAGAAGGGGCCCCATTACTTACATCATAGGAGCCTACACAACACGAAGTACTGTTCTTGTATATTGATTTTATTTTTATTGTTTTTCTTATATTTTGGAAATGTATATCGAGTTTTTTTTTCCTTTAGTCTCTGGGGCCACCAAGAGAGTGGGGCCCTAAGCTATAGCTAATTTAGCTTATACGTAAATCCAACACTGCTTATACTACATTAATATTCACACATACATATTTTACAAAATTAAATTGTAAATTAATCCAATCATTCTTGACTCATTCCAACCCCAAACAGTAAGAATGGGGTAAGCAAGCCTTAGAAACATGTCATATTATACCCAAATAAATAAAAAAAAGTCTCTAAGTTTCATGAGAGATGGTTTCTTCTCTTTCTTTTTTTTCTTTTCTTTCTTTGTGTGCGTGCATGAGAAAACATCCTTGGCAATTATCAACGCCAAGCAATGGGGATGACTGGGAAAGTCTGAGAAATATTTTACCTAATCTTGGGTCCAAATAAAACATTTTCGTTTACTGAAGTAATAATGGAAATAACTTGCAATAAGGAGTTCATTATAAAAGTTTTAACATCTTATTATTGATAAATTTCAACTCCAGACAACAGTGTCTAGTTCCAAAAATTGGAGGAAGGAGATGTCAAGTTCTTTTATTTTCTTTTCTTTTCTTTTTTTTTTTTAAAGGGCTAATTTCACATAAGTTATAGTTGAACAAACATATATATAAATGACGGTTGAATCAAATGGCAGAGACTAGTTTACACTTGTTTCAATTAATATTGCAATACCAGTTTATACTTACCAGTTTAATACGGCATAAAACTACTGTTAATCTACAGGAGAGTTATGATACGTCGACAAATGGAAGCATGAAAGGTTGTCAGGAAAATTTTCTACCATTTTTCACGTAATGTGTCTAATACACTTTCAGCCTTGGATACGCTGATCCAACCAACCAAAAAACAGTCAAATTTGTCCCGTTTGTAAATGGAAGAGGTTGCACGTTTTGCTACACTGAAGTAAAGCCTATTACACATAGTGCATACACGAATCTATACTACTAGCATCCGTACTATTTATCTGCGAGCATTGCATTAACAAAAGACAGCCGCAGTGTGCGAATGATTAGAGTTGCTAACTCGAAAAATTACATGTTGTGGTACATAGATATTTCCATTATTTATATAATTATGTAACGTACAGAGACTTATGTATTAACATAAGTTGCGTTTCTTTTCACGCATTAAAATAACTATGACATACTATTATTTGTATACAGTACTACCTAGGTAAAAGGTATACAGTCACGTACTGATCAACTCATTTCTTTTTATATAATTTCTTATTGTTATCTATCAGATATACTTAGTTTCTTTATTATTTGTTCTTAATGTCCTTTTTTTTTTTACTTATATCTTAAGCTCGGAACAGCCGAAGCAAATAAATATAGAAGCTAGAATATTATACTTGATCAACGCAGGGGTGTATAACTACTTTTGGGCCACCCTATACCAATTTTCCATTATTTAACAGAAATATTTGTTAAAAGTAATTAATGAGGTATTATTCATTATTGTTATTTATAGAAGAATATCGGCATAAAGGGGGCTTCAAATGTTGAAGAAAATTGGATAAATGTCGGTATCGCAGTGGGTATTAATTTTGTGTATTCTTAACTTGAGAATGCATTTTATTAAGTGCTCCTCATATAAAAACGTTCACGCTTCTTCCCTTCATTATTGTGTTTCAAGCTTATTTTCTCGGATTTATTGAATAAAATCTACTTCCAACACTAAGCATTTCTGCTTTATAAAAGCGTAATTAAGTTTGCTGAATCACAAAGTGTGTCGTGTGAGATGTTATCTTTTTGTACTTCCTCCGGTTTATCTCCTTCAATTCTATGCTTGCTATTCCCCTTTCTCTTTCTTCATTCATTCTCAAACACACAATGTTTTCTTGTTTTTTTCTCTCTCTTTTTAGTTGTTTTTGAAGAAAATAACAAAGACCTGAAAAATATTTTCCTTTTCTTCACTACGGTCTTCATATTGTATTTCACTCTGTGTGGTCTTTGATTCTTTTCACATGACATAAATAATAAAAATTTGCTAAAATATTTGGACTGATGTACAATTTGCGAATTCAAAAGTTTATGAAACAAATTAAAACATAAAACTAGTAAACAATAATGAAGAATACTTATACAAAGTAATTTTGAATAAAATCTAAATCCTAAACAATAAAAACTGTGGGACTCCGTCTAATCGACAGACCATTTGCAAAATACTGTGGTAACACGGATGTGGGTCCTGGGCGGTAATGATATCTTAGGCGATTACTTTTATTATATCAAACGAGGTAGAATGGAGATATATCTTGAAGGAGACACTCTAGTAATGGAAAATGAGAGACCATTCTGACTTTCAAAGATGCCAAATTGTAGGTCCACAGTTGGTGGGCACAAGAATATCTAAAGTTCCCAGTGTGTTAGGTATGTTGCATTAGGGTTTCAGGAGATGAAGGCTTTTACAACTCATGGCAAACTATCGGCGAAGGGTAGTAGTGGACGCAAGAAAAAATCTCAGTGCCATGGATCAGATAACACTGTAGATTATCACCAGAGACTGTAGAGCTAATGCTTCAATAGGACTGCGTAGTTCAATTAGCCTATTGCGATAATCACACACAGACCTATTTTGAGCCCAGATAACATTGTAGATTATCACCAGAGACCGTAGAGCTAATGCTTCAATAGGACTGCGTAGTTCAATTAGTCTATTGCGATAATCACACACAGACCTATTTTAAGCCGCATAACCTGATAAGTTGATCGTGTCTCAATTTCCACACTGCTGTCGTATTGCTAATTACAGCCTTCAACGCAAAGAAAATCGTACTAAGACCATACAAAATGTACAACCGAAGCTCTACTATTCTTTCCTGTTGTATTCAACAACTAATTATGATTACCGGTATGTGTCCCGAACGAGCAAAGAAACCTGTCTCTTTCTAACATGATAACGACTCTGTGGTGATGATGTAGGTCGAAATACTGGTGTTTCTTTGGCCCTGTGATTACATAGCAGAATGCATTACTGTCAATAATTACAATAACATTTTAAGCATCATGTGCATTCTATGGTCTTGATGTTACCGTCAATGTTGAGATTTTTGTAAAAGAAGAAATGTCCACTTTACATTGCTTCAGGTATTGGCTCGTGTTTCCGTGATCTCGGAATAATCTGCAACATCTCTCGTGGTTCGCCTAATCTCTTTGTCTGAACATTTTTGAATACTTGTGGTCAGTTCTGAAACTTAGACTCCGGAGCAAATGTACTCCTCCATTGTCGCTGATGGAACTGAGTACTCTACTGCGTGAGTACAATGCAGAATTCCAGCGTGTATTTATACAGTGTCACAAAAAGATCGGGACGGTGGAATATCTCTAGAAATATACGTCGTATCATGAAATACAAAAACAGGTGGCAAATGTATTTTTAAATTCTATTTCAGGGTGGAACAATGAATTCATTCAGTTGCCCCCTAAGAGGGACAGAGAGGGCCAAATTGAAAAGATTAAATGGGACCCCCTAGGTTTTAGTGCAGATTCAGATGCTACATACAAAAATACGAGACTTTTATCTGCAACATATTTGTTTGTTTGCTCGATAGATGGCACTGTAATCGCAAAATCTCTGTTTTATCGAGCAACGCATCAGACAGCGGAATATCTCGAGAAATATGCATCTGGGCATGAAATTAAGCAAAAATATGTGAGTCTAAAATGTTTAATCCCTAAGTTTGTATGTGCAAATGAAAACACCTGGATACACTTTAGTGAGTCAGAGGGGGCAATTTGAAAATTTGAAATAGGACCCAGCAGTAGTGATTGCAGATTCAAATGGAAAGCACACAAATATACAACTTTTATCTGAAAAGTTATTTTGTGACATTGTAGTGGCAAAACTATGTTTTATCGCTATAATGCACGAAATGCGCTTCCGAATTAAAGATACAAAAATACGTGCGAATTGTTATCGAAAATATTTTGTCTGTAGTCACCTTAGCAGGAAATAATGAGAGAAACAACTAAAGTTTAAAATTAAACATTCATATTGAAGTGGAAAGGCCTAATGTGTACATCAGATATAGCAACAGGCGATAAATTAACTACTTGTAGTGCTACACAAGAACAGCTACGTCAACGTACCTGAGTAGCTGTATATTCCCTCCTGGGTCTATTCTGTCGGTGCATCACCTCGCCAGTCACCGTCGGGGTGCTTGTTGGTGCCTACGATATTCGCCAGAAACCAGTGTGTTATAGTAAGTGCTCAAATTGCGTACCTTGTTCGATTTGACAATTCCCTATTCGATTATAGAATCTTGACGTGAATTTAAATATCTTGACGTGAATTCAAGATGGTGGCTTTCAAGATGGCCTCCATCTGGTCACCATCACAATCCGACTTCCCCCTCGGCCTACTATGTTACTATATGGTTGTTGTTCACTATTTTCCGCGAACACGAATTTTACAAGGGTGGTAAGGGACTTATGGCCCACCCTGTATTACCAATTTTACTCTATAGCCATCACAATTAAAACCGGAAGTGATTGATTTTCTGTCACTTCTGGATTTAATAGAAAGATTAGAATACAGATGGGATATATTGTTGGGACGCATAATTGATTTCTGTGGGTTCTTATTCTGTGGCACACTGCGTCTTTCGCAAACAAATCTCTGGCATATTAAATGCAACTTTTTACAGTCATGACCCAATCATCATTGCGTTCTATTGTTTCTTGAAAAGTATTAGCTTTTAGTGGAATTAGACAGTGATCCTTCCACTTACCGTCATATCTATCATGCTCACCACAAAACAAACAGTTAAGAGCAAAATGAAATGTTGGCGAATTTGAACGCAGAATACTTGTAGATGTCTCTTCATCGGACAGTATTCTAGATTGTGTATATTTCTTGATTTCACTGAAATTCACATACTTCCTTTGGTATTCTTGATGATCTTTTTTCCAGGTTTGGCTATTATTGCAGCTGCACATAATTCACTCGCTTTCTGAATTCCTTGGCATTCCTTCTGAGATAAATAAAATTAAAATCATCAGTTACAATTCAGTATTCAACCATTTGAAAACAGTAACCACAAACAGAATTACATTTACACTTACAAGAAGCATAAAGGGCCTACTATGTGTATATAATCAATAAAGTACAGGGTGTCTCAAAAGTCCCCTGACATAGGGTAACACTGTTGTCGTAGTTACAACAACATGTAAGAGGGAAAATCGCCTCCAAATATGTTTTCAATCTAAAGTGAAGAATTTTAAAAAAATCGGAAGAGCCCTTTGGGCTGTACACTCTTTATACGCTCAATGTTACAAGAAAATGCAACGTTGACGTTTACCGGGACACACAATATAAGTTAATGAAATTACTGTCTTTTACGCTTTCGTGTCGCTGGTCAGCCCCCATTTCAAACATACCCCCATTCATCATACGCTTACGAAATTTACCCACCTCTCGGTAAATGGCAACGCTGCATTTTCGTTTAACAGTGGGAGCATAAAGAGTATACAGCAAGAACGGCTACTTTTACCTGAACTCTAAACTTTTCAGTAGATAAAATGTCATTTAAAATGTCTCTTTTTAAGGTTCTGGCTTTCTAGGATTTTAATTATTTACTCTCTTCCTTTTGTGAGTGTGATGTGTGTGTGTGTGTAATCTTGTACTTCAATATGTATATATGCTACTTTAATATTTCACATTATACAACATTATTAGAAACTTGCAATTTACAAAGGTGCTGTAGCACACTTACTTTGTATCATACTACTTTTTTCAAACCTTATTATGAATCCTTTTTCTGCACTTACGAATTCATCTCGATGCCTGGAAAAAACAGGGAAAAACAAGAACTTGAAATAAAGAATTGTCAAAGGAGAAACGTCGAGGAACAATGTGAAACGAATTTTGTTACATATGTTGCATAAGGTTGTCAAAGTGATGGATGTTCACATTAAAAAGATGCCCTGTTCTCCAAATGGGAAATACATTGGACTCCCCCTTTCCTCCATTTTCCCTCCATACCAATTTCATCGATACAGAATAGAAGAGAGATATCGACTAGAACTGCCAGGAATTTGACGTCTCAATCATATACAGCACAAAAGGGAAACGACTAGATCTTTCTTTCTTTCTATATTTCTTTTCAAACCTGAATGCAAATACAATAGCTAACTGGAACTGTTTTCCATTTTTTTATTGAAAAATGTAAAATATGTAGCACGCCTGATATAATGCTTTCTGCCATGTTGTTATGCATAAAGATTAGTATGTGTCCTAAAATTATGACCAGTAAGTATCTCATTTCTTAACGTTTATAGTTTTTCAAAAAGTTTTTTAAAGATCGTGAAACACTCTAAAGAATTAATACTCATACTACTGATAAAGACTGCCCACGTTTGGATAAATTTCTCCGTGTCCTTTTTATGCAACTTTGATATCACAAAATTCAGGATAAATATTTTTAAGTAAATCCGCACGTGAGATCACGAGAAAAATGGCCTCAAAGTTAGAAATTTTGAAATACCGCTTATGCATATAGTAAAAAGTATCCATGCTTGGATACATTTCTAATTCTATTTTTTATATATAAAGTTGAGAATACTGAATCCAATGAAACTATCTTAAAACATATCCGTCCATGAAGTCATGAGAAATATGACTTCAAATATAAGATCTGTGAAGCACTGCTTATGGCCAATGGTAATAGTATCCGCGATTGAATACATTTCTAATTGAGCTTTCTATACTAATTAGACGAGGCTAAGTGTAATGGGATTATTTTTAAAATATATTCATCCATAGTATCATGAGAAAAATTACCTCAAATTTGAAATATTTGAATTTTAAAAGTGCCTACTGTTGGCTTGTTGTAACTTTTTATACTAACTTGAGAACGCAAAATACAAAGAAACTATTTTAAAACAAATCCGTTCATGAAGTTACAAGAAAAAAATATGTCAAAATTGTTATCTTTGAAGTACCGCTCATGTCAATAGCAAGCGTTTCCACACTTCAATACATTTCTAACTATGCATGTTATATTGATTTGAGAAATCTGAATCCAATGGAAGTGGGTTAAACTTACCCGTCCGTCAGATCACGAAGAAAGTTATCTCAAAATTGGGATATAAATGTTCCAAATTTGAGGTCATTTTTCTCGTGATCCCATGGATAGTCTTGTTTACAAATAGTTCCGTCGGATTGATGTTCCTCAAGTGAGTATAAAACGCGCAATTAGAATTGTATCCAGGTGTGGATACTTTTCCCATTGGCAGTAGTGGTAGTTCAAAGATCACTAATTTAAGGTAATTATTTGACACCGTAGACAGATATATTCAAAATACTTTCATTGGATTCATTATCCTCAAGATAGTGTAATAAGCACAATTTGAAAATTATTCGGGTGTAAGCACGTAATAGCATGAGTGTTAGTTATTTGTAACATTGTTTTAAAAATAAAAATCTGTTGACTGTGGTAGATCAACTGAACAAATCAGAAATCAGTCATGCTTAATCCAACATACCAAAACATTGTTATCGAAACCAGATGGTTCCCAGTTCCGACGTACAAACATATAGCTTCTTTTTAAATTATGTTTGTAATACTGATACTCGTAGTTCAATAAGTTTTATGTACTAAAATAGCTATTTTGCAATCCGGGGCTCAGTCGGGCTCACATGATCTCAGCTTTATTATTTTTAAATGCAGCTTGGGCTCACTAAACTCAGTGAGGGTAACACAAGCTCAAACTTATATTTAATCGAGCTCAGGCTTGCAATTCTCAATGACACTTGCACTAGCTCGTTCTTACATACAAGACGCGGTTTGCGTAAATATATATGCGGCATATGCTTTAGACTACTAACTGCGTGCAGGAAGAAAATGTAAATGTAAGGGGATATTTCACTTCTCCAGGGCAAGCTTTCTTGCTAAGAGGTGCTGTTCTTAGTAGCTTTTTTATGCTCAATAACCTCATTGTATTCGTATTCACTAATAGCTCGGGCTCGCTATTCTTAATGCAGCTCAGCTACAATATAACTTGAAGAGCTATAATTCAGTATCCATTTATAAGATACTTACTCAGATAGGCATGTTCTCATTTGTAAAGCTGAGGGCCTATTGAGATCGGGAGCAAAGTTTGTGAATTAGGAGGTATGAATACAGGTCTATAAGCAACAGCAAACTTGAAGAGCACAATATAAAGTATAGGGGAGCACATCGAGTCTTTTGGATCACAGTTTGGTACATTTTACAGTAGTTGAAAAACAGAACAGAGTATGCAGGAGCGACTAAACATTAAATGGAGGCAAATGTGATGAAGTTTTGGAAACGGTTTCTTATGAACCTTCAACTGAGGCAAAAGAACTCCATATTCAAAATAATAGTAGATACAGTTTATTTAAAATATAGAGCTTATATAACAGTAGCTCAAGGGACAGAGATAAAATCTAAATTTTGCGGAGAATCAAAGCTATAAGTCCGATTCCACCATCAACGCACTATTTTTGTTCAAATGAACAAATTAAGAATATGTAGGAAATAAACAGGACAACCTTAATCACTCAATACATGGCTAGTAAAAAGTGCACATATACTGCTGTTCGTTAAATATCAGTAGCAAGGAGGAATCAGGGGAATTGAAGGAAACTCACTCACTATATTTGTACAGTAGGGTATGACGTAGGAACGATTACAAATTCACCTGAATGTAATATGCGCCACTCTGGTTTTGGAACGTGTACGAAGGATTAGGAAACGTGTATACTAGGGTGGATCGAAAAAAAATCGTTTTCTTATTTCCGAAATGCTCTAGTTCAGAAAAGTTACCTGTTGTAATAAGAAGAAAATCGATATAAAGAAAATTAAAATTAGTTAACATCGCACTTTAAAAAAAAATCAAGTTTTTTCTCTAAATTTTTAAAATTACTTTGAACTTTTAACATAAAGACGTTCTACATTTTTAAAACATTTTTCAAGGTTTAAAGAACCTAAATAAGTTAAATTCTGATCAATAATGTTACATTTTCCTTTCGCGCAATGTCTGAGAAAAAGCAGAAATTTATCAATATTTCTGTTTTCATTGTGAAATTCTTCGTTTATTTTGCTAGGAAAAAAAGGAAGCATAACTCACTTGACATTGATTGAACTGGATTTAATCATACGCGGATTGAGTCATCATATTGACAAAACAGTTACAAAGAAGATAAATTTGAAGGCCCAGCGGAAAGCTCACAATCTTTAGCGAGCACTGAGTGAAGAAAAGGTTCCTAAATGTGGGGAGCCTCAGAAATTTATGAATACAAACATAGTTCTATCTCTGAGATCTCGGAATGTATGGAAGATGAATACAAACCAAGTACATCGAATGGAAAGTCCCAATGGCAGAAGAGAATTCAAGTTAGATCAACAGTGCTAAACAGTTATCGGTTCGGAGTCTCTGACCGGGCAACAGCGGTCATAGCGTCAAGTATTCTACAAAATGTTGGGATGATAACTGATACAGATTCTTCCTATGTAGTTGACAAATGTAAAATAAGAAAAGAACAGAGTCGTGTTAGAAGTTATTTTAAAAGCGAATTCAGAACTTCCGAGGAAAGGTGGGGGTCTCTTCTTTGATGGACGAAAATATAATAAATTCTGGTCATAGAAAATTAAATGACAAGCAATTTCATAAAATTGTGCAAGAAGAACACTATTCTCTTACCCAGGAACCTGGATAAATTTATATTGGACATGTATCTCCTTTCTTTAGATCGTCAAATAATATAACTCAAAGCATAATTTATTGTTTGTTTGAACTAACAATATCAATTGGACAAGAAGTAGTAAAGTGTGATGGCACTGTAACTAACATTGGATGGAAGAACAGTGTCATCCACTGACTAAAAAATTATGTAGAACGTCCGCCACAGTGGAACATATGAATCCTACATGTTATTGAGCTTCCTTTTCGACACATTTTTCTACATATTGATGGTCATATTACAGGGCCTAAATCTTTTACTGGGTTACTAGGGTAGCAGCTCTCTTGTTGTGAAAAACTCTCTGTGGTCGGTTATGCACCCATAGCTTGTTTGATTCCTGATATAAACAAGAATTTATTGAATAAATACCAACACTATCTGTTGGACACTTTCAAAAGCAATTACTTTGGGACATTATTCAGAAGACTTGACAGACTGGATCCTGGTCCTTTGTCCTATTCCAGATTGCTAACTGCAGTAAACCAAATCCTTAGATTGTATGTAAGATCGTCAAATCCATCTGAAAACTTAAAAGGAATAGTTAGCTTCATTATGAAATCATACATACGTGTTTGGTTTACCACAAAAGGAACCCATATTTTGCTGATGGACCAAAACATGTCTTGAAGTAATCCAGACAACAGGATATTTATCTAACGAATTACTTCAATTTATCGACCCAGTAATAGAACGAAATGCGTTCTTTGCACACCCAGAGAATCTTCTGTTGGTAATGGTAGCTGATGACATAGAACATGTTTGGATGCTTGATAATAGAAGGATCTTAAAAGCAAAACAAACTGCCCCCGAAAAGAAGACTGATCGAAAGTTTGTACCATCAAAGATAAACTTTCAGGCTTCCGATTACTTCGAAATTAGTAATTGGAATTCTTGTGTGCTGTATTCTCCTCCAATTCTGCGCAACCTAAGTGAAGATAATACAAAATAATTCATCAAGTCTGGCACTACACTCATCAGAGAAATACAAAAATTTCCCCATCAAATCCAGACTGTGGAAAATTGTCAAACATATGACAGAGGCCTCTAATAAAATATGTGGACATGAAGCTAGAGATGGCTATATCATAGCAGCACTGAAATCTAGATCAGTCATGCCTCATTTCTCAACAAAAAAGACTTTAAATGTGTGTATATATAAAAACGAAAGAGTAAATATACAGTAAGTCAAAAATTCTACTGTATCAAAAATATTATTTTCATAGTATATTGTAAAATGTAAATAGTTGCAACCATAATGTAAATAGCACATCCAACTAGTGGATGGTTGGCTGGGTAGGGTGTGGGTTCCACTCGACGTGCAACCACCTCCACGTGATGAGCTCTGGGTCGTTTTTTTTTTTTTTTTTTTTTTTGAGAAACGAGCAAAGAGTAGCACAGTGAAAATTCCCGAAAATTGTAAAATTTCAGCTTTTTCTGACCTTGCGCGAACGGAAAATCTAACATTATCCATCAGAATTTAACTTATTTAGGTTTGTTAAACCTTAGGAAAGGATAAAAGAGGTAGAAGGTCTTTATGTTAAAAGTTGAAAGTCCTTTTAAACATTTACAAAAAAAAAGCAATTTTTAAAATTTTCAAAATCTTTAAGTGCGAACGAAAGATGTTATTCGATTTTAACTTTTTTTATGCCAATTTTCTACTTATTACAATAGGGAATTTTCTGCACTAGAACATTTCGAAAAAAGGAAAATTATTTTTTTCAACTCACCCTAGTGTATACCGTTGTCTCATCTTGTGTCAATATCAAAGGACGCAATATACACAAGCAACTCCGTGATCAACCTACATCAAAGCAACTTCTTGTACCGCGAAAACAGTGCGTGTACAATGCATATCTTTATAACCGAGATACATGTATTGGAGATACAAAGAGAAGAGATAGGCTGCCTGAGTGACCAACATCGGTTTATTATCCACAAAATAAGCATTTTTCCCGTCATGCCTGCTATGCCATATTCCTATTGCTACTTTCATATGCTGTTAATAATTCAGACTCTTAATATCAAGATAATGAAAAGCAGTTCCTTAAAGAACGTTATATAGTATTAGCTTCCATTTGCTTACTCTGACCAAACAAAATTAAGCGTTACAAGTATCCATTGGCGTGGTTCTTATGAATATTTATGGTGAGATATTATGCATTGGGTTATTGTTTCAAGTATCCATTGGTGTAGTTCTTATGAACATTTATGGTGAGATATTATGCATTGGGTTATTGTTTCACTATCTGATTAAAAAAGGATTAAAAAAATAAGATTTGCTCCTTTTCTTGCAATTCCAGCAATAAAAACAACAACGATAAAACGAAACTCAAAAAATGTTCCTTCATTTTCTTTGGTTTAGTCTATCCATTAGGTTAATGTGTTGGCGGGAAAATGTCTTTCCCTAAATTCCTAAGAATTCTCCTCCACACAATTCTCTCCTCCTTATTTCTCGCCTTTCTCCGTTTCCTTACTTTTCTCTTCTCTCTCACTGCACAGGAGAAAGAAGCATGTGCGTTCTCTGGAACCGCGAAAGGAGAAAAAGGGTGGCCTGCGAGTTGAGAGTCGCTTCATTTGTAACACACTGAGTGTGGCTCCGGCGCCATTTCACGGTCTGCAATCTTGATGAAAAGATGGCGGATATCGGTTCTCTGTGCCTTTTCTGTCGTTAGTCTCAGACTCGTGGTCCGTTTGTGACTTCTGTGACTAAAAGGGGGAAAGGAGAGGGGGGAAACAGGAGAGTAAAGGAAAAAGATTGGAGTGATTGGAACGGAATTCTCAAAACGAATTTTCGACCACAATTTGAAAATGGTCCTGCGAAAAACCATTTCTTTCCAAGGTTTCAATTTTTTCTGTTATTCTTTTCTTCTTTTTTGTTTTTATGATTTTTCTTTCTTTTTTTATAAAAAAACTTGATTCGCGTGGAGGACCTTTGGTTTTAAGGTTTGGCATTTTTCTAAAAAAAACTATATATATCAGACAAAAAGATCGCGGGTTTCGAGCGAAGAGAAAATCATTTATAAGGAAATGAGTAGAAAATGTGGGCTGTTATGTCGTCGCACTCTAATGTATATATTTTGCCATAGATGACTATGTAGAATCTTCTATGACAATTCTCCTACAATTACGACTCAATTTATGTCGGTAATGGGTCAATGAAAATTTGACCCATGACCCACTACCCATCACCCACCATGACTCACCACTTACTCTGACCCACTCTGACCAACCACGCACCATGATCCACTCTGACTCACCACCCACTAAAAACCATCATCTTTACTGACTAAAGAGTTTATACTTGTAATAAAACAAGGCTGTTAAATTACTACTAATTGGAGCTTGAATTTTTACGGTCAATCGCTCAAGCATTGCACTGTTACAATACCGGTGGATCTGACCTTTACGATATAAAATGGTAAAGTGTTTGTCATGAGCTAAATTACAATGAACTTCCAATTTAACTATATTATATAATTATTTCCTTGTTGAATTACTAATACTTTTCACTGGAAAATAGGATGCAATTTTAAAGTTTCAAATCATGGTAAAGTAAGCCAACGTAAAGAAAAAAATGTTAAATTCGCTTGTGTCTGAAAAGCCAAGTAGTGAGTCCTATTGCTATTATTACAATTAGAAATATCAATATCCAAAAGTGCCTGGAATTCATTTTTTACTTGCAGTAAGATATACTTATTTCACTGTCAGATAAGCAAACAGAAATAAATGAAAAAGGAAGAAAAATGTTGGTCTTGGAAATAAACAGTAAACAAGTTCACCAGTGTTCAGAATATGCTGTATACAATGCACTGAGCAGGGTGGGTCGGTGGGTCAGAGTAGGTCACCATGAGTGATGGGTTATAGTGGGTCACGTTCTTTTGACCCACTTGACGTACGACCCACTGAACCGCTCCATCTCTGCTGCAGACACTATCATCATCATACAGTATACGAGATCGTAACTGAAACTTTTGACCCTATGAAGGAACTTGAAATTTAGTAGCATACACTGAGAAAACTCCGTTCTCCGGACAGCGGTATATTGTACAGCGGGGGACACTTCTAAATGGTACACCTTAGCCGTAAATCTCCATATGGCTGTACCATTTAGAAGTGTCCCCCGCTGTACAAATATACCGAATCCTCTTGCTTAATACAGAAATCAGTACGGAGCATACGTTATCCGTATGCTACATAGGCACTGCCCTTAGATGTTACATCATGCTGCTGCAGGATGTCTGATATCTTAAGTCTTCCTTATATTATATACATATATGTATATTACCTTCGTCAGCTATATGTTATATACGTCCATTTGTATGTGAGATCCTGACCACCTATATTGTTTCATACGGAAAGTACGTACAGATGGAACACTTATACAGAAGTATTATAAAACATGCGTTGTCAGTTATACATTTGCTGTCCGTTAAGTCCAAAAACTACAAGAATTACAATAATGTAACATACGATTTTACGTACACCACATACATTTCTTTCTCTCAAGTACAAATTATTTTTATACTGTCAATCTATGCTACGTTTAATTGTGAGAAGTCTTTATAGAAATGCTATGTCTGTCCGTTCGTCTGACGGTCCACAGGAATCAAAGCAAAAACGATAACCAGTAGCAAGAAGTGCGTTTCTCTTTATATGCATTTATTTTTCTGAGAATAGGTTGCATCTTCACTTTTAACCTTCTATTCAAATCGGAAGTGGTATAAAACAACCATTTCCGATTTGCACTTTAATCACCATAAAGTAGAAATGGTCATGCATAGCGAGAAACAATTTTTCTTTCTTTCTTTTTCTTTTGGCGGGGATTCAGTGTCCTAGGGAAAGATTCTGTCCCCTGTCTTTGCTCTCTATTAAAACCACAAATGGTAGAAATCTACTACAAATTCAGGGTTCAATATTTATCTCAAAGGAGCGAAAACAGTAAGAGATACAAAGATTTTTAATATACAGGGTATTTCAAAAGTCTCTTACCACCCCCTTTAAAATCCGCAGTGATGTACTTATATTGAACTCGATGTAGGAAATATACAATAGGACTAGGGGCAAACCTTTTGGATGATGTTTCCTGGACAGTTGCCATCTTGAATTTCATTTTTTTTATTTCAAACAATAGGTGGGTCATGTGATAAATGACCTTAGGCTGGAATTTGCTCAGGATATCAAATCTGAAATCAGATTCCACGTGTCTTTATTTGGTGAGAAGTTATGGACAAAATTGATATTTACCTGGTACACAATGTGCTCCATGTTGGGCGATGCACATTTTCAGACACCTCTCCAAATTGCTGTGAACACGGGGTAGGGTAGCTGGGGCAATTTGCTCACAGGCATTCGTGATACGTTACTCAAGATGACGAAGATCATGAATTTTCACACCTCACACCATAGCCTTAATATATACCCAAAGGTAGAAATCCGATGAAGCGAGGTCTGGTGATTGGACAGGCCATTCAACTGGCCCACATCAACCAATCCATGCCTCATGAAATTGTTCATCCAGACATTAACGCACCCAGATGCCAAAGTGGGGATATGCACCGTCCTGTTGAAAAAACTTAGAAATGTACCATCTTCCGACACCAGATCTGACAGTATCTAATTCTGTAACATTTTCAGGTATAGTTCCGCAGTTATATTGCAACATGCGACACAGGGTGACGTTGTGGACGGCGCTAATTGAAATCGGCTGCAACTACACGGGCACTTCTCTCATCCCACAATTTGACGATCTGGATGCGTTCTTCAGTTGGTAACGACATGGTTCACTACCTGCAAAAAGAGAAATAGTCACATTCGGTTGTCCATAACTTCTTATCAAATTAAGATACATGAGATCTGATTTCATATTTGACATCCTAGGCAAATTCTAGCCTAAGGTTATGTAACACATGACCTACCTATCGTTTGAAATAAAAAAAATAACTTAAATTCGCGATGGTAGGCCTTTGAGATTGCGCATTTGAGATAGCGGCCGTCTTCAAATCATCATCAAAAAGGTTGCCCCTAGCACTATTGTTTATTTTCTACATCAAGTTCAATATAAATACATCATTATGGATTTTAAAAGCGGTGGTAAGGGACTTTTGAAGCACCTTGTGTATATGGATGGATGGATTCAAGGTGTCAAAAGTAAATTTTGTCTCTAATCTTATTTCTTTATTCAAACCGAAAGACATATATTAGTCATGGTTTCAATGTTAATGACAATCGTAACATATATAAATTAATAATGTCTGTGTGTGAGTGTGTGTGTGTGTGTGTGTGTGTGTGTGTGTGTGTGTGTGTGTGTGTGTGTGTATGTATGTGTATATCTGTTATCATAGTTTCGCATAGAAAATAGTAATCTAGAACCAACAAATTTTATACACAGATAGAACTTCTGCAGATCTAATTATGTACGAATCCCTATTTCTTTATTTTCGACTAGAGGAGTGATTGGGGGGTTCTAAATTTATGTGCGAAAATTGTGCTGTGAAACTATAGTGTCTGTGAGGCAGACAAATCAATTATTTTTGTGTAGTACATATTGCATACTTTTCAGACCTTTAAACTAATTTCCATTAACCTTATTCTTCCCGTACAAAGAAAGTGCAAGTCAACTGACCCGATAATCGGTAGGGACAATGTTAAAGGCATTACTCCTTGTTATGTATATTTCACGGATTTTTGACTTTCAAAGATTTTGCATAAGCATTATTGTTTCTGTGCTAAAAACGGTCATTTCTGCTAGTAGAGAATAAACAGTAACAAACAGTTTTCTATACGTCGATTTCGAGTCGTAAAAACAGTTCTGTTTTCACCTTATCTATATATATATTATCAATATCGGTTTCAAAGCTGATTTGGATAGAGCAAAATCTAAAAGCAGATAGCGAGAAACTGTTTTTGATATCAATTCAGTATCTCAAGAACAGGTTTCATACCTGATCTTGTGTACCTATTACGATCTACTACTTCCCGTTTTAATATTTAATCTCTTGAAAGTTCGTTGTAAAGAAACTCACTTGTCTAAAGCCATGGACTATGGATGAGACGGGTTTAGCGGAATGGGAGATGATCTAAATAAATTATATAGTTCTCATCCTTTAAGTATTGCATATCTTTTTTCAATGGCTAGACCGAGATACAAGAAATTTGATTATACAGGAGTCTCTCATATACAACAAAAATACCTCATACACTTCCTTGAATTAAGTACCGGTAACTTTCATACCGAAGATGAAAAAACGAAAATTTTGGAATATATAAAGTCACGAAATTTAGTTTGTGGGTTAATTTAACCTCAGGAAACACAATTCTGTATTCACTTCACGAATTCAATGTTGATAATACAAAGAATAACAAGAGATAGGGCAGTAAAATATTCGCCACTCTGATGACATGTGAGTGCCTTTGCTATCCCTAACAGCACAAGATATGCTAGGCATGTGCCATTTAGGTGTCCCAGCTACTTTTTAGGTACCCGACACTTGGCACATATGATATTCATGTGTTAAGTATGTACTTTAGCTACCTACTTTTTTAAGTACTTGTTACACCTAATTGATATTTGCAACTATGTACCACAAATATAGTATTTATATACCTGGCTCAGTTTTGCATTCTAACCGTCATTTGTTTTTATGTCGTCAGTTGGGACATACATCTGTTATGTTCTAGGTACATCCTTTAGGTACTTACTGATTCAGATACCCTAATAGCACAAGATATGCTATGCATGCGCCATTTAGGTGTTCTAAATTCATCTCCCACATTTGATGTATTTGTTGCTTCTTTTTCTAAGCGATTATGTACTAGAAGCAACAAATGCATCAACTTTATTAGATGACAACTGTGGCTGATCATTTGAAAGTGAATATAGAAGAACCATGAAATAAAGTAAATAGACACTCGTCCTTTTGTTATAAAATTACATGGCGAGCAGATTTTATCTGATTCCAAACAGCTATCGTCGAATATACGCTGTTAAAGGAGCACTCTGATTAGCCAAATTCAAAAGACCCCAACAACTTATTTTTCTATAAGCGACGTTCTCTTCATCGCCTCTGTGGCTAAGTCGGAAGAGCACGTAGTTAGTAATCCAAAGGTTGGTTCGCGTCCACCCTGGGTTATATTTTTTTACTTGATTAAAGTGTTTTTAGACTCACCTTAATGTAAACACATTAGGCACATAGGTGATTTAACATATTTTGGGGAGTAATTTTGTGGTTCATTGACTCTTACGGCATGGGGAACATATCTAGAACATACTAGGCACGTTCCCAAGGTACATGTCAGGCATGTGCCTAGGGGCGAACATAGAGTGTGACTATCACTTGCCATCCATGTGATTTCTCTCTCAGAGGTACACAAGGCACATACTGGACACATTCCCATGTACCTGAGGGAAGATGATACGCATATGCCTGCTATGTGATTGTGCTATTAGGGCATGACTGTCCTCCTGAACATTTTATGAACCTACTGGATACATAACCCAAAATTGTGGTGCAATTCCAACCTTTCTACTAATGAAGGGCTATCTGAAAATTAAGTGTCCAAATTCTGATCATTATGTCATTGTAAAGAGCATTAGCAAAATGAATATGCCTCAATAAGCGACTATAGTAATGAAACCTCCTGCTACATTCTAGGCAATTATATGTAGTCTCCTGAACGATACGTCTACAAACCATATTCAACTCATTCTGGAGAAAAAGGACTACCTTATCAAAACAGTACACCAACTCACTCGTTTCAATAAATGCGCAGCCCTAAGGACCTTAGAAAGAAAATCCCACTATTTCTTGTCACCCTTGCAAAACACCCAGCGCAGAGAACATTTATAAAGAAGATCTGTTACTTAATTTCAAGATTCGGATTGAAGACCAGAAGAAAAAGAAGAATATATATTTAATGCTATTAATGTGAGTGTCTGGGTGTTGCCCAGAGCGCATGTAAGGCTAGCCTCGGTTGTGTCAAATGTACTGAAGTACATCTGTTCTAAAGCGTATCGTGACCAGGTGGTGCAGTGTGTCAATTACCAAAGGACTCACCCTGACAACTTCCTAGTCTACCCGATTATTCAACACAAAATCATCACCAAGAAGTCAGTTGACTAGTTTAGGTCGAATTCTGAAGATCTAGTACCACGCAACAACGATCCGCCCAAAACATCTGAAGCACACCGTCCCAATTCTAATGAGAAACATCTCCCCTCATGATATACTCAAGGTATTTCAAGATTGAAATATTCAATCTTTATTCAGGAAGATAAAATTATTTTAAAATTATCATGACTTCGTATAGCATATGCTCCACAACATAGAACTCAAGTTAGAATTCTTTAACATTTTTCTGCCAAACTTTAATCTATCTCTATCTACAAAGTTAATTATCCTCTGAATAGGAGAATAGACGTCTAGCCGAGACTACTTTGTTCAATTAAGTTTAATATGTATATGTATAAACAAGAAAGTTAGAACGGAATAAGAGAAAAAGGTGGAAGGGGATATTGTACAGATAAGGAAGGACTAGAGTCGAAGTTGTAAATTGGTCCAGGGGGTCCAGATCACCACTCAACTCACAGAGAGGCACACAGTTTCAAGCTCTGAATAACAGCGCCTACCAAAGCATCTAGTCAGTCTGACGAATCTCGCAAGAAGAAATCAAATTCTCGTTGCACCTGTCTCACCTAGTGGTTCAGAAGGTTCTTAGTACGAACGAGAAAAATCCTTCCTTAAATGAACAGATATTGACTCCCATCCAGAATCTACCTCAACTAGTGTATTGCTCTAAGACTGTAACTTGCTTCAAATTCGTTCACGTGTGTGTAGTTCCTAGTCTGCCTGAGTTCCTGAAAGGTATTGGCAACAATCTAGAAGATAAAGTTTCCTATGGAAGGCTTATGTAAAACCGAAAAGATGAGTCGACCTACACCGCTAGTTTCTGTTTACTCATCAGATCCCAGAGCAGTTGTACCTTTCATTGCCTCAGGAATTACCTATGAAGGGAAGGAATATAAAATGGAGGAAACTCGCAGCGATCCCGACCTACTCTTGGCTGGTGTTTCTGTAAATACGGCCACCTCAACAAGGTACCTCGATAGGAAGCGGTTTGTTATCGCTGCGGTGATGTTCACGACTCTCAACTCTTCTGCGATCTCCCTCTCAGGAAGGATTTTTGTCCCATCTATAAGAAGATTGGTCATCGTATATGCTCATTGACCCTGTCTTCGAACATTTACTTTATAAATGCATCAACCACCTTGCACAACTACTCTTGATAGCCCTCTCTCTCTCAGGAAGCTCCTTGAGAATTCTCCTGTCTCATCACTCGCTGCACCGCCGGTCAGCCTTCTAATTCTCAAACTCTTGCTTCTTCTGGGAATATTCCTACTCTCATCACTGGAGTCCACTCTTACATAGCAAGAGTTTTCTCACTTCTTAGTGAATATGGTCTAACAGAGAATATGGTAACTTCGATCACCAGTGTTCTTTCTAGATCTATTAACAATATTTAACAGCTGAACAAAGGAATTATATGAGCTTCCTACTGTTCCTCCGACACCAGCCAAGAATATTAACATTCATCATAGTAGACACCTTTGTCTCCTTCTACTAAGAAGGAAGATAGACACATCTATGATACCTCTCCGTTTGTTTGATGGGTAAATCCCTGAATTTATAAATATTCTTCCGTTCTACCACATCAGAACCGTCTCATTTCTGCCCTTAGCGGAGCCACTTCTACAAACAGCTCTCGAACATTGGAGCAACAGTATCTCAATTGGCTTTCTTCCTCAATTGAAACGAAAACGTTCATACCAAGCGCACCATCGACTGTTCTGGAGTTCACGCACTACACTTACATCATAAGTTAAGCTGTAGAAAGTAGCTATAGTTAGACGTCGTTTCCCGCCTATGTGGGGACAAATTAAATTTCTAGATGAGATAGGTGATGCCTGATCACAGCAAGTGTTTCTCTTTCTACACTACTTAGTCAATCCTTAATTCCCATCTCTTTTCTCCTAAAATTCACTCACGTCCAATGAGAAACAGCACCTATTATCACCAGGACCGTGCCAGTTGTGAATTGCTACAGCACGTACATTCTACATTTCAGTATCGCTATCTTAAGATTATATAGGATGCAGGACTTTTTACCAGATAATTAGGAACTCGTGTCAGTAAAAACTGTCATGAAGGACTTCTCGCAAACTGCTAATATATATTTCACATGTTACATATCTTTTGGGAAAGTACAAGTCGAATTTCCTTCCTGATTTAATGTGAGAAAATGTGTACAAAGTTTATCTATATCCTTCGAAAACATTCTGTATATTAATTATTCTTATGCAAATAACAGTAAAAATATCATATATTAATATCACTATTTTGCTTGACAGCATTATTTATTACCACGTTTAAATGACTTGTGAAACGCAATGTTTTATCGAAGAAAAGAATACAAGTGATATAAAGTAACTACAGGCTAGTTATACGAAGTCGAGTGCGCAAAAATGTCAGCGAGAACCTGCAGGATTTCACCACGGAATTTTGCACCCATTTGACTGATGTTAAATAGTCAGGAAGCAGAAATCGCATTAAAGTGTCGAGGATGTCAAATTCAGCACTATGAAATATATAGCAAACTTTTCAAATACAAGGTGGGCGAAGATAAACTTAATCGGATATGGAAGATCAGAAACCAGAAAGCGCTGCTGCATTTGACGTAGCAACACGTAATATTACTTCGTATTCCATGTAACGAGATGTGAACGAAGTACATTGGTCTTGAATGGAAAGAGAGTAAAGACGCGGGAAGGGAAAGCACGACCTGCAGCTGTGAAGAAAACATAGTTGAGATAAAACCAACTACCAGTGTTGACACGAAAATGTCACTGACGAAGAAAGTTACAAAATTCATGGTAAAGGATTATTACTTATTGACGTTGATCGCAGAACAGAGTGCAAGATCAATTTTTAGTCAATTTCAACAGTGATGCACCTGCCAAGTTATTCATACACAAACTCGCAAAGAAGTTTGAGGAAACAGGATCCGTGATTGATAAGAAACAGGAAAGTTCGCATTGAAAAAGGACCGAGTTGAAGAAGAAAGATACTCACCAGCGAATGTAGCAACAGGAACACTAAGTGCAGTAGCATCTATCACAGCAGACGGTAGTAATCGAATAACATGCTTGCTCATCTTGAAGCACTTTAACCGGAAGTCATATAAGACTATGGCCTTACTAGAGTACTCTGCTTGGAATTAGTGACTTGTATTTTCAAATCTAACAGTGCTGTCTCGAAAGGTCTATGATCTCCAAGGTTCCCTGATTTATCCAGTTGCGATTATTACCGTGTGGCAACCTGAAATGCAAGGTGTACCACAAGAATCCATGAACCATTGCGTTCTCGCAATCATAAACTTTCTGGGTTAGGAGTTTGGATGCAAGTGGATTCGACTCAGAAGAACTATATTATGCTCAAATTCACCACATATGACTTAATGTGGTTTTTGCTTGTGGGTGCATGTCAAGATGTAAATGTATGGGAAAAATTCAAGAAATCTGGATGACCTTAAAGCAATGATATATATTGTAATCATGGTCATTTGCGATGAGCAGCGCCGGAAAGCCACTCTGAATTTCAGAACAAAATTTCTTGGATACATCGATGTGAATGGTGTCCAGTTGGAGATATGACAATGAGAATGACAGGTATACAGTATTGCCAGGCAAACCGTTAAAGATTACTGAAACTTTACAGATTCAAACTTTAGTTCAATGAAATATTTCTATTTACTATGAAATTAAATTTAATTCAATTTTGGTAAGGAGAAACACTACATAGAGATTTAAAATTTTCTCTTCTTTTTCATTATGGACCCGTTATATGACATATGTTACGACGTCCTTCAATTCTGGAATACGTGGTCAGCTCATGAGCTCCTTTGGCCATTATTCCTATTTTTCTTCACTGTAAGTAATGAATCTTAAATCTAGAAGCCCGGAATGGCCACACTATGCTTGTCTTAGTAAGAGGAAAAACTGTGCATAACTAGAAATCGAACTCAGGACTTCGTGAACTAATCTCTTGGCTGAACAAGAGTACGAGGACTATTGCATTAACATAATGTGATATTTTCATTAGTCTACCTTATTTTTCTATCTTGAATTTGTACCTTATTAACAAATGATTGCTTTTGTGTAAAAGGGGCAATTGGATGAAATTTTTGATCTCTAATTTTACTCGATTTCATAGTATTAGGTAAGATATAAATTGCAACATAAAAACATTTCTCTCATGTATCTCTTTCCCATTGGATCCTAAAATGTTAAAATGACATATTTTTCTTTTTCTAACCTTTAGATGGGGAATTTAGAAGTAGTTGTTCCCCCCGATATCCTGAGTGAAGAGTCCTCGGATGACCAAATGGCGAAGGAAGGGGGCAGTGTTCGACTGCGTTGTAAGGCTACGGGACTTCCCGAACCACGCGTCTTCTGGCGAAGAGAAGATGGCCAAGAAATAGTTTTAAGAGAAGAAGCTCAACCTACAAGAAGAGGTACGTATCTTTTTCTAACTTTGAATTGTTCACCCATGTATGCATTAGTATTTCCTATGTTACATTAAAACTTTGATCAAAAGTGCTTTTAGAGAAATTAAGATGTTTATTTACATTAGTATTTATGATATATATATATATGCATGCGTTTCATTGCTTAACACCAATAGTAACGGCCAACCCGAAATTAATGTTGCTAATTGGGACCGCGGTGATTCAGCGGTTGAGCGTTCACTTGTGTTGCGTGGGGTCCCTGGTTCGATCCCTGCTTAAGCCATATGAAATTTGTGCTGGTCAAACACCGTGTACGTGGGTTTTCTCTTAGTTGTCCCATTTTCTTTTATTTTCTTAATTCCACCATTTCATTCATTTCCCATCATCACCGTCTTCTTTAACCTACACGGCATAATCGCGGGACGTAAAACTGAAAGATGTCATTTTATTTTTTTTTAGAATGTTACTAATTTTCATGGAAGGAACTAGAAAAGTTACGTTTATACAAACAGATCTTTCCTGAACTATTCAGCTAAACAATATTTACTTTCCATTTCCTTTGTGTACTGCAATTGAGGCAACATTCGTTTACTCATGTGGAAATCGAACTGTATGTACTAGTTTCCTTCTAGCTGGAGACTTCGCTCCGAGAACCCACCATTTGAGAAGACTTTTTAAAAATATTATTTCACTTTGATTGTAATCCGTATTCTGAGGAGAGAGAAGAGTTTAAATTTTTCGCAAAGAATAATATATTGCACTTTTTTTTTTTTTTTGTATTTCATTCAGTATCTATATACGGTATATATAGTCATTGTGAAAAGTGAGCACACTACTGACTTTTCAGAATTTGCAAAAAAAAAGAAAGAAGATGTATCCATATAAAACACAGTTTATTGTATTTGTTCTGTAAAATAAACATCAATGTTCATATAGAGAAATTAAAATTTGAATCTCTGTTGGGAACTTCTGAAGAAAACTGCACAAGAAATAACTACATTTTCTACACATATGTCTTTTTATTCATTACACCTAGAGTTCAATTGTTAGCAATTATTTTGTAGCATCGGATAACCACAGAACTAAAGACAATATAGAATGGCATTGGAAATACAGTACAATGTATTAAGCTATTGCGCGCCCATAATCTTATAAAGCAGGCAGCAATAAACTACGGAAACCGGATTTCTAAAAATAAATAAATAAATAAGATGTACTTATAGAATTTGTAGTGGGAAATGATATATCATAAGACAGTTGTTTTGAAGTTTTTATCTGAATGAAATATGGTCATATTATTCAAAGAATCTCTCTATTAAAATGCTACTATCGCAGTAAAAGGGCCTGTGCTCCAACCCCTAACTTTTGATTTCAATCCTTTGATTTACGGTTATTTGTGATTTCATGTTTAACTAAGACAAACATTTGAAAGTATGTGTACTTTAAATAGATACATTATTTAAATAGATCTTTTTCATACAGTTTAATTTTTAAAATTATTGTTTAAAGCCTTTGAATTTTAATAAGCCTTCTTCAAAATCAATGCAAATGAATTGTGCTGCTATCTTTGGAGTTCATTTAAACTATACTTTCGTGGACGTTTATATGTTTGTCGCTAATCCTTTCGACAATGAGATCTCAGAAACTACACGCTCTAAAAGGATGACGTTTCCACTAATCGATTGCAAATTTTGCGTAGATTGCCCAGTTCTAATTGAATATTAAAAAATGGCCATTATTTCTTTATTACATTTTTAGGTTTACACTGCAAGTTCATTAAAAAAAAATTCGTCATATCCTACGCATTATACATTCCATCATCGCATAATTGTATATGTGGGTTGCATATCTCGCAGGTGTTTGTTTAATGGCAAAATTATAATGAAAAACGAAGTATAACCATTTCTCCACGTTAAATCTTTATTGTTTGGAGTGTTTTGCCCAATGAACACCATTTATCACTGACATTATAATTAATTGTGCGTGTAATGTATTTGCTTATTACATACTACAAGCAAGAAGAAAGTAGACACTGATCATACATGAATTAAAAACTCCAACAGAAAGTAGGCTCAAATTTTGCAAACGGTGCGAGATATTGAAAAAAGTAATTGAAAAAAAATCTCCCCTTCATGGTATCTCTTGCCGATTTTTATCAAGACGTCTTTCACTTGTGTCTGTAAAGGGGTATGTACAGATGTGAGGAATAACAAGAATATTCTTGCTCATATGTGAATGATGCGCTTTGTAGAGAGCGCAGGTTCAGCTAGTAGAAGAAAAAAAGTAACATTTTATGTTCGTAGAAGAGAATGAATCATCAATGAAAATAGCACTTTGAATATATTCTGGACTATTCAATCTTACTTAATTTTGTGAATACAGACGAAACAAAACATCATAAGCTCCTAAAAGTCACTGAATGCAGAAAATGACATTCTTAAAATTTTACCGAAATTTTTAATATTATCGAATATAAAAATGTAAGGTGATATGTTTTTGACTGAATAGCTCTTGAACGATATCGATCAAATTTTCAACATAGATGAGACTCAGGTGTGGGATGTTTTTTACCATTTTACTTTGACGGTGCAACTTAGGTTGAACGAGGAAGATATTTAAAATGATTGGAAATGACCCATATTAGTGTCGAATCCATAGTTTTTGCGGTGATTGAGATGAACAGTGACTCTTCTAAAGCTATTTAATTCCAAATTCAGCCCCGCAACTTGGAGGAGAGGGAGGGGATATATATATAAATGATCTAGAATGACTGATATTACTGTCGAATTCATAGACGTCGGAGTCACAGAGACGAACAGTGACACATTCGATGCCGTTTAAATCTAAATTCAGCTCCATTAGTACCCCAAAGAAGGATGGTGACATGTAAAAATAATTGAAAATGACCGATATTAGTGTCGAATTCATAATTTTTTGCGTCCCAAAGTTGATTGGTGACAGTTTTGGCGTCTTTTATGTCTAAAATGAAGCGTATTCTCCCTGTGCATAGAACAAGCATTCTGCCAGTATAAAATACGCGTTTTAAGTATTTTTAAAAATATCTTAATGTCAAAAATACTATTAAGATATAATTTGTATTTTGTATCGGAAATACACTTGTAGCTAAAGATGAAATATATAAATCAGAATGCAATGTGCTTGGTAAGAGTTGTAAATGGTCATAAATGCATACTTATGTCGTTGCTAATTTCTGTAAATTAATTTACAACGTTAATTAGGGAAATGTCTAAATAGTACAAAACGAATTTAATGAATAGAATTAAAGGAATAAATCTTCCAATGAATGGGGTGCTGAGAGAATAATTTCTAGAATTCTCCTCTCTGTAACTCAAGGTCACCAGATCGCGTCACGTAGGCGTGGAGGCGGAGGAGTAACATCTGCGAGAGTTTTCCCCGAGATATTCCTAATTTCTCTGACTTTAGTGGTCTACATATTATTTTAACATTATTCATTTGAATTTCTGATCGTTTCCATTAGCAAATTGAAAGTAGCTTGTCGTTCTTAGAGCACACTCGAAACTGTACGTATACTGCTAGAAACTACGTATATATCAACGTTTTATTTTATAAGGAGCAAACTCCTAAACAAAATTTCAATTTGCTCAGCAAAGTATAGCTTTTTCAAGTATTTTCAGTAGCAACATAAATTATTATTATGTTTTACTGTTTCACTTGGGCAAGAAATAATAATAATAAAAATAATAATGTTTTCTGTGTAACTAATAACTATGATAACAATGGAAACCAAAGTGAAGAAAAAGTTATGATAATTTATTTAATTTAAAAAGAGACTAAATATTTCCATTCTTCAGTTTATCTAAGCTGGTAGGTGGTTTTGAATGTGTCAATATGGAACCATTTGAATCCGTACGGACGTCAAAATTGAAAGCAAATAAAATATTTAATTTAACGTCACTATGGCGAAAAGTGCATAGTTCTAGAGCTAAGGCTGTCCAAAATCGCGAAAAAGCCAAATTTCAAGAGGCTCTATTTCGAAGTCGAGAAACTATGGATGGTGGCCCTTATCAGCGTAAAAAAAGTCACACATACGCAATACAAAAATGCACATTTCATTAATGTTCAATGGGTGTACAGAGTATTCCATGTAGGGTGAAATTCCCAGACATGCCATCAACCGAATTATGAGATGTGCTTTGACATTATGATTGGTCCAAAGAAGGCAAACCATAAGCCTTGATAACAATGAACACGGAATCCTTTAGCATGATGTCGGAAGTGTTAAGGATCGTCAGTAGAAAGGTCTCTCGTACTCGGGAAAACGCATGATGCAATATTTTCTTTCACGCTTATAAATTAAGAAAACGTGAAATATATTGTGACAAAACACACCGTATCACACGTTATTCCGAACATAAAAAAACATGGAGTTACTGGTTTCTAACACTTCCAAGTTCCCTCCGAAGCATTAGATGTTTATTGTTATCAAAGCTTACATCCTGCCTACTTTGGACTCTCCTTGAAATCAGGGTATATCTGAATACTCTATTGAAAGCATATCTTGGAATTAGACCCTGTAGGAAATACCCTGTACATCTATTGAAAACTGACGACATATGCATTTTTGGATTGTGTATAGGGCCGTTGAAATTTACCTTTTTCGCGATTTTGGACAGCGCTAGCCCTGAAACTATGCACTTTCCGCGATAGTTCCATATGAACCCTCTCTCTTACTTTGATGTGAGGAATCAGCTCTTATAGTTTGTCGGTATAGTTCATTAGCACCCTGCATACATTTATATGCAGGGTGCTATATCGGGTGTTCTAAAATTGGAACCTACGGACAACGAAGCGCTATTATTCAAACCAAAATTAAGCGAAAATGCTATATAATGGTATACCCCCCGAGACCTCCTTCAGCCACTATAGAGAAACATAATTTCATCATGTGGCAACGACGCAGATTAACTTGCAAGCATTAGCGTTGCTCCTGAAATCCATCAAGCATTTACACCGATTGTTTTGCTAATAATGCTAACGGCAACGTATATCGACTTTAACTGTCAACTACAAAGAATCGCTCTAACTATTTGATAGATAGGTAGACTTTCTCGTAGTTCTATATCTGCGACGTTGCCACATAGTGCAATTCGCGTCTACAGACGAGGACCAGAAATGTATACAATCACATATAATTTTCGCTTTATTTTGACTTGAATAATGTTCTGTAGTCGCCATTTTTAGAACACCGAATATATACTATACCTACGGACATGATGATGTCCAACACATGATCTAACGTCGAGCCACTGATACCTTGTATCAGCCTGATAAGAGGGGAAAATATTCCCAACCCTGTTCATGTGAGTTAACTTTCAAACAAATCCAGTATCTGCTGAAAAGCAATGTTCTTTTCGATACTAAGCTTAGTGCTTTTAGACAGAGAAGAAAAACAATACTTGAATTTGTTTTCGAGGAAAACTAATAATTCATGCATAGATTACCTTTTATAATTATAATTTAGATATCTAAATACTCATGATCTAATCACAGGTAATTGAGGAGTGAACAATGAAAAGTGATTTCGGACATTCAAGACTGCATTATTGGTCTAATACTACAAAATGAAATGGGAATTTTAACATCGCACGATTATGTCCTGGAGGCTAAAGGAAATAGATGATGAGTGAACAAAATTATTAATGAAAGGGGCTGAGGAATGAAGTGGAAGGCAATAGAAAAACTCTTAGAAACCAATGGACATAACGCTGTTCAAAACAAACTTACATAGCATAGCTGTGAATCGAGCCTATGACCTTGAAACCAAAAGTAAGCGCTCTATCATTGAGCCACTATATTCTAATTATGACGGAAGGGCGCTCCCGATTCCGACATCGAGTAATTGGGTGGTAGATTGATTTGGAATTTAGTATTTTTTTAGCACCGAAACAATTTAAGACGTGGACCTATATCTTAACGTGAAATCTGAACCACATAAGCTCCCACCTGGAATCGATCCCGAGTCTCCCGTGCCGCAGATGAGCACTCTACTACGACGGAATTTCCCACGGTCCAGTGGTGCTATTCAGCCGTTTCCCTAGAACCGGTTGTTAAAATATTTTCAGTTCGCAGAACCGTTTGTTAAGCCCAGACACCAGTTATACCCGGAAACAGTACATTTTTGTTTAACTATGTTTGTTTGTAGAAGTGCTTACAGCAACAGGGTTAAACATATGATCTCTCAGAACAAGGTATAAGCGTTTATTTCTTAATCTCAAATGCTCAGATTTTAAGAATGAGAACTGCGATTTACATCAGTATAGTTGTGAGGGTTATTTATATTCGAAACGCATATATACCATTATCAACAACGACGCATACTTCGTGATTTTTGCTAGTGTTGTTCACGAAGTTGTCTCTCGTCTCGTGAAGTATCATGGAAATTCAATTTCGTTTTCAAAAAGGTGGACGATGTCGTCTTGTCTCGTTTCCTCAGCAACACTACTTTCTGCACAGAATAACACACACGTGAGTAAATAGCATGTGTATCAGTTTTCAGTATTATAGCGTTTCGTTTACTCGATATACATTTCAATTAAAAGATCATATAGTTGAAGCATCACTACTATCGTATAGGTTGTGTTTTAAATATTCTAATCATCTATTGTATAATTGCTACTAATAAAATTTTCACCAATATTGTTTGAAGCGTTTAAGCCAACAAGTTCCATTATTTCTCTTTGTTAAGAGGGAAGTTTGGATCACAAATTCTTTACAATTGAGACTAGGAGGTTAAGGCAATTGATCATGTTTTTATTTTGAAAGAAGTGTGTCAGAGCGATAACCTCTGGTGCGTGGGGTCCCTGGTACGATTTCCGATCCAGTAAGTTTGTGTTGGATAACATCGTGTCCATGGAGTTGTCGGGTACTCTCGATTTCTCTTCCTACCAATTCTTCCATCATCAGTCACTTGCCTTAATCATTGTCCCCCTTAGCATAAATGACATTGTCATGGGGCGTTATACTGAAAGTTAAGCTGCGCTAAGGAATACGATGTCGCATATAATTTGCAGAAGAACTATGGAATATTCTTTCACACAGTATGTTTACACTATTTTCTTTACAAGCATTCCCGCCTTTGCTAACGCGCCTGGTCCCTATAGACACCTCAAGTTTCCACTAGTTTCACCCTGCTCTGAGTTGGTTAAATACTTTTTGCTTTTAGTGGCCATCCAGCACAGGTTTGATCATGTTTTTTTTACACTATACTCGTTTACGCGCCAGCTCTCTATAGATGCACCCGCTCATGGACCCACTACGTTCTTCGTTTCTTGACCGATCAGATACATTTTTTGCTTTTAATGGTCACTAAACACAGGTTGTTTTGTGTTTGTTCCATTTATAGCGTTTATGGCAGATATCTATGTGCTGTATTTTTACCCATAAAGTTTGAGTCCTCATAAGAGAATCGGCCTATGAACTCATAAATGCAAGTTGTAAATTATTTGGACTTAATTTGGTGATGAATGAAGTACAAAATAAGTTGAGTATGTTCCCCTAAAATAGGACAGTACTTATAAATGTTGGATAATCTGAAATTTTTTGCTACAATTTAACAGAACTTATCCTATGTATTTCCAATTAAACTTTGGCACCTATTAATATCTACGTTTTATTGTATTTTCTAACTTATATTCAGGAGAAAGACATTAAATTAAAGAAATGTATGTTTATGATGATCAAGAAACAATTATTCTTAGCATACATTACAGAATTCATGAAACAGAAAAAATATTGTGTTTCCTTATTTTAAATGATTTGTTTTAGTTCGACATGTCACAGAATATAACTTCTGTCATAGATTACTACTTTAATATTTTCCCAACGCAGAGGGAAATCAGGGAATTTTGAGACAGCGTTATCATCTTGTACAGCACAAAATTCTCAGCTTTTACAAAATATCAAATATGTCTGTAAGTACTTGACTTATCAATCTCAAATGAACGTGGCAATGCTCCTCACGATATACTGATTTGCTCTATTAATTTTAAACTATACTGTACTAGGGACCTTTTCTAAGTTATTGCACTATTTCCAAACTCAACGTTTCTCTCTTCTGTTGTGGCAACACTGTTTAACTGACTCTTATAAACTTGAAGTCATCTTAGAGAGTTCCTCCCAGTATTCAATTTAATGTGCACAAATAGTTACTACTTCATTCCTTGTGCATGTTAAAGGTGTTTAAATTTGGCACATGTTTAACGTTATTTCTCAGAAAGTATGCAACACTGATCTGCGAGTGTCATCTCTTTCATCTTTGTTTTCATTGCTGATTCGAATTATGAAATTAAATTTAGGTCATTATATTTAAAAAATAACAAAACTTTATATTGGATCGGCAACACTGTTCATCTAGTGACGTTACGCAATATACGGATAGATGTCCCCCTTGCTGTAGTTACTTTGTGCAAAAATTTCACTTTTTTCCCTCTCTTGGTTCCTCTGTTATAATAATGGGACATTATAAATGGTGCACCCGGTATATATATTCCCTTCTGTATACACATTTCCTTCTGTATATATATTCCCTTCGTATGTACCAGAGGTGAACACCATACTATAGGCACAATGCTCTGTATGTAATATCGTCACGGAATACGGAATTGAAATTACAAAATACACAAAATGAACTTAAAACACAATAACTTATTTTAGAGCTCCCACACAGAGAAAAATCCGTTCTCCGGACAGCGGTATATTGTACAAATATACGTTATCCTCTTGCTTACTATAGAAATCAGTACGGAGCATACGTTATCCGTATGCTACATAGGCACTGCCCTTGGATGCTACATCATGCCGTTGCAGGATGTCTGACATCTAACAGTTTTCCGTATATCACGTGCATATACTTATGTTACCTTCGTCAGCTATATGTTATATATGTCCATTTGTATGTGAGATCCTGACCGCCTACATTGTTTCATACGGAAAGTACGTATAGATGGAACACTTATACAGAAAGTATTATAAAACATGTGTTTTTAGTTATACGTCTGTTGTACGTTAAGTCCAAAAACTACAGGAATTACTCATGTAACCTATCTTTTTAAGTACGCCACCTACAATTTTTTTTCTCAGTGCAATGTACTGACATAGACGAGACAGTGCCAAATTTACATAATCTGTTCCTTCACCTGAAGAATTGTTTAGAACTTCAAATATATAGGTTTCCCTTCAAAAACAAAGTTAATATCATTCCTGATTTTTTTAAATCCTGCTTTTATTAGTCATCGATAGTCTGTGTCTCATTTTTACTTGTCGCATTGTTCTACGCGGAGCTATTATTTAATTACTTCTGATATTTCTACAAGGAGTAAATGCATAACTCTGAATATACTGCAGTTTTTCATCGGATGCTCAGATCTTTTAATATAGCAACATGAGAACCCTAACATTATATTCAAATCCAACTCTGATCCAGTTTTTTATTGTATTTCTGAACGCTCTAAATCTACCACTGCTTTTCTTTCGTCACACCAATGACAAATAAAGGATATTATTCTGGATCAACGCTGTCAAACAATTAGGTGTTCATGTATAAACTCCAGAACAGATGTTGAAGGAACAATCACTGGAATTATTATTATTATTATTATTATTATTATTATTATTATTATTATTATTATTATTATTATTATTATTATTATTATTATTATTATTATTTAGGTGAAATAAGATGTCAACATTTTGTATTTCTGCAAAGTTGAATTTCAACTTCAAACCAAACAATTGTTTCCAAAGATTGAAGGAAACTACATACCAAGTGTCATTGAAATAGATAAATGTTAACTAGTTACGTGGAAAGACGGATAGACACAGAAATGCCGAAGGAGTTGAATGTTAGATGTTTGCTTATGCTTGCTTCAATAAAGAAAATTCCAAAACAGTACAGACATAACTATGTTGAGTAATTTGATTTACATCCGTATGCAACATAAAGGTTATGAAGAATGGTACCTACCACGTACGAGAGCCTCGAATCTCTTTGCACTTGAATATTGTCCGGTAGATCAGTTCTTTTAAAACAACTCTGTCAAAAGTCCCTGTTATGTAATGGTAAAAGTAAGGGGGAGCGCGGGAAGACGCCATCCCCTACCTCGAAAAAATATGTACGGCGCCCTCCCAGTTCGTAAAAATTACAAAAGCAAAAATAGGCAAGGGAAGCGGCTTGACGTCATGTCGCTACCTAGTCCTCCTACCTTTTTAGATCCCCTTTTACACCTGCTGCTATGATGATTGAGAGTAGAATTCAAACGTGGTCAATTGCATTATTATAGATATGTAATTCAAGGATGCAAAAATTAAGAACAGGAACATAATAATATCAACTTAACAATATAATGAGCTACAAAGTTTACATACCGAACAAATAGGATACGCATTGTGAATAAAATTGCATACTCAAATATTTCTTGCGCAATTCAAGTACATTCAAGTGCAGTTGTTATGAATGTACATTCTCTTTACTTCGTATGGTCTGTGATTTGATTTACGAATTCAGATAGTTCATATTTCTTCTCATGGTTTTCTTGAAATTTCTGGCTTCTTCTGATTTTATTTGCGTTTTCTTTTGATAACCGCAAGAGAATAAACTAACTAAATTCCACAGACAATACATAGTTGACATCTGAGATATGAACTGGTCATCTACTGGTGAAGAAACAAAGTATTCCAAGTCCACATTTCAAATCAGGCTTCGATATTCCTATTTGTATTCGAAATTTAACATTTATATTCAAATATTACATATACCTGGCATCAGTGGCGCACTCAAATTTTTGTTGGCAGAAGTCCGAAGGGTATGGGTCATATTCTACAAGATTTGACGTCTACATGTTATATCGCATCGGGGGAAGACATGGGCTCACTGCACTGTTGCCACAGTCCTAGCTCCAGAGTGGGCTGAAAAATAGTACCAAATTGAAACAAAAAGGGCTGAATTCATTATTTTATACCAGTGTAATACATGGCTCTATAACACGAAACTAAAAGAGGTAAAGTTCTAGAACCCCCCCCCCCTGCCACGAGTCCAAATCAAGAAAGTCTTTATCTTCGTCAATATGGCGTCACTAGTAAACAACTTATCCCGGTAAGCCGGCAACTACGTCAATGTATTTTTTCATTGCTATTATTTTTTGGTGTAGAATCTTTGCAACGATACATAAATTGTAGACTTAGTTGAGCACACGCTGGTCTTCTTCAGAATTTTCACCATTTCATTCGTTTTTTTCTTTTTGTGTGTGTGTGTGTTTTTTAAGATTTCAAGCTAAAATTTTCACCACACTCCTTCTTTCTCATCTCCTTCGTGCGCCCATCTAGCGTCATTTGTTTCCCGGTATAGTTCGAATTACGAATTTTCCACACAAAGTTCGTAGTGTTATGCGGTTCAACGTTACTGAATGAATGTTCAACAGCATTTTAAAGAGTCCAACACACAGTATGAGTAACGTGAGATGTAGGAAAAGTCTTACTGAAACTTTTGAAAATGTGACAAGTATTTGTTAAATGGTGCTGAATTGGAGAGAATTGTACCAACTTTTTCACAAAAGGGGCTGAAAATGCCAACGTGGTACCAACGGGCCGATGAATGACAAAAAGGGCTGAATTTGGTACAATTGTACCAAGTGTGGCAACAGTGGCTCACTGGTAGAACGCTTACCTCTGGTGCGTGGAGTCCATAGTTGGATAGCAGACCACGTAAGTTTATGGTAGACATCATCATGTACGTGGGTATTCTCATGATATTTCCGTTTCCTTCCACGTTCTCATTCCATCAATTATTCTTTCGTCATTATTCACTTGCCTAAATCATCCGTCTCCCTTAGCCTAACAGGCATAATCGTGGGACATTAGATTGAAAGATAGTATTACACCCGTGTCATTGTACATCCGAAATCACGATAAAAGAACCACCCTGTGTATTCTCTGAAATAGTATACAACTACATGTTTTTTATTATTATTTAAAAGAGTAAGATAACGTGTAAGATCAAATCTTTATTATGCGTACATCCGTCAATTTTCCACTAAATATACACAACTTTATTAACAACTTGTGCAAATGTATGTCGAGCTACAAAAATCTCGCGGTGGTCTGTCCCGGTTTATCCCGCGTGGATGCACTCTTGCGTGGAATAAATCCGAATTACATATTTCCTTCCATCAATTTAATAGATCAGTGTTATGGTGGACTTGGGTTACGTGAAATCACTTTCACGTGCTCGATATTTATGCGCTAAAGTATTAAAATAAGTAAAGACTGATATGATAAAATTATAACTGAGAGATTTCAGCCTAGAGACCTCACACGTCTGTATAAGTTGAAATGGTTCGATCACTACACCATATATATTAATTATATAGATATTTCCTTGTAACTAGTGAATTATAGTGTGACACTAAGATCAAACATTTTTTACTTACAACAATTTAACTAATACGAGCGTCAGATCAAGTATGGCAAGATAGCCCCCCCCCCATTTTAGAAAATTGAAACAATGACTAGGTCATTCGTTTGTACTACGTTTGTACCGTTTGTACCGAAAATATTTTCGTTTGTACCATTTTCATTATAGGGTTACTTGAGAGGTCAACCGGGGGGGGGCTATCTTGGCGCCAAGATAGCTCCCCCGTATAAACACAAAAAACTGAAATACACCATTCGAAAGCAAATCGTACAAACGGTACGCCAAGATAGACCCCCCCCCCAGTTGACCTCTCAAGTAAAAATATAAAGAAAATGGTATAAACGAAAATATTTTCGGTACAAACGTGGTACAAACGTGGTACAAACGAATGACCTAGTCATTGTTTCAATTTTCTAAAGTGGGGGGCTATTTTGCCATACGTCTTCAGATCTGACAATTCCCAAAAGTCAATACGCGGGTGTCTTCCACATGAGAGGAACTAGAAAAAAAATGGATTCTATTTGCTGTTTCTTCTTTTTTTTTTCTTGTACAAAGTAGTAGAAAAGAAATACACATATATTTGACTGAAAGGACACAAACCAGATAGGACTCTTTTTCTGTCTTCTTATTCTCATTTCCACAACACCTCCCATTTCGCGCTTAAGCATTGTCTCACTCTTTCTGAAACCTTCCAATCTCCATTCGCTTTCTTATTGATTTCCAGTGGGCCCCTTTAATACCAACGAAGAGGGAAAGAAAGGACGGGGAAAAGAGTGCAGTACCGGAACCAGCACTTAAAGAATAAAAGAAAAAAATACAGTCTTTTCTTCTGTAAACTGTTTTGGCTGTTTAATCTGCACTCGATTGTTTTAAGATATCAATTTCAAGAAGATTTTCCCGTTTTTTTCTTTCGTCTCATAACTTTTTTTATTTTTATTTTTGGGCATTCGTTACTTTTTCTTCTTGTTTGCCTTAAGCTTTCTTTTTTCATTTGTTTCTCTAAGGCAAGAATCACTGAGAAGAAGACTATTTTTTTTTATATATAAACACTCCTTTCTTTTCTTCTTTCATTCTTTGTTCTGTCTTTCCGAAACAAAAGAAAAGAGGAAAAAATTCGCAGCTGGAAAACTTGAAACTTTAAGCTCAACTACCCGTACTACTACCACGTAGTTACTATAGTCGTCTACAGGAGTGTGTTGTACTCGCTGACAAAAATTTCCGCTCTGGTATTTTTGGGCATTAATATTCAACAAGAACTTTTGGAAGACTCTTAAAGTGATGGTCTATTTACGAGTTCCATTTAAGCTAAATTTTCTGTGTTCTTTCGTTCCATGCTTTCTCTCTCTCTCTCTCTCTTCTATTCTATTTTGGTAGTGTTTGTTTACTGTTTTCTCTCTCGCTTCTCTATCAGCTTGTTTTTTTACATTTTCTTCTTTCGTTCCTTTTTCTTTTCCTTGTGTCTTTGTTCACATTTTGAATTCTCTTTTTGTTGTTGCGATCTCTTATGGACGGACTAATGTTTAGCGAACATTGTTGCATCACCTACGAAATACGAAGTAAAAGTAGAAAAGTAAGAATCCTTGACATTTATTTTATTTTATTTTATTTTCATATTACATCAAAATTCGCGAGGTTCAGCAACTTGTTTAGGAAGTGAAAATTGTAATAAGATTTCATAATCCAGTTTTAAAAATTTTTGTTAAGCTCTATGTACGGAATATATTTGTTCAATTTCAAAATTTCGTTTGAGTTATTTTGTGTTTAACATCACATTAACAGCAAGGCAACATGAGACGTGGATCTACGGTTTAATGTGGAATCCGAACCACACGAGCTCCTACTGGGAATCGAACAAGCTTCTCCTAAGTCAAAGACGCATACGCTAACCGCTTAATCACAAAGCTTTTCAAAATTCCGTACGGTTGGTCTGAAAGTCTACTTATTTCTACCCAATACTACGAAATAAAACACACCGAAAATTTACTGCTCATAGTGGAAAGAGATTCTAATCAATATTGATTTGTTACAGCCATACTTTGGAAATACTGCTTTGGAGGAATTGGTTTCTGTACCGGGTTCAAAGCTGCATGAGAGAGGTTCTTGTATTGATACGTAGCATTTCCATCATGTGACTTTGCGTATGATACTGGATATGACAATAATGGCCAAACTACGGTCCGAGAGCCAGACACGGTCCCCTGAAACTTTAATCCGGTCCGCAACATTATAACAAAATATATCTAACACATATATCTGACACTGGTTCGTAAATAGTAAAATTGACCGACTTTAAATTACTTTGTTAAACCTTTTATTATCTTTTGAAACTTCATAAAACGTTAACTCACATTCAACATAACAACGAGTCCATTACATTATAACTTGTTTGTTTCTATGACAACCTCCAGTTCATCGTTCTTACAAGGGAACCTTCCGAAAATGATAGTTGCAATGAAAGATGTGACCTATGCCAATTGAAAGAGCTGTAACAGAGATGAGCATTCCCAAAAAATTAGCTGCCCATAGCAATAGGTTCAAGAAATATAAGGGGTGGAAATTCGGGAAACAGCAAGGTTGGACAAGGGGGAAAAGTGCAAATTCCCCAAAAAAGGGGGGCACGGCAAAATACAATGCTGACAAGTGATGTATAGAAAGAGACTTGCCGCAATAGGGAACAAATGAAGGCCACCAGTGGGGTTAACAGTGTTGCCAACTGCAATGAAAAGTACATGTTTTGCAAAGAGCACTATATGAAGTGAGTGCAATATTCAGTGTCAACCTGTCATATAGAACATAAGATATGACGTGTATAATCAGTGGTACAATCTAACAAAAGAGAATAGAAAAACAGAAGTACGAAAAATATGGAAAAGACGAAGTTGGCCATAATGCGCCACATTTGATCACGAGCTGTGCGTATTAGAATGAACAAAACAGAAAGCACCAACTATGCAGGAAACCGACGTACCTAGAATCGAAAAGAAAAACAAGTTCCAAAGTTGGCAACACTGGCCATGAAAATCCACACAAGTCTAATATAGTTAGGCCACTCGATTCACAAAAAGAAAATTCCGGCAACAGGCATTAGCCTTCGCATTATTTGTACATGCTCGTCCACATTGTACGTGCAATTGTTCGATGAGACAATGGTCCAAACAGAAGATACATTTGCAGTGAGCACAGCGGAATACTGCCAATCCGTCACAAGTGCTACAATGATCGCCTGTGAATGTCTCGAAACAGTACTCTAGAGGTGTCGGATCCTTTGGTGGTCTTTCTATCACATATCCACACCTGTAGAAAGCAAACATAATCAAAGGCTTGATCTGCTGTGTGTTGCTGTCTGCCGTACTATCACCGCCTATATGATATATCCAGTGTGTCCCACCTAACTTTGCGACTGAAATAGTTTCAAAGCGAAAAAAATGTGACACATCCAGTCGTTCAGGAATGTATCCATGTCAGCGGGCGACAAACTTCTGTGAGACACAAGTGCCCCCAAGTCCCCCATCATAGGGTCCCAGGGGCCAACTTCAAAATTTCAAATAGCACCATCGGTCGAGTTATATTTCTTTCGATAAATCTTGGAATATGCAACAACGCATATGAGAAATATTTACTATATGGGATTTCAAAATGGCCGACAAAAATATCTGCTCGGCGACAAGAACGTGCATTTTTGGCGGCCATCTTGAAACCCGTGCTTCATATAGCAAATGTTTCTTATAGGCGGTGTTGTATCTATCCAGAGAAATATCATCCGCCCCCTGTTTCCATTTGAAATGTTGCGGTTGACCCCTTGAGCCTTATGATGGGGGCCCTGGGGGACTTGCTTCTTACAAAGTTTTCTTGATCCTCGACATGAGTACATTCCTATGCAATTGGATTTGCAACATCTCTTTTCGCTTCGTAGCAATTTGAGATCACAATGTTCGATGCCATGTTAGGAAACAACATATATTTGTGGCGGACATTTTGAAAAACATGCTTCATATAGGAAATAGGTGTTGTTGCACATTCCATGATCTATTGAGAGAGGTACCACTCGGTCCCTGTTGCCATTTGAAAGTTTGAAGTTGGCTCCTGGGGCCCTATGATGGGGATCGTGGGGGCACTTGCTTCTCACAGACTTTAATCACCCCCTGACATTGGTACATTCCTGCACAACTTGACCCGTCACATTTTTGTTCGTTTCGCAAATCTTTCAGGTCACAAAGTTTGGTGGAACACCCTGTATATTCCCATATACGACCCAACCATGACATAATGTTCACTACTTCTATTATCGTTGTTGGCTCAACCCAACCATTTCATGTTCCCCGACTTCACATTGCCTCAATCACTATAGCATTGATGCATTCCGAGTGATGCCTGTTGCCGGAATTTTCTATTTGTAAAGCGAGTGGCCTAACTATATTAGACTTGTCTGGATGTTCATGGCCAATGTTGCCAACTTTGGAACTCGTTTTTCTTTTCGACTTCAGGTACGTCGGTTTCCTGCATCGTCGATGCTTCTTGTTTTGTTCATTCTAATATGCACAGCTCGTGATCAAATGTAGCGCATTATGGCCAACTTCATCTTTTCCGTATTTTTCGTACTTCTGTTTTTTCCTATTTTCTTTTGTTAAATTGTACCACTGATTATAAACGTCATATCTTATGTTCTATATGACAGGTTGACACTGAATATTGCACTCACTTCATATAGTGCTCTTTGCAAAACATGTACTTTTCATTGCAGTTGGCAACACTGTTAACCCCACTGGTGGCCTTCATTTGTTCCCTATTGTGGCAAATCTCTTTCTATACTGTACATCACTTGTCAGCATTGTATTTTGCCATGCCCCCCTTTTTTGGGGAATTTGCACTTTTCCCCCCTTGTCCAACCTTGCTGTTTCCCGAACTTCCACCCCTTATATTTCTTGAACCTATTGCTATGGGCAGCTAATTTTTTGGGAATGCTCATCTCTGTTACAGCTCTTTCAATTGGCATAGGTCACATCTTTCACTGCAACTATCATTTTCGGAAGGTTCCCTTGTTAGCTACCTATCAATATATTCCATTATATATTAAATATATATATAATAATCTTATATTATTTTATCTTTTTGTCCTTCTATAAAATGAACTGGATTGTACATATTTATAAACCAAATATTGCCCGAAGATAAAAAAGAATACAAGTACAAGTATACAACATACTGTTGTAACATGATTCCTATTCTGATGAATGAAAAGAAAATTAAGAAAATAAATTATTCTGGTTACGTTTAGCTTGGCAACTGCGGATGAATTTATGTACTTAATCATTATATTCGAAATACAAAGCATTGAACAAAGCAACTTACATCTCAAAACAATGACTATGTAACAGTTTCGCCAACTAACTGAACATATTGACTTCATTAGACACTGTAAAAACAGGAGGAAGCTGCATCTAAATTTCGTTTTTACAGTGTCTGATGAAGACGATATATTCAGTTAGTTGGCGAAACTGTTACTCAGTTATTATTTTAAAATATACGTAGCTTTGTTAAGTCATTTGTATTTCTAGTTTGTTATTTAAGAAAGCAAAGCTAATATGAACCACATAATTATATTGGAATGCTGTGTTATCATTTGAGGGAGACGTTGTTTGTTTATATTTTTGTAGCAAAGAATAAAACTGGTAATTTTGTAAAATGTACGTTTCTTTCTTTTTTTTTTAAAAAAAAGCAAATATCGGCTTTGAAAATATATATACTCTTATCTATAGGCGTAACTAAATAAAAAAATGTGGATTTTCTACAGCCAATTGAAACCTTATTATAGACTTATGTCAGACCTGAGCCTGAAGTAGAACCGATGTACTGTAATTTCCTAAATGTCTTTGCTGTCTGTCTCCTTGATTTCCCCAACATCCACGATATTGAATTTAGGACCACAGATTTTACATGCTATTATACACCTTTGATCTTTTCACAAGAATTATACTATTATCCTCTCATATAATATAATGTGTTAGATATTTGAGTTGCAAAATTAAGGGCTTATTCTGGAACAGTTTGCATCAATGCAACGCAAGATCCGTGTTTTAGTTTGCGACAATAGGCATAGGAGTTATATTAATTATGCGTTGCGTTTCCTCCACAAAAGTTTTTTAGAAGTCTTGGTACGGAATAAGTCCCATAATTTGTGGAAAGATGAATTGTCTACAAGTCATCTTTAGAAATAAATAAATAATTTTATTACATCATGTTACACTTACAATACCAGTGTCTACAAACTCTCACACACATACACACATACACGTTACATATAGACATATATGAGGGTGAGCATTTGCTTGAAATGACCATGTAATTTTCAAATCAATTAAAAAAATACACACACAATAGAATTTTGTCACATGAATATGCACATGGTCGGAGGCACTGTTTGACATAATTAGTAATACCACCCGATTGACAGTGTTGCCAACCCAATATAAAGTTGTGTCTTTTCTAACGACGCTGCGATTAGATTATTACATATTTCAAACCTATATGAAATGAAAACGAAATCACTCCGTTTAACGTCTCATGACTTTCTCCTTTATGCTAAGGGACACGATGATTAAAACAAGTGAATGTTAATGGAAGAATTGGTAAAATGAGAAAGTGGGAAGTACCCCGGGAAAACACAAGGACACGATTTTCTACAAAACTTATTTGGATGGGAAGCGAACCAGGGACCTCGCGCACCAGAGTTAAGGGTTCTACCACTGAACAACCGTGCTTCCGTTCAAACCTACATATTCAGCAAAATCATAGAGTAATACATTTGTTATTCGGTGTTACAAACTAAGAACGCTGCAGTATCATAAACATCCTTAGGGATCTAAATTTGGGACGCTTCTCCAACAGTAAGATAGGAAATGAGATGGAAATGTCAATGTAGTGTATATATTTCTATCACATGAGAGCAAAATTACAAGGGACTGAAAATTTGATTCCTACAAAAGGTTTTATTTCATAATAGTAGTAAGATAAGTCTCACACCATTCAATATAGATGGGTTTTCAATAATCGAAAAGAAAATAATGCCGTTAACTGCACTTTAATATCTGAACTCATTCCGGAGACACGATGAACATTGTTACACTTTGTAATACTGCTTAAAATTATATTATTGTGACAACTTGTTGTTGTAATTACAACTATCATAAACTATTGCTATCATGTTATAAAATAGACGAAACAATGCTTCTTAAAACAACTTTCCTAACTACGTCATTTTAAGCAATCTCTAACATGTCTTTCATATCTCAGGAACGCGTTGAGATATCAAATTGGTGTAAATGGCATTATGATTTTCATTATGATTTTTCCGCTTATTGAAAACTAGCTATATGACTGGACGTGGAACTTATCTTAGCAATGTCTGTAAATGAAATCTTTCGAAGAAAGTAATTTTTTCAATCCCTTGTAATTTTGTTGCTACTTGTTAGGAATACGCCATATTATAATCATACTATTCAACACAAGTATATTTGCGATATGTATTGACATGCCGTCCCAATAATATTTATTACTGTTGTAGATGGTGTCTTCTGTCTTCGTAATTATGTGACAGCTGGTAGTGTATAGTATGCTTGTTTATTGGTGAATAGTATGCTTGTTATTAGTGTAACGTGGTTGGAGTATACACATACGCATACTTGTTTGTGTATATATGTATGTTTGTCTACACTTCTTTGACATGGCAGTTTATTAACCCAATGTGGTTTTCCTAGCTCCTCCACTGCTGTAGACGTACTAAATTAAATATTTTGATATCATTTGGTATTAATATTCTTATTGTATACTATTTCACATTAGGTAAGTTCTATTTGAAGCCAGCTACATACTTTAGTGTCTCATCCCATGTTAATTAGTTTTACATATTCAATGCATAACGACTTGAAGTACAAGACCAATTCCATTAAATTTGATTTGTTTCAAGATTTGGTTCTCTTAATTCTCTTTAAAAAAACTTATGACAGAAATCTCAAGTAAAACAGTACCTCTGGCAATCCTGCCATGCGGCTGCCGTCACTTGTACACAAGGAAATTAGTTTGCAACTTTGCTGGACGCACAGATAAATGAAACGAGATTTTCAAAGTATATTATACACGTAACTGTTAGGAGTGTGTTTGTCACTATTAGAAGAAGAAACAATATAAGATTATACAGGTTGCTGCAGCAAAATAAACACTCGCACGATATACTTTCAAGTCCCATACAATTTGTTTTTCTCTTTTGTATCTAGAAGACTACACCTTTGTAATTTAACCTCAAGGATGTCATTTTCTTCAACTCGGTATGATCTATTGATTCATCCATGTGTTACATGTAGGCTGTATTAAACTAAAGCTTTAGAGTTTATTATAATGTACCACGTACTTGTGTTTACAAACACCTAACACGTAATGTGTTTACAAACATTCTACATGTGCTCGAATTTATAAACAATCACCACGTGTACCTTACGATGAAGCACTACACCTGACGTTGGAGTACTACAGGTTGCACACGATGGAGATATCAGCGAACCCTACAATCAAATGACGACGAAGTAACAGCAGTGTCACCGCCTCCCAAAGAGCCTATATAACGGAGAGGATTCCATGGGCAGTCACCAGTCTGCGATTGGTCACCCCTCTTCGGGATTCCCAACCTCAGTCACTTAGCTTGCCCGGAGCTCTGTGACTCGTAACCCCTCTCAGCTTGTTTTAGAGCATTGGGATTCCTAATCCATTTTACCTAGCCTGCTGCTGAGCTCTGTGGATTTGCTGCCCTGGCCATAGATCACCATTCTCTACCTTGTATTAGAGAAATTACATTATTATACTATTCTTGTAGAATACTGTTTGTAGTGGATTTTATAATAAAACCGTTAGCGGGAAAAGATTCAGGACATATAATTTTACTCTACCAAGCTCTTCTACCCTTCACAGGGATAATTTTACATTAGCGAATGTTTGGGCTATATCACATTACTCATTGCTTGTGTGGCGTCTCCCTAGTGTAATGTTGGCTTGAGGAAACCCACGGAAAAAATGAAATTTTTAAGTTTTACGTCCCACGGTTATGCCGGTTAGGCTAAATGAGACGGTGATTATGAGAAATGAATGAAATGGTTGAATGAAGAAAGTGGGAGGAAACGGGAGAACCCCGAGAAAACCCACGATCACGGTGTTTGTCCACCGTAAAGTCCACACAGCGCTCGCTGGGATCGAACCAGGGACCCCAAGCACCGGAGGTGAACGCTCTACCACTGAGCCACCGCACCCCCAAGCATACGACACATCATAAATCTGGAATCGAACCAGAGATCCCTCATTCCAGAAGTAAGCGTCTATCACTGAACCACCATGATTCTTACCCCGTCTTTGTTCTCAGTTCTCTCTTGTCAAATGCTATTTTCCCATTTCAAAGTCAAAATTAAATGGAGATCCTCATTAAGACAATCTTGAAATTGCTGAAGAGACATAAATGATTACGTAGAATGTGAGAGTACTTCTGCAGGGCAATTTACACTATGTACTTACAACCTCTTTACGTAATATCAACATTGAACGAAGGAAATAGAATTTGCTTAATTTTTGCCTTTATTGACAAACTCATTTTTGTTCCTTGGTACTTAGAGTTTGAAAATAAAAGAAAAGAAAATTTAAAAAATATAAGTATAAGAATGATCACTGGTTGCAAAAAGATAGAACCACATTACATCACTGTAGATAATAGGAACAAATAATAGAGCTGTAATTTAGAGAAGCTGGTTTAAGATTCAGCTGGAAGAACTCCTCTGTTCAAACAGCTAAGATTTAGACCAAGATTTTACACAGCTCTTGCTGTTCACTTTTCCAATCTTCTCTCTAATTAGCTTTTGTTAATGCTTTTCTCAGAAATTGTTTTTGGTAAAGAAGAAAAGAAATTTCTCTGCTTTTCATTTGGAAATGACTTTTAAAAAATGTGGAAAACGGCTTTAAAAATCATGTTTGCCAGGTCTTTCTGAGAAATTATCACCATGTATATGTAATATGTTTGTCAAATACCCGACATTTCTTGATATTAAAGAAGGATAAAGTGCCTAGTATCGTAGGAATACTGATTGACGAGTGTGTTGGGATGGAGAGTACGTATATTGCGCAGGAATTGGAAATGAAGAATTTGAATATTATGTTGCTAGTTTTTTTGTAGTTGTTGTCCGTGGAGTAGTTAATGTTTAAGAGAGACGACAATTCTGATAATAGCTTAAACGAGGATATTAAAGTTCTATATGCAGATAGAATAGATAGAACAACTACAGATATACAGAGTAGGCTGAAAGTAGCTCTTTTTTTAATATTTTGCGTCCTAGGTATAAACCCAGTTTCCTTGCGCACTATCTTTTCGAAAGTTATAACTCAGTGTGTACTCCAGTATTTTTTACACACTGTCTGAAACGAACAGATACTTGCCACGACCTTCCTCAAGACCTCAGTAGGAACACCACTTACGATCTCACGGATCTTATTCTAAGTTCTTCAGGTGTTTTTAGTTTGCTGTGATACACTTCTTCCTTAACTTACCCCCATAAAAAGATATCGCATGGGGTGAGGTATGGACTTCTCCCCGACCATTCTGTGAGATCCTGACGACATATTCAATGTCCTGCGAAGCGTTCATCAAACCATGTCTTACAGGCAAGGTGAAACGAGGAGGAGCTCCATCTTACATAAATAATAATTTATGTGACTCGACCCATTCAGAAATTGTAGGTCATACAAAATTTTCTAACATTTTTAGATATCTTTCAGCGCACATAGTGCATCTCAAAAGATAGGGTCCAATAATGCGGGAAGAAGTTAACCCATACCACATTGTCAGTTTCCTGCATTTTCAGCGGTCTCTTTGGGATCATCTTCTGCCCAATAATGGCAATTATGACGATTAACGAAACCCTCTTTATGAAACACAGCTTTATCACTCCACAAAATGTTTTCGAATAGGTGTGGATGATCTTCAAGCCATACGAGCATCATTTCACAAAATTCAACACGACTATTGCAATCATCTGGATATAACTATTGATCATAATGTGGCCTCCATGGTCTCTAATGTAACTCTTTTTGGAGAAAACACTCATCGATTAGTGTGTAATGCTACTCTCTCTTGCAGCCTGCCTTGTCGAGTTTGAAGGGCTTCGCTTGAACATCTTCCTCATTGTGGCTACCTTTTCTCCTGATACCGAAGTTGAAGGTCCACCTGATCTCTTAGTGGCCACGGCACCTCCGGCAGTCATTAATTTTCTGTGGCAATACTTGTTCTGCATCCAGAACGATTTGCCTCCCATGTTGACCCCTCTATCACAATTTTACTTTAATTGCTGACTGCCACAGTTCAAATCTAGCTGCAATTTCGCCTTGCTCCTCAATGCGTAATCGTCTTAGCATCTTTGTGTCTTCAAACAAACAACAAAAACTTCACAATATCTGAAAAAATAGGAAAAAATGGCATACTTAGTCTGTGAAACAAGATAACTTTCGTTGCTATTTACACATAATATCAATATAAATACACAATTTAAAACATGTAGTTACTTTCCGCCCAACATATAGAGGTATGCAATGAAGTAGTTACTGTTTTGATATATGTATTGTGTTCTTGATTGCAATCTTAAATATTAGGTTGGTACAAATTAGTGATGGAAATTTTCCGGGAAATTTTACAATTCGTAAATATTGCATCACTTATTCGTTGTTCATACATCGTTGTTGTATCTTAAACTTTATTTGTAATGGGCGTCGCAAGGAAAAAATAGTTTTATAAACTAAAAAAATCTAACATTTCTTAATTTTTGGAAAAAATATGTGTTAAAAAACTTTTCTGTTTGTTTCTCGTTAGAATTCATCTTGCTTCACAGAAAATCATAATATCGTCATTTTAGTCAGTTTCATATTCCCAATACAACGTTCACTTTCTCATAGTTTTGCAATTTTTCTATATTTTGTAGTTTCATTACATATAAACAAGTATTGATAATATAAAGTATAAAATAAAATTACTATAAGCTTTTAAAATTTCGAAGTTTAACTGAAATAACTCATTAAAACAAATATTGAAAATTTTAGGAAATAAACCATTATTACTATACAGGATACTCATTCTGAAAAGAGAGCATATTGTAGATAATACACAGTTTGATTTGTGCAGTTGTTATTTTAATAAATAGAAGTAAAAGAAGAGTATATATAACTGCAAACCGTAATTTATTTTAATTTATAAAACAAAATTCTTGCTTTTTGACTATAGAGTTATCATACAATTATTGTACTCTCCTTTTTTCTTTTTTCAAGCAATTTTTTCGATAAAAATATAATTATATTTTTGTCAATACAAAGTTTTCTATAACTACAAATCATAATCATGAACAAGGTTTGTCACTATTATTTACAAAAGTGTTTTAAATATCATGGAATAAGCACAATACAATAAGAATGTTTGCACAAGTATTCTCTTTGCAAAATTGGTTGTGTACCTAACAAAAAATCAAATGGGCGTATATAAAGGTTGATAACAAATAAGCTTTTGCCATGCTCATGCTTGTTTCAAGTTCTTCGTTACATGGTTAACTCAGTAAGTCGCAATAAAAATCAATGCAGAGTTAACGATTTTCTGTTACAAAAATGATATTCTTTTGAAGAAACTTTTATGCAGTATTACTTTATTGACTAAATACATTTTCAGAATAATATATTTTCCCTGCACTTTACGTACATACATAAACAGCATATAAATGTTTCATTATCAAGTAAAAAATAATACTTGATTTTTTTTTCAGTTATGAAAAGTTGTTATTGGAAAAATTATAATTAGCTATTAAAATTGTTTATTATTTATATATGTATATGGATTCGACCAATTTTATGGTTAATGCGAAGTTAATATTTGATCGCGGATATTTTCTTAGAGTGGAAAATTTTCCGAGAAAATATAGCAAAAAAGCTTCCACTTCATCACAAGGCCAACCGGAATATTGAACCCCAAGTACGTCATTTTCACGAGAAAAAAGGAAAAGAAAACAGCAATACCTGATTAATCTAATTAATCTCCGCCTGAGACCACATGCTTTTGGCATTGCTCAGCCAACGATTTAACTGCGAGATCAGTCAACTCTCAGATATGCGAGCAAATTCTCAACCGGATGCTGTACCGCATAATTGTTAGGAAAAATCTTTCCTTCCAAACAATGCTCGAGATGTGAAAAGAGATGGGAGTCAGGGGGAGATATTTATGCGGAAAATGTAGTGGGAGAGGAATGGTCTCATACGGAGAGCCGCGATAACATTGTCGTGCAACGTAAGAAAACCATGTCTGTTTACCACTGATAGATGTTAATGGTGCATTTCATGAAGTTCAACACTAACGACCCATCGTGATGAAGTCAGGACACCTGAGAAGACATGATACTGTCACTCCCACTCCCACCATAGACCACGGTGTCAGCAACAATGCCTTTTGTGGGTGGAGAAGTGGCTTAGCAATCAATCTTGAACATTGGTTACCATCAGATCTTTGTCATGACTATTTACAATAATCATCAAAGCAGATCTACTTTTCACCAAACAATCCTTGGCAGAAAATTTCTTTCTGGTTGTTTCTTACACTCAGTAAACTACTTACCTCCAGATGACGATTGTTATTGGCCTATGACAACTCACGTGGCAAACATGAGTCCATTTTTCCACTTTACCAATTGCACGGAGCAGCTGAACAACAGCGGTATGGTGTATACCTAACTCATCTGCAATGGATGAACACTTGTTCGCTGGCTTGCCTCCGCCATGTTCCTGAGTAGCTCTTCCAATTATAATGCTGGTCAATGTCTATGGGATCTAGTTTGCAATGCTGTGTCACTGGAACGAAGTTTGACAAACTCAACGTAGAATAGTGCGTTCATTCGTCATTGCTGGACCAAATGCACTGTTGATTTTCTTGCAGCTTGTTATCCAGTTTGTCCTAGTCTGAATTCGTACAGGAAAGTTACTCGTAATTGCGACTTTTCAATTGTGCACTTTCATATGAACTTATTCAACAACGCACTGATTCCTTACCATCTTACTGAAGGTGTAGGTACACAGGTGTTCAGGTGTACAGGCGTAGGTGTACGCTGGAGGTGTACAGTGCTTGTGAAGCTGGCCACTTGACCTTAGTTCATCCTTGTATTGTGTTGCTTAGATGAGTTTACCACCAGACGTTGGAACAGACATTTCATTCGCTCAAACGTTATAAATTCCTTACCCTAACTCCATGGTTTTGAGTTCCCATACATGGTTTAGAGCAATATGAAAAAGGAACTTTATACCCTAATATTGCTCTATTAGATTAGTGATCACGCCTAGATTTCTAATTAAATGCAGATAAGTCTTTATGCAGAATACGATATAGATAGTATGCATGGCATGCATGTGTTAAATGAAATGCAGGATTGAGTCCAGAAAACTTCCACATGAACGCTTTAAGTAGCACAAAGAATGTCTACACTGTAGTCAAGTTCACACAATTTGTTATGCAGCATTTTTAATGTGTAGAGTTTATGGCATCTCTTATGCAATGTATCAAGTCTTGTGTGTTGTAAACCTTTGTAGTTATACGATGTCTTTTTCACATACTTACATAAGAAAAGGCCAATTAGATAATACTGGGAGATTTACGGGGACAACAAATTGGTCCCCCGCAATCAGTCCAATGATTGGAAAATGTGATATTTAGAAGAATGTAAACTTGAAGTTTCCACTGTGGTGTTGCTCTAACCTACTGAAAGATTATTATCGTCTGCATGTATGTTACCTTCTCTACGTTTATGTAAGAGTTGCCGGTAACAATGTCCTCTTGAGAAAGGAACGGACCGACAATTTGATTGTCTAGAAGACCCTCCTCCCCATTTTTTGATGAATTTGCAATGCACGAATATATGGGAGTTTTCTGACTGTATTGTGGCGATATGCTTTCTTTATTTGATGAAAAGTGACCTATTCTGAAAATACCATTCGCAATAAAAAGACACTGCCAGTAATAATGCGGTTCAGCATAACGATTTTAAATATTTTGTTTTCTGGTAGGTCATAAGATTAGATTTCCTGCACAACTTGTTCCTTGCATGCGTGCAAGCACAGTCAACAGTAAATAATTTTGTTAACTACTGTCGACCTTTCAATTCTCTGCTTGCTTAATTGTCATCTTTGGACTTCGTTTGAACGAATTTCGCACACTTCCTACAACTTTCACCTTAATGTTTTGCTTTTCACTACCGTACAACACTGTTGGTTGTGAAAACTGAAAACATCATCAGCTTGAACGTCGGAGCATCCACATTGTGAAAACTGCACTTGAATTATGGATTTAGTTTCACCATACCACCACACAATATAGGAATACCTATTTTGAAATCGCCTTATTTCATTTCAGTTTCTGTATTCGTAGAGAAATTAAACTTGTAAGTATGCGGAAGAAATTTCCATTTATGACATACAGATATTAACTATTTTAATGGAAACATCTAGCAAAGTTTAACTCACCACATGAATATAGTGTCGAACCGTCTTTCATTCTCAGAATAGCTCCAATGTGACGTGGAATAGAGTGATAGAAGTTGCAAAAGGTTTCAAGTGGAGTAATCGGACATTCCGTTCGAAATAAATCAGACAGTTATGTGAGAGGATGTAGAAGAAAGTCCGTACCGTATTCGTGCTCACACAACAGACGACAGACGTTCAATAATACTTAAGTCTAGTGAATGGGCGGGCCAGGGGAGGTATTTAACCTCATCTCAATATTCCTCAAACTAAGCCGCAACAGCTTCTGCTGTATAAATGGACCCATTATGATCCTGGAATATACTACCAATTCCTGAAACAACATTTGGAGCATAGGATGCATAGGTCCCCTCGAATAGTGACATAATCACTGCTAGTGACGTAACCGGTATAAATAAGGATATTGCGTGTGAAAGCATCACGGAGCCGTCGTGATGCTTCATGGTTAGGCGGAGACACTGCGGATCACGCTTCTTTAAGTGTCTTCCATACATAAACAAAGCCTGTGGTTTGAAGTAAGATGAGCCATGACTTATCCAACCATACCACAAGACTCCAGTCACCATCAGTCCACGTTGCGTATTCAGGGCATTATTGTGGTCGTACTAAAGTATCCTAATCCATTATTACACGTTTTCCCCGTGCAATCTGTTCTCGTATCTCCATGTCATGTAACTCACTGTGAACTATGATTGTCGACACAGGTTATGGAAAGTTCTGCTTGAGTTGTTCTGTCACTTGCACTACAGTTCCCAAACAGTTCTGAGTGACAATCTGCTTTAATGCTGGGCGCGATCTGTCGCTGAAGGTCTTCTTCCGACCCCGGTTTTTCTTCGCCGATGTGGTTTTGCCGTGAGTTTTGTACGCTGTCATCACCTTGAACACTTTCCTTTTCCACACTCACCACATTTGCCACTTTTGTCACGCTCGCACAACATAACCGAGCGCCAACAATTTACCCTTTCCGTAAATCAGAGATATCGCTTATTTTGCAATTTCACCGTGTGCTCAGATCACTGTCCTAAGAAGTTCTACTGCTCGTCACGTAGTGCAAAATTTACCATAACACATCAGCTCCAACAGCCTTGCGCTGCTGTCGCTACCTGACCATTGCCAGTAAATTATCTCACGTGTTTCCAACTCCAAGCGTTACCATTAAATTGATAAGTACATGTAATTTATATAGCGAAATTCTTGAACAAAAGTAGGCATAATCCTGAATGCCTGATACAAAAATTTAATGTTACAATGCCAAAAATATAGTATATTGATGAATCAGTTGTAAAAACTGAATTAAAACGATTCATATTTAATTTACATAGATATTAATGAATTGAAGGGTTTTCCTTTTTCATCACCAATCTTTTTATACGACAAACAAAGTAATATAAGGAGAGATTAAATGTAACGCCTGTTGGTAGCAAAACATAACGCAATTTGCTTCGTAATGAATTCACATACAGATAATTGTCGCACTGAACATTAACTTGAAATGACTGAAATTGACAAATGACCTTTGTGTTGCATTAAACGTACTGAAAATGCGTTTCTGTCTTTTATCTCACTGCTATGGACATTATATTTAAATAATATTGCAAAATCTTAAAATGTAATTTGTGATTCATTACTTAGATAATTTAAGTAGAAGTAAAAAGATGTGGGTATTAGTTTTACTCTAATATCTAAAAGCACTTAGTTTATTCTACTGTACAATTTGGATCTACACTAAACTAAATATAAGATTAATATCCAGTAGATTCACTGTTTCCACAATTTTTCAGATCATTTCAAAGTGAAAACTCTCAAAACTACGGATAAATGTAAAAGTGCATCTTTGAAAGTAGGACATCATTTTCACAAGGTTACTATCAAAAATATCGAATACCTGTCATTTTTCAGAAAATATCTCGCTTTTCATTTTAAAAAAACAAAACAAGACTGCTTGTGATGGTATTGAAACTGTATCAGTTACAAGAATGTAAATGAATGATACAATTTTTAACAAAGGAAATGCATTATATTTTTGCAGAAAGTATTTGTAGGATTCTTCACAAGTTATATTTGGCATTGCACTTTACTGGAATGAACTCTTTAACTGACTGTATTAATAGACAGTTTCTTTCTTTTGGCCCCTGAATGTCTATTAGAAGAAGTACTCTTTCAGTAGTTGCATTAATGCTTGAAATTGCAATATAAAATTGACACTCTATAAGCTCACGAAATGTTTCGGTGCTAATGCTTTCTGGAAACTCATGTCACTGTTTGTGAAGAGGTAAATTTTGACATACACTAGGAATACATACCAAACCAGAACCACAGTATTTGTCAAGTCATGAACATATATACATTACATGCTCAATTACTCGTATAACATAAACAGCTTGTGCATTTCTACCATTTTCCTGTGTTTTTTAAAAGACAAAATGTAAAATAATAGTGAAAGTGATTAAATGCGGATCGACATAAAAAATGATTTAAAGTCGAATGGTGGCAGCCCTACATTTTTCTCATAGCTTCTGGGAATTCAAGAAGTTAAAGTTAATATATAGATAATGAAGATAACTGAAATGAAATCATAGTAACTTCAGAGTTTTGAGAATACCCATTCATGCTGAATGTGAAGTAGGATAAATATGAGTAAATAATGTTCAAGGAGTTGATTGAATAAAACTTGTGTGATGGTGAGAAAAATAGCGATAAAATCTCTAGAACAGTGTTAAGTATCTTGGCATCATATTAAGAAAACATCACAGTTCTTATCATATATATCACATTACAGTTGCATACATAGAATTCCATCAAGAGGTATTCACGCATTCAAGTCATCAATGATATTATTATTATTATTATTATTATTATTATTATTATTATTATTATTATTATTATTATTATTATTATTATTATTATTATTATTATTATTACTATTTGTATGTACAGTACCATGGGTGGCAAAATGATTCAGAGCTGAAGCCTTCGGCCGAACAATGGGACAAGTTCGAAATTGAGGATAGTCGGGAATGTCTGTAGAATGTCAAGATATTTGTAAAGAAAAGATTCTTAGCAATTACTGTAATTTTTCTGTTTGTGGAAAGTGAGTGGAACAAAGGGACAGATGCACATGCCATCCTAAGTGGGTTGAAAATGAGCTAGTTTTTCAAATTGCCACTGCTACACAGTTTAATCGATGAAGTTCGTACCATTATTGATGCACAGACCTGTATTCTCCCATAATCGTTCACTTTCATTAATCATTCGTTTCTTTTATCCTAGATGGTATAACAGTGATAGTAAAACTAAAATATTTATATTTTTCATTTTTTACAAAGCGCTTATTTCACTCTATGTGATGTAGCTGTATACAAGGGCGCCCATGTTGTGGTTTCCAAGGGGGGGCAAGTATAAGCGACATTTCAAATATAGTTTCAAATTTTGTTGTAACTAATGTAAAAATTCTATTGAGTTTTCAATATTACCAAGTATAATTTCCTCTTAAGGGAAGCGATCGCCACTCCTTGCCCCCCCCCTATGGGCGCCCTTGGCTGCATACCACCTTTGTGTTTCATAGTAAACACAGTAATTTCATAATACAGTAAACACAGTGTTTCATAATAAACACATTTTCTTATTTATAAAGCACTAAAATGTTTAAGCACTATATCGCAGTTTTTCCGAATTGTTGGTTCACGGATTCCTAGGGGTTCATGGAACAAATTTAGAAGATTTGTGGCATTATTTACATCAATTAATTAATGTTTCATATTCATAACATGAATAAAGTTTTGTAATTTAATTATTGTTAATATTGGTGCCTAGTTTTGAATTATACTACGCAGATACCAAAATTTATATGTGTGGGGACCATGGATTGCCTTAAGTATAAAATGGAGATCAGCAACTCTGAAGTAATTAGGAAGCGTGGCTGTATTGTGATGTGTCGTATTAACTCCCTATTCCAGTGATGGGCAAACAATTTTAAGCGAGGGCAAAATTAAAAACAAAAAACGCAGGACGATTTCTAAAATGTTATTAGCGTTTAATGAATAAAAAAAAAGTCCAAAGATAAGACATATGTCAACCAATAAATCTCATAAAGCTTAATAACATTATACGAGTCGGTGTAAAACCTCAAATCGCAGTTTTTGAGGAAACTGAAAATAACAAATGTACTTGTAAACTTAAAATCGATGCTGTGCGACAATAATTACACCACCTTATTAAGATAAAACTGACCCTAAAGTATACTCTCACCAACTTTTCCATTATAATAGTAACAAAATCACAGTGCATAGTATATGGTTAGTTAATTCATAATTACGATTAGTTCTTTAATTTCTCTTTAACTAAATAAATACGGGGCCGGGTGAGCCTAGGACCCACCAGTATATTTTGAGAGACAAAATAATTTAGCTATTATTTATATATTCTCGGAAGTTTAAACTTATGATACACTTATCAGTCTGGGTTCTTGCTGCCCCCCCCTAGTTTTAACGTTCTGGATCCGCTACAGTGCATATATTACTTGATAGGTGAGATCAAGCTAAACAAAATGATATGCTTGATGGTAATTTCTACCATGTAATAGGTTTCGAGATAATCAAAGGATACTATTTTTGTCCCTAAAGGGTGCCGTTTGCGATGTCATAAGTAATTAATATATTTTTATTCTGCTGGACAGATTATTTATGTACTTATGTGCCAAAGGTACTGTGCCAAATAAATAGAAATATTAAAAAAACCACTATGATAGGATATAAATATTTAAAATCATCATATAAATATGATGGGTGGTATGTATCTTCAGACGGGCAAAGAATGCTCGTTCGCCCCGTCATGTCTCTTGTTTAACCTTCTTAAAATCATTTTTTTTTTTTCAAATTTACAATGCAATTTCAGCCAGGAGCTAAACCTATTTATATTATCATCATAATCATATCTCTTCAAAAGTGCATGTACTCTCATAGTGTGAGATCTTCAAGAGAATATTTTTAATAATATCTCAGTATGAAAAATGTTTGAAACTGCTTATATTGTAGAATTGAAGATTACAAATCCGGTATGTCCCATTCCGTACGTCATCATGCCATTGTCTCATTGTAATATTTTGTGTATTTTTTTATTGTTGTTAACAATAAATTATAGTTCACTTATCTGTGGAAGATTGATGTCTTTCTGATATAAAATTTTCTTCGAAATATTTCTTACTGCCATATACACGTAACAATTTTCATACTTTTCACGCTGTTCCCACGGAGTTATCTGTCATTAAATGTATTCAATTTTTGGTATTCCATCCGCGTTTTATTTACAAGAATTATGTACGTAAAGAGTATCACTGTTTGGGAAAATCAAACAACAATCTGCTAGTTAACGGTATATTTTGTTTATGCAGTATGTAAATAAGTGATATTTTTTTCTCCAACAAACTGAAAACAGTCAGTTACTACTAACAATAAATGACACTTTAGCACCACAAATGTTTGTGCCTTGATGATTTGCTCAAAAATTGCACATTAGAATTTACTTTCAAGCAAGGTTTCTTGTTTGCCTTGATTTGGTTTATTGACTAATACATATACGTGTGACTTTGGGTAATATTTTAGTTAAATAGAAATCAGAATTTAAGGGTTTGTTTAAGTCTATGCCTCAATAACCGTAGTATATTATAGACTTGTTAGTATCATAATGAAGAGCTCCTTGAGGGTATAACTGACTTCTCCATTAAACTCAATAAACCAGTCCTTGATGGTATATTTTAGCATCAGTTGCATGCCATGTTTCTCGAAGATCATCAAACTTTAGGTTTACAACCTAATTGTTTTTCTCATTTTCTCGAAAACTACGGATGATATTTTTACACTCACGCACAGCGTTTCTTTCAGAAAGAAAGTTCCGGGACATACTTAGTATTCGGAGGAGCGCTTCTGGTACTATTCTATTTATTATATTATAGACGTTTATTTTCGTATCCTCCGGATACACACTCAGAGGGCTGGGGTTCAGTGCCCCCCAAAAAACGTGTATGGAATAAACATTGGTCACGCATATCATTTTACTCCGCTGAATAAGATATCTTATTTATAAACATATTTTTTCGTTAAATGCAAATAATATGGTAGAGTTTTAACTTACGTTTCAAACTTCGATCATCATCAGAATTCTACCACTAATTTGAGAAATTTTTCCACAATTGTTGTTGTACAATTTTAATTGTTACATTTTTTATAATGTAACAATTAACAATTTCAAAATGAAACAATCAATTATTTTTACAATTTACGGGTTTAATTCAAATTTATAATGCACTAGCAAAATACCCGTTATTTTGTACGGAGAGAATACGTTTCATTTTTGACATAAAGGGCTGAATTTGAATTTAAATGGCATCGGAAGGGTCACTGTTCAACTCAGCGACCTCGAAAAATATGGATTCGGCATTAATACATTCCCCTCCCCGAAGTTGCACAAATTGACATGACAAAAAAAAAAAAAAAAAAACATCCCAGGCCCAAACCTGGGAAAATTTGATCCAGATCGGTGGTGTGGTTCAAAAGTTATTAAGTCACAAATGTAGTAACTTTCATTTATATATATATATATATATATATATATATATATATATATATATATATATATATATATATATATATCCCTCTGCCCTAAGTTGCACCATCAAAGTGAAATGATAAAAATATCCCAGGCCCGAACCTCATATATGTTGAAAAGTTCATCAAGATCGGTCGGTAGTTCAAGAGTTATTAAATCACAGATATAGAAACTTTCACACACACACACACACACACGCACACACACACACACACACACACACACACATATATATATATATATATATATATATATATATATAATATTAACTATTTTGTTATTTGTTATTATTTTTCTTTGTCTTGTTTATTTTACTATTACTATTGTAATAAAATATTCCAAATGTAACTTAATATAATTTTATTATAACTTAACTTATTTATTAATATCCTTCTATATCCATAACTTGATCAGCTTAAAACCCGTTTTAAAACAAAATTTTATACTAATTTTCTTGTGCATGTTGTACTAGTGCTGACCTCTCTGGTTGATGGACCCAACTAGGGCGTTTGAAACGTAAGTTTAAATAAATAAAACACGGATAGAATACAAAAAAAAAAAGAAAGAAATTTCCATGGCTATTTAAGTTCCATATTGTTTGCAAAGTTTCTCACTCATAGTAGGAATGCAAAATGTTTCCGTATGTCTGGCAACCCTTCTTTGAAGAGCAGAAGATTTGATTTGATGCTCTTTTAGGGATTGTTATATCCTGGTCTGCCGCGTATGCCTCAACTCCAGAGAGTGAGGAAGTCTTTGTCTGTTGCGTCAGAATGGGAAGCCTGAAGAAAAGCAGCAAAAGAGAAGGAATCCAAAAGATAAGATTACTCTTATTACTATTCGGAGAGTACTGAAGATGCGTTTTGCGGGGGAAACCTAGAAAAGCGGTTTCGTACTTTTCTCCCCTTTTATTTAAACTTATCTTTCGTGCATATTCCGTTTCCTTCCCTGTCTGAAGTATTGTCCTGCGGGAGCATCAACAAGACACACAAAAGTATTCTCGAGTAGTGTAAAAACGGTATCTGAGAAGAGTGGAGCGGAAGAGGGACAAGGAAAGAGATATTCTAAAGACCTTCGAAAGCGGCTTCAAAAGATATTTTCATTGAATAAAAATAAAAGAGAATATTCTAGGGAATGATGCAAACGTAGTGGGGTTGGTTTTAGTTTAAGTGCTTTGGATGGGCTCAAAATAAAGTCATTTTTGTTTCTTGAATTACGGTTACATCAAAAATATATTTCGTAAATTGAATCGAACTTTACAAATAATTATGAGAGTCATGAATAAAAGTTGAGGGATGTTTTTAAGTCTCAAAAAATGTCGACTATATTTTATTTTTAGAGGTTGTTTGTGGTACACTAAGGGCCAGAACCATATCTTTCATATCTTGTTAGGTGTGTCTTTAACGTTGTAACGAAACGAGGAGAAAAACCGCCTATTGTACCAGTGTTTCCAATCTACAGCACTGAATGTTTCTCTATTTGTTCATATTGAAAAAACTACTGTCAATTTCAAGGGAGTTTATACATTGTTGAGCATTTTGATGATACGAAACGATTCTAATGCTTATTAAGTGGAAAATGTGACATAGTAGTAACTCAATCTGTAGTCAAGGAAACTAAAGTTATTGATTCATTCACATTGAGATAGCTATAGTTGAATATAGTTTAACAGTTTAAGGCAATCAATTGTCTAGATATTTTAAATATAGTTTGCGTTTCACTAACATTAGGACATAATGTGGTTAGAGTAGAGAAAAATGATATTTTATGATATGATTAAATAAATTTTAAAATAAGTGGAAGCTGGTGTTTCAATGAGTCATATAGAATTTGCAACTCCATAGACGTAATGTACAGCGTACCGAGAACTATTACGTATTATAATACAACCTGCTTCGAGTACCTTTAAGCTTTTGTACCTTCCTGCTTTAGTATGGAGTCTAGATCAATATACCATCACTTCGTTTCTGTCTGAGAATTTAGGTTATGCCACTGAACTTATCTTAAGAATTTACCTAAATTTTAGTATAAACTAGTTCATGTTCCTCACACAGGGAGAATAAAGCTTAATGAATACTACAAGCATACTCTTAGGCATGTAGCTATTAGTGGTACACTTCGTACATTATCGACAAGCTTCTACATGATAGATCGATTGAAGATGGCGGCATGGCGCTAGCTTGATTCCCTATACATCGCTTTCTATCAAATATAAGAAACACACAATCACGACTTTAAAATATTTTAAATGAATAGTCAAAATATATATAAAAAAATATTTCTTTAAAACATAAAGACTTCCTAAATATGGGCATCTCAGTAACTATCCCTCTCCGTTTTCTTCCCACCTAAGTATGTTTTTCATGTTGAAAAGACTTAAACACGTGCTTAATCAACTTAAATAAAAAGTTTAAATAATTTTACGTTTCCTATTCATTATGTCCTAAAGGGAGTTTTCAAGTTCTGGTAAAAGTTTAACAATAAAAGCAATCCGTGATATGAAGCTATAATAATTGCAACCACCATTTCAACCCTTTCCATGACGAGTTCTCTATTATAAGATGTCAATATTATGGAATACTTTAAGCTTAGAGAAACATTGTATGGAATTTAGACTTTCCATTTAAAATGATCAAACATTGGTTTCATTTTTTTAGAAAAAAAAATATTTGACCTAGATAATTGAACCACTCTTACTCGTTTTACTTCTCATACATATTTCTTACTATCTCAGTCAAAAATTTAAAAAAAACATGCCGTTGAAACATTATTTTTTCGATGAAGAATTTAAATATAAAATCAAACTTCATATCTATCAACTTAAGGCATTAAAATATATCATAATCATCATCATAGGTATTCTGCCCTTACTGGCAGGTCACTTGCAGCAACTGAGAAGCTTCCATGCTCCAACGTCTTCCGCTAACCTCTTCGTCTTCACGTGTGATCTTTCTGTTATTATATCGTCCATTAATTGTAGCCTCCTTAGCCCTCTCCCTCTCTTTCCTGCCACCTACCCTCTAGCACGTCGCTCATGATACAATTTCTTCTCATTCTCTGTCTCAACCAGTTTCTCTTAATCTTCTTAATAATATCTAAAAGTGTTCTTTTCTCCCCCACTATTATTAACGCCCTCGCATTCGTTTTCAGCTCGACCCAACTAATTCTTTCCATTCTTCTCCACACCCACATTTCGAAGGCTTCCATTCGTTTTTCATCACTTTTACGTAATTTCCACGTTTCCGTTCCATACAGTACAACACTCCATAGGAAGCATTTTATGAGTCTTTTTCTCAACTCTTTATTCAAGGTCCCACAAAACAGACTTTTCTTCCCCCTAAAAGCTTCTTTCGCCATTCTCATTCTTGCTTTTATTTCACGTTCGCACTTCATGTCATTACTAAGAATACTACCCAGATATCGAAAACTATTCACTTGTTCTATTTTCTCCCCTCCTACTTTTATATTTGACACAGACTTCTTCGTTCCAATCACCATGGCTTCTGTTTTTCTAACATTTATTTTCATCCCATATTCTTGGAAGTCCATCCTCAGGTTTTCTAACATTTTATTGATTTCCTTTTCAGATTCTGCAACAAGCGCCATTTCGTCTGCAAATCTTATGCATCTAATCATTCTACCTCCTACCGAAATGCCCTCATCATCATGTAAACTCTTTTTCACTATCTCTTCTAGATAGACATTAAATAGTGTTGGCGAGAGGCAGCATCCTTGTCGAACTTCCCTTCCAATTGCACTCTCTTGCGTCAGTTCTTCCTCTATCCTAACACTTACTTGTTGGTTCATGTATAAGTTTCTTATGAGTCTTCGATCTTTCCATTCCAATCCTATCTTCTTTAGAACTCCCAACAACAATTCCCAATTCACGCTATCAAAAGCCTTTTCTAGATCAATAAATACAACATACACCTCTTTCCCGTTTTCTATAAATCTTTCACCGATCGCTCTTAATAATCCAATAGCATCTCTTGTGCCCTTACCTCTTCTGAACCCGAACTGCTTCTCCTCAACTTCTTCACTTGCTCTTCCATGTAGCATTCTATTCAGTATTCGGAGCAAAATTTTAGCTACATGAGGTATGAGACTAATAATTCTTTAATCCTCACATCTCTTTAGGTTCGATTTCTTAGCCATCGGTATCATGATCGTCTTCAGGAAGTATTTTTGTCACTCTCTTGTTTCATGTATTTCATTGCATAGTCGGAACAATTATTTCTTCCCTTGTCTCTCACATTTTTAATGAATTCGTTTTAAAATATATGGGCATCTTAATATACGAAATAACTGCAACCTCTATTCATTTTCCTTTTCATTTCTTCTCTTCTCTTCTAGTTCAACTATGAGAAAAGACTGTTCAAACACATATACAAATATTCTAAATGGGAAATGCTAATACCAAATTTCATTTCTCTAACCTTAATGCATTAGGTCATGTGGACACCATAGTATAATAACTGTAACCGATCCCTTTCCACGTCGAATTTCCAGAAGTATTTTCTTTATAGTACCTTACATACCAAACGTTTATCGTTTTATTCTTATCTGCGGCCATCCAAATTCAAGTTACTAGCTTGATCAGTTTGGCGTAGGCATTCGATTGGATCCTGTCGGTCAGGATTCGACCACGTGTATATCCATGTCATCTTACTTATGGCAAACTCTGATTTGTTGATACAGGATTTGGGAAGTGCTACCTGAGTTCCTCCGTCATTTGCATTGCAATCGCTTGCAGTTCTCTATGACAATCATTTTTAATTCATGGCGGGACCTACAGTGAGAATTTCTTTCGGCCACTATTCCTCTGTCCCATGTAGTGACTCATAAGCGCCCCACCGAAAAGTCAAGGAAGACACACTAACACTAATGAGATCAGTTGAGAACCAGCAATACTTTCCCTCGTCACAGCAGCAACATGTACGATACATACGGAAAGATACGATATTAGATTAGATATCCTCTTAGGCAGATAATATACAAACCAGGGTATTTTTAGGAGGTTTCAGTTCAGTGCACACTGCCGTTTCACTGCCCCTAACGTAGTACGGAGCTTGCCCTAAGACACCAGTGCCAACAGGCCTCGCTGTGATCGCCACCTGACCTTGAACAACTCAAACATCTGACATGTTTTCAAATCCAGGTATTTCTCTTAAATTAACCAGAATCTGTATATGTATCGACCAAAAGTTCTCCCTTAGACCTAATCACATTCAATCTCATGCTTATGTCGTCAACCCGACATCACTCTCACCAAATACCCATTAAATCATTCAAACATTGTACTCAACTTTAGACTCACATCATTTAGACATCATGTTGACATAGGTATAAACAGTTTGAAAATCTCGCTCAATTCGTGCAGACGTGGTCCGAAATTCATGAATTTCAGACTTATGAGCGCTGATCTGTTGAATTTGTGCACTTTTGGTAACGAAAACTACGTTCGTGTAGTTTCGTAAGATTACAGAACAAAGTCATGGCGTATGAGTGAAACGTACTGACTAAGTGTTGTATCAAACAAATAAAAAAAGGAAGTAGAACAATAGAAAAGAACATGTTAGTAATCGGGCCGTGTAAGAACTGATACTTGTCTACAGTAAATGGTGGCAAAAAGGAGATATCCCTATTTTGAGCATGCATTTTTATTATTTTTCCCTTGAAAAAATATAGCTAGAATAATTGATCTTTACACGACTCGTTTCTACAAGCACTATAGAAAAATGCATATACACATATACAAGCATATATATATATATATATATATATATATATATATATATATATATATATATATATATATATATATATATATATATAAAGTGAAGAATCTGTAAATGAGAACCAGATGATCTCATGTGGAAACATCCAAGAAGAATGGTTAGTAGCGGATTTTTAGTTAACTGGACAAGAGCAGACGATATCTTTTCCTTTGTTTCTCTCTTTCTCGCCAACTATTTTCCCCACCCCTTCTTTCTCTTTCTTTCTCTCTCTCTCTCTCTGCATGCTCTCCCAACTCTAGATCACTTTGTTTTATTTCCGGATTGTTGAACGCAGACAGTTGCAGAATGAATGAAGGCTGCTTGCCTGGTATTGGCACTCAGAGGTTTAATTCCGTCCTTCATACAAGGAGCATATAGCAGTGTAGCTAACTTTGATTGATTGTTCGTCTCTATTTTAGTATATATAATTTATATTTCTTTTATTTCTTTTACTTGGTGCATAGAAACCATTGGACTATTGGATGTGGAAATGTAGCAAGTTCTTAAAGAATTTTCTTTACTCCAAAAATACAAGATATGTTTGTATTTTAACTGTCGATATTTGCTTTGCAACATACACATTGCAATGCTGACCTGAGTTTTAAATACAACAACTGTGTCTCGGTCCGTTCAGTTCTAATTCATGTTTAAGGATGTTGTGGTTTGCATAAAGTACTCATAATTGCTATTATAATAAATGTTTTTTATTGATACAAACTAACCAGAAACTCAGTTCGTTACTTCTTCCAATATATATAAAAATCGTAATATAGAACATTATCGTTCCTTGTATTCGATTATGCAGAATTCCATCGAAGAGAAATGGGAGGGTACTAGATACTAAGTTCATATGCTCTAGGATTTTTGTACAAATATCTTAATATTATAAATGGGTACCGGATTCGATTCTCGGTGTAGGACCTTAACATTTGAACGCGTTAAGATTGTTTCAAATTTACCTTGAGCTGTAGATTTCCACTTCATATAGTCTTGATATGTGAAGACACTAAAGTTCACTCTACATAACCAGTATAGAAATTAACCGTACATAAAAGTTATAGCATTATGATCATTACCTAGTATAAGTTACATGAAATTATTTTTTATCTATACGGAGAATTATCAGCAAGATCAGTATTTGACAACAAAAGCAATTTAATAATTTTTTATAAGCATCTTTAAGTTTTCTCTTATAGTATAGTGCATATGAGGTTTATCATTCGATTTTCACAGTGTATAGCATACATGAACATACATTCCATAGAGTGTCCGAAAAGTCCCCATTAAACAAATTTGAGTATCACATTGAAAAATGTCAGTGTAGCTTTAATTGTGTTATTGCTAACACTTCTTTCATGGTCACATAAAGCACTGGATGTATCAACATTTTCAGGGACTGTCTTCCATTCTTATGTCACACGGAGTATTTATGACGTTAGTTGTGCGCCTGGTTTCTGTAATGAACAAATTTTCCAAGCCTACGGAGTGAGCATAGTTCTCCATCATTTCCATCCCCATTGAAATGGTTTCCTCAAAGCCCGGTCCTTTCAACACTAAACAACTCGTTGTGAGGAATGATCAAGTCACATGTGTCCCGTCGTCGATGTAAGGCATATAAAGAACGCGTGAAAGTATGAAAGAAGCCTTTCGACTGATAACCCCCAACATTTTTATTCGAATAACATTTAACAAATGTTAATATCATAACTAATCAAAATTATCGTAGAGGTAAAAGATTTCCTATAATAGGTGCGTTAGTTGCGTTAACGTATATTTGAATATTTATTGCTTTTGCATTAGATTGTACTAACAAAGAGGAATTGTACAAGTATGGTCTGGGGCCAAACAGCTAAGTACATTCGGTAGATACGTTGGTACTATATACTTACTATGCAACATATTAGTGGAACAACATGCTTTAACATGCTAGTATGCTTAAGATACAGATTTCCTTAAGTGAAGTTGATAAAAAATAACTTAACCCTTAACAGGAAACGTTATTTTTTTCGCTTACAAGAAATGTGTGTCTGTGGGACACGGACATGTATAAAGCAATATATTTTTTTAAAAAAAACATATGTGTAATGTAGATTAATGAAACTTTATATTTTGTACTTCGAGCAAGATATGATAAACAAGAATTACATACATTAATTCGGTTCTATTGGTATATAAATTCGGAAAATATTTCAATATCTAAATAAAAATAGTACATAAATTTAAAAACTGACAAATTTTAAGTTAGTATAATTCTACACATTACTACCCTGCTAATATACTATTTGTCCACATGTAGCTAACCTGTCCAAATGTGCTATTTGTTCAAAAGAGCTTGGAAACGTTTGACGGACATGGTAGCTCTAAACAGAGGTCGTCCCAAAGTGTCTTGAAAATGGTGAATACGTATCTTCGTGTCCTGATTTACAAATATAATACAGCATTAGGAGAGCAATAAGGTCTTTATTTTCTGATAGGTCAGTAGATCTGTAGTTTGACTTTGTTCTATTTCAAATTTGTTTCGACCTTCTTCGAACTTCATGTTGAAATCTCTTGAATTATATCATCATCACATAAGGTAGACCAAATATCAACTTTGCTAGGATTTTTTCCCAGATTTCTTACATGGGTGGCTATACCAGGCATCCCTCTTACTATGTTTTGATGAAGAACCCTTCGGTTTCTTAGTGGTTCATTTGAATTCCAAACAAACTTGTTTTTACCTCTGTATCTAAGGCCTTCGTTATCACATGAAATTTGAGTAGAGCTGCTCACATTGACACATCTGTTACTACTTGACCTCACACCTTGCACTGTATCAGAATTATTATCGCCCCCACTGTCAGTAGATAATTCTTGGCTTTTCACGAAAAAAATGAGGGGTCTTAATCAGAATCTACTGAAGACAATAACATAAAGTCCTCCTCCACTTTCAGCATTTTTGGAATTTTTGCCGTGAAATAAGGATCTGCTGTATTTAGAGTTTCTTTCTTACATTTGTTTCTCGAAGTACTAGGTCTATATTTTACAAATACATAAAATCTCATACAAAGTAGTATGTTTCAAGAGTTCTATAGCTTCTATTTTATGGTAAATAAAAGTAAACCACATAACCTTTTGAAAGAAAAACTGTATCTTCAGGAAATGTGTGTCCAATAAACACGCAAAATATAGACGATAACGGAAATGTGTGCCTCTCAGACACCGTAGGTTTTCTAAAATCATCTATAAATGTTCACTCAAACATTAACGCCAACAATGAACTACTGCAACACACGTACAATTAAATAATAGGAAGGTACTGAGAAAACCGATACATTGAGTGAATCAGTGTTGCCAATGTAATACAAAGAAAAACCATACGTGTCTGACAGACACATATTTCCTGTTAAGGGTTAAAGGAGAATTTTACGTTGTGTAAAACGTTGGATTTGTGTTAACGCGTATAACTTCAAATATCAAATACAACTAAAGGTCTACAAATTATAAATTGGAGTGTCCGTGAAATTGATTTGATTTGATTTTGAGTTTAACGTCCTCTAACTAATTTAAAGACATTGATAGGAGTAAGTTTTATGTCTTTTTTATCAAACCACATGCCACGTTTAGTAAAGAAAAAGAAAAATCGGAAAAACTCAATAAAATTTGTATTGAAATATTATTTAAATGGAAATAAGTTCATCAACTCAGTCTTGAGTGATTTAAGATCAGCTAAGAAATAAATACACTCTCTTACCTGTAATTGTCAATCAGAAACAACGTGCTCTATTTTGAAGCTCCAGAAGAAGTAGATGATATATAAAAACCTGATAATTTATAGGGAAGATATAGTTAATATTTTTTTTACAGACAGCTAAAATCACCTCCTTAAACGTATTTTAACTGCAAACAACATGCTAATTTAGTTTCAAACAAAACACAGAAAATCGGAGAATGTTCACACAATTGATCGTTAAATATAATAAAAGAAGTCAATTCTTTCCCCAGTCTTGAGCAACTTCAGTTGCAAAGATGTTCAAAGATGATGATTAAGAAAACTGTTGAATACAGCATTTTACGTACATCAAAATAAAGATTTGATAAAGTCTAGGGAAAATGTACTTAATATGTGATCTCTGAGAGAGGGTGGATCCGCTCATTCGTTTCTTGTTTCAAACCAGAAGAATAATTTCAGCTCAGTGGAGGGACAATAAGAAGAGGGCTTTAGATCTCAAGGAGAGGAAAAGCTACGTTTTATACAGATCGGAGATTATTTAAGAAATTATCCCGATATATATATATATATATATATATATATATAAAGGTGTGTGTGTGTGTGTGTGAAATTCAAACCGAAACTTCTTTATACCTTTACCCTTTTGAAAAGTTAGAACTCGAGTCTGTCTTGGGAGGCGATAGTCAAACCGGGAATGATAGAAGTTAAACTTTCCACGTTTTAACATTGATCTCAATAGAACCGAGGCAGTAATACACAGTAAAAATCTGTTTCCAGAAATCAAATAAGCATCTCACCTTCATTTTCTTTACACCAAAACCAGAAACGATTAACGTCCATTCAATATTGATCTACATATAGAGAAGAAACGATCAGAGACATTGAAAAGAGGCTTTTAGGAACGGATTTAGTATCATATTCTTCTTTAAACTTCTAGTGATAGAAGTCAACCATTTTTGGTTGTCACGTTGATCACTATAGAGCAGAAACGGCAATTTATAGCGAGAAGCGGTTTTCTGCAATCAATAAATCGTTCCAGGAACACATTCCATTTCTACTGCGATCTCTCTACTAAAACAGGAAGTGGTAGAAATATATTAACACTTCCGGCTTTAATATTGATTGAGAAAATATTACGCCATACAAACCAAATTTCTTCACGTGGTGTATATATTATATTTCTATTTGTTTTAAGGCGTGGTATATTCGATCCTCCACTCTGGATCTCTTCAAATCAGTGCAAATCGAGTTGTCTCAAAGAAAATAGATGCCATATTGCATCAAAATCATTAACAAGAGATCTTGCACTACTCCAGAGTAATCCAGAGGAAGTACATAATTTCGAAGAATCTGGCCAGCAAAGACATACGTATTCCAACAATTCTATACCTGATTTTCAACATTGTAAATTAGTTATTACAGTCGTGTCGAAGTATGATTTTATATAAACTGTTATCATTCTTGTTTGTACTCTGTAACTTCAAAATTATTTTCTTCATACTACAAGACTCGTTGGTAATACAATTTAAGCATTTTTTCTCAAAGTTTTATTTAGCTATTTCCTTGAGCAAAAAACGCTTCCAAAATATTGTTAACACGATTTAAAAACATAGTATGAACTAAATAAAATATTCATTAGTGAAAATATCCGACTATAATCAAATTAAGCAAAAACTAAACTTTATATAGGCCTACGTTTCTTTAAAAAACTAAAGAACATAAACAATACATGAGGAACCAAAGAATAAAATGTCTATCGATTTAAAACAACTTGGTCAAACATTTTTAGGCTAAGAGGTGCTCTTTAATAGAACTCTGGTGACGTTTAATTAAACCATCAAGAAAATAACGAAAGAATAATTCTTGATCAGCCATATTTTTTGTCCCAAAAACCTAGTTTTGGTCCATGATGAACTAAATGTTCTTTCTTTTTTAAATACTGATTATATCGTTTTAATAAATGCACAAAATATTATGGTCGGAAACGCACGCAGGAATTTTTACGAAAAGAATAAGGGCAGGGCAAAAGAGTAACAGGTAATTGGCCTCTCTTGCTATGCTGCAATTGTCTATGTTCATGGTTGTAATAACTAGATTTTTTTCTGTTAATAGTGCAAGTTACTTTTTTATGCTTGTAAAGTCAAGTATTATCTATTCTCTCGTATATTGGGACGTGTCTTTAATCTTCCATATATATTATGAAATCCTTTGGTTAGATGAAACATAAACATTATAGTAATGTTTTTTTATAAGGAAATTATGTTTATAAACTTAATTTTTGTACAGTTTCTTTAAATATGTGGTAAGAAAACGTTTTCAAATCGCTGAAGTAGGTTCGATGCAACTGTCTTGACTTTGACATGTTTTATCCATGTATCAATATTAAAGTAGTCTTTAGTAAAATGAGTGCATCAATATGATTGATGTTAATTGTCAATGATCAGCAATATAACATAGAGTTTACGATACTGGATTCCGATTTATTACTCATATATATATGATCTGAAATGATTTTCATGACGGATTTTATAAGAAAAAAGAAGCAAAATTCAGTATTAAGATTATGATTAGGAATTAGATTTCTGGGCTTTTGGTTCCCATGACCCTGCTTTCCCGTCACATGTGAGGGATGACGTCCTTCGGCGATCACACTATCCGAATAAAGGAAAGTAAGATACGATGGGGGAGAAAAGGAAGTGGCCTGGGACCTATATGTTAAGTAGTATCCCGCAATTTGTCTGGTGTGAATGAGAAAAACCCAGGAAAACCTCACTCAGGATACCTGGTCTCAAAATGCTTTTATACTTATTTGACCGAATGTCCCCACCGGAAATCAAACACGGCACCGTTCACACCGCTAAGAGGAGAGCGTTAGCAACTACACTTCGTAGGGCAACTCAAAATTGCAGTATTAACTCAAGTATTTTAGTTATAGAACCATAATTCACATATTTAAGTTATTAAAAGGATTTCAAAAGCATTCTAAAATGGAAATATATACTATATATATATATATAGACTCTATAGGTCAAAATTGGACCATATCCTTTCGCACAATAGCAGTGATAACTAAGTTGCATTTCTCAATTGCCTTACATGCAATAAACTATAATATATAACACAATAATTGAATAGAAAACAGAGACGGTTAGAAAAGAGCAGTGGGATTAAAAGAACACTATGTTTGTTATCTTCCTTCTTTCTAGTCTAAAAATACTTTTTTTGTGGTTCACGCCGTACACCAACTTAACCGTGCATTAGGTGTTGAATTACTATTGATGACATCTTGAATATCTGTGCATTTAATTTATTGCTTGGAATTTAGTGTTCCGTTCAGCACAGAGGCTATGTAATACGCAGGCTTACAGTTTAACGTGGGATATCAACTACATGTATTCCCACCGGAAATTGAACCTGACTCTCTGGCGCAAAAGATGCGTATTCTAAGCATATAGACAAGTTCTGCATTTGTGTTTATACATTAATTGAAGCATCTCACCAAATAACGTTGTGTAGCACATTTCAGTGAACTCGAGAGAAATAGATATAACCTGTAGTACGTTCCTGAGCTACAAGACAGAAAACAAAATATTATGCATGGACATTATCAATGCTTGACCAGTATCTTACAATGTGAGTAGCTAGTTTGTGTATGTCAGTTCTGTTCCATACGCTATGATTTCACTGGTAGCTTAGCAGATTCCACACTGTGCCATAAAGCTTTATTCGTGGAATGGTTCATTTGTTGACTTGATTTTTACGTGGATTGTTTACCACATATATGTACCCTTCCTTAAAGAATGTTCATTCCAAATAGAATAAAATATTTCCAAAAATAAATTCTCTAATTACTATAGTTTAGAGTTTAATTATTTTTTAAGAAAAATAATACCAATGCTGTAGCAGTTCTTCAACAAGTTTAGAATTTGTGAAATACCCTTGATGTTATACTACCCTGTAAATCTCTACTGTAATGGTGGTTGCCTAAGATAAGCATTCAATACCGAATACTTATAAATCAAACCCGAATTGATTTTTATTGTAAATTTCTTCACAATATTAAAACTAAGAGTTGCAGTGATTTAAAATATGCAATAATCAAAACTCTCCTGATGAGAATTTATGCACTAACTACGAGTCACCAAATTAAAATAAGTACTTTTCCTCTTCCTTCTACTTCCCTTTACCCCTCCAACACTTACTACTACTATTTCTACAGTTACTGTTGAGGCAATTATTATTATTATTATTATTATTATTATTATTATTATTATTATTATTATTATTATTACCAAAAATAATATTTATTAACTCGATAAGACATATCAATTATTAAAAAATTAGAATTAATAAGAATTATGTTTTCGTCAGTTTTTTCTCTCAAGATTAGATTCTTTCATTCTTATATTTGATATTTCATATAATGATGAAATACAAGTTGTTTTTGTTGTTTGTTCAAGTGTAGTTTTGTATTTCAGCAGCAAGGTTATATGAGACCTAGGCCCACAGATTAAGACCAAACCTAAGCTATTGCAAAGCTACCCAACGGTATTTTAAACGAAGTTGTATGCGCAAGCCACTAGAGAACAATGAAGGAAAAATAACCAATTAGAAGCCTATATAATTACGATATAAAATTACTATAAGTTTTGTCAAGTACGATTATTACAAAATACGATTATTAATTTCTATATTTTTCATAATTTTATTATGAGTAAATCAAAATTCTCTATCCGAGTGACAATTCAGGCCATGTATACTTTTCTTTTTCTTAGAAAATAATAATAAAATCACTTTCCTCTCTCTATGAACTGAGGATTTTAGTGTTGTGTGGTTTAGGCTTTCGGGAAGGAGGAGGTGAATTTTGGGAAAACTTTGGCTTTAGAAATTCCTTGCCTCATCCCTCGAGCAATTGAAGCTAAGTTCATCTTAAAGATAGCGCATATTTCGCTAATGGGTTTTCAGAAGGTGGAAGGAATTCAGCCTCTCCCAGCAAAGAAAAGCAGTGAGCGACCCCTGGCATGGGAGAATGCTAAAGTGGATGGAGAATCCATGTTGCGGCGGAGTCTTTAGAAAGCTATTACTCTGATCTCACGACGCAGATGGAAGTTCTTGGGGTATTCTCCCAAAAATAACTGGAACGGACACATTCCATCACTGCTCCGACCAGAAGGATGTGAGTGAATTAAATTGAAACTGTTCTTTCTTTGTATCCATTCACTATCCAACTTGTGTTAATTCTTGTCACATAAAAAGAAAAGCCATAGCCCAGACCATTATTCTTTTAGAGACACAATATAGGTAATAAAGAGCAATACATTAAAGTAATTGGAGTTTTTGTTCTAAATTCAATCTCAATGTTTACTCTAGTTGTAATGTCATTGTAACTACTGAACCAAAAGTAACTCTATATTTTCTCAATTTATAAGGATTACTTCCTTATGTGTATATTTTGTATTAATGATAAAAGTTGTCTGCAATGGTCTAGTGACTAGCGCGCGCTTCAGACACATTGAGTTCGATTCCCGATGGGAGAGTCTTGAAAAATGTGAACGCATTACGATAGTTAGTATTCTATCTTATACTGTTTGCCTCGGTGCTGAAAGGATGCTGTATTCCAATGCAATCAACCAAAAATCATTAAACAAACTCGTAACTTCTTTATTGATATCATAAATAATATGATATAAGGAATTGTAGTCAAATCTTGTGATGTCGTTATTGTTAATGATAATAGTTTGAGGTTCAATGTCTTTTCAGTAGTGACGCTACATGAGACGTACACCTACAGCTTAAAGTGGGATCTGAACCACATGAGTCAATTCTTCTTTCCTTTTAAGTAGTTAACATAAGATCCTAATATATATTCAGAATAAGATATTATATACTCACAATACAATGAAAAATATCTTCATTATTAGACAAGTTTTGTAAAATTATGACAATTCACTAACAAACATGTGACATTAATAAAATTATTTATTGCAATCCAGTAGTACTGAAACACATTATTGGCAGACTTGTGTAAATAGAGTTATTGTACTTCAATCCAGTAAATCAGAAAGAAAATTACAATGAATTACTTTCAATTTGTTTTACAATAATATCGTTATTACACTACAATGCAGCGTGTTACAAGCAATATTTTTAAGAGCTAATTGACATTAAAGTACGATCACTAGTAGGAAATATCAATTATCTATTACTTCACTGTCTACTCTATGACTGTGTCACAACCGGATTTGAAAGTAGAAAATAGATATTGGTAAAATATCGAAACTTGATCGGTATATGGAAATATCAAACATCGCAAAATTTTAAGTTTCGAAAAATATCTTACAGTAAAACATATTCTATATGGAAATATTAAAAAAAATACCGAAGAATTTAATACAGGAAATATGGTATATCAAACAATGTCGAAATATAAAAAATATTGATGTATCATGTATAGAGTAATATATAAATATCGATCAGTAATATTTTGCTATAGATATTTTGGTATTTGAAAATATTGGTTGACTGATCAGTGCAGACCTACTATCTATCTAATTCGTCCCCTTACGTGCGTTTGTAACTCAGCTATGATATAACAGTGGCTTATTTTATAATGTTTTGTTGTAATTTTATTTAAAATCTAATGCGCTATTTCAAAAGAAACTTTTATTTGTAAAAACAGGATAGAAAGAAAAATCAAACTTACTTACTTAAATCCGTGATGACTTTTAAATATAAACAGAAAATGTTGTCATCACTAGTTGATCCTATAAGATCCCCTATAAGTCCGATACACAGAAGAGGACCCCCACGGAAGTGGGTCCGGATTAGTTACAATTCAAGATGGAAGTACAACTCTTGCAACACTTGACCAATCTCACCAAGCCCGTAGGCATCTTATTTTCTCAGAGAGGGTCAGAAATGAACATTAAGAGAACAATGATAGACATAAAAAATACCTCAAAACATTATTTATTCATAATTTATAGAATCGTAACAAAGCTGTATATTCTTGACATCTAACATTCTTGACTGGTTATCCAAGGGCTCCGATTTCTCTGTAACTTTGTGGACGCTCATTCATAAAGAATATATATAATACATATAAAATCAAAATTTACATATTCACAAAAATACACGGAGCCCACATGAGAATTGAGAGGCCCAGCCCTCTGCGTTTCTTAGAATCGGCACCCTTGTGCTTATCCTTTGAACACATACTGAAAGTTGAAGGAGGCCGCAGGGACTACTATCCCACCCTAGCACCTCCTTGCTACTGTGCCCTACAGTTTGATGTTCATAGTTAACCTTCTTTATTTTCATGCAACTATTCTTTGTAAGTGTATGTGTTTTCACTTCTTTATTCTTTCCATGGAGCAATAATATTGACTTGAATTCGAAATTTTTAGAATGTGAAAAAGTCAATTGAAAATATTTGTTGGACTAGCAAGAAGCTTATCATTTGACATACAAGTGAGTAAAATACACTAAATAGAGTTCAATTTGGTAACTAAAATTGCAAGAATTTAATATCTAAGTTTTCTTTAATATAAAATTTATCCAAAAGTATGTTTTAGAGAGTTAGAAAACCCTAGCTACGAGGGTCAATCTCACCAATGAAAATCAAGTCACTTGCATGCAAAATTTGTTTTTTAAAATGAAAAATAAAGATCATGGTTCTCAGACTGGTCCATACGTAAAAGTAGAATAGTTGACAAATTAGAAACTTTTGTTCCCATACAGAGTATCTTTTACTTGTAACTCTAACAGAAGAAATTAATTATACACTTTGCACAAATCTTCCAGTTATATTGAAGTTTCCTTTGAGTGCTATCTTATGGGTATTTAAAACCCTATTATTTCAACGTTGTTATCTGTTAATATTCTTTCATTCCTAAAATCAGTGTATGGTTTGTAGACTTACGAAAACCATGTGGAAAACATTTTTTTAAAAATATTTCACCTGCTCAAATATTCCGAAGATAGATTCACCTCTGGTGAAGAAACGTTTCCGTATTTTGCACTCTTTCTCTAAAAAAGGTTATGATGTATGAGTTAAGATATCTTGAACTCATCCTAACTTTTCCTAAATCTACTGCATAATGATTTACGATATTGAGAAATTGTATACATGCAACAGAACAAGGAATTGAATGCACACATTGGGAATTTACGCAAACGTCAAGTCTGGTTTCTACTACAGACGAGCGAATGCATTGCTCTAATGAAGAAAGCGAAAGGACGATGGAATTATAATTAGAAACAACTTAAAACTAGAATTTAACAGTAGAGAAACTCATATGACATAATCTGATTTCATGATCTGTTCTAATAGAGCACGTAACTATTGAGTTCGTTAGTTACAAATGGTAGCAAATAATCGAAAGAAACACGCCGAACGAGTTAAAAAGTATTGTGAGGACTACTCGGATTGTTCTCTCTATTTTCACATTATTACAGAAAAGTAAGTTACATACAAGAAAATTAGTTTGAACTTCAATTCTTTTCTACGTATTTGTCCTTCAAGACAAATCTCTCTTTCCATCTGTTCATCTTCTCCTTTCCTCCTATGCGGCTCATTGACCATTTTTCCAAACCGTCTCTAGTTCACTTTTGCACAAAAAAGGATAAAATCAATTTTTTGATTCACGATTATATAATTTATGCTAAAGAAGACGGATGAATAACAAGCTTGAATAATAATGAAAACATTGGTGAAAAGAGAATGCCGGTTGAAATAGGAAGACCCCGAAAAAGTCAACGAACACGATAGTACCCACCACAATCACGAAAGACCTGGGATCAAGTCAGGAATCCTTAGTAGCAGAGGAGAGAAGCACTCTTCCGTTAAACTACTGAGTCCTTCTTGAATTATCAAATTCTGGTGTTTGACCAACAAAAACAACAAAAAGTTTTCAGGGCTTCATAATGTAAAACAAAGGACAAACATTCTTAAAGATGACAATCTTAATGTGTTTGCTACTTGGATTGTTCCAGAGAGTGCAGTTTCGGTGTACCAGATACTTTAAACAAAACTGTCCCAGTTTTCCGAAAGTTTTCCTCTCCGCTCTTTCCCTCAGCCCGTATTATAAAATTTTTAGCAACAGTATGCCTTTAATACCATACTTCTATCTGTTTTATACATTTTCTTACTTAGTAAAACACAACATTTTAGGACCAAATCTCGTATATATTACGTACACTATTCCATTAAGTTAGATTACCTTTACGATTAGGTTAGATTTTACACTGTTTAACGTTTCAGTGGAGTCATGTTTTGCATGCATATCAAATTCTGATTATTTCTTCTGGATTCGGATTTGCTTTAAAAGCACATTTATTAATTTCATAGAGAAGCTATCCATCTTTGAAACACATCTGATGATCTTTTACATGTTTTGTAGTAAAATATTCTTTAATTTCATACGTAAATATAACAGTTGGATACAGTGCAGGCGAATAAATAATGTTGGAAACTGAAAGATTAGCTTTTCACTACAGCATAAATAATAGTAAAGTTAATAAAACAAAAAAGAGCTGAAAACCACAAGCATGTGCATTTGTTATATTTATTATTTAATCTAAACAATTACAAAATGAATCACTTTATACGTCACTGTTCCGCTCCTGGAACTGGTTTCTGAATTAGTAAAAAATACAAGGAGAAGAAATCACTGGAACAGGTAGTGAGTGTTTTCTACGGGAATAAAGTTGTTGTGTCCGGTGAAAGAGGAGTGTTTGTGTGTACGTAGAGATTTAGACTGAAAGAGAAAGAGAAAGAGAAGGCGCCACGAGACGACCAGTGAATCCAACTAAGAAATTAATCTTAAAACTCATTAATCCACGTCACGAACAGAAAATACTGTCGGAAGGGAAACGATGGGAGAACGGAGTCGATTGAGATTCCCCAACCAATACACAACACATGATGGTTTAGAGCGTTTTCATGTTCTTACCACACCTACCAAAACATATTGCATTCAAGTGTTTCCAACTTTTAATATCAGTATGGTGGCATAGAAAGAGCGTTTGGTACATGGGGGGAGTACACAAAACAATAACTAAAACATGTTTTGATCGATATTTTCACGCTAATGTTTTATAACTAACTAAAAAACTTCGATTCGAAACAAGTAAAACTAACGGTTACTGAATGTTTTAAAAGGAACAAAAAACTAGTAGTTGTCAGGTAGAGATAGACATAGTTCGCATTATTCAGTTGTAATATTTTATGAAGTTTATTTAATTACATGAAGACATAACTTAAAAGTTGTGCTAAATACAGTTTCAATAGAAGAAAGACGTTCAGTAATGTTCTTCAAACTGTATTTATTTTATTACTAAAACTAGATTTTTTCTGATTTTATATATATATATATATATATATATATATATATATATATATATATATCATAACTATATATTATTAGTGAAAGTAGAGTGTTTCTGAAAATTACGTATGAGGTGTCCTTGGTTTGATTCCAGACCATATACTTTTTGATAGATCCAGGTTTTCTTAGGTTTCCTCATTTTCGCATTTTAATTATTCTTCCACAGTTATTCATTCACTTTCGATCGTCTCTTTCAAACTGAACAGGTATCCATGGGTGTTAAATACATGATATTATTTAAATTCATTTTATATGAATGATAGGTTAATGCTGGAAATTTTGCCATACTTGTGGGTTTTCTAATCGCATAAAAATTATAGATTGGAAATAGATATTTGTTGCTTTAAAAAAAATCAAATAGCATGTGCTTTGTTTCCATTCAACTCTGCAATATGATGAGCGAATTAGTAAACAAGCAGTATAGTTTCGAATGCACAGTTAGGGTTACACAGAAGACTAACAAAGGTAATAAATTTAAAGACTATGTTGGAAATTGCCATTTTCTTGGCAGGTAACAAATAGATTTCTTCCTTTGTAGTGTAATTTAAACAGTAAAAGTGTCGTGAAAGGATTTGCTATGGAAAGTTAAACATTATTTTCACTCTTTTTATCGATTATGTATTTGTTGGTAAGTTTGCGATCGCAACTTATAATTTAGCAAATTTCAGTTCTTACAGGCAACCTTTAATACAAAACTTGTTCACAAAATATATGGACAAAATAGTAGTAGACGCTATAGTGCGATTAGCCTAAATACTTCTAGCTGACGCAGTTTAACTCTCTTTATTAAAACAAAATCAGAAGTTCAATAAGAAGAGTAATCTGAATAGAAAGGAATTAATTAATGTTTATGCTCTATACCTTCTATTCGGTGACAGCTACAAACAAATGTTTCAGGAACTAGTGGAATAAAGAAGAGAGTAGGGAAAGCTAAAAGAAAAGAAAAAAAGAAAAAGAAATGACATGAAATAAACATCTTGTGATAACTGTAAAAGGTATTATTTGAATCCCAGAGGTGAAAAGATGGATTGGTGCCAATGCTTAATTTGCCAAGTTTGGTTTTAAAATGGACACAGTGTGTTAAAATGGTATAGACCTTGTTCCCGATTCAGACTTTGGTTAAGTGAGTGTTTCTTTAAGCTACAATACGGATGTAGATCTAAACATCTTTTATTATTGTATTTTTGTAATCACTTTTGTATTGCATCATTACAATCAGTTTTCTATTGTAATTTCTAGCTTTTTTAATCCTTCTTCTATGACCTATTAGACAACAATTTGGTATTTCGTACACTTAAGCTAACGACAAAATGATAAATACATTACCTCCAAAATTTCGCAGCACATGGAGAGAATTTCGCAACTTTCCTTCATTTTAGTAATATTTTAATATTACGTCGTAAGTATTATAAGCACAGTATTTATTTTATATACGTCATAATGGACAATGACTACTCACAGCATAATTTAAATTTCATCCTTCTCCCTCAATTCATTTTGAAGAAAAAATACAAAAAACAAACATTTTGCTAGCGAACTTCCCCTCCTTATAAATTAGCACTTTTCTAAACACAACAGTAATGAAGGAAGCATACTGATAATTTGCTTTTGTGTGAATCATGGAGTAGCTGTTACAATATAAGAAGAGATGATAAATTAATCATCATACCGTGTTCTTGTGTTTTTACGAGCATTGCACGATTCTGTCTTTAGGCTAGAAGAGACAACTTGAATTAAGTTAATGAAAACAATGCTGAAAGAACAATGTATAACGACTGCGCTTTAACCGGGGTTCGAACTTGCGATAGGCACATTTTGCGACCACTAGACCATCTCAGAGTTCAACAAGGCTTTCCACCAACATTATTCAACATTTCGTTTCGTGAAGAATCGACACATAACAAAGATAATATTCGTAACTAAGTAACTCCACTAATTCACTCATCAACACACGGTGTTTTGCGAAATATAACCCCTAAGAGGGGTAAGAAACTTGGCATTTTTAGCTGTTATCCCGATCTCCAAAATCATTATGGCTAGAACCTTGAAATTGTTGTATAAATGTACTACTTACACGCATGGCTGGAGATATGAAGAGGTTTTGTGAAGTGAGAGGGTTTTGAATGATTTTTTTTTCGTTTGCCTGATATTCAAAATGTTAGATATACAGCACCGAAATTATGTTATAAATAAATGTTGATCTGCATCTTAGGCTCTAAATTTCGAAATGATAACCCTAAGAGAGAAATGAGGAATTTCATTACTTTATTTTCGTTCATCAAATTTTCAATAATATTGTATGCAACACCATGATATTATTGGTCAGTTTAACGTCAAAGATGAAGAGAAATCGGACGCAGTGAGAGGAAGTATAAAAAATAAAGTTTGCTCTGACACTTGAAGACATATGCTAGCTTGGATAATACTGTTGCTGTTGTTGTAATTTACTCAATCAAAAACTACTGGTATAATGAAGTATTATAGAGTTTGTAAAATACCTCAATATTTATCTATTTTGAGAAAACAGAGATTGTACAGTAATCTATGTAACTTGACCTAATTTTTGTTAAACCTGCAATTCTTCACAAGAGTGTGTTAGTCTAGGAGAAGACTCTATTACTAATATTATTTGCTACTTGATTTATTCGCCTCGTAGAAGCATAAGCCTTAATTCCAAATGCAAGTACTTATTTGGATCGCATCCGTGAGCCTTATACACTGTTGAAAATACTTTCTTAAATACGAGAAACCGTTTCTTATCTGTGCACTGAGAATATCGTTTCTTAGAAACAAGTTTGAATCTCTCATTAATGAGAGATGGAGAAAATAAGATAAGCTTGTATAAAGCGAAACGAGAAAATATATTGTTACTTACCTTATGAATGAGAATTGCCAAATTTCGATTCTAAGAAAATATTGTCTCGGTGCACAGATAAACGGTTTCTCAAATTTAAGAAATTACTTTGATTGTAATGTTAATATATTCGTCCACTCATCGTTTACTCTATACTCTTGAATTCGATCCCAGCCCCCGCCAAATGAACTTTGTAGTGGACAAACGCCGTGTGCGTGGGTTTTCTCGGGGTTCTCCCGTTTCCTCTCACTTTCTTCATTCCACCATTTCATTCATTACTCATTATCACCGTCTCCTTTAGCCTAACCGGCATAACCGTGGGACGTAAAACTCAAAGATTTCATTTTTTTTCTATACTCTTGAACACTGACGAATTTTTGAATTTTGTTTCTGCAACACAGAGTTAGAGCGGCTATCATTAACATATTCTCAGGTAACTATGGCTTTTAACTATGCTATCTATAACACATATCCGATACATGTAATACTGACTACCAGCATACATACTTCATTCATAAATATAAGTTTTCCGTAATCCACGTTACTTCTTTTACCCGAGTTCAATAATTTAATTGATCATCTATGCGTCTTAGATCAGATGTGTCTTAGCGGAATAAAAAAGTAACTTGTAATTTGTACTCTTTTAGTGTCCAATATTTCTATTTATATTGGTCTCTAAAAACTGAACATTTGATAACAATCATTACTAGAACGTTTCAGATCTTAGAAACTTGAAGGAGTTTACATCTAACAAGTCATTTATAGCAATTACCATTATCTATTTGTGACACATAAGAAATACGACTAAATAACAGGCAATTGTATATACATTTGTTTCTCATGCTGAGTTATGGAAAGATCTTGTTCATACTTGTTGGTTTTGTTGATGCAAGTTTAACGTCAATTTTCAGCATAGACACTATATGAGATGGAATCTACTGCTTAAAGGTATCACTATTTATTTCCATATACGCATGAAACACACATGTTAGGAATTAGATCCTGAAAGAGCACGCGTGAAAGAAGTCTATGGAGTCTCATATATGTATAATTTCCACACGATTTTATAGAAATTAGGCTGTAAAATTCGGTATGATGTAGTCCTTCCTCCACAGGACGGGTGATATTGTGTATAGAAGGAGTGTTTTAATATAAAGTTGGTACTTTGCCTGGTTGACATGCGTAATACTGCTTTGTCTGTACTAAAACTGATCAACTCTTTAAGTCTGTATAATAAAATTACTTTGTCTTGTCTCTGCAGATATTAACACCATAGAATATGTCATTAAAATATTGCTTTCTATTTATCTTTGACTAATTATGTTACCTTTTATTATATTTGCAGTAAAAGAACACGACGGAGAAGTATTGCAACTGAACAATGTAATGCGAACGGACATGGGTTCATACTTGTGTATAGCAAAGAACGGAGTACAACCAAGTGTTAGCAAAAGATTTATAGTGAACGTCCTCTGTGAGTACAGATTAATATTTCATTTAATTCTTTGTTTGTAAATACATATTTCTGTTTTCAAGGAGAAATATTAGACAATTAATTATTTGTTTTTCAATCTATCTAAATAGAATAGTGTTGTTTATGTATGAGTGTTGTTCTTCTCGAAAGTAGGTTCCAGTTTATTTACCCAAACATTCCTAGGCGGGTCACTAAGCGAGTAGAGAAGGATGTATACGTATTTATACACGCTTCTGGGCATCATCGGTATCTATGTCCAGTATGAGGGATGATGCTATCTTAAGCTCGTCACGTATGAGGGATGATGCTTCTCGGTGAGCACAATATCTGAAGAAGTGTGGAAGTAAGGAAGCGGCCTGGGACCTGTAAATTGTATACCATTTTGGCATTTGCCTGGTATAAATGAGAAAACAGGAAAATCTCACGCAGGGCCTGGCTGGAAAGCTCTTAAACTTTTTCAACCGAGTACCTTCACTGGAAATCGAACCCCGGAAGTCGGGCAGCACTGGTCAATACTTTCCTCAGTAGTTCAAGAAATAATACAACAAACTGGATTATTGATTGATTTATTTTGAGTTTAACGTCCCGTTCAGCAACCAGGCTATATGAGACGTGGACCTACTGATTAACGTGGAACCACATGAGCTCCCGCCGGGAATCGAACGCCAAAGACGCGTACGCTAAGCGCTTAGCCACGAAGGAGCTCAGATAAACTTGATTAGAACACTGTTTAATGATGCTATGTACCGGAGGATCACTACTTCGTTAATGTGTGACTGTGTGTTCAATCTAATTCTTTATTAACACAAAACACTTTAGTTAATTACTAAGTCAGTAGTCTACCAATTTCAATAAATTTTATTTCTGCAACATAGTTAACTTTATAATTTTTCAACTGTTTGTAATGATCTCCTCATTAACTATCAAATCTTAATACAATTTTAAGGAGTTACATTTACGAAGCTCCTTTATATATTTACTCTGTCCTTTAGGGTTGTTCACGTTGTAATGGGAAAAGTTCCAGTTGAAAGTAGAGACCAAAACATCCTCAATATTCAATCCATTTGGTAAGAGAAGTGTTCTGTAAAAACATTCATTCCCGTATCTCACTTAGAAGTTAGTGATGAAAGCTACTTCAAAAATTGTACCAAACAAAATTTACACTGTTATTGCGCTTTAAAGAAATAACACAAACAGCTTACGCTAAATAAATATGTATTGATACAAACATTAAGATGTAAAAAAGTTGTATAGAAGTGGATCAATCAATTATAAACCTAAAATGAAAATAAAGTTAAATGTTTAGATTCAATGGCTTGAAGTAGATGACTTTTACCTTTTCTACTAAAGCTTCCTTAGTTGGTTTGGTTGGAAAAAAAATTTCTGTTGACATCAATGATTATTTCATTTCTTCAATACTCGTTATTAACTTAAAATCTTGAAATAATTTGAAATGCCGTTTAGCTGTATCGTTTACAATTCAGATATTTGTAACAGTTTTTTTTTTTTTTTAATATTTCATACACTTATGATTTACAATCCATTCACTGATTAATTAATGTAAAAAATGATTGATCCCTCTTCTGTTTGCACATTAGTTCTGAAGTCCTAGAGTTGGCAAAAGAGATCACAGTTATCCTTGAGTAGATCAGAATTCCATCTTACCATCCAAAGTGATGGAAAAACTGTAATCTTTTCTATCAATACTAACGTATCCTTCTTCCGATACTTTGTCAGAAAACATTGAGATACCAACCAACTTATTTGAGAGATACCACAAGTTAGATTGGAGAGCTTTTGCTGTTGTTATAATACAGCGATATATCCCTATTATAATTAATCTGTACCTATATTATCAACATTGATCAGAGGCGCAATAATTAAGCATATAGCTTAGATATAATTAAAAGAAAGAACACTGTTATTGACATGACATGTTGTCATGGAGAAAAGATTATTATGGACTTATACACGAAATGGACGAATATAGATGGAATATGTTTGTGTAAATAAAGGGAATAAATCGATGTTAGTTGGTATGTATAATGTTATGACATATTAATCTGAAGTTGATATATTTATTATAATAATGTAGTGATTTAAAAGGTACATAAACGAATCAGGGCTAAAGCGAAGTGTTTTTATAATATATTTCGTTTTATCTGGTGCCGAAGACACGGGACTATACTATACTATTTAGTTCCGAAGAATAGTAAGAACTGAGTTTATGTGTATACGTATTTTATGAGTTTCACTACTTTGAGAAGTGGGAAGAGAATCCAAAGAATTAGCAATATGCAGGATTCCGAGATTGAAGAAGTACCCAGTATTTCAAATGAAACCATATCTGGAAATGCCGTAACTGTGTCTGAACATTCCTATTCTAATCTTATTGATATGTTTAGTCAACTACTAGATGAAAAGCTAGAACAGAAATTTGATCAACAACAAAAATTGTACGATGAAAAGCTAGATGAAAAGCTAGATAAAAAGCTAGAACAGATACTAGTGCAGCATAAATCTCTTGCAGATAAAGTACAAGGTGTGCAAGAGAATTTTGACCGCTTGCAACACAATTTGAAAGAAAATTTGCAAGTATTAGCTGATGAAGTTACCATCAAAATTACAAATGATATGACGCGAGAAGTTGATACTAGGTTTCAACAATTTAGTAACAAATGGCAAGATAGACAGGATCAACTAGCTCTAGAAACAGAGTCGATAAAGAAAGCCGTTGAAGCCGTGGAATCGACGACAGCCCAACAAAAAAATCAGATAGTGAATATTACTGCCCAGGTCAATTCACATAGCATACTGATATCCAACATACAAGAGGAAATCAGATCGTTACAAGAGAGGGAATGTGACTACAATAATCCTATGTATAAGGAGGCTTTGGGTACTCCCAATCAACAGGAAACATTGCATCATCAACAGGAAACATTGCATCTTCAACAGGAAGCATTGCATCACTGCCCGAGAACTCCATTAATAGAAACTGACGGGATATCTTCTTCTAAGAGTTCTACTGATGATGGTTTAGTTGTGGAAAACCACAGAAGGCGATTCCAAAGTCCAGATCGCAAAAGGAGAAAGGAGATAAATAAGTGCGAAAGGGTTCCAGACCATTATCAACGCCAACAAAAACATAACTATAGCAAAATAAATGTTAAGGTCAGTGAAATTAAGGCCATGACTAAATTCAGCGGTAAGTGTGACGAAACCGCAAGCTCATTTTTAGAAAAATTTGAAGCAGAGTGTGAAATTATGGGTGTAGATCAATCTAAATTTATGAAGTTGTTACCACATCTGTTACTTCCTCCTTGTTCCTTGTGGTTTAAGGCTATTCGCGACCATATAAAATCCTACGAAGAATTTAAACGGGCCTTGTTGGCTAATTACGAAAATGATTTCTTGTTAGCTAACCGTGATGCGATGGTGCGAACTCGACACTATTCACCTCGGGTCGATAAATCTCTTACGGATTTTACAATCAATGCATATAATGAACTTAAACTCGTCAATCCGTTTCAGCCCGAATCCAGAATAATCGCTTCCGTACGCATTTTATTGCCGTATAAATTACAACAAATTCTGTTGTCAGCTCAATGCGTAAACTTCAATCATCTCATAATTTTAGTTCAAAACTTTGAGAATCAATTCCCGAATCCTAATGGGAGTAATCGTAATCCATCGAATCCGATTGCCGTCAGAAACTTGAATATAACTAATGAAAATACCGAAAATCTTCGCAGCGATGAGAGATCACGTGACAATACTGGCATTGGAATTAGTGAGAGATCTGTTATACGTACTGGAACTGGAGCCAATGGAAGATTCAATTCTAGCGGTAGAAATGGAACGAATTATAATAATCCGAGGAACAGTTGGACAAACGGGAGAAACTTTCGTGGAAGACGCAATTACAGTAACAATGTCATGCATACCGGTGTAACTCAAAACAGATGCAATTGGAGATCTCGAGATGGCAGGAACTGTCGGAATAGGACCGAAGTAATAAATGAAACAGGAAATGGATCAAGAGAAAATAACCAAGATTGTGGTGTTCAATGTACTTTAATTGACTCGTTTATTAATCATAATTTAAACTAAAACCCGCTGTTAACTAAATTAAACTTGGATAACAATTCTTAATTTATTCTCTCAGATGTTATGAGTTGTGTTATGAATACTTCATTTGGACTTTATATTTGAGCAACATGTTATGATGTAATTAATTTATCTTATCTTTGTATTAACTTTGAATGTTATGTTTACCTTTATTTTACTTTACATGTTCAAAAGAGATTTGATTGTGTTAACTTGAAATCCATGACAGTGAACTTAAATTGAAGCTTTTAAATGTAATTATTACCTTCTGATCTTGTTGTTGACGTGTGACATGATGGCAATCTTAATTGTAAATAATGTTGTTTGTATATGAATGTTATCGCTCGATGTAAAGGAGGAACAATTAACTAGTAACTCTGTGTAAGTCATCAGTTACTTATAATTTTGAATAGACCCACAAATAATATTTTTTAATGAATCGACGCTTTATGATATGTGATTAGTAATAAAAGAAAAATGTTGTTATAAATGAATTGATATATATATGGAGAAAGAAGAGAAGAGAAAACTACTTATATTGATGTAATAATAATAATTAATAGGAGAGTTGATTTAGTAATAATTAGTACGAGGGCTATTCAAAAGGTGAATGTTTTGAAAATATACAGGGTTCTTTCCTTCACTGTAATACTGTTACGGAATTCCCGTTCTGGGCGACATTTACAGCGATATATCCCTATTATAATTAATCTGTACCTATATTATCAACATTGATCAGAGGCGCAATAATTAAGCATATAGCTTAGATATAATTAAAAGAAAGAACACTGTTATTGACATGACATGTTGTCATGGAGAAAAGATTATTATGGACTTATACACGAAATGGACGAATATAGATGGAATATGTTTGTGTAAATAAAGGGAATAAATCGATGTTAGTTGGTATGTATAATGTTATGACATATTAATCTGAAGTTGATATATTTATTATAATAATGTAGTGATTTAAAAGGTACATAAACGAATCAGGGCTAAAGCGAAGTGTTTTTATAATATATTTCGTTTTAATAATTACCTCTTTATCAAAAAGGATATTTTCCATGACCTTTCTAAAGGAGAAAATCCTTCATAGCTGCATTCGCAGTGACTAATACATCTAGCAAGCTTTTTGTATACAGTAATGTCCCAAATTTGATATATCTTCCTAAACGTGCCTTTTCTTTATTTGTAAGGTGGCAAAAACCCTGATGTTGAGAAACATAGTTTGAAGGTATATAGAAATTTAGCCATTCAACGAACATGATGTATTGCTCCAGGCACTTTTCAGTGAATTTCCTAATACTATCAATTTTAGTTCAATCAACTTCGTATAATTATCTCTATATAAAGTTTTGATTTTTACTTTAGAGCAGGAACCAATACTTTGATAGTAGAAAATTGTAAGTGTTCTACTTCAGGTGAAACATTCAGTACTGTATGATTACCTGTGACTATTGAGTTTCACGGTCCTTTGAGCTTTTTGAACAGTTGAACTTCAGGTAAATTGAAAGGACCAAACCATTACGTAAAGATTACACTAAAAATAATTCTAGAATGTGATGATGTCATGCCACTTAGAGTAGGTCTTTATTTTATTTTGAATCAAATTGCATGTTCCATTATTTGAACCTGCGTTTACGGCTGCAGTGTCAAAGCTCATTTAATATTTTTTTTTCTGACTTATGTGTAGATCTCACTATCTTAGGACGTTATGAATTTCATTTCCGACATTTGGTCCTGTACCGGATGTGAGATTTGGGACTCCAAGAAACACTAGTGTTTCCTCCTCATCTGCTCAAGAATGTAATACTTGTAATGTATCCACTGTTTTTGAGCTTAAAATATCAAGCAAGATTTTGCAGTTCGTACGAATGACAATTGATTTTTACCATCAAAGTTTGATTTTAATTCTTCAGCAAAATTTCTTCTTGTTCTCTCCTGTTCTCCTGAAAGCAGAAATAACAATAACATATATTTTAACAAAACAATAGATAAGAAATAAATAAAAGTAGAATATTCTACAGTTTTTTTTAAAAAAGTAACATTCTTCAGCACCTCTTCCTTTCATTCTAGGACGTTAAAAGTTTACATCTTGCATTATATTATCAAGTATCACAACATGGGAGAGTGCCTAAACATTTAGAATTAATTTGAGTGTTTTGAACCACTCTACTGTCTGTGCGTCCGTCCGTCCGACAGACACGAATACTCGAGAACTACTTGATGGATCACGATCAAATTTGATCAGATTGTAGAGGATCAAAAGTTAGAAATCGAATTAATTGAAGAACCTGATCCATTCATTTGATCCAAAGCTATGGGCAATCAAAAATCAATTCCCTTTATGTTCTTCTGGGAATAATTATATCACTATAGATCCATAGATTATCCGTAGTGCTGTTGAGATTAGCGTGTTTGTATAACTTTCAAGATGTAAAATACTAATCTGTTCGTGGAATACAACACTGAAATGAAACTAAATGGCTTTCAACAAAATTCCTTTTCGGAAATGCAGTTTGAAACTGTTACTTATTCCCCAATAGTAAACAGTCATATACAGAAAGTTTAATTTAGACATCCATATCTATCTACTCTTATAAGAATCACCTTATTCTTAAAACAAGGCATATTCTGGTAATTTAAGCCTTTATTTTTCACATATACGAATAAATCGTTTACTAACAATCCATTAATAATGATCTCTTTAATTTTGACTTCATTGCACTGGTCAATAATTACGAATATTCACCAGGTACAAAGCACTTTAACTTACTATAGTGTCAAGGAGCATGAACTGAAAAAAATCCATGAGTTGAAGCATAATGATGATATCCTTAAAGGTAGGACTAAACGTGATGACTTATTTGACGGCTTTTACAATTAAGTCGCGCTCTACGTACTTTATTTTAATTTTAATCAAAAACTGAAAGAGAATGAAGAACACCAGTACTAATGAGCCACATGTCATCTTCAGAGTGGGCTATTAGTGGTTTTTAAGACGTTTCGTATAGTGTAGAAATTTGAGTGCCCAACAGCTTAAGTGAGATCGGAATTACAATGAGCTCCCACCAGGAACGGGAACCGGGAACTCTAACACCAAAGATGCTTATGCTAATCTTATAGCGAGAACAGAGAGCTAGTGCAAATCTGTGATCAGATTAGTGCACATATGAAACATTATGATGTGGTGGCCCTTAGTTCACGAGCTATGAGCTACCAGATTTGAGATTTGAACATAGTAAAATTTTAACATTAAAAATCTCGAATTGCTGTTTATAGAACAAAAGTACACGAAACAAATCCGTTATTGAATTTTAATTTGAAACAAAGGAAAATAAGTGATGAACAGTTAATGAACGAACAAATTTTTGTCAGGATATGCAAAATTTCTAATGTTTCACTGAAGCACGATATAATGTAAAGTGCTGGCAAGCTACTTTGTTTCAAGTTAGAAACAAAATATTAAAATGCTCTGTTTAAAAAAAGAACGATAGAAGTTATCTACAGTGCTTTTAAAGTGCTTCTATTTAATTACTTTTAACTATACAATTGCGATAGAAATATGTTTATTAATTCATAACATTGATTGAATTGTGTTTTATTTTATTTGTTTGTGTGGGCGCGTGTGTGTGTGTGAGAGAGAGAGAGTGCGTGCGTGTGATTCTGGTTTCTGTAGGTTAGATTTTACCACACAAATTTAATGTGACTTCGATTGCTTAGTTGATTACACAAATTGAGGAAGTGTATAAGCGAAAACCATTCAGTAATAATGGATTTACTTAATGGCATGCTCTCTATTAAATAATCGAAATGTTGGAAATAACTTTCTTTTTTAAAAAAAGAAAAAGTTTAAATTAATTTCAAATCAAATCATAAAAATAGGGAAGGGAAAGAAAAATGCTATTATTAAATTAAAAGATACATTCTCAGATATACATTTACTGCGCTTAAAGTCAACCTAATATAATATATATATATTTAACGAATCGGAAAGAGAGAGTTAAATTCAAACAACAAACAAAAATATTGATCATCTTTACCTCTTTTTTTCTATACTATAATAATTAATTATGGATGTAATTATAAAATTGACGTCCATTTAAAAACAATAAATGATTAACAAATAAAAAGCATAACTACTAATTTTAAAATAGATTTCCTCCGTCACTACCTATAACTTACCTTCTCTGCATAACAGCCCCTTTAAGGGTCAAGGCTTTAAAGCTAGCTTTGGCATTCGTATAACGTTGATTCATAAGTCTTGCAATATTCTGATACACAACACACTTGTATTTATTACAGTACAATGAAAGTAGATTAACAAAGTATAGGCCCTCCTGTTAAAAGCCGGTTTGACCCGCTCGGGAGAGTAATACTCTGAGGAGTACGTTTTTCTCTCGCGAGCTACCACAACCTGCTGTTTTAAGTTGGTCACAAAATTTAAATCATGGGGGGTCAAGGTGGAACAAAACGAGCCCTGCGAATCTTCCAACCAGTTCCTACTCCTCTTCCTTCTCCTCCTCCTACTCCTCCTAACACTACTACTACTTATCTGCACAAAACTATGTAAATCACTTTCTTTAGTATTATTTCCATCTGATTTTAATGAAAAAAGTGTTATGAAAACAAAAAATAAAAAAATTTACTTCGGCCGGGTTTGAACCCATGCTAGAAGGGACTGTCGTTACCAGCCCGTAGTGATGGCACGCTCGGCCACGAGGACTGACAGCATGAAGCGTTTGATTTCTGCAATATATAAGCTACGTGACAAGAAACGGATAACGTCAATCAATCAGAACCGTGTATTTAGTTCCTACTTCCGGGAGTATTACTCTCCCGAACTAGTCCTCTCCTTGGACTTCCTACAGCCACCTTCCTACCATTTCATCGATTCCAAATCGATACTACTTGTCCATAGAGACAAAGAAGTCAATTATTGTTATTTCCACCTTATAGTGGTTGCTGAAGCATCGTGATTTCAGGAAATGCGACCATTTAACAAAACAAATAGTAATTTGAAAGGGTAAAGTCAAGGCTACGTCAGATGAAGCATCAGTTTGATGCCATCAAGTTCCTTAGCATTTTGTTGCGTTTTTCGAGCCGAGTATGGTTTCGTGTTATCTTATTTGAGCACAGCGCGCTTTTGGTTCACTAGTGCAGGGTACACACACACATTATATATATATAGCGAAGGGTAGAAGAGATTCATTCCAAGTAGTCGGAATAAAGGTCAGCATTGAAAAAAAGACCGGTAGAACGAACACGGAGGGCTTTAAGAAGGCTGAACATAACTACGCTGTGTGTACATATGGCATAAAAACTGAAGTGTAGCCCACGAATTAACTTTAAAACACAAACAAACTTGTGCTACATGACCACTAAAAGCATGAATACTATCTAACCAAGTCAGGGAACAAACGCAGCATGAGGACTCGAGAGTAACCGAGAGGATGCGTTTGCTGGGAACAGGCCCATCACCGACGGTGGATATACGGGTAAATAAGGATACTGTGGGAATGGAAGCACTTCGAAGTGGGGGGGGGAGTTAGTGTGGACCAAAAATATGCTTTTACTAAGAGTGTACTCTTTCAGCAGTGGCGTATACTGATTTGGTGGTTTGGGCTACCACTAACCTTTATAATACCTTTACATTATTATTATTATTATTATTATTATTATTATTATTATTATTATTATTATTATTATTATTATTATTATTATTATTGGACTTTTTCCACTTTATTATACAATGTTCAAAATAAGAAAAAAACTTTACACCATCCTTTTATCAAGTAGATAAATATAATTTTCTCTTCACTAGCAAGACTTATCTTATTAGTATTATGGAAAAACGATCGTACATTTCTTGTAGACTGTAGACTGGTGAATCTTATGTGATATAATACACACAAAAATTTAACAATCTAACTTTTTATTCTATTTATAGAAGAAAAAGGAAGCGTCTTCTTGACGTACCTAATTTCCGGGGCTACGTATTTCCCCTCTCTTGATTTTCTTTAATTCAAACATTTACTTTACTTTACAACTAAACAATGTAAATATTCCTTTACTATAATAACTAAAGTTCCGTTATGCTGATGTCCGTGCGAGTAAATGTGGAACATCCGTTTGCCTTGTGAGCTTCTGACGACGGCCGACTCAAATCACAACCCACAACGGTCGAAACTATGATAGGAGAAACGAAAGAAAGTAACAACCAAGAAAAAGAAACAGAAGAGTAGAATGGATGAAAGGTAGAAAAAATACAACACAGTTCTTACATGGAATGAAATTGGACAAATGCAGTATTTTTTGTGAACAAAGAGCATAAGAAAATGAAATCAATGAAATTCTTAGAAATGGTGAGAAGGATTAATGTTGTAGTCCTACGTGGAATGCGAAAAACCATCAAATTTATTTCGAGAGAAGCTTGAGGCCGATAACCCTCCCCCTAAATATGCCACTGCACTGTACTGAAATTTCTCGGAATAGATTCTATTTCGACACAGATTCCTTATTAGTAATTTGAAAAACTGATGATTTTTATTTGTATATAAGTTTAATTTTTGTAATTACACATGAGGGTTGGGGTCATTACCAAGTTCCCCCTTCCTAGAAAGCACAAAGAGAACGAGGTTCCGGGGAGAAGTTCAGAGGTGCCTGGGAATTTCCCTCCTTCCTCCCCTTCAATTACCACACTGTTTATTATACGTGTAAATGATAAAACTCTGATATAGTTTGATTACTTGCACAATCCTTTTGTGAAATCAGTAACATATGCATTCCATGAATTTTACAAATTTATGTCCCAAAAAAAGCATAGCACCCACAAATTCTCCCCATTTCACCACTTTTGGTTCAGATGCAACTCCCTATCTGTTTTTTTTAATTAATTACCCTGCATTGGTGAACTTTACTACCACTTTTGTTTCTTCCAATTTTGTTAATTGTGCCGTAAATTTTGTATTTCGGGCTTCCGCAACCTGTGGCCGTTAGCCCCAATACAGTTATTGTCCCTATGCTTGATAACTAAGATAATATTATTAGAAACTCCTATTGAGGTTTTGATGTTGTAGGTTAATATAATGTAATACTTGTCATTAAATGACTGATTAATGTCTTGACGTGCGTCAACTATTGCTCATGTAAACCCAAACATGATCTTTGAAAAATCAGCAAACTGGATGCAATAACATTTTTTTTAAATGCCCATAGACAGGCCGGTAGAAGGCCCAAAAATGTAGAGGGGGGCCCGGCAGAAGTTAATGGGGGCCAATCCAATCATATTATAGTTCATCACCATATTATAGTTCATTTGCAAGCCTATCGTAAAAATTTTAGGGTGGCCGGTCCCCTAAAGCCCCCGTGGATACGGGCCTGCGCATAGATGATTAGTGTTAATATCTTAAATCATAGTGCCTTCTAGCGCCCTTCATTAAAGAAATACTATTTATAGACCACTCTTGACCTAATACAGTTACTCATTCCATGATCGAAAGCAAGGAACAAATTTCGACAGTAGCATCATTTCAGATTTGCAACGGGAAAGGAATATTATTGTCCTCTGACATAAATTTCACGCTTTTTAGGAGTATATTAGTGTACAAAAATGCATGATTTTCTATCCTCGCAAAATTACTCCCCTCAATGTCGACATATCGTCAAATTACTGTCAAATTACCGTCTGTCAGAAGTTGTTTTCCCCTAGTTATCGTTTGTTGGATGCTTATGCCTACGTCACTGTAAATTTCTCTTTAGAAGAAACAATGAAAATGAATTGTAAGCTGGGAATAGTATTTACATAATCTGAAGCAGAAAGATTTTCTTTACATAGTTTGTAGGTAAGGTGAGCCTGGTTGCGAAATCTGAACAGAACATTAATTGTATGTAAGTAAACTTAAGGGAAATCTGTAAAGGATAGAATAAGAGATTAAAATTAAGGGAAAAAGACAAATAATAGGAATAGGGAATTTGTCTGAAGAAGAATTGGAAAAAATAAACACAGTTACACTTTATTTTACTTAGATAACCTAGCATTATTAGCAAGCACTTACGCAGGAGTCCAAAGCTTTTGGGTGGTCCGAATTCAGTATTAGGATATATTACATCAAATTTTGTAAAATCATCCCTATAATTAGACTAAACTTTCAGAACTGTCAGGATTTCGGAGTCAGACCCCTAGGACCCAAATTTGCGTACGTATTTGATTATTAGTGAAATTGCGGAGTGTAAAGTAGTAATTATAGAAAGATACTAATAGTACAACAGGAAGAAAAAAACTTGAGAGAAGAAGGTATAATTTTTGGTTATTTGATAAAATATTTAATGTGGATACGATTAATCAAATATATCGTGACAAGCATTTTACTTTACGGAATACAAACATGGATATTACCCTAAGACTATGAGAAACTACTATAAATTTGAAATAACAGATCTTTAAATTGCTTATCTTTTCCAGTTATAGTAGCTAATTAAAATATATGATACCACATCCCAATAGCCACATCTCAAAATGTTTCGTCCTTATTAGCCAAAAAGAAATTTAATGAATATCAGGCACTATAACTCTATACTTCGACTAAATTTGTATTTCCATTTTAGCTGAGAGTGATAATTTTCATCCTTCAGAATGCAGTACGAATGCCAATGACCCAGCAGCATTTTCTAACAGATAACGGTTGTTATATGAAAGAGAGAGAAGTCCAATTGTTTTATAAGAACCATGGCCGGTTTAGGAATATTTTTTTTTCAGGGGACAAATCCAGTGCTGTCGTCAAGATGTTTTCGAGAGGAACAAATCTGAACTTTGTCTAACTTATATAGAAAATACTAAATGCATGCATCGTTGTGCTATTAATTCACATGTGATCATCAATATTGTAATAATTCCACCCCACAATACCAATAAATGAAAATCAAATAAGTTTTACGCCCCACAGTTATGCCAGCTAGGATAAAGGAGACGGTGATGATGAGAAATGAATGAAATAGTGGAATGAAGAAAGTGGAAGAAACCCGAGAAAACCCATGCACACGGTATTTGTCCAGCAGAAAGCTCACTTAGCGTGAGCTGGGATGGAACAAAGTATTCTAGACACCAGAGATAAACGTTCTACCACAGAGCCACCGTGGTCCCCAATACCAATAAACATTGTATTTTATTTTAATGTTCAAAAATTAATTTGCCACATTTTCCACATCCTCACTTTTTTTTTAGCAACTCGTATACATTTTTTTAAATGAACTAATCTGTCACGAAGCTAGAATTTTCATAGCTGTATATAAGTCCAAGAGTGAAAACGTTAAATTTGTATGTTTTAATGTTTGAATTAAATATTAAGATTCAAAGAAAATACTATTGTTAGTGATATAATTCCTATTTCTCTCCGTAGCTAAAGCATTAATAATAGAGTTACGAAAATTATTTTCAAAATATTTAAGTAAAACTGAAATTGGGTGATGGAAGAAATACGCATCTTTTTTTTTTACGTTTCTTTTCCATCATAAGAAAGAGAGAGAAGAAACAAAAAAAAAGTGAAGAAATGAAAATCTCTTCGAAAGAATTATGTAATTTCATTTTGCTGTGTCGTCACTCTTTAAACTTCTTCGCTCCGTCTGAATAAAGACGATTTTCGTATTTCTATTGTTTTCATTTCTTTAAACTGTTCTCAAACTCTTACAAAATGATGTAATATAATGAATTTAAGATATAGAACAAAATAGCGAAGTTCTTCTTAAGAATTTTATCTTTTGTGTGAAATGACAGAACGCATATATATATATAAATAAGAAGTCTAAAAATGGTTTTGAATATTCCACTTTTATTTAACTTTCCCTAGCTTTTTCTATTGTTTTCTTTTCAAACAAAGAAAGTTGGGAGATCTAACAGTTATAAGAAAAAAAAAAACGATTATGAAATTATATTTCGAAAGAGTATTAACAAAATTAGCACCCTTTCTTAATTATTACTACATCGTTTTAATATATTTACCACGACTTTTGGTTGAACATTTCCACAGGATATTATTACAATTTCCAGGATGCTACGTATAAAAAATAATAAAGAATATTAGAATTATATTTATAATATAAATATTTAATTACAACTAATTATGATAATGTAAGAAGCTGAAGGTAAGAAAAACATTTTCATTCTTAAGAGTCTTCATCCCGGCGAAATTAAAATACCGCTAATTTTACAGTAATTATGTGATATCTTCAAATAGATAAAAGATAATTGAACTATGGAACAAGAGTGCCCTAGACAATATTATTTTGCGTGAGGTACCGTTATCAAAAGTCACCTATTGGCTTTCTGTTTTTCAGTTGTTTAGAAACGCGAAAATAAATGCCGATTTTCAAAATGGCTCGAAATCGAGAGCAGATAAGTGAGTCGTGATAACGTTATCTCATGTAAAATAATATTGTCTAGGGCACTTTTGTTCCACATTTCGATTATCTTTTATCTATTTGAAAATATCACATAATTACTGTAAAATTAGCGGTATTTTAATTTCGCCGGGATGAATACTCTTAATGATGTTGAGCACTATGCTGCACAGAGAAAAAAAACGTATGTAGCAAACGTAAAAACGTAGGTTATATACGTAAATCCTCTAGGTTTTGAACTTAACGTACGACTTGGTTAATATCCTGCAGTAAACATGTAACTGAAAACGTATAGTTATTGTACTTTCCGTATAAGTGTTCTATCTCTACTTACTTTCTGTATGAAACAAAGATATGATTATGGGCGGTCAGGATTTCACATCCAAATGGACACGTATAAAGCATACATCTGACGTACTTTATATGCGAAGATTGTTCGATGTCAGTTATCCTGCAGCGGCAAGATGTAGCATCTAAGTGGGAAAAAGACAGTATGCATATAGAATATGAATAACGTATGTTCCGTACAGTGTATAGTACACTGCTGTCCGGATAACGATTTTTTCTGAGTGTGTTATATTTTTTTTTAGCTCATTGATTTACAAAGGGGAATTATTTTCTATTTTCTTTGATTGATCTAAAATCCTAATTATGAGATATTACTGAGATATTACTGATTTCCTCTTACAGCACGGACATACGCAAGGGATGGATCCTCTCACGCGAAAATCCCGACCTTTCTGTAATTAATCTAATTTCAGGGGTAATTTTAAAATTTTAATATAACTCATTCTCATATTGCGTTTGGACTCTCTTTCAAAAGCTTTATAAGTCCTGAAATAAATTCCTGCCTACGTGCCTATCATTATAATTGTAATTTGCTTTATTAACCCTTTTACGATTTATGGTAACTTTAGATACCATGGCGAAGTATCCTCTTTGACCGCATATTAGAGTTCTATAACAGAAATTTAAGCCAAATCTTTTATTGGTGAAGTCAAGGTTAGACCAAAGAACACCCCAGATGCGTTTTGGAACTAAATGGGCAACTTGGCAGCGCCAACTGGAGTCGAAGGGGCGTGATTTCTTTATTTTTTTCTTAAGGCAAATTTCAAAAAAAAAAAAAAAAAAATCACGCCTTTAGTTTTCAAGGTATCGAATCGAAACTTTGCATACAAATTGTATGTACACTCTAGTATTTTTAGAAATTTTTCAAGATCGCTACGTGAAACAGGAGCCGGGCCCGAGGGGCGTAGGTGTTCCGAGGGTGTAATTTTTTCAGAAAAAAATCCGGTTTCTCCCGAGTTTCCCGTTTCTGGTGTATAATACGGACCAGCAAGAGATACCGTTGGAAAGTATTCTCTATCCTGGAGAAAACGAGGTGTGAACCATGATGCTACTATAAATAGTAAGGAATCAGTAGCTGTTTGAGTGAAAGTCTAAAATTTACCTGAAAAAGTGGAAATCCTAAAAGGGATAAAATGAGTTTACATCGTGTATATCCAAGTACAAAACCGGATTAATACATTCTTGTGCTCTAGGCTCTAGTTCCAACCATCCGAAAAGTCATGTAATTGCAATTTCAAACAAATTATATATGTTTTAATACACGAAGAAAATTTTATATAAAACATTTTGATTGTGCTATATTTCAAAAAGGAAAAACTTATTATAACCAGTAGTGCAAGAATGCTACATGGGAAATTTACAGTACATGCAAACCTGGATAAGTGGGACTGAATAACTGAGAGATCTTGTTCTTCAACATTAACTTTATAACTGAGACATCTACTATTTCAATCTGCTAAATAAGAAGTTCGATTAGTGAGACACGTCTATTAGTTGGATTAAATTATTGGTGGTCCCTTGCGATCGCACTAATCCATAATTGGCTAAAATCATTTCAATTATTCTGCACTATTAACCCTTTTAGATTTTCACACTTTGAGGTAAATTTTAGACTTTCATTCAAATAGCTACTGCTTCCTTACTGTTTATTGTAGTATCATGGTTCATACCTCGTTTATTTCAGGATAGAGCATACGTTCCAACGGTACTACTCACTTGTCCGTATTATACATCAAAAACGGGAAAATCGGGTAAAAATGGGAGATTTTTCGAAATATTTTTTTTTAAATGTTTGCACCCCTCTGGCCCAGGCTGGGGTTCACGTAGGGACCTGATTTTTTTTTTTTTTTTTTTTTTTACAAAATACGTTGTTATGTACGTATTTCCATTTTTTACCTGAAAACTGAGAACGGGAGAAGTCTGAAGTCTGAAAGTCTGAAGGTGAGCAATTTTTTTCGTATATACATATAAAAATACTTCAAAAGTGTACTGCTTTATTACTATTTGACCTAGAGTCATGGTTTAAATGCCATTTTCTTTAGCCCTTTCCAATGGTATCACTCACATGTTCATATACACTTAAATCGGAAAAAAGGGAAAACCGAATTTTTTCCTGAAAATCCAGCCAAAAAACTTTGCCTCCCCGGCCCGGGCCTGGGTTGACGTAGCTATCTGATTTTTTTTTTAAGAATACCTTGTTATGTTCATAATACGTGTGCAAAATTTCAATCTTGTATCTTGAAAACAAATGGCGGAAAAATTGTTGGAAGTTTGAGTTTAGACCCTATTTACTTATATATACAATAAAAAGTTACTGCATCATTACTATTTGATCTAGAGTCACCGTTATTTTCTTCAGTATAACGGGCCCTTTGCAACAGTACTATTCATATGTCCTTATCATATACCTGAATTGGAAAAATCGGGAAAAACCGAAAATTTTTCTGAAACAATCACCCCCTTGGAACACTTTCGTCCCTCGGGCCTGGCCCCAGTTTCACGTAGGGATTTCAAAAAAAAATATAATACTCAAAAGTACACATAATTCGTATATAAAGTTTCAATCTGACATTTTAAAAACTAAAGGCGTGACGTTTTTTTAAATTTGCCTTAAGAAAAGATAAAAAATCACGCCCTTCCGCCCCCACTTGGCACCACGAAGTTGGCCATCGGTTCCAAAACGCAACTGGAGTGTTCCTTAGTCCATCCTTTAATTCACCAATAAAACATCCGGCTTAAATACCTGTTATAGAACCAAAATAAGCGGTCTAAGTCGATACTACGCCATGGTAACAAAAGTTATCAAAAATCCTAAAATTGTTAAAAGGCAAAGAGGGAGAGCCAAACGCCGCGCCGCCCATAGACAGCATGATACCCTAGAATTCAGCAGACGCTAATCGGGGTCTGCACATTTATTAGTACCTAAGCTAAATTTGATTATTATATAATTAAAATGACCAAAAAAATTGAAGAAGCAAGAGCCATTTTAATAGATGTGAAGAAAAGTCATTGAAAATTAACCAATAAAATTTCAGTTTCCTTTAAAGAAAATCGAGAAATAATTTTCTTGAAACTTGATTTCCGGAATGCATTTAACGAAATCAACAGAGACTCTATGCTTACTGCTGTAAAAATGCACTTCCCTTATATATACGCTTTCATTCATCAGTGCTATTCACAGCCTAGTCACCTATTTTTTGGTGAAGACATTATCCTCTCCCAGCGAGATGTTCAACAAGGCGACCCCCTAGGACCTGCTTTATTTGCGTTGACACTTCAATCTATTGTCAGAAACATCAATACTGAGTTAAACATTTGTTATCTCGACGATGGAACTATAGCTGGACACAAGGAAGATGTCCTGGAAGCTTTGACAAAGGTTCATAATCAATCTCGCGAGATTTGATTAAATCTCAATTTCAGTAAGTGTGAAGTTGGTTTTCTGGGAGTCTCAAACGAACAGGCTAACACCCTGCACACCCTTCTCAACGAAGTCGCACCTGGAATTCAACTTATATCACCAGACAGAGCTTCCCTTTTAGGTGCAGCACTAAACACTGACACTCGACGCACCATGTTACTGGACAAAATATCCAAATTAGATTTCTTTTTCACTCGCCTATCTAAGATTTCTGCACACTCAGCTGTCTATCTCTTGCGGGCCTCATTAGCAATACCTAGACTGTTATATTTCCTTCGTAGTTCTCCATCCTGGCGCGAAACAGATCTTCTAAATCAATACGATAATTCCATCCAACTTGGTCTAGAATCTCTTCTCAACTGCTCTCTTACGGATAGGTCATGGCTACAGATCTCTCCCAGTGGATCATGGAGGTCTAGGAATTCGTCGAGCCCTTGATTTGGCCACTCCATCTTTCCTTTCTTCCATTCATAGCTCTATGCCATTGATCTCTTCGCTTCTTCGCCAGGATATTCATCAAGATTCTGAAGCTGAGACTAATGATTGTATCTCCCAGTGGACATCGTGCGGCGGACTTGCTCTACCTGATCTGGATAAGAGAAGTTTACAATCTTCATGGGACGCTTCTCTTATAAACTCCAGATTTTCTTCTCTTCTTCAGTCCTCCACCAATCCTGAGGATAAGGCACGTCTTCTAGCTACTTCATCCCCTGAAGCAGGTGCCTGGGTACAGGCTATTCCATCTCCATCCCTAGGGCTGCATATTCCCGACGAAAGTTTTAGAATCGCTTGTGAGTTACGTTTGGGAGCAGATGTCTGCGAACAACACCGGTGACTTGCTTGCAGAAGTTTAGTAGATAAGAAAGGCATACATGGCCTATCATGACTTTACAGTGCTGGCAGATACTCTCGCCACTCCAATGTTAATGACCTCATCATGAGAGCCCTCATCTCTTCTGGAACGCCTTCCGTGAGAGAGCCAATGGGGTGTAGTCGTTCTGACGGCAAGAGACCTGATGGAATGTCATTGGTGCCATGGAAACGAGGGAAGGCTTTAATATGGGATTTCACTTGTACCGATACTCTAGCCCCCTCTAATCTTCTTACTTCTTCCACAAAAGCTGGGATGGTCGCAACTCGTAGAGAATCTGAAAAGAGACGAAAATATAACAACCTCTTGGACAAATACCACTTCGTCACCATCGCCATCGAAACTTGTGGGTCCTGGGGTCATGAAGGACTAAATTTTATTAAAGAAGTTGGGCGCCGAATAACTCAAAACAGGCGACACTCGAGCTTCAGCCTTTCTCATACAGAGATTAAGTATGGCTGTGCAAAGAGGGAACGTAGCAGCGATACTAGGAACGCTTCCACCGGGAAAAGCATTGGAAGAAATCTTCCTTCTGTAACCACCCTCCTCTCTCCAAACTCACGCAATTTCTGCTGATTATGTTGCATATTATATAAGAAATTACGGACAACCATTCTTTTACTGTATGGTTAATTTACCTATCTGTCTGTAGTCTAAATAACAATATTATTACTATAGGTGCAGTATATAAAAACTCGTCAATTGTATGGAATTTAAGTGTTATAATATGCAGTATTTTAATCCGAGAAAACAAAAAAAAAAAAAAAAAAAATTATGTGTCAAATTTTTGTGTACATAAGTTTCTATGTTCTGTTATTCTTCGAATTGACAAAATATATGTGAAATATTAATATTATTATATAAATAATACATGTTGATTGGTAATAGTGTTTATAATAAAAGTCGAATTAATTTAAAAATTTTCCATATAAATCACTCTCTATGCAGAGTGTTCATATGCTGAGCTGACAACACTTCGAAGGTCGATCTACTCATAGAAACAGGAAAAAAAAATAGATTAAACACTTCCTCTGAATTGCTTAGTTTGAGAGTTAAAGTGTCGAAAGCGTGCGGAAATGAACTTCGAAGATGCATATCGTCAAAACTACTAGCTATTGAGCTAAAGCGGCAAATTATCGTTTTAGATTTGTAATCTGTTCTATGCATGATTTAGAATCGATTAGTGGCGGTACAAGAGATTCCCCCACGAAGTGTAAGATTTCCAGATTATTCGTTCGGGTAGGGGGGGCGCGGTGGCTCAGTGGTAGAGCGTTCACCTCTGGTGCTTGGGGTCCCGGGTTCGATCCCAGCCCCCGCCAAGTGAACCTTGTGGTGGACGAACACCGTGCTCGTGGGTTTTCTCGGGGTTCTCCGTTTCCTCCCACTTTCTTCATTCCACCATTTCACTCATCTCTCATTATCACCGTCTCCTTTAGCCTAACCGGCATAACCGTGGGACGTAAAACTTAAAGATTTCATTTTCATTTTCGTTCGGGTAGGTGAGTTCTATTCATGGAACGACCTTCCAGCAAGTAATAAAAATTTGTTGACAGACCATCGATATCTTCAGCACAATCAAGATAGCGAAGGATTTGTGGTACTGATCGATTGCAAATCTTGTGTAGATTGTTCAGTTTTAATTTAATATTTAAAAAAGGCCGTTATTTCTTTATTACATCTTTTAGGGGTACAGGGGACGAGTTGAAATTTAAAAAAGTAAAACATCATATCCTACGAGCTATACATTCCAATACCATACATTTATATACGGGCTTAGTATATCTCTCCGGCGTGTTTTTAATGGCCAAGATAATGAGAAACGAAGGATGGCCATTAACCATTTCTCCAGTCCAAGATGAATCTTCATTGTTTGTAGTATTTTGCCAAATCAACACCGTATATCACTGACATTATAATTAATTGTGTGTGAAATGTATTTACTTATTACGTGCTCCATGCAAGAAGAAAGAAAATGCTGATCATACATGAATTAGAAAGTCCAACCAGAAGTAGGCTCAAATCTTGCAAACCGTGAAAGGTATTGGAAAAATAACAACTCCCCTTTATGGTATCTGCTGCCAATTTTTATCAAGACATCATTCACTTGTATGTTTAAAGGGACATGTACGTACGTTGTGAGGAATGGCAACAAGATTCATGCTTATATGTGAATGATGCGCTGTGTAGAGAGCATTTGGCTAGTGGCTACTAAGTTTGGCTAGTGATTATGTAAAAGACGAGGTTCAACGCTTCCTTACATAGCAGCGAGCTGAAATGACATATGATACAAAAACTGTCACAGCACCTACAAAAATGCATCCGTTGAAAGAGCTATTATGTAGAAAACTAGATGAATGATTTTCTAGCAAAAATGAGATCTTTCATTTGGGATTACACTCGTAACAGTTATTTACAATTAGTCCAATATCACAAATTTTCAACTTGAAGCAGCTGACTGAGCTCAAAAATGAGGACATTTCCTCATTTTCGTAATAGTCCACTCGGACCAAACTTAAGGACCGAAAAAGACGGCATGTTTGGATAGATGAAGAAGTGTGGAAACCAAAATCTCTGGTACCTGGATCGATCACTATGGTAAACAACGTCTCGGAATTCTTCCGTTCTTCTCGTATTGTAAGTTTTAGTTTTAGTGTTTCCTGCACTTAATGTAATACCAAAGTTCTGGAGGACACGTCCTTCTATTAATATGGACTCTAAACCATGATCGGAACCTTCAATCTGTTGCAGTTGACGGGTGCAAAGACCATACGATATCAATCAACTCTGACAGTATGAGCCGTTCTCCAATATACATCATGATGCTGGACAACGGAACGGGCAAAGGGAGCATTCTATAGTTTTTCTTTACATTCAAGTTGGTGTAGTGTCTGTCTATTCGCCACAGGAGAAACTGATGAGGCACTTGAAATATTTTTCTTCTTCTAAGGATTGTACTTGGCCCAAGCCGAAATTATGTGGTGCCACTTTCTTTAAAAAGCATGTTCTAAGACGGATGGGAGGTTAAAATTACGCTAAAAATATAGCACAATATGTGATATAATCTTATGAAGACGAAACTGACGGTGAGTATATAAACTCGTGAATCAAAACACAAGTCACAGTGTTTTCGAAACTTTCAAAGGAGAGAAGAGAACAATCTATTTCTGGAACACATTCTCTCTTTCTCTATACATATTTGAACTCTCTTCCAAACCAAACTTTCTGCATTCATTTTTAATAAATTATAGAGAAAACCTTTGAGTGCTGCAGGAGAAAAGACAATCTAATATCTGCATGGACTGTTACACTAAGAGGCATAAACAAATAAACAATTAAATATTTGATTTTACAATTAGAAATCATAACAGTTACAATTCGTTTTAAGATATGAAATGAGTTTTCGTTTGCACATTTACATAGAACTAATCTCATTTCTAGTGGTATGCATAATAACAGAACACTTACACTGCAAGTATCAATCGTGATTTTTTTGGGGGGGAGGGGGGAAAGAAAATTGTACTAATTTTGTTATGGTGATTCAGCCACAAAAATGAACCTTCATATTCGTACAATAGAGAGCATTGATACTGTGAACTGGTATCTCGAAAGTCCCTTGTGGATGGAAAACGAAACAAAAAAGATCTCAAAATTATATGCCACAGTGGAACTGAAATGACCTTACAATGGCTTTGAAAATAAAACAACAAAACTTTCCGTTTTTGGTAACAGTGGGGGAAACGTGGGAAGAGAGAGAGAGAGAGAGGACAAAGTCAGATTCAGCATAAGGGACAAGTGCTGTGTGACCCAACATACTCCTCCTCTTTCCAAGAGAAAAGCGCAGCCCTACGTGTTCTAAGTTATTGCTAATTGTTTCTCTAAGCCAACAGATAGGACAGCGAGTAATTAGAAGATAAAATGAGCAGCGTGACACGAAAGGTGTCTACAGTTACATAGTAGCCATAACACAACACCTAGAACTCTCTAAAGGTGAGGTAAAACCTCTCACTCTTGTGGAACAACATTTTCAAGCTGATATGTAAGTAATGAAAACACTACTATATAAAAACAAATCTTTAATTAAAATTTGTTTGAAGATCACTTTTTTTTATACCTTTCTCAAATAATTAACCTTTTTTTTTATCGCGCTTATTCCTATGTTCTAGTGAAAAGAATATTACAATATCGAAACTTTTACTTTAATCTATGAATCACAGGTAAATAATTAATAATTTTGTCAAACTACTAATGATGAAGCTTCACATGTGAATTAAAGTCTTAATTAAAAAATCATCATCATAGGTATTCTGCCATTATTGGCAGGTCACTTGCTACAACTGAGAAGCTTCCATGCTGCATGGTCTTTCGCTAGCCTCTTCGTCTTCACGTACAATTTTTCTGTTTTGATATCTTCCATTTTGATATCTTCCGTTTTGATATCTTCCATATCTTCCATCTTGTAGTCTCCTTCTCCCCCTCCCTTTCTTTCCTGCCACCATACCCTCCAGCACGTTCCTCATGATACAGTCCCTTCTTAGCCAATGTCCCAACCAGTTTCGTTTCCTTTCCTTACTAATATTTAAAATATTCTTTTTCGTTCACCATTATTAAAAAGTCAAAATAAATAAAAGAATATACTACAGAAATAACTGAGGAGTTTGTTTCCAAACAGCGCTTAAGTCTTTTTTATTCTTTTAAAATGTACTGGGGAAACGAAAAACTGCTATTACTATACCTAGGTCGTTTGACTGTTAATGGAACATGTTTGAATGGTGTAGGTTATGTACGATTATATACAAAAGAAGCATAGAAAAGCATACAAATATATGATTTGGGACACGGAAACCGTTAAAAATGGCTTAAGTGGTGTTTGGAAACAAGCTCCTCAATTGTGGTCTATTGACCTGTTTTTTTTTTTTTTTTGTTTTGTTTTTTTTTTAACTTTGTTTATTGCATTACACAATATTTTGCTGAAATGTATCTATAAATTTTCTCTTTAAGCCAGAGGTTAACACCAACTTTGTTTACCTGGTGCTCTTTGTAATCCGTTCATATTTTACGACACCTTGCTTCACAGTCGTTGATAATACATTCTTTTTGTCTGATGCCTTCTTCGATTTCAGATTAAGCATATAATTCTCATATTTTAATAATAATAATAATAATAATAATAATAATAATAATAATAATAATAATAATAATAGGATGAACAAAATATCAACAATATAGCGTGTGTTAAGTTTGCTAAATCATAATTATAAATGGCCATTATAAGTGGTTCCTTATTTCCAATGTCACAGTTTATTTCTGTACGCAGCTCTGTATCTTATTGCGTCCTCTTTGTACCTTATTCACGACCCTCACGTTGGAAAACAGTTATCTAAGCCTTAAGCCCCAGGCTGGTCTAGTGGCTATTGCGCGCGCCTTTTGTGCACTAGTTCCAGGTTCGATTTGGCAGTGGAAGAGCATTGTGTTTTTAAAGCATTATGATAATTCGGATTTCATTTAAAACTGCAAGTTTACATTTCATACAGCCTCGAAGCTGGAAATAGTCATTAAACTTCAACAGCAACAGTCTAAGCAAACATAGAGCAACAAGTAATCACAAGCAATGATGAGCAGCGCAACACGAAATGTCTCTAGCTATATTACAATACTCAAATATACTGTACGTGCATAAAAGTTGTACTCGCTGCTGTGTAATAACGTGTAATAATTATGCTATACTCACTGTTGTGGTAGCTGAAGCAGTGGAAGTTTTGACAGCTGCAGAAATCTAATCAGGTGATAATTTAAACTATGAATTAAGATTTGAGATGCGATCAGGAAATAGAAAGCAAGAGTAGAAATGATGTGAGATCTTGAAAAGGAAGCAGATAGTAACGAAAAGCATATGGTAAGGTCAGGGCGTAACTCAAGGCGTGCGGATCTCTGGCAACCTTTCATTGTGGCTCTCCCTCTTCTGGTTTCTGTAACTGACAGTTTTATTTATTTATTTATTTATTTATTTAAGAAGAACACAACAGATTGTTCTACCCAATTACAGTGTTCATATCAGTTGAAATCCTTACAAATATTATCTATTTTTATAGACCATATATTGACTGACTATTTGACTGATCAGCGTTCAGGCCAAACTCCTTAAACTAGAAACTTGAAATTTTGACAGTGCATATCAGATTTGTGGCGTAAGGTACGACTGAGGAAGTCTTTTTGGAAATTCGACAAGGATGAGAATGAATAGGAATGGATTTATCATAGTGAAATGCCCATATAGTGCAATCTCTGAATGATGAAACCATTAAATTTTGGTATTCCCATTTAAAATAATTAGACTGTATTTCGCCCATTTTGATATTTCCCATAGAAAGGAAACAGGAAGCAGAAAGAAAAAAGAGACAGGTTACAATTTTTATAATAGAATGACAATATCTCGAAACCCCTCAAGGTTAGAGACATGAAATTGTGTAATTAATCCTTTCATTTTAGTAAAAGGTTAAAGATGTGTTTTACCGTTCCGGTGATATTTTCCCTAAAAGGAACAAAAAACGAGGTGCGGAGAAAAGTGGATGGGAGTTACAATTATTGTAATTAGATTGGACATATCTGGAAATCCCTTGATGTCAGTGACATTAAAATTGGTATTTAAAATTTTAATTTAAAATAAATGCATATTTCAGCATTTTCTGATTTCTCCCTCAGAAAAGAAGAAAAAGGGAAAGGTTTGAAATTATTATAATACGATGGTCACTCGAAACTCCTTAAGATTATAGGTATATTACGGATATGAAATGTGGTATATAAACTCATTAAAAATAAGTGAGTATACGCCATAGCATTTCCGGAAATTCTATTTCTATCGACAGAAGGAGGGACAATTTCTATAAGGAAACCGAGAAAATTCTGTCGCTTTTCACCCACCACCTTCCAATATCAATATGTCACCTAATACATACTTGGAAGATCAAAAGTAGTCGATATCAGTATTGACGACCTTCTGCCAATGTTTTGGAAGCCATGGATTCCATCGGGGTAGAACATGGTGGGTCATGAAGTGAAGAAGATATCAAGTGCATTTACACTTCTACTGGGGATTTGAACTGGCGACCTCTAAGGTGACTGTCCAGCGAATGGAACAGGTTATAATAGGACGGTGCAATGTCTACGGAGTATGGCGGATGCAATAGTATTTTCAATCTAAATCTTAGAATTGTGTCCCGGGGGAATCTTAGCCACGTGGGGTTTAACATTGTCCTGTAACAGGAGGACTCTTTTGCGATTCAGAAGTGCTGGCTCCACAGTTTTCAGTTTTTTATGAACACGGCTCAATTACTGACAGTACACTGTTCCATTGATGTTCTGACCAGCTGGTAGCAGTTTCCGATTCAGCGAGTAGTCCACCAAACATATAAGAGTACCTTCTTCTGGTGCAGTACTGGTTTCGGCTACTTTGGAACAGGTTCATGGGATGTTAACCAATGATGACGGTGCCGTGGAGCTTCGTACGGGACCCACTTCTTATCACATGTTAACATCCTGTCCAGAAATGTCTCCTTCCTCAGACGAGACAGCAAAGAAACACAGGTGTCTGCTCCCGTTGCCTTCTGGCCTAGAGTCAAATCATGTGGAACCCATCGATCCAACGTGTAGTGCTTCCTCAGTTAATGGAAGTGCTGCCAAATTGTTTTTTCCACTCACACTGAATTGTAGTCCCGGTTCCTCACATATCTGCCACTGTTCGCCTTAATTGCTGCCTGAAGATGTTGATTTTATATATGTATTGGTCTTCCGGCACGTGATGCGTCTTCGAGCGTTTGTTCATCTTCCTTAAACTTGTTAAACCACCGCTGCACTGTCCGTGTAGTCACGACACCCTCGCCGAAGGCCTGGCATATCTTCCGCCCTGCTACAGTGGCGTTTGATCCCAGGTTGAACTCATACAGCATACAAGCCCTTATGACGCTCTGTGGAGGTTCCATGTTCAGTCTGTCCTTATACAAGTTCACAGTGTAACTGAACAGCTAGAACCAGGTAGTATGTTTGGATATACTTACACCAACAACTGATCTTCGCCTTTTCTGAATTCGCATTCAACTTACAGTGTGAGGGCTAATGGAACACAGACCTCTACAAAAGGCGACAAAACTTTCTTGGTTAGCTTCATATTTCAATCCGTACGATTTTTTTTCAGTTCATGCCCTCTGACACTATAGTAAGTTATAGTGCTTTGTGCCGGATGGATATTAATTGACCTGTGCAATAAAGTCAAAATTACACAATTCACGATTATAGTATTGTTAGTAGGATTATAGGACTACCCAATCCTTTCAATCTTTCTTGACACACGGTGCTCCTAAGAAAACAAACGGTCAGCACTGGTAGCTGTAATAGGAATGGTCAGAAATAACGTTGAATGCACTTCGGAAAGCTGGATGAAATGAAGTGATTTTTCACTCTGAAAAGAGGGGCTAGATCAAATGTTGTTGTTGCTACTTTAGATATCTCGTTACTAAGTGAAGACGGAATATCTAAAAAAATTCAGAAAAATCTCACGAGTACGGTACGATAATGAGTTAAAATTGAAAAATGTTTCTAATTGATGTAAGTAGAGTAATTAATACCACATGTTTAATCACTTCAATGTTAAGAATACTTTCTTGAAAATAAATAAACATTCTATTGGAACACGGGAAAATTGTACCAGAATTCACTGAGTACATTTTTCAATCCAGTCACTCTGTAGTTAAGCCCTTAAATATTGAATGATGAATTACAGAAAATTACTTACAAATGATTACTATTTTAATATACTGAGAAGAAATATGGACAGCACAGAAAGGGCCGAGAAAACCACTTAAATTGTTGTAGGTTAGTGTGTTAAGAGAGGTGAAGAAAGTTAGGTAAGTTGAGCCAAAATCCAATAAGAATCATTGAGAATAAAAGCAGATATGAATATAATTGAGGATCACCGAAACACTGGAATATGCAGTGCAAGATAAGGCGATAAAAGACTATAAAAAGACTGCGGTTAGTGGACAGTAACGAATAATCCCTAAGTCAAGACGTGTGAGGATCGAAGTGTATAGAAGTGACAGCGAAACATTATAATGATGAATTGTATGATGATGATGTTGACGAAATAGAAACTGGAATCCATCAATATTTCATCTATTTAATGGTTGATAACGATTCTTGAAACTTGATGCCCATCATTCATCTGCCAAAACACATTATGAAAATGGAGGAACAGTGGTTTAGTAGTAGAGCGCTCACTTTGACATTGCTGAAACACATTCTGAAAATGGAGGCACAGTGGTTTAGTAGTAGAGTGCTCACTTGGACATTGCTGATACACATTCTAAAAATGGAGGAACAGTGGTTTAGTAGTAGAGCGCTCACTTGGACATTGCCAAAACGCATTCTGAAAATGGAGGAACAGTGGTTTAATAGTAGAGCGCTCACTTGGACATTGCCAAAACACATTCTGAAAATGGAGGAACAGTGGTTTAATAGTAGAGCGCTCACTTGGACATTGCCAAAACACATTCTGAAAATGGAGGAACAGTGGTTTAGTAGTAGAGCGCTCACTTGGACATTGCCGAAACACATCCTGAAAAAGAGGCCACAATACCCTAGTGACAGAGCTTTGCCTATGATGCGACGTTCCTTAGTTAAAACCCAGGCCAAATGACACCTCGCTTCTTTGGTGTTTTCCAGTTTCTTTCACATTATCGTTTCACCGATTATTTCATAATGATATTCTCTCAATAATCATCAGTCACCTTTAGTCTCAATGGCATAATCGTCGGATGTGAAATCAGGAATTCCATTTTATTCATTTCAAATTTTAAAATGTCATTGTCCATTCAACTGCTTGATATATACCCTGATGAACATCCTAGTGTAATCTTGATTTATTTTAGACCGTATTAGGCCTTACCAAAACCAATTCCTTACAATTAAATTGCGTAGCTATAGAAGGTGGCACAGTGACTCACCTCAATGGAAGCACTCTCTGCTGGTCCAGTCGTTAGCGCGTGTGCCTTTGGTGTACATGGTCCCGGGTTCGATTCCCGGTGGCAGAGTCTTTAACCGTGAATTTTAACTGTCCTCGGTTTTTCTCTGTTCGTGTCGCTATCGTGTCCAATAGTCCTGAATAGTTAAAGAATTTGATTTGATGTACTTTAAGTGTAGCATCCCTATCAGCAGAGAGGCTATATGACACGTGGACTTACAGCTTAACGCGTAATCCAAACCATATGAGGTTTCGTCGAAAATCGAACGCGGGTCTCTCACGCCAAAGCTATGTACAGTAACGACTTAGCCGTGAGAAGTTAAAAACGTGTAAAATAAGAGTCAGAACGACTTTTACAAAAAGCAGCAGAACATTCATCTCTGGTAGTTAAGGTCTCCGTTTCGATCCCAGGCTATGTGAGTTTGTGATGAATAAGATAATGTCGATCGGTTTTCTACAGGATCTCCCGTTGCCTCCCATAACCTCTTTCCACCATTTAACACAACCAATGAATCATCCATCTTCTTTAACCTACAAAGAATAATCGTGGGAAGTAAACCTATAAATTTAATTTTCAGTACATAGCAATGACTTGCTATACAAATAAGTTGTTAAAGTGCACTTTTAGAGCTCCATACATTTTTTCTCTCTTCAAATAGTAGTATAATTTTACTTAGCGCATTACAAGACTTAACTTGACATGATTTTAGGTATGAGTCCCTTTCAGAAGCGAGACTATATGAGATATGGATCTTCAGACTAACGTGGAATCCAAACCATATGAGCTTCTCCATGGAATCGAACCCAGGTCCCCCAATCCAAAGGCGCTATATTAACCGCTTAGCCATGAGGGTGCTACCCATTAAAAGAAAACAACACCAGAAAATTTCAAGCTGTGAGTATGCTATCTATCTTTTCTTCTACAGTTGCCATAGTTGCCTTCCATCAGCTTTACCTCAAAATTCACCAAAAAAACCTAAGTGCCGTCAACTAAAAGAGGAGCTCGTAAAAATAATAAAAGAAAAAAATCATAAAAAAGGAATGAGGTCCTCTTATGGTAATGTTACGCAGTGTTGCCAAATTTACGCTCCATGACTTGGTAAAAGGTCCACCCAGTGCATTGGAAGTAATTTCTTTTGTGTTTCCGCGCTTCACGCTGCATTCTCTGCCGCTATTGCCATGTTTTGCTCCCTACTATCCCGTTTTCAGCACTTTCAAATATTTTTCATACAAGCCTCAGACATGGGGAAACCACATACACTAACACAGAAGCATGCTTTTCCATGCTTTCATATAGAACTACTGTATGTTGTAGAAACCAGGCGGAAGTGAGATTTTTTTCTGTAAAAGAAAGCTCTTACACAGTGATACCAACCTGCAACTTTACGAAACCCCATCTCAAGAGGTAGAAATTCCATTTTTGTTCTTGAATTTCCCATGTTACATTAATTACAATTTTTTGAAAAAAAATTATAAAATATGAAAAATCATGCTATGACACTAATTTCTTCAATATATGAGTTAGTTATTCGTACGTTTCGACTTTCTACGTTTAGGAATAAGAATTTTCTTGTACTTGAGCGAATGAGTTGAAAATGTTGACGATAAGAAGCAGGCCCGCAACCAGCCGCAGAGGTTGGGGGGGGAGGAAGCATGAATATGTTAGTGGGGCCAAGTCATTAAAAATTCTCTTACAAATAGCTAAATGGTATTTTTGTATTAATAATAGCATTTTGTGTTAAGGTCTGAGGGGCCACGAAAAGTTTAAGGGGGCCAGGTCCCCTAGCCTCCCCTCTGGTTGCGGGCCTGAAAAGAAGTACATTTTGTTGTCAAAATTTAGTGTTGCCACCATATCTTTGTGCCATCATCTTCTATTCAACGTAATGATAGTGGAAACACTTTATTGTTCTATAAAGAACATCCAGTCATTTCATGGGGGGCATGGTGAATCAGTGATATAGCACTTCACTCTAGTGTGTGGGCACTCTGGTTTGATCCCAGTCAAGTAAGTTTGTGGTGGACAACATCGTTGTCCGTGGGTTTTCTTGGGATATTCCCATTTCCTCCCATATTTTCATTCCACTGACTTTTCATCGCCATTCACTTGCTTCAATCATCATTTCCCTTAGACTAAAGTGTATAATGGTGGAGCGTTTGACTGAAGTATTTTTATGTTATTTTCATTTTTCAGTCATTTCATGTGGAATGGTCCCGAACTTGTTTGTTTCTCGTTTTCTTTTGTTTACTTTCTTCCGTTAATTACTTTTCTCCCTTAATACTAGTGTTCAATTTACGTTCCTTGCTGTTTTTTTTTTTTTTTTTTTTTTGATAACAAGTCACTGCACAAAATAAATTCGGTACTAGCATGCACGTTTTTTAGTAACAAAATTTGACAATTAAGGTTGGTTTCAAGCTTATGGAAGCCCCAGTTTACTTCTCAACCACAGAGAGTTTTGTTGGCTTTTTGAAGTATGCATATATGTATATGAAAAATCCCACATCTCCTGTAAATTTTCATGAAAATTCCCATTAACCTTTTATTTTATTTTTGAAAAATTGATGGGATTTTCTTGAAAGGTTGAATCACTGCTGTTACACAGACTTTTTCTTCAACTGTATATTCAATGGTTGAAAAATGCGAGAAATGACTATTTATATTGAGAATAAATAAGGAAACTACAAAAGTAAGCCTTAAAATAACAAGTAGAATGTGCAACACTATTAGAGACATCTGTATTAATAGTAACGACGTCAGCTTTAGTTTCTTGGGGAAGGGAGGAAAAGTGAAAGGGCAGGTGAATTTTTGGATTCTAGATGGATTGTTTTGTGAACAGAAATAGTAATAGTTTTATATTACTTGACCTACCTTACAAAAGAAACCTATCTGTGGGACAGACATGTTGCACCGAGGATGGGGCAATTACTCTCGTGTTGTCACTATTAGCAATATGTGTGTGTCACCACGAGAGTACAAACTACATTCCTATTTATAATTACCTTTAAAATGAATATAGTATACATAAATCAGTAGACATTGTGCGAGCAGAACAAAAACTATTAATTATTTTAAAGTCAAATGATAAACTTTTTAGCGTTAGAAACATTCGATTATCTACATAACTTCAAATAATCTGGGGTAAAAGTGAATGGAATGCGAGGAAACGCCTTTTCCCCATTTCCAGGAAATAATTGTGGTGTCCCTCCACTTCCTAAAAATTACAAAGGACAAATATAGGTACTGGAGACGGCGTGATGTCATGCATCCCCTTATCTTTCCAGATCCACTTCCAGATCCCTACAAATAACAATGCATCTTAGCATTTAGAAATTTGTTCAACTCGGTGTGATTTATAAATTGATACGTATATGAATTAACTTTCGAAAAATGTTATTGTTAAACAAAAATTAAAAGTTTGAGTTTAATCATAACTTGAATTATAACTCATTAACCGAACTGTATATTGTCCTTTTGCTAGTATTATAAAGTTAAAAAAAAAAAAAAGTAGAAAAGAATATCAGGCGCGCACCCAAAAATTGTTGTTGGGAGAGGTCAAACCTTTGGGGGGGGGGGGTAAAATATTACTGACCACTACTTACAGACCGAGAAAAAAAATTCGTTGCTCGGACAGCAGTATATTGTACAAATATATAGAATCCTTACGTTTACTACGGAGAAGTCTGTACGGAGCATATGTTACTCATAGAGACCGGATGTTAGGCAAAATGCCTGTTATTTAATATTAAAGATATGATCAAAACTAACGTTTTAAAGTTTATATGGGGGGTTATAGTTTCAGTTTAAGCCAGTTTTATTTTGCCTATTTTGCCTATTTCGCCCGTTACAGCCTAAATAATTGCTTTAGTGCCTAATGTTGCCTATTCTATGCATTTTCTTCAAAATAACCCTTCATTGAGAAGATATATAATTTTTACAAATAACACACACACACACACACACACATATATATATATATATATATATATATATGGAATGCATATCAAGCTCCGTTTTCATAGATAAAGTAAAAGAAAATATTAAGAAACAGGTATGTTTCTATATTCTTTGTACATTTGGGAGACCCGGGTTCGATTCCCGGCGGGAGCTCATGTGGTTCGGATTCCACGTTAATCAGTAGGTCCATGTCTCATATAGCCTCGCTGCTGAAAGGGACGCTAAACTAAAATCAACTCAACTCAACTCTTTGAACATTATCTATGACTTGAATCTATTTTCAATGAACTTAAAAAGTTCGTTACTGAATTCTCTCTCTGCCCATGTGTGTGGGGTGGAGTGTGTGTGTGTGTGTGTCTGTCTGTCTGTTATTTGCGATTTTTTCAATTTTGAGCCCTTCATTCGATAGAGCACAGAACTATCTGAGAAAGTGATTGTATTTTCCGCGTCACTCTCACCGTTCCCGAGATACTGGCCCAAAATGGCCGATATCTGGAGATTTAAGGAGCCATATCTCGAAAACCATAAGCTATAAAGAGATGATATTGATGTTGATCAATACCTAAGATGATGGACATTTTGTACCAATTAGTAACAGGTGGCCACTGTCCAACTAGCCACTGGTTTTGCCAGTGATCAGAAGCAAATATCGGTACCAAAATGTTTGCTATCCTCTCAGGCATTGATTAACACCAACATCATCTCTCTATGACTTACCGTTCCTGAGATATTGGCCAAGAAATAGTTCCGATTTTGGGAGATTTAAGGAAAAAGATCTCAGGAACCTTAAGTCATAGAGAGATCACATTAGTGTTGATCAATACCTAAGAGGATGGTGAACATCTTGGTACCAAATAGTAACCGGTGCCCACTGGCTAACTGGCCATCGTATCTCAGATATTGGCCAAAAAGTTCGAATATCGGGAGATTTAATGAGCCATATCTCGGGACTCTTAAGTCATACAGAGATGACATTATGCTAATTTTTGCGGGAAAGAGAAGAAGGTGCGGATAAAAAGATTTACTTTTACATGTAGAAACAATCACAGTTATCCTTCCCGCTCCATCTCCCCTTCTTTTAAAGTTCGTTCTGGCAATGCTCTTGGAGCATTCTCCACTGGTTTTTAATTATATTGAGTATTTACCTTCATTATTTCGAGTTACATTTTACTGCCTATATTTTAAATTTTAAGTGCCTATTTGCCTACCTATTTTCCAGATTTTTAATGCCTAAAACATCCGGTCTCTAGATTCATATGCTACATACGTATTTCCTTTTCACTACTTAGATGATACATCATGCTGTTGCAGAATGTCTGACATCTAAGTCTTCCGCATACTACATACGTATACGTTCGTTACCTTCTTCAGCTACATGTTGTGTATACATCCATGTGTATGTGAGATCCTGACTGTCTATATACAGTTCTTTCGTAAGGAAAGTACGTTTTTGGGAACACTTACATAGCACGTCCAGAAAGTAAGTTCCGTTTCAATTTATCTCCGCTGCAGCGCTGCAATTGCAGTTCCGCACATGCGCGGTAGACGCTCTGTATCAAGGAGAAGCAGTGAAGCCATATCTGGCATCTTGGTGCTAGATCTAGCATAATTTACATGCATTTAGCATCTAGCATCTTGACTTTAGCATCTTGGCCAAATCTAGCATAATTTCATTCTTCCCTCTGGAGAACAGAAAAAGAACGAAAATATAGATGGTTCAAAGACCGTCGGGAATTATTCTTTTTAGTTGAAGCGATGGTGGGAGCAATGAAAACCAGCCAGTATTTCCACAGTTGTAATTTATTGTTGAATTCATAGAAATGTTCAAAAGTAGCAAAATCTGCCCCTGCAAAACATATTTACTTGCCTATAGTTTTATTACTGTCAACTGAAAACTGAATGTGTGGTTATCTGGAATGTTTCTGTCCCTTTCAGTTTACAGCTTGAGAGGGGAGGGATATAAGCGACAGGGGACAGCTAGTAATACACTAAAAGAATGCTTCAGGGCTGTGTCCGAAGTGGCATGTTGTGCATAAATTTCTTAAACTGTTATCCATTCATAAAATATAAATTCGACCTTCCTTCTCTATAATGTGTCATTTACCAATTTATTTCATTATCATTCCTGACAGCGTCATATTAACTTTGTACTCGAATACAGTTAAAACACTTCGTTAAAATAATGAAGATAAGTAGGGGGCGGGTCTTTAAAATTAATTAGGAAAGATAATTTGAAAATCTGGCATAATTTACAAAAATCTAGCATAATTCAGACCCGTGTTTGGCATCATCGCGAGTCTCGAGTATGGCAACCCTGAGGAGAAGAAACGTGCGTCGTTTGGAGATCGCTGTCAGCAGCTTTGTTGTGATTGTTTACAATATCGGTGTTGATTGAAAATCCCGCCGCTTGTGATTCGTTTTCTGAATGCGAGGAAAGTGAAGCCAAGTGAAATTTATCGGCAAATTTGCGATATTTACGGACAAAATGCGATGAGTGATTCAATGGTGAGAAGATGGGTCCGACAATTCAATGAAGGACGTAGTGACGTGCACGATGAAGAACGAAGTGGGCGTTCATCTTTGGTTACAGAAGAACTGGTTCACGCGATTGATGACAAGATCCAGGAAAACCGCAGGGTTACTTTCATCTGTTCTTACATCTCACGTCTTTCCTTGGCGGTCAACACTTCAATAATGACGACGAGCTGAAAGAAACTGTTTCCAACTGGTTGAAGACGCAGGCGGCAAACTTGTATGAAGAAGGTATACAAAACATTGTACCACGCTATGACAAATGCCTGCAAAATTTCGGCAGTTATGTGGAAAAGTAGTTTAAGAGTTGTCAAATTTTGTGCAATAAATATTTTTTTCTGTATCTGTACACAATTTAATTTTATTACCAAACGGAACTTACTTTCTGGACGTGCCCCGTATAAGGAAAGCACGTATAGAATGTTTGCTGCAGACGCAAGTAACCTACGTTTTTACGTACGCCACATACGCCTTTTTACTCAGTATATCTAGTATTGAATGGATATTATTCTGCACCCGAAAATACGATAAGTAATTGTGAAATACTTCCACCTATGCTTTGAGGGGAAGAAATGATAGAACTAAACTGTTTTTATAAGAGAAAGAGTACAGATGAAGTATAAGATCAAATTTCTTGCTACATCAATCATTTCCTGTTAAACAAGTTTAGGTTTATTCAGAAAGTGTACAAATGTATATTGAGTTAGGAAGTTTTCAGGGGGAGGTCATGACCAGCTGGACTTCCAGTGGGTGCCTCTTTGGAGAGTATACTTTTAATATCAATTTGATATTAAACGGTGGCGTGGTTACAGTTAAACACATCAATTTTTACATTTTCAAAAAAAAATCTTCGTACTCGAGTTTCTAAAAAATCAATACATATAAGGATTTACAGACACTTCAATTATGTAGTCAGCAAGTAGTTCTAGGGGGCATAAGGAGAACCTGGCTGTTTTACATACTTAAAGTTCTTTTAGATTATTAAAGCATAATAATTCCACAAAAATATATTGTCAGTATTACACATGTACATTATTAATATTATTATTATTATTGTTATTGTTATTATTATTATTATTATTATTATATTTCCAGTATGTTACTTTTTGAAACTTGAATCATGACAATGCATGAAGTTCGAATCACAGGTTCTGGGAAGTGTACATATATCCTCTTCATATGGAAATAAAAATCTACTTATGGAAGTCTGTTTGTTTGGCTATGTTTATATTTATATAAATTCGTTTTAAGAAAGTAAGAAAAAAGCAAGATCAAGCTCAGACACTCTAACACAATAGTGTAAAGTAACTGTGTATTAAATATAAAGTAACCATGTAATAATTGTATAAACTCTTAACTTAATTCACTAAATTCAATTATTTTATTAAATTACATTCGATAACAAAACTATAAACTCTTTAAAATTTATCAAAACAAAACTTTTATTAATGTTATACATTACCAAACAGTTTAAATAAGCATATATTTGTTAATTGTCACTTTCAAAATTGTCAATAAACACAACTAATTTCCTTCTTGCCTTTCCACATACCTTTCCGCACAGCCTAAACAAAACCACAAAAAACACATCAACAAGGAGTATTCAACACACGGTTAAAATAGATACAAAATGAACCAAAAGAAAAAGCAAAATACATCATTAAAAAACAGCCAACTCCATAACTCAAAAATACCATTCTGTTAATTTAGCACTGCAAATACATCAAGCTTAAGTTAAAACTAATAAAATAAAAGTGTAAAAAAAACATAATCATAAAACCACATTATCAAAAAAAGACTCAACGCCCCTTGCAAATCAAAATAAAAATCCAAATGTTAACTAACTCCAAACTAACTCCAATTTATCAAAGCTTCTAAAAAATAATAATAATAATTATTATTATTATTCCAAATAACCAAAACAACGCCAGCCTCATTAAAATATCAGGCTAGTGCTCATTCCTTTGTCTTAATTAAAACCTTTCTCTTTCTCTTACCTTTCCCACAACTAATCATTTTTCAAAATAAAAGCATTTAAATTTCGTTTAAATTCAACCATAACTTTACAATTAAATACCATATTATACATCAATTTCATCCCCATTTTATTACGTTCATTTAATAAATATTCTAAACTACAACTAATAGCACAGCACGGTACATGATGGAGATGCTGAACGATCCCAAATTTTTAAATATTTTTACATGTGCCTACCGGCGCATGGCGTAGATACTGTGAGGCTTACGCCGTTCTAACAATCTCAAATTTCTAAATATTTTCGATAGATAACAGTTTTGATAGACAAGTCTGGTACATTAGCAAAGTAATAAATTACCAACTGGGTGCACCAAATTAAGCAAATGAGAGTACTAAGCAGATTACGTAAGTTTTTAAAATTATTTTAACTTGTTGATGTGTTTTAAAATAAATTTTTTGTTAATATTTTTTGGCATTCTATTTTTCATTTGCTGCAAGTACTAAATCGGTTTAATAAACATTTAACAGTCAATTCTCATTCGAGGGTCCAGGATACCATTTGGCGGCCGGACCAACATTTTCCTCTCTCTGGCTACACTACTGATTCACCCATATTATTTTATCCACTTTGATGAAATATATTGGTTGGTGTAGGGGCGGATCCAAGACGGATTTCTAGGGGGCGGTGGGTTGTAATACTTCTCTTTAGAGCTACTTTTAAAAGCTCCAAACTTTGGGATGTGTTTTTATTTATAAATAAAACAAAAATTTTAGGAATGATCCAAAAACTGGATCAAAAGATTGCGATCTTGGCCAATAATTAGATGTTGGGTCAGGAGCCACAAAATTTTTGAACGGCCTGTAAATCGAGTTTTCGTATTTTTACGGAATAAGCACATCAAACACGTATGGCAAGATAGCCCCCCCACTTTAGAAAACTGAAACAATGACTAGGTCATTCGTTTGTACTACGTTTGTACCGTTTGTACCGAAAATATTTTCGTTTCTACCATTTTCCTTATAGGGTTACTTGAGAGGTCGACTGGGGGGGCTATCTTGGCGCCAAGATAGCCCCCCCGTATCACAGCACAAAAAATTAGAATACACCATTCGAAAGCAAATCGTTTGTACCGTTTGTACCGAAAAAAGTTTTGTTTGTACCCTGATAGTTTTCGAGAAACATGGGATGACATTTGGGGGGGCAATCTTGGCGCCAAGATAGCCCCCCGTATCACAGCACAAAAAATTGGAATACACAATTCGAAAGCAAATCGTTTGTACCGTTTGTACCGAAAAAAAGTTTTGTTTGTACCCTGATAGTTTTCGAGAAACAGGGGATGATATTTTGGGGCGGGGGCCTTTCTTCGCGCCAAGATAGCCCCCCCGTATCACAGCACAAAAATTTGAAATACACCATTCGAAAGCAAATCGTTTGTACCGTTTGTACCGAAAAACGTTTTGTTTGTACCCTGATAGTTTTCGAGAAACATGGGATGACATTTGGGGGGGCAATCTTGGCGCCAAGATAGCCCCCCGTATCACAGCACAAAAAATTGGAATACACAATTCGAAAGCAAATCGTTTGTACCGTTTGTACCGAAAAAAAGTTTTGTTTGTACCCTGATAGTTTTCGAGAAACAGGGGATGATATTTTGGGGCGGGGGCCTTTCTTCGCGCCAAGATAGCCCCCCCGCCGTATCACAGCACAAAAATTTGAAATACACTATTCGAAAGCAAATCGTTTGTACCATTTGTACCGAAAAAAGTTTTGTTTGTACCCTGATAGTTTTCGAGAAACATGGGATGATATTCGGGACGTGGGGCTATCTTGGCGCCAAGATACCCCCTTCCGTATTACAGCAAAAAAAAAAAAAAAAAATGGAATACACCATTCGAAAGCAAATCGTTTGTACCGTTTGTACCGAAAAAAGTTTAGTTTGTACCCTGATAGTTTTCGAGAAACATGGGATGATATTTGGGGCGGGGGCTATCTTGGCGCCAAGATAGCTCCCCAGGTATCACAGCTCAAAAAAATTGAAATGCACCATTCGAAAGCTAATCGTTTGTACCGTTTGTACCGAAAAAAGTTTTCTTTGTACCCTGATAGTGCATATCAAAATAAAAAATGAGTTTTTCAGTAATAACTCAACGTTAGAATTGAATCGGCGAGTGGGAAAACAGTGTGAGTCCAAAGTAAACCATTTTGAAGTAAAGGCAAAAATAACACTAAAGATATAGAACTACAAGTTGTAATGAAGAGCTGTGCAATTTGCAAGACCTTGTACGTTATAACAGAATGCTATAATGTTGACTGTACATTTGTGGCATTAACAAAAGAAAGTTATTTTTTCAAATATCTCAAAATGCGTTTTGTGGACTAGTAGTGGTTTTCCACTCACCGATTCAATTAAATTTTCTCTATTTCTGCCCTTTTCCTTAAGTAAATACATATTATTCAGCAATGGCCTATTTCCTTTTGTCTATTGTCTATGAAAGGGGCAAACTTCTCGAGCCGTTAATGTGACAGATATAAGCAGTTAATTTTTTCAGTTGGTGTAAAGCTGAAACATGGAAGGACGCGGTTTAGATGAGCAAACATTTCATCTTTTAGTTTTCTTTGTTTAAGATTATTTCTGTTAATCCAGTTTCTTTCTGAATTTCTACACACTTTGTTATTCTTTTTACGGTATTTATTTACGGAAAAGATCACAAATAGAGAAAATTTAATTGAATCGTTGAGCGGAAAAACACTACTAGTCCACAAAACGCATTTTGAGATATTTGAAGAAAGAACTTACGTTTGTTAATGCCACAAATGTACAGTCGACATTATAGCATTCTGCTATAATGGGCGAGGTATTACAAATTGTACTGCTCTTCATTACAACGTGTAGTTCTACATCTTTAGTGTTATTTTCGCCTTTAACTCAAAATGGCTTATTTTGAACTCACACTGTTTTCCCACTCGCTGATTCAATTTTGACGTTGCGTTATTACCAAGAAGTCCTTTTTTTATTTGGATATGTACAACAAGAGTTCTAAATACACATAAATTCACATGAATAGGCACATAACACTTATTAATGGGCATGGAAAAAGTACATATTAGGGGGCCTATCTTGCGCACAAGATAGCCTCCCAAATGCCATCCACTCTTTCTTGAAAATTATCAGGGTACAAACAAAACATCTTTCGGTACAAACGGTACAAACGATTTGCTTTCGAATGGAGTATTCCAATTTTTTGTGCTGTGTTACGGGGTGGGGGCTATCTTGGCGCCAAAATATCATCCCATGTTTCTCGAAAACTAACAGGGTACAAACAAAACTTTTTTTCGGTACAAACGTTACAAACGATTTGCTTTCGAATAGTGTATTTCAAATTTTTGTGCTGTGATACGGGGAAGCTATCTTGGCGCCAAGATAGCCCCCCCAAATGTCATCCCCTGTTTCTCGAAAACTATCAGGGTACAAACAAAACTTTTTTCGGTACAAACGGTACAAATGATTTGCTTTCGAATGGTGTATTCAAATTTTTTGGTGCCAAGATAGCCCCCCAGTTGACCTCTCAAGTAACCCTATAAAGAAAATGGTACAAACGAAAATATTTTCGGTACAAACGGTACAAACATAGTACAAACGAATGACCTAGTCATTGTTTCAATTTTCTAAAGGGGGTGGGCTATCTTGCCATACGTCATCAAACTGAGTTAAGTGGTAGTTTTGCTTTGGCTACAGTATATGTAGTTACCGAGATATAAGGCGTACAAGAAAATTTGTAATTGAATTAAAAACATTGGATTTTTTGGATGAGGGACCACAAAAATTTTGAATGGACCCTAAATCGGGATTTGATATTTTTTGCGGAATAAGCACATCATACTGAGTTAAGTGGTAGTTTTGGTTTGGATACACTGTATGTAGTTCTCCAGATATAAGGCCTACAAGAAAATATTTGATTGAATTAAATATATTGGATTTTTTGGATTAGCGGTCACAAAAATTTTGAATGGCTCCTAAATCGAGTTTTCGTATTTTTTTACGGAATAAGCACATCATACTGAGTTAAGTGCTAGTTTAGATTTGGCTACGCTATATATAGTTCTCCAGATATAAGGCCTACAAGAAAATTTGTGCCTGAAATATATTAGATCTTTTGATTCAATAAGAAAGTTTCATCTTTGGGTGGCGATTGCCCCCTGGAATCGTCCCTGGGTATAGGTCTCATCTTTGGATTTTTCTTGATCAATTTTAGTATATCGTAGAATTTTAAATGTATAAATTTATTTCAATATGTATATAGTAAATGGCAGTATGTGTTTACTCATTTGTCCTCATACCTATTTATTTCTATCGTTTGTATAAGTTTCCATTGTTGAAGTGATATTTTTTCGTCTGCAAAGTCTAATTCATGAAACAAAACCAGTAATTGAAATGTACCTACGTGTATGAGTGACATTATGGAGAGGAATATATCATTATCACACTTTTTTTTTATCTCGCAAATAACATGTGAAACTTCTTAAGAAGCAGACACCAGTGGTCCCTTCACAAAATTATTTTTGATCTACAACTGATATTTGACTTCCCTCCAAGAATTGAATTTGAAACTTTATACTAAACCCATGAGTGCAATATAGTAAAATTGTCTGCACTAATGATTGTGCGAAACAATTAGAAATCAACCTGGGACGAGCCCCTTGGCGTCTGAGAAAGCCCTATCTCTAAATCATTTCCGCTACCTGTTGTTCATATGAGTAATTATGGGAATTAGGGAGGGATAGACCAAGTTACAAGAATTAACGCACCGATTCTCTTAAGTAATGATGGCCAATGTGTAATGTACTGTGCATTATGGCGAAATAAAAACTATAACTGGTTCGCAAGTTTCTCCATTTTAAGGCTGTTTAGCTAAATATTATAGTACGGAAGGTATAACGTCGTTGGCTTCCCGCGAAAAGTTGTAGTGACGTATAAGAGGAGTGGCCAGCTTGGTTACTCGTGGTTCGCTGAGTGCAGTAGATGGTTGGTGGTGACTGGCTACCCTCTTACCACACCCCCAGTGACGAGTAGGTCCAAGCGCGGGAAGCCAACGACGTTATACCATCTGGACTATAATATGTATATTTTCTGAACAGTTGTTGAATTCTGGGTATTCTGTTTTTGGTTCTATTTGTTTAGGTCAATTAGGACCTGATCTAGGAACATATGAAAGTAATTGTATGATATTGCATTTTTATTTGCAAAAGTCGGTCCGATACTAACGGTCTTATGTTTAGAATGGGACTGTTAAATAAAAGAATAAAACAATATTTAAAAAGGTAAAAATCATGTTTTGATACGAGAAGGTTACGGTGAGCTTTTATTCTCTCTTCTGTTCTAGAAAAGGTAAAAATTGCACATTTTTCATTATTATTTGCGGACCGCTCTTTTGTCATCACTGCTTTAAAGAATCAAATCCTTCAATGAACTTAAAATACCAAATCCTACCGATCAAATGTGCTCTCAATTCTAACTTAATGTAAAGGAAACTTTTGATGAAAGTATATTTAAATTATAATATCACATACATAACTATTGCAGTAAGAAAAGGTAACAGTTCAGATGTCAGTTTTAATTGTTATCACCTGTATAATATAAAATTGGACTCCTGTGACCAGTGTTCCTTTCAGAAAAAATGTTCCGGGAGGACATACGTAGTATTCGGAGGAGCACAATTATAGACTATTATTTTGGCCTTCTCCGGGGAGGCTCAGAGTTTCGGGGGAGCAGTGCGCCCTCAAAAACATTTCTGGAAGAAACACTGGGTGTGATGTTTATTACTGACACTAGCGACATCATACGATGCAATCCAAAAATTTTTGTTTCTACTGGAGTCAATTGTGGCATTGCCAGTCAACTATATATGGTGGATGAACTTGTTAACGACAAATTCTGCAATTATCAGCAACACACTTTTCGTTCATGCTTATTAAGCATTCCAAATCTACTAATTCTGTTTCCTTATTGGAAATCTCTGCTTCAACAATATGTATGGTTATTTGGTTTGCACAAACGTACGTGCACTTCCTATATGCAAAGTGTGCAATCTGTAAAATTATAATACGAGCCTATATACATATATTTGCGTTCCATACTCTATCTCTATTGCCAGAATATTAATTGATATTATTATTGAATTTCTCATTCCAGTTCATCCGGTGATTAAAGTGCCCAATCAGCTAGTGGTAGCTCCTGTGAACAGTAATGTTATTATTGAATGCTACGTAGAAGCGTCACCGAAGGCGATGAACAGCTGGTTCAAAGACGCTGGGATTATCAATAATCAAATGAGTAAGGATCTATTTATTTTCTTCTTTGATTGTATCATTTTATGCTTAAGTTTTTCATTTTTAAAATTGTATTTCCTAGGACAATTAAAATAATAAAGAATCTCGACGCAAAGGTGAAAGTGAGGGGGGCCGCGGGTGTGGTCGGTATCCCCACTTTCAAACAATATGTATGGTGTCTCCCCACTTCCTAAAAATTACAATGGACAAAGATGGGCAAATATAGTAGTTATACTCTTATATATGAAATATCCAGAACTATAAATCTGTATATTTGAACAAATACGATACCTGAAATCAAAAGGTATTACAGAAGTGAATATATTTCACAGAATACAAATAAATTCTAGACTAAGATCACAAATGAAAAGTTTATTTTGATACATCTAAATAATATGCGATATTCTTATAAAATACAAAATTAAAGAAACTAATATTAAAATAAATACTAGATTATTTCAAAATCAATCTTTAAAAATTCACTGAATGAACGGTTTTACATATAATAACATTTTACCCTACAGGTCACATTATGGTAGCAAGGGTTGTAAAAAAATATTCTTATAGCTGGTAGGATTGATTTAATATATTTTTGGAATTTCATACATTAAATAAAATCAATGTGCTGTAAAACTTACTTTATGTTTACTGTTTTACTTTATGTTTTAGTGTAAAATTTACTATATGTTTGTCGAAGTTCTTTGATATTACGGTATTTACTGATTTCAATTTGTACAAGCAAGCCTTCAAGTTTGAACCAGTTTACACTCCTCTCTCTATTTCTTTTCTTTGTAAGTTTTCTATGCACATATTCATTTCGTGGTGCTGGACATTTCGTCAGCAACTACGTTTGACGTGGATCCAGCTCTTCTCCAGGGACGCACACAAGGGGATAGTAAATAAATAAATAAAAATAACAGACAAGCGTAGCCGCGAATATTTACGGCTTCCCTTGCAGATTTGATTTGATTTTTAGTTTGGCTTCCCTTTCAGTAGTGAGGCTATATGAGACGCGTACTTACAGCTTAATGTGGAATCCGAATCACATGAGGAATATTGGAAATATAATAAGTTTTACGTTGCTTGGTATAAATGTCAATGCTTGGTACGGTGTAAAGCTTTGCTCATTCCAAAAAATAAAAACTAATATATAATTGTGCTACGATTCGAATTAGACACCATGGTGAAGAAATAACACACTATAATGAAGATAAAGTATGATGATGGATAAACTTAACAAACATACGCACAGGACGTATGTTACATATTTCTTGCAATTGCGCTGAGTACTAATAGTCAATATGTGTCCTCATTGTTAATCACGATTAAATGGTATATACCCGTATGTACTGTTACTGTAGATGACGAAAACATGAATAAAGTCGGTACACATATACGGAAAGCGCATATAAAATATACGTTTTCGCTTACACGTTCGCTGCAGAATTTTACATATGGCTGACCATTATCTCCAGAAACTACAGAATTTCTTTTTCAGTATGCAACGTAGCCCTACGTTCTTTTCATTTTCAGTGTACCTCTGGTTTTCTTTCTTTAAACATTAACTCTTTGTTACACTTTGGAATCCTATCAGACTCGACAGGGTAACGAACACAAAACCATCGAGAACAGTTAAAACTCTCCACGCCCTTAAGTTAGACTCAAACCTGCGATGGGTCTCTCTTTCCGATTATCAGCGGATTCAGCCTAGTACCACAGTCCGCTAGACTAAAACGCACTAGTAATTAATTGTTGATATGGAGTTTAATGCTGTTTTTAGCATTGATACTATATGAGACGTGGGCTACAGTTTAACGTAGATTCCAAACCACATTAGCTCCTACTGAGAATCGAACCCAAGCCCTTCCCGCCGAGCTGTAAATTTTAACAATGTATCCACGAAGTAGCAACCATCCTGACACTTCACAAATGTAGGTTTAAATGTAGTTGTTTCTCTTATCTAAACTCTAAAAATATATTAATTTTTATCCTTATGAAGGTGTTCATAAATTATACCTCTGTGTTTTTTCTTGATGTATACGTGTTTGTAAAGGCACAAAGTTTATCACTTATGGTAAATGTCTGGAACTAACGAAACAGATTTCAAAAGCACAAACAATTTCGCCGTCGTACACAACCCACCCCTTACATCCCCCCTAATTCTTCCGAAATACAACTTCCAACACGGAAACATGCAATAATGTTTCTTCTCCCACAGGAGATAAAGAAAGCACTTGTATGGGTGTACAGTAACCTAAGTGGGCTAACATAAATAAGGCTTATTCTCTTCCGAATAAGTAGGCAAAACTTATGTTGTTGCCGTGGTTTGTTCACGCAAACTCTATGTAGTTACTTAAACACTCTTTAACTCTTCGAATATTCTCCTCTTTTTTTAGCTTCAACCAACCTCCTCTTTCCTCTTCTCCACTTCCTACGTCCCGTCGGAGCAGAAAGCATTTTATAGTATCATGGGATAAATGACCACGGAAGTAGCATTCATTATGCGCACCCTCCGACGGCGTTCTTCACAAGGAGAATCTAATGAGAATCTGTGCAGAGTGAATTATCAGCGTGCTCTCTCTACCTGCGCTTTGGTTTGCTTTGACTGACTAAGTTTATGGCTCCGAACAGTAACAACAGGAAGAACTAAAAATTGATGGATTATATCCAAAGCTGGAGCAAAACTTAAGCTTCTAACATAAATCACTTTTTAGGAGCTTGTAATGAAAAAAAAGAAAGAAAGAAAGAAAAAGAAGAGAAAATATGACTATCTTAAGAAGAATTCAAATTCAAGTTATGAATTTAGGAATGAAGAAGACATGATTTTGTAGAATCAGTCAGCATGCAGGGTGGCTCATAAATAATTTATCAAAACTCAATCAAAGTGTATCCCGGAAATAATGCATATCGAGATAGAAATACACTCAAGAGTAAAAGTGAGAGAAACGCGGGAAATACCGTTCGCGCACTTCCAAGATTTTGTATGGCATCCCTACACTTCCTGAAAATTTACAGTGGGCAAAGATATGCACGGGAGACAGTGTGACGTCATGCGTCCCCCTACATTTTCAGATCCATTCCCCCCCCTGAATACACTCATTTCTTGTTTCATGAAGTGGCTAGTAATATCCACTATTCCGTTGCGAAGGAAAATTTGAATTATACATTACTGTAATTTTAATGAGGCACACTATCCAATCTGACAATGTAAAATATCTGTTACATGGTAAATACAGTACACACTATAGTACAGTAAAATCAACATTTTTAGTTTAAAATCTGGACTTTTAACCGAATATGCTCCGCCAGATATTGGCAATTGCTTTGAATATCCATCAAAGATAGGTCCGCAAGATGAAGTGGTGGCTGTAGTTGTGTGTTTTTCTTTATTAATATATACAGTAGTCCACCTCATTCGACTTCTTATATACTACTACGCTACAAGTTGTTTTCGAATGTACCACATCCATTTTGGAATTAGTAGGTAGACTTTAACGTTCCGTTTAAGTAGGGTCTACCTAGATTGTATGGGAACTACAGCTTAACGTGGGATCCAAATCACATGAGCTTCCATTGGGAATCGAATCCAGGTCTCCTGAGTCGAAAGTTTCTATATCAACCAAATAGCCAAAAATGAACTTTTACCGTATTTCATTTTCAGAGCAGAGGTTAGATTATTTCTTTTATTTTCTTTTTTAATGAATCGGAAGTTGAAATAATATCAAGCTAACGACTGTAGAAAATGTACGGTGGCGTATTTAGGAGGGTTTCTATCGGGCTCAAGCCCTCCCCCAAAATAACTTTGTTATATGCACTTCATTAAAATTTATCAACACCCAAAGGAAAAACATAAATGCTTTTTCGTGTGTTGTGTACAGCCCTCCTAAAACAAAATCCTAAATACACCACTCAAAATGTATATAGAAATAAATATGGAAGTGTTCAATATAAATAATAAACAACAAGCAAATGATCGTATAAAATGTACTTAGATAAAAGAATTCTTGACATAAAGTATAACGAATATGCCTATGATGCAGAAAACCACATATTTAGGGGAAAGGAAGATTCGTTTGAAACATGGGGACTCTAGATGCCGCCGTAATAAATTCAGAAACATGCTATTAACAAAATGTTGTAACTACAAAACCTCATTAATTTGGTTTATTTCTCTGGAAAGCTTTTTTTTTTTTTTTTTGTTTTTACATCAGTTAGGAATTGAATATATTTCAATAATAGAATAAATATTCTATTTTTTTTAAAAAAAAAAAAAAATAAAATTTGGTTTACTACGGGATAGCTACGGTATATTTCTATTTTTAGTCCTACACTGCACTCATATTTTAAATTGCATATGTTCCTCATACTTTCTACTACAATTATGTCGGATCAGCTAAACATATTACGAAGATGATTATACTTATTGTCAGATCGGAGAAATAGAATAGCAACGGTTTACAAAGAATTGTGAGTGTTGAAAGAACGAAACAACGTGCTCCAGTTCAGGCCCGTAGCCAGCCCAAAAATGTAGAGGGGGCCGGCAGAAGTTAGGGGGGGCCGATCCAATCATATTATAGTTCATCACTATATTATAGTTCATTTGCAAGCCTACCATGAAAATTTTAGGGGGCCAGCAAACATTTAGGGCTGGCTCTGCCCCCCTAGACCCCTCCTGGATACGGGCCTGCTCTAAACAAGTTTTGTGAGTGAGTAAGATATTTAGTGCGTGCGCCAATAACACGGTCTTTATGCACCCATGCTATGACAGAACTTAAGCACGAAAATAAAACTCAGACAAAATCAACAATAATAAAACCAGGAATACGTTAATTAAAATACATAAAAATAAACATCCACACGCACGAATTAAAATTTAATCGCATGCCAAACCTGAAGTTCTTGCAAAACCAACAGCATTACAGAGATAAAACGAGTATCATCGCCAAGGAGCAAGTGTAGGTCGGCTGGCAGGTTGTAATGTTGTCGATGCCGAGCCAGAGCGGGGTAGTCGACAATAAGATAACGAATAGATAAAAGGTCTCCACAAAAACACCTTCTAGAACTGCATCTCCACATAAAAGATATGCATGCGTCAAATGACTGTGTCCAATATCCAGTCGAGTTAAAATTATTTCTTCGCGACGAGACTGTGGGCAACTGGAGATCCAGACTCCGAAGCGTGGTTTAAAGGCTGCAATTTGTTACCACGTGCAAGATTCAATCAAGGTTTGTGTTAAATGTGGAAAACCCACCACAGAAACATACAGAATGATGCAGAGAGCGTATATATCTCATTGTTCTAGTCGACGCAAAATGTTCCAATTGTTTTCGCGTTCCAGGAATGATAATGAGTCTTTAGAAGGCGATCTTCGTACCAGCAAATCTGTGAGAAGCCGAAGTAAGAAGAATGTGAACCGTGCGTTCGCGCTGCTTCACGTTAACCAATGAAGGAACATCAAAACATCACATACGAACTCGGCATTGCACCAGGTTTCTTGTGCGTCAGCTTTTGGCTAAAAGAATGGCCATAAATCTTAAACGTCCCCCTTATTCGCCAGATTTGTCTCCAGAGAACTTCATGCAATTCTCTAAGCTAAAATCTGATTTCAAGTCGAAGTGTTTTCAGGATGTTGCATTTATTCAACCTAATGTGATGGCACAGCTAAATAACATTTCAGTGGACGACTTTCTTAGGATATGCCATAGCCTCTATGATCGGTCCCGCGAATATGTGGCATGGACAGGGACGTGTGTAAAAAAACTAACATGGTAATAAATTTTCTGGCATCAGCCCCGGAGCTTATTGAACGTACCTTATAAGAGTATGATATTAAATAATTACTTACAAAAAGAGCTATAATGAGGCTATAATATGTTACAGGAACATACTCCAAAAGGTACGGGTACTATCAAAGCAAAGCAACGGAGTTTGCTCTCGAAATGTGTGTTGGTGATGGCATATAACACATTGAGCAACAGAAACATTAGATTTATGCCCTAATATGGTTACAAACCTCTGCTCCGTCTGATTACTTTCCAATCATGAGGAAACATTTAAGTGGTGGGTGTTTTGTGGGTGATAAACAAATTATTAATGAGGTTGAAACCTGGTTTGCTTTCAGCTCCACAGACTTTATACAGATAATATCTGATTTGTTACGAATGAAATGTTGGTGGATAACTCACCTCAGCAACACAACACAGGAATAGATTAAGATCACATGTCTATCTCACAAACTCAGTACAGGTCCAGCAACTATACTTGGTAGTAAGACAGTTAGAATGTAGTGCGTTGTTAAACAGGGATGTATGAAAATGCACCATGGAATGTACATTACGAGTTCAAACTTCGACATTCTGCACAGCAAGCCGCAGGAAAAATTAATAGTACTTTAAGTCAGGAATAGCGATTTAACACATCATTTTCTGTTGTTTTGTCACATTTTGTTCCGTGGACACAGCATTGCATAATGAGCCCCATGAACAAGGACCAACATCATGTTTGGATGAACTCCTCAGGAACACTGTAAACAAACTCAGATTAGTGTTCATGCATTCACAAACAACTATTTCACAAGCGTTTCACAGTGGCTTCATATAATCGGCAAGGTGAAAAGTTATTCTCATGGGTGCCACATGAGTTGACACCAGTCGACAAGAATAACATGAATTGACACTACTTAACAAGAATCACATGAGTTGACACTAGTTAACAAGAATCGCGTGAGTTGACACTAGTTAACAAGAATCGCATGAGTTGACACCAGTTAACAAAAATCGCATGAATTGACATTAGTCAACAAGAATCGCATGAGCTGACACTAGCTAACAAGAATCACATGAGTTGACACTAGTTAACAAGAATCGCGTGAGTTGACACTAGTTAACAAGAATCGCGTGAGTTGACACCAGTTAACAAAAATCGCATGAATTGACATTAGTCAACAAGAATCGCATGAGCTGACACTAGCTAACAAGAATCACATGAGTTGACACTAGTTAACAAGAATCGCGTGAGTTGACACTAGTTAACAAGAATCGCCTGAATTGACATTAGTCAACAAGAATCGCATGAGCTGACACTAGCTAACAAGAATCACATGAGCTGACACTAGTTAACAAGAATCGCGTGAGTTGACACTAGTTAACAAGAATCGCGTGAGTTGACACCAGTTAACAAGAATCGCATGAGTTGACACCAGTTAACAAAAATCGCATGAATTGACATTAGTCAACAAGAATCGCATGAGCTGACACTAGCTAACAAGAATCACATGAGTTGACACTAGTTAACAAGAATCGCGTGAGTTGACACTAGTTAACAAGAATCGCCTGAATTGACATTAGTCAACAAGAATCGCATGAGCTGACACTAGCTAACAAGAATCACATGAGCTGACACTAGTTAACAAGAATCGCGTGAGTTGACACTAGTTAACAAGAATCGCGTGAGTTGACACTACTTAACAAGAATCGCATGAGTTGATACCAGTTAACAAAAATCGCATGAATTGACATTAGTCAACATGAATCGCATGAGCTGACACTAGCTAACAAGAATCACATGAGTTGACACTAGTTAACAAGAATCTCATGAGTTGACAATAATTAACAAGAATCGCATGAGATGACACCAGTTAACAAGAATTGGATGAGCTGATTTCACTCAACACGAATCCCTATCTTGAGGTGTGCCATTTTCTGAGTGTAATGATAACTGAAATTTTTCTGCATCGTATTGTTAATTTTAATGAAAAATAGATTTGCTACGACAATCGTAAACGGTATGTACAGGATTGATCTGGATCAAAATCCAGGATCGTGTCTAAAATCGTTAAAAGAATGTTGTGTCTGGTATGGTGATCTATAGTGGGGTTGAAACGTTACGTCTTTCTCCATTGGGACAAAAATATCATTACAATACTGAACTTCATGAAAAGCATTGCAACTTTGCCTGCAAGCACCAGAAATGGCAATACCATCCAACACGTGGCGTAAAAGAGGATTTAGGGTCTCCATGGGTCGCAATATAAAATATTTTCTCACCTACTGTATTCTTCAATATTTCTTCTACTAACTACCACTTGTTTCGGCATCTCAATCAATCCCGAATAATCCCGTTTCCTAATAATCCCGTGAGATATAATCCCGTTTCCTAATGGTAAGGCGGTGCAACATGCGGTTGAGGACTTCTGTACAACACAAACTTATGACTATTTTCACCACAGAATCCAATCGGCTGAGCCATAGCAAAAGTACGCACTGCCAGGCAACTACTATTTTGATTAACTGGGAATTGTAGTTTTCTTTTCTTTGTTTGGAAATGACACACGTGGACTTTCATTCGCACTAACCTAATATTAACGAACTGATTCAGAGATGTGCCAGCACGCGGTAAACTAATAGAAAAACACATCCGTGGAACAAATTGCGGGTCCTTAACTCATCTCTAAGATGGGAAGGATAAAAACGTTCTGATATCACTAATATTTCTTCAATTTATTTAAATAACATTTTATCTGATTTTAGTAAACTTAAAACTTGGTATATCTTGGTAAAATTTGGTAAAAAAATATGGGTATACCTTGTGTATACCCATATGTAAAATCTGCATAATTATTTTTATGAATACCCGTGGAAAAAGTTCTGGCTACGTCTATGATACAGTTTTCAATATTTTAAATGTTATTAATTTATGTTTTTGTTCAAATGCTGTTATTTATTAATACATTATTTTTTCTTCTAATCTAATGAATTTACTGTTAAAATAATTTTGAAAATTTGAGTTCATGTCAATCATAACGGGTTAAGAAATTCCAGCTTCTCTTATTTTAAAGAGGGAAAATAGCTTGAAATTCGACCAAAGCTCTGATACGGATTGATTTAGGATTCCAAGGTTATCATTGTATTCAACCGGCGAAATTTCAATCCAAGGACTACAGAGGTTGTTCAGTCTAGGTTTGACCAATCCCCTCCCGGGCAGAATGGACTCACCCGACCTGGCTCGTAGCGTCCTGCAGTGTTGTGCAGTAGCTTCCTGGGAATAGAGTTGCTTTCCGCGCACAAAACAGGACCATTGTTGTGAATGTTGTGTTAAATTTCTTTCCAAGTGTGTGGGTTTCCGCTCTGTGGCCAAAATGCCGCTCAAACTTAGCCGGTTTCGGGAAGGCTATGTTGCGGCTCTTTATGGCGTCCACTTTAATGTTTCTGTCATTAGAAAACAGTGCAAGAAGAATGGTTGCAACATCAGTTTAAGTAGAATAAAAAATGTTATTAAAAAGTACAAGGGCAACGAAGCTCTACCATTTGGATCACCAACGAAGTTGCCTAGGGAGTGGGAATGCACTAAGGCCCCTCCACCATGCAGAGGAAACTTCGCAAAATGGCAATGCAAGAAAATCCGCCAACACAAAGTTGTATGGCTAATTGTCTTGACGTGTCCTTGGGGACTGTGTGCCGAATGTTACACCATCAATTCAAGCTAGAAAAAGTCATGATAGCTCACGGACATCTTCTCACGGATGCCCACCAAAAGGAAAGAAAGTGTAACGCCCGGAAGCTGTACGAACGGCATCTGGCAAAACAAAGGTGGATGTACGTCGTAACGCTCGATGAAGCATGGATTTACCTTTCCGACTGCGGCAAACAGAGAGTCATCATGTACCGAGAGAAAGGCGCCAAGAATTTCAGAAAGTGGGTCCGTGTCTGTAAAGAATCCTTCCCAAAAGGTTTCATGGTCGTTACTGGCTACTGTTACCGAGGTAAACTGAAGATTCGTAGGGTGGCGAAGAACTGCAAAATAAATTCGCAGTATTTTCAGGAGCAGATCATGCGGCCGATCTGCGAGCATGAGATTCCAACAATGTATGGAAATGACGCCAGTCTGGTGCGCATTCACATGGACAAGGCCTCATCACATACCTCACCATCGTCCCTCGCATTCTATAGGGAGATGGAGGAGGCAAGTGGTATACAGGTGATACGTTTCAATGAGGTACCTGTTAAATCTCCAGATGCAAGTCCTGTGGACTATTGTGGATTTGGATTGCTGGCGCGTGCTTTGGGAAAACGGCGTGTGACAACTGTGGAAGGACTTTGGAAAGCTGTGCAAAGGGAATGGGACAAGATTCCCCTCCCAGTTCTTCAGAGAAGCTTATTACAGTGGAAATTACACTGTCGGGCTATTGTTAGGAACCAAGGGAAACACATCGAGCACTTACGGACCTGGTGCCATGGATTCTTATAAATTTTTAGGTAAGTCGAAATGGGCCAAATGTAGACTGAACAACCTCTGTAGAAGCATTTAATTTAGTGACAATAATTCATTGCTACAATTACAATATTTAATTTCATCATTTGCTGTTCAAGGACTTCATATTTTTATCAATCGTTTTTATAGAAAATGCATTATATCATAATAAATAAATATTACACAACATATACTCACGCAATCTTAATAATTCGGGAAGACAATGTAACAATTCTCTTGCAATACGTGATGTATCATACATTATTAAAAATATACAACTTGTAATTAGGACTCAAGAATAATCATTACTTAGGATGTGTGGACAATAAATCATCTACTACATAAAACTATTAAATAAAGCGAGTATTCGAAGATTTCCTTTGTGGTCAAGGAATCTATAAACACAGTTTATTGGTGTAACACTGACTAGAAAGTCAAATGTGATAGCGTTTCGTTAGCTTACATTAGACTCTTTAAGTTTGGATTAGGACAATTCATTAGTGACTCTAGCTACTGAGGCTTTATAAGGATCGGCAAAATATTACTGTATGAAAGTAAGAGGATAGGCCTACTCTTGTGCGGGTTTTGATACATAAAATTTGCATTCTCAAATAATTTGAAAATACATCTTTATGTAATTTTAAAGATCATTTTGGGCATGTTTTCTACCGAAAACTCCAAGATAATACGAGTGGTGAAAAAAGTGGTCCAAATGTGATGAAACAAGAGCGATATTATAATAGAAGTGTTACATGATAAAATTTCGGAAAACTGGTTGTTGACTGTAATAAAGTACTAGAATTAATTTCGTTATGCATCCTTTCCGGGTATGGGAGAAGCATGGGATATTCAGACATGTATTTAAAATATTCTGAAAATACTAGAGATAGTTATAAATATGTGTTTGTTGAAACTACAATTCTATGCTCCTAACGGTTACCGAGATCTGTCAAAATAAAAAGTAATAGTATAACTGTGGCTATCTACATAAGTTTCTAAATTATTTGGAATTTAAGTAAAAGTCATATATTTCAATTTGCTTAGATTGCTAATTTATCTATCTATCTTAACTGTCTGAAGTTGGAGTATGAGTACCTGTAAATTCAATAATCATATTTGGGGTAGATATGAGTCTTGATTCGCGTAATTTGATTCTTATTGCATCTTTTTGTTATTATTATTTGAAACAACAATATTTTCGGAGAATATAACTTACGTTGCTTTCTATTATTAACGCAGTTAGAAATATGTTTGCTTGACATATTTGAAATTTTTTACATAATTTGCTTACCTCTTGTGCGTGTGGTCCCTGGATCGGTCTCCAGCTAAGTAAGCTTGTGGTGGACAACTTTGTGTCAATGTTTTTTCTCGGGGTATTCCCGTTTTCTCTCACTTTTCATTCTATCAAAATTTCCATGAACATGCACTTGTCTTAACCATTGGTCTCCCTTAATCTACGGGGCATAATCATGGGACGTTAAACTGAAATACTTTTAAACTTTTTTTTTCATTAAATGCTAATATACTAGAATTTTCCCATTTAAATTAATGTAAATACAATTCATCCCTTCTAGCCAGGGCCGTAGCTTGTGAGAGGCAGGGGGCAACTGCCCCCCAAGGAAGCTTCCCGCCGTGAGAAGGGGGCCCATTTTAAGACAAAATTTTCTTACTCTATATACGATACGAACACGAAATCATAAATGGAGCTTCAAATATTTTCACTACATTACATAAACAAAACAGCAACAAAACGTAAATAAAAGAAAAATGAATGGTTGGCCCATTTCGATATATATTAGGGGCTCTAGAATTAATATTCATTCGTATGGTATTGACATTTATCAATATTGTTCCTTTAATTAATTTGTCATGTATGGAACGGTCCCAGGGAAGTAACTAACGGCACCGCAGACCTTGCCGTGCGGAAGAGTCCACAGGCTCCGTTGGGCCCATAAAGAGCAAGAGAAAGATAGAAAGAGGGGGCGCAAGAATTAGGAGAAAACTTTCTCTAGGGGGCCCAAATACGCGTATTAACGCTTGCTCTCCCAAAAAAAATCTAAGTTACGGCGCTGCTACTAGCCACAGAAATCTGGTACTGTATGCATTTTTCTTACATTTTTAAGTGTTTCTGTGATGAAGAGTGTAGAGTGAAAATATCATTATTCTCCTTAAAAGCCAATAATTAACACTAAATTAAACAAAACACTAGGACGACTAGAAAAGCACAAAATGTGCACAAAAGAACGAAAAGTAGTTTTCGACAAATAATGTGTAACAACAAGCCCGCAAAAACTCTATTAGGCATGCCGAATTATGTACACATACACGTATGCGAATTCGTACCCCGAAATATTGTTCGTAAAAAACGAGTTCATATTCACAAAAATTGTTTATAAACCAATTTATACACAAACTGAGGGTTTCGTAACCCTAAGGTTCACTGTATGAAGAACAATTAAATCACAAATCTTTGTTTGCATTCTAAGCAAACAACATCCAGTATATACATACTGGAGTCTCTGGCATTATTTACATATTTTATATATAAATTATAAGATTTAAATGATGCCACGGACCCTTAAATCTGTTTCATACACCCCTAGAGTTTGGCGGACCACCAATTGGGAAAGACTGATATAGGGAGTGAAGACGTAGACAATAACAAAATCAGGCATTCGTTGTTTGCAGACTACACACCGAAGCAGGCAAAGATGTATGATACAAATCACTCGCAAAAATTTGTAAATAATAACATGAATTAGAAAAAATGACAAAAGTGATGGATATTATAATGAAAATCAAGATATTGAAGTGGCAGTGAGCTGGACATATTGCAAGAAGAATTTACGGCTGATGGATAGAACTAATCCTTTTGACTGGATACAAAGAGACAACAAATGACTTAGAAAGAGTCATCATACAAGAGGTGTGACGAAATCAAGTAGAATTCAGGGAAAACTTGAAAAGAACTGTCCAAGATAGGCGGTTGTGGAGAAGATTTTGAAAGTCCTTCATCCATCAATAATTGACTATGGTGATCATGACACTGATAGACATATAGTAATAATGTTAATTGTTAGTACTAAGTCAATTTATCATAGTAATTATAGAATCGCTTGTTAAGTGATTTCATGGGTATATGGTGTCCTTTTCACCAAGGAGGCTATATGAGGCGTGGACTTGTGGGAAACCGGGACAAATTAGCTCTCGGTGGGAATCGACTTCTTAAATGATTTGAGTGACACCACTGGGTAAGATGTGAATCTCATACGAACTCAGGGATGTATAATACTACTACACCATCCCTATATGGCGTATTACAAGTGTACACGATTGTTTAGTGGTTGACTGCTCAGCTCTGTGTAAAAGTATTTTCATTCCGCGCTGTGAAAGCTTATGATAAAGAACATCACATCCATTATTATTTATTTTACGTTCTCTTCCTTATCTTAATTCTATTAATTCTTCCTTCACCCCACCGCTAATTTGAATTTGTCATCCGGGAGTTTTAGCCCACAAGACGCAACATGATAAGAGACTTATACTCATTTTCAATTGCACTATATATTAGAATAGTTTATTGATTCCAAATTATCGTTCCTTATTTTCAGTTTCATCTTTACTGTCAAAAACAATGCTACAATAACAACTTTATAAGCAATTATGCAAATAAACATAATCAACTACCTTAGAATAATCTTTTTTAAAACTATTTAAATCTAGGTAATTTATTTCATGAATTATTCTTATAACGCTTTGCGTATTTATTAAATGCAATCTTTCTGACATCCCTTTACCTACACTGAATATACTGTGCGTATGTTAGAGCTGACGTCGACCTTAGCTAGAGACTACCCAAGAGGAGCCCCGAAATGTTATTCACAAAACGGAGAGTCCTGCGCTGGAAGGCAAAAAATCGGAAATCGAACCCCGCACTCCAAAAAATGTCGACGCAGCTAACCGCGGTAGATATAGCTCTACGAAGGGTCGGTCGACTTCAAGCAAGTTACGCAGATGACCAGAGTGGGAAAACCAAGAGAGAGAGAAAGAGAGAGAGAGATAGAGACAGAGAACGCATCTGTACAATGAAATATGAAATGTTAGATACTGCTTATAAACCAATTAACAAGGACTTCATTTTGGTTTCTTGTAGCATTCTCTTTAATGTTTAAGATCAACTGGTGTTACACATTATGTATGAACAGTATTGCCTATTCTTTCTTGTAAACCGAAAACCATAGTACGTAAAACCAGAATTCATATACATTTGTGTTTAGTATTAATACAGTAAAGCGGTGTGGGAGACCCAAATTCGATTCTCGGCGTGAGCTCATGCGGTTCGGATCCCACCTTAAGCTGTAAGTCCACGTCTCATATAGGTTTGCTTCTGAAAGAGATGTTAATATCAAATAGAATGAATCGAATATAGTAAAACCTGCAAGAATACGAAACCATTAAATATGAATACCATCGAATACGAAATCACATACATTAGCAGTGTTTTATGGAAGCAAATTTTTTGTCGTGTATAATTTAAATGCAATGATATTAAACCGTTTTAAGTGTCTTAAGAACAATTTATCCAGTGAGAAAACGAAAAGTGTATTAAACATTGTAATTGCTGATTTATATTTCTAACGTTATTTTGAATTAAGATTTAGATATATCAGTCATTTAGACATATCGGGACCGGAAAGCAGAAAGGTACTAAGCGCCATTCTCCTTGATTTCCAACTAAGTGCATATTCTCTGACTTCCCATTTCATGTTTAATGTTGTGAGGAAAGGAGACAAGTGGCAGGAGACAATATGAAAAGTCTGCAGTGAAAACTGAATTCTATAGAAGAATGAAAGAATCGGAATTAATTAGTATTTCATTCGTTTTTATGCTCTCCTGAGAAATTTGCAGATTGGCGCTTAGTACCTTTCTGCTTTCTGGGGGCGATATATTTTGACCATATCTTGAAGTAGAATATCAACACTACCCCGGAAAGTATGTTTTAACCATGTTCCATTATGTTCCTTCAATAGAACATTGTTCTGTTATTGTATATTTTGCACTGAGAAACTGCTCTGAGAATCATTATGCCTATTTTATTTATTAATAAATGCGTCATATATATATATTTTTTACAAACGTATTGAAAATGTCTAGAAATGTGTACTAGTTAATTGAATCGTAGCATTCTATGCAGCTTATTTTCACAATATTTGTTTATATAAACTTTTATTACATTTACAAAGTAAATAATTTTTCCTTTAGTTGTAGTGAATCGAAACATGACGACAAATTGTTTCCTCTCTGTAAACTGGACATCCAGCATATATTATAATGAAAAAAGAAACACAAAAAGACACAAAACCCAAAACAAACTTTTTTCCACACGTCACTGTATTTTACAATGTTTTCCCATGATAAAAAGAGAAGCAGTCTCGATGTGATCTCTTTCCAGTCTGAAAAATGTAGTCGTATTTAGCTTGCGAAAGGCGCGTTTTCCTTGTTTCCCTGACATTAGGAAATTGCTATTAGCGCTTCTTGTAAATGAACTGTTAACCATGATATTGACCCTGTGGAAACTCAAGGTGTGTCATCTTGTTGTTATGAAGCAACAACTTGTAACTACTGCGATATTTTTGATATTTATAGACAAGCTCTAACATCGTCTTTTTACTTGTAAATCTTGATGTGTATAAGGCTAGGAGTCGATCAAAAAGAGAAAGAAAGAAAAAACCACCTATTCATTCGATGTACTTCTTCCGACGGTCTTTTCCTTAAAGAAAATATTTATGAGTAAAAATTACCTCCCTGCTTATTTCCAGGCAGTTCATTGCTTCTTGAACACCCTTGAGTTTCATCAAGAGTGCTTGTTACAGAGATTACAACAATATATTCATCGATATTCCCACTCACAAAAGCACATAATCATCTACACGTGTCTGCTACAATTTCTTCTAATAGAAACCCATTTTTCAAAGATAAGATTCCTTTCGTCTTCAAAGATAATGAACATCTAAGTGGTCGTCACCTAAAAGTGTTTCCAAACATCTAGCCGTCTTTTCTAAGTGCAATTTCATCCCCCATGAGTATTTATATATTTGTAGTTTTCATTGGGAAATGGGTAACAGGATTTATTTTCTTATTGATTTTGACTGTCTACAACACAAAAATTACAAAATATAAAAATAGAGAACAATACAAATAAAACAAGACAAAAGCTTTCTACAACAACCAATGAAGTACTGAAAGGGCTTCTTGACTCTACGGTAATAGTTCAGAGAAGAAATCCGCGAGGATAGTGAATTTGATTAGCAGATCTGGGGTGGCTATCAGCTTTATCATGTAAGTGCATAGCGTGTGTACAGTGTTGGTCAGGTTTAAATTCTTCAGAAGTTGAAGAAGTTTTTTAATAGTTTAAATGAAGTCTTCAGAGGATGAGTTATCATCAGGAGACGTCTTCGATGTCAAAGGTGAAATAGTGCGTGATATTATAGACTCAAGTCTTGAAGTGGATGTAGCAGTGGTGTCTTGGAGAGGCGCTGAATGTGAGATTGTGCTTGCTGGTGTTGTTTTCCTTTTTGCTTGTAGAATTTGTTGTATTCGCGGACATCCGGAGTAATTAGCAGGATGAGTATCTTTACAGTTGACACATTTCGCTGTTGTGTCTCTGGTCTTCTTTTCGCATTCGTATGTCCAATGAAAACCTGCGCACATAACGTACCAATGCAGAGCTTGGCAAGTTCCTTGTGAGTGCCCAAATCTTTGGCATTTGAGGCATTGCAAGTAATTTTTTTTTTTTTTTTTTTGTTTTTTGTAGTGTTTCTATGTGAACTTTCATGTGTAGCACTCCTTTACTGTAAGAAACCTCAACATCCCAGCAAAACATTACGGATTAATCAGGATTATATATAACACCGACAAAGTATAAATGTCAGCAGGTGCTTTGTTTATTTTGATATACGGTACCGTATAAATTTCCCTTTTTTAAATATATATATATATATATATATATACACTATACATTAAAAGAAAAGAAAATAAGTCATAAAAAGGAAAAACGTGTTTTGATCAAAATTGTAGAGGCACCTGGGTGCAGTACATAATAATGTTTTCAGGGACTTCGTGAAGCATGTGATAATGAGGAGTTGCTGTATCCTGGATACGCGCGATGATAGGAAGTGTTTCGTGAAAGCAGGTATAATGTACAACATCGCCTTTGTTCGAGACAACCTTCAACGGACAACAGGTCATTTAGCTCTTTGCACCCTTGCTGCATATGAATCACCGATGGACTGCTCGTGAATTACTCGTGGAGTTAGACATGCGTCACAAAACAGTGCTACACATCCTACATGACATTATTTGAGCTCCGCAAATTTGTAGCGCGTTTGATATTGCATCAACAGAATGAAATCACCGAGGTGTAGCAATGGCATTGCTATGGATTTGTGTAAGAATTCGTGAAACGCTTCCAAAGTGAGAGTTGGGACTTTCTTAGAAAGATTGTTAGTATGGAGAAAACCCGAGTTCGGTCGTATGATCCACGGTTGAAGTCGCAATCCAATAGATGGAAACATCTTGCTTCCCCTTGCCCAAAGAACGTGCGCAATGTATACAGTGTTGGTATGGAAGTGATGTTTATTATGGCTTACTAAAATGTAACCTCCTCCAAGTTATCCCCATATCAAGAATCAACCAAATACAACAAAAGTATAGACGAAGAGGTTTATTAAAAAGAGTGAAAGTAATTAATGTATGAATTTGATACGGTGGTCCCTCAACTTCAGAGTGCTGGAGGTTTGCACTTTGAGGTGTTTCCGGAAGTCCGAAGTGTGTGAGTTTGGGTCACTAGTTTATGTAGAAGTAGAAATGACCACAAGTATCAGTGCATGATGGTGGTGAAATGATTAAAGAAAATAATTAAGCGTATATGTTAAAATTTATATGAATATTAATGAATGTAATTGTACAAGTAAAGTGAATAAAGCACAAAAGTGAAAAAGTGTAATATGTGCTCAAGAGAGAAACCAAAGTTATTTAAGCGAGAAATAAAAATAAATCAGAAACCAAACCAAAATTATTTTAAGGAACCTAACTAACTAACCAAAAGTTAAAATAATTATTTAATAGTGTTATTTAAAATGTACAGCACGAATAAATATATATTATTAAGACACAAGTTCCAATTACATGTTCAAATCCTGATTTAAACTGTAAAAGGCAAGATTTTAATAAAAATAATATAAGTTGTGATATCCATGAGGTCATCCTGCACCATGCTGTATCTCAAGGACAGGGAGGTCACGAGTTTTAATCTACTGTCGCAACTTCTTGCGGCAACACCGTTGTTCTGCGCTACGGAGAAAGCAATGATATGTTCAGACACGGACTTCCTTCATCCTTCATGATAATGCGTTATGTCACATGCCTAATACGGTGATAAAGCTCCTGCGTCACTGGTATTGGGAGATGTTGCAACACTCGCTGCATTTAACTGATAGGAGCCTATGCGATTACGATCTGTTTCGCCAAAATGAAGGAACCACTTCACCTGAAGCACTACGAAACAACGGAAGCCATCATCCGTATCATATAATAGTCCCTGCGAGATATCGATAAAGATGGAACCACTGACGTTGTACGACGGCTTCCACATGTGTAGCAGAAGGTGATAGAGATGGAAGTCAATTGAATTGAATTCATGTATTTTATATAGGGTGGCCCAAAACTAGGTATACACCCCTGTATTGATCAAGTATAAAATTCTAATTTATGGGTTTCTTTATTTCGGCACTTCTGAGCTAAGATGTAAGCAATAACACATTAAGAACAAATAATAAAGAAACTAAGTATACCTGATGGATAACAATAAGAAATGATACAAAATGCGGTACGGTACTGTATACCTACTTTTGGACCACCGCACCGTATATAGGTTTGCTATATTTTCAGTCTAAAAAACGGGACTCCATATTAGGATTTACACTGAAAACTAGAACACTCTATGGAAATTAACAGTATATTAATACTTACATCCATGTTTTTTTTCTTGCTGAAATAACAGAATTAATTAAATAATATGTCAGATCTTAGCAAAAGTGAGTGACAGAGTAGAATGTTCTATCAGGTGAGTAGGTTCCGTGATGTTTTCCCTGTCGTGGTGATTGCTCGAACGTTAATTTCGCAGGCTTTCCCTGAAAGAAGAATATTGTCGTGTTTTTCCTCGAAAAGAACTGGTCCGAAAGAATCGAAAAGAATCAACCACAGGAGAATGAAATTAATTCACTTTCTAATGCATGGTATGAATTATCACTGCATCTAAATCTTGTACTATTAACAGGAATCCAGGATTGAAGCTAAACTACAGTAATAATACTTAGTTATATAAATAAATAAGTTATGAATATAGACCACTCCTTAACTATATAAATAACTACTAATGTGACTGCACAAACTATTCAGTAAATAACTGAAAATAATGTAATACAAAAATGTCTTTACTGTAATACAAAAAACACTAAACTCAAATTTCCCTCACACTTTACCTATGACCTAGGCTTGGGACTGCCTATGGCTTTTTATAGACATAGGTGTTGATAAAAGCCGAGAATGAAGCTCCTTGTTTGATGTATTAGTTCATACTCTAATTCAATTTCCATACAGACTACTAACACACTCCTTTGTCATTATATATATACACAAAACTATTTGTCAACTGGATGTTTACCGGCATACTATTAATTATTCAAACTTCTGTATGTACGCCAATGCACGTTTTTTCTTTTTCTTTTTTCATCTAACTGAATTGCAAAATTGCTAATAAAGGCTTCATTTTTTAGATGGTGAACTAAGAGGGAGACATTAGTGGGGTCCTACATCCAATTAGAACTTTTAATTTTCGATTACAATCCCTCACAGCATTATTGTGCAAAACCCACGATGAGAAAGCTCCACTATGGGCAAAATCCACACAGCCGTTGAACACCGATTACTAATAAGAGCAAGGATTTTTAAAAAATGCACGAACGATGCTAACTTATTTTGGAGAAAAACCTGAACATTTGGAGTTTTAAATAATTATGGGGGCACAGAGAATATAAATCGGGATCTGTCCGTCTAAGCCGGAACTTCTGAGAGCTCTATGTATACATCAACAGGAAATGTCAATTTCAATAGTTCGGACATCCAAATACTGAGTTGGTCAAAAGTCAATTAAACTGCCTGTTTCACTCATAGAAAAAGGACATCTATACATATTATGAAGTACATGCTACGTGATATGTTTGGTCGAAGACATTGCCCACATTTTCGTGTGTCTTGATATCAGTACAGTACCCTTTTTATTGTTTTGTCGACAGTTCAAGGCTCAATTTTGCTATGGCGCGTCGTGTTGAAAACCACAGTTGCAACATAAGTACAAAACAGAACATGTAAAATTGCCTTAGTTATGATGGACAACCGAAGTGCAGAAAGGTTTTTCGTGTCAAGTTTCCTGATGTGCTTTCACCAACGCGACAACAGATGTGGAATCTGGACAAGAAATTTAAAACAATGGGAAATTTATTGCAGGTGTATCGAGATTCTGAACGGCCAAGAAGTGTTTGTACGGAAGAAAGGAGACAATTAGTCTTACATGCATTTGTGAAAATTAAATCGAGGACATTTTGAAGAATATCATGGGTAATTTATGTATGGATCCTGAATAGGGTTGCCATCTGTCCCGGACTAAGGGAGCTATCCCGAAATTTAAGAAAATTTTCAGCGTACTGAATTATCTAAGAGGGATGTATTATCTAACAGAACTCCAAATCTTACAACATTTGTAAATTTCGACCCACATTGTGCACCTATGTCTATCGAAGTCAGGGGCGGATCCAGGACCGACTTCTGGGGGGGGGGGCGGTGAGTTGTCATACTGCTACTTGGAACTACTTTTAACAATTTCAAACTCTGGGAGGGTTTTATTTATTATATATAAAATAAAAAAAGTTTCCTCTTCTGGGCACACAATCGCCCCGATCGCCCTCCCTGGATCCGCCATGGTTCTATAGATATTTTTTTTCGTGCTCCAAGTGTTACGTTATTCTTTGTTTGTATTGGTTCAGTAGTTTATAACTTCTGTTCAACTAACCACCAAACAAAATAGTGCTATGCGTTTTCTGTTTCGTGTGTTACTGGTTTAAATTTTTATTCATGAATATACGTGTTTTTTTTATATATTATTATTGTAAACAAATTATTCCGTGTATAAATTTGGCTATAACGAAATCTGCACATGTTCGATAAGTGCGTCAAGGTGACCACCACCCTAGTACGGAATGTAACTGACTTTTGCAATAAAACATGAATTTTATTTGACTTTGTGCCAGTCTGTAGAATCCCCATTTTATTGTCTTAATATTCATACGTACTATTAAATGAGCATAATAAATATCTGAATGCTCATAACGTTAAAAGTTATTTTGAAGATCGTGATAATTGTTCTCTACGTTTGGTTTCAGTACATGTTGAAATGAAATCTTTCAGTTTAACGTCCCACGATTATGCCATTAAGGCTAAGTGAGAGGGATGATTAAAACAAGTGAGTGATGATGAAGAATTGGTGGGATGAGAATGGGGAAGTAAACGGGAGTACCCCAAGAAGACCCATGGAGATGTTGTCCACCACAAACCTTTGGCCAGGGATCGAACTAAGAACCCCACGCACTAGAGGTAAGCCTCCTATCACTGAGCCACTGGGTCCCCAGGCCCATGTTGCACCGAATTTGATTCTCAGCTGATTTGATGCTGTTTTACATTACACTTCAGAGTCAAATGCGTGAAACGAGAAAGTAAATTAAAATAAGGGACGTACCATCTTCATTTAGTTCTAAAGAATCTAGTTGTTTAGGTTGTTCCCTGATACGTGGTTTAGTTCCTTTAAGAAAGTGAAGATTAATAAGCCGTATCATTGACATGATTGCTAACACTTTTCCTTCCTAACTACTACAGCTTTTCTTTTCCTTATTTGTTTCAAAAGAAAGAAAGAAAGTAATGAAAAAAAAGGATGACTCCACACCACACCTGTTGCTATTAGTGAACAAGTTAGACTGTATCCCAGCTGGAAAGCATTGGCTATCTTCCAAAGAGCTACGAGAGAGGCAGGCAGGAACCAAAAGTTAAATGATAAAAAAAATAGAAAGAGAGAGTTTTGTTTCCGGAAGAGCAATGTGAAAGAGAGAGAGAGAGAGATAATGGCTAGAAGATTCATTCGCCCAACTCTTTTAGCTTTTCTTTCATATTTTCACTCTCTCTTTTTTCCCTATCTTTTCTGTTAGATATTTCTTTTTGAAACGTTGCCATGTGTTTTCTTTTTTCCTTATTACTTCCCTTTTATATTTCCGTATTTTCTTGTTATTCTCTTCCTAGAATTTTGTGAAGGAAGACCATAATTGATCTCGCTACGATATAACATCCCTACATGAATTTTTGTGTGTGGGATGTAAACGATCAGTATCCAGAAGTTTTATTTTTTTTATTTTATTTTGCTCTCAATGCAGTCAAAAGAACATGCACTTACATTTAGGCATTAAAAAATGAAATAGAAACTGGGTTTTCAAAAAGAATATTGGCTAAGATAATTGAATACGTATATTCTTAAGATGAATTGTCTTTTTTTTAAAAAAAAGAAACTTGGCTAGCATAAGTGAATTAAATCATATATTCTTACCATATATTATTTGATAATAGTTTTAGATAATAAAGCGTAGAGGATAATTTTATTTTTATCCTGTAAGTTTTACAAATGTTTGAGCTTTTATGAAAGATACGCAAGAAAATGACAATCTATTATCTTTATAAGAACAGATATGAAGTTGTTAACTCTGCATATAATAATCCGAATGGACAAAATAACTTTTCAAGTAACCAGTTAATGTACCGAAATATTATGACATAAAGAAATTAAACAATCTATGAATATTTACATCTTCCTTCTTTTCAATTTAGTCAGAAATGTATTTCATTCGTAGAGCATGTGAATAGACAGTTAAGAATAGAATATGATTTGATAAAATGTATAGGTCATATAGTACTTGGTAGTGAAATGTTGAAAGCGATATCAAATGTGTAGTTTCATGAATTTCTCGTAGTTACAAAATACTATTGCAATTCCGACAGTTAAGCAGTCTGATAGTAGTGACCTAACATTTTTTCTATGCGCGACAGTATTTGGTTTTAAGCTCCAGTTATTTCTGTCAATTGTTCAAGAAAATTAAGGACATTGTAAGATTTTGTTTTGAGATTACTTTTTCCCATTTTAATGTCAACCAAATACCTAATGTAACTCTCTTAGTGATTTATAAACGATTATTATGAATTCTTAATGATAAATATGAGAAATGTTGGTAGTGAGGGTATGAAACTATGGTGTAAGTTTTGTTTTGTATTGAATTAGGTATACCACTTAATAAGGTCGTGAGTGAATTGATAACTTCACGAACGAAATAAGGGGGTTATAAAACTGACCCTCTATACAATGTAAATACGCAATATTTGTGGGGAGATGTGAAAGCTTGGGGAAAAAAACAAGATGACAAAACTATGGGCTTAATGCAAATCCCTGCTGCATACCAAACATAAGGGAGATGCCATTGATAACTATTGTGTAATAATGTAAGCAAACGTATTGGCAAGGAACTGATACTAGATGCGGAGTTAAGTTATTTTAATTTAAAATTGGACAAGCTTAAAGATGAGAGCGAGATATCGGACGTCAGACGCCTTCTCAAACTTGAATGAGATAAGACATGAAAATTTAATAGAATCATAGAAATTGATGACGAGAATAGTCACACGAATAAGTTAATCATTGACACCACATGACTATCTGAAATGTATCTGGTGAGTTCTGTCGGTTGTTCTGTAAGTGTAGATGCAGTCGTTTAAAGAGAATGCATTCGATTATTTTACTTCTACGTATTTAGTGGACGACGTCAGCCTTCCGTATTTTGAAGACTATACCGTTCTCCTATAAGCCCACATTCTTGTAAAATATCCAAAACATTCAGACCTCAGAGAACATAGGATAGACCAGAGTTGTCCAAATGGCGGCCCGCGGGCCGCATGCGGCCCGCAAACCATTTTCTGCAGCCCACAAAGCTCTCACAACATACGATTCTTATTACTGATAATATTTTCATTTATGTTCATTCTTTTAATGTTTCCACTCTTCTTTCGAACTAAGGCATCCATTTATCGCTTTTGTACATCAAAAATGCCCGGACATCCAAGGCAACACTGGAGTCAGTAATGTAGCTATAGGCAAGGCATCGTTGCTGAAAGAACGATTACTTCAAATAACCAAACCAAACCAACCACACCAATTCTCCATGAAAATTGTGAAGAACCGCTTCAGAAGCTGCCTTGAAGATTCTTCTCTTTTACATCTGCGGCTCACAACAACAGGATTGGATGTAGATATCCCAGCCCTTGTAAACTCTCCTAGTCATCCTCATTTATCACATTGAATGTAATATTTCAAATACATTTTTATATTTCTCTTTTGTAGTATAATAATAATAATAATAATAATAATAATAATAATAATAATAATTATTATTATTATTATTATTATTATTATTATTATTATTATTATTATTATTATTATTATTATTATTATTATTATTATTATTATTATTATTATCTGTGGCCCTTCACCTTGTTAGCAAAGACGGTTATGGCCCTCAGGCTCATTATAATTGGACACCACTGGGATAGACTAATATCTAATACCAGTCTGGTTTTGTGGGATAACCCTGCTCTTCGTGACCATATTCTCGCCTTTGCTCATGATTGGAATAGTTTATGTTCTCTGTAAGGTTTTCCTTTTTAATCCTTACCTGATTTGTTTTATTAGGCCATATTTTTAGTTGGTTTTAATCTTATTTATTAATTTATTGTTTTAGCTTTCAACACAACTTCTCTTTTAATTTTATGATTTTTTTTTTGTTTTATTCTGTTAACTTGTTGGAGCTTATGTTAAATTCACGTTTTATTTAGAAGTCTTAATTTTGATCATTGTATATTCTGAGTTCTTTTAAGAGAAGTACGTATTTGTCGTTAGCCATTGCATGACAAAGACAACTAGTATCGAAACTTAAGTCTGCATTAAATAATCAATCTAGTTAATAATTTACTCAAGTAACACTTACTGAATCAGTCTATATGAAGAAATTTATGACGGTGAGTATCTTAGACATTATACAGTCTGGTGGGAGGAAATGTACGGAGAATGAACGTACATATGTCACTAGTAGGGTGACAAGATAAAGAGGCTGTTTTTTTTATGCCAGTGTGTAATCTTAAATTTTATTCTTTTCTACGGTTCGAGAAGAAAAGGACGTAATTATAGTTTTCACAGTAATGGAGACTGTAAGGACACTAGTAAGACAAAAGCAATTAACATTTGACTGTGTGTGTCTGGGTGAATAATTTAATTTGTCGGCTGGTTGGTTATAGTTGTAAATGTTCTAATTCTCATTGTGTAAGATACTTTGTAAATTATCAACACATGAACTTGCTTTATGACTATCTGACTGTGAGTGGAAAGAAGTACTTTTAGGGAATTAGGAATTAGATTTCTGGGCTTAAGGCATCTATGGCCGTATTAGCCCGTCACGTACGAGGGATGACGCTCCTTTGGGATCACACTATCTGAGGAAAGGGAAGGAAGGAAGCGGCCTGGCACCTGTATGTTAGATCCCATCCTGGCATTTACCTGGTGTGAATGAGAAAACCCAGCAAACCTTCACTCAGGTTGGCTGGTCTGAAAAAGCTGTTACATTTTTCGACCGAGTGTTCCAACCAAGATTCGAATCTGGAACTATTTGCACCAAAGATGTAAATGTTAGCGACTTCGTTGTGCGGATCCACAAAAGTATTGTTCAGTAGAATCGGGTAGGATGTATTTTGTGATGAGTTTCCAATAAAGAGATTTATTTCTGAAAATTATTACGTTTTAATTCTAATATTAAGTTTCTGACAGATCAATGAAGGAGGTGTTGTGCTCGTGGTGGTAAAAGAATGTAGATGAGGTAGTGATGTTTTTGGATTTCTGGTGCATAGAAAGTACACTGAAGTGTCATTCACAGCGCACCAGAACTACATTTTGATGGTGTAAGCTACTGGTTCTCAACAGGTAGGTTGCGACACATTGTTGCTAGGGTCTGTGACGAAATTTTATAATTTGAAATTCGTGAAGCATGTAATAATAATTAGTTAAAATCAATTTTAAGACAGTGTACCAGTCAACGCCACTACGGCAGTACTAGTGCTCAGTACTACAGTCACTGTTTTATAGGAGCTTATAGACTTGCACTAGTCTGAAGTCGCAATGTCCTGGGCTTTCAGTTCAGGCGATTGAGTCGTTTAGAGAAATGGACCTAGTTTAAAGAACATATATAAATCAGAAGCTCGCTCGAAAATACCGTGGTAATGACGTCAGTTTGGTTAGATCTTCGAAAACATACGGTGATTCTTAGATTTGGAGATTAATAGAGAAATAGGAAGGAACATTTTTTCAATTGCCTTAATCAAATATGGTGATAACTATAAACAGGTATAATAATGACTTTGAATGAATGCCATTATCACTTTGAGGTAGAAACACGATTGCGGTGAACCTAATAAAGATACAAATCAGAAAAAAGGTTGGCTAATTCATTTGATGTGACGATGATATCTAAAGTGATATTAGAGGAAGGATAGATGGGCACATGGAAATCAAGAAGCACACTCGTAAGCAATGAATTTCTGACCGTTTCTGAACGGAGTAAATGTGGAATTTAATATTCCCGAGGGTTATTATAAAAGTACTTGATGTGTTCATAAAGGGAATTACAAATATAATTTCCGGTCTGGTGTTTATGGTAATAAAAGTGGTAATACATTAAAGTTCTCTTAGTATACTATAACTAACTTAACTCATATATATACAGGGCCAACACAGCTTGCTCACCAGGTCTCCTTTCAAGAGAAAGTGATTTAGAAAGTCTGTAGTTTTCACGTTGTTAAGATACGCAAACTCTACAACGTAATTACTAATGGCAAAATCAACCATTGAGGCCCAGATAAAGCAATATTTTAGGTGTATTTACTCCCAAACGTCACATCAGGGTTAGGAGTAAGTTATGGTCTTAAATTTTTGAACATATGCAATGAGTTCAATAAGTTCGGGGACTACCTCGTAATAATATTTAATGCCACTAAACGAATTATTACTATGTTAGTTTCCTCCATACATTCCTTCACGCACCCATACACTCACGGGACCGGAAGTAGAGGCTCTGAAACCCCCAAAGAATATCGTCCAATGGCGTGCTGTTCAACACGCCATTGGACGATAGCTGGTAACATTAGCCTGAACCGATGCTACATCCTGAAAACAGTCTCTTTTGAGGACAGATTTGAGCTTTAAAAAGAGCACGGAGTCCGCCAAGTCCAAGTCAGGCGAATATGGTGATGTTCAAGGAATGTAGTCCTTCTTTCAACCAAAAAATGCACCATTCGAACAATTTCCTTCGACTAAGACAATCATGTCCATATCAAAAGAACTGTATACTGAAGAATGTATCAGAAAGAAGGAATAGGGTGATTGGACACATTAGAATGAAATGAAATGAAATTTTGAGTTTTTACGTCCCACGATTATGCCGGTTAGGCTAAAGGAGACGGTGATAATGAGTAATGAATGAAATGGTGGAATGAAGAAGTGGGAGGAAACGGGAGAACCCCGAGAAAACTCACGCACACGGTGTTTGTTGGACAGATTAGAAAACATTGGAGGAATCATGCTGTTGGTTATGGAGTTAATGCAGAAGGAAAAGTACCTAGAGGAAGGCAGCGATTGAAATATACTGAACGAATAATGTAGAATTTAGTTACGAAAAGGTACACTAATGTCCAAAATAATTGTCACATATCTATAACTATCTTCTTATAAAAATATAATTTGATAATGATTTTGCAGGATACTTTTAATGCTATGTGTATAATCAGGAAATGTATATTTGTGGCAAATTTCATATGAAAAGAATTATAAATACGAAAATTAGAATGAGTAAAACAAAATGTTGCTAAATGGACAAGAAAGTTTTATTTTCGTTTTATTGTTCTTGTTTATTGCTCTTTTGACATGAAGTTTGCCGCATACATATCTTTGCCGATTATACACGTACTAACATTATAAGAAATACCGGACGAATTCCTTATCAAATTATATCCCTGCAACAACATAATTATAGACATGCGACAAAAATTTTGGACATGAGTGTACATGAAAATGAACTGACTCAGCATAACGAAGAATGGAAAGATAGAAGAAAAGAAGAAAGAGGATATATACAATTTCTAGTTTTTTTTTAAAAAAAAAAAAAGAATATAACGTATTCTTTTTAAATCAACATTCGTGAAACAATGTATTGTTTATTAGCTTAAATTACTTTTATTATTGGAGATGAAATCAGACAAGACTAATGCATCTTCTCTGCAGCTTGAAGAAGAATTCTTTGTATCGACCTTGTATATCAAAACAAGGGATAATAACATCCATTAACCCTTTATTGCAAGGATTAATTTTGGTTGTATTGAAATAATTTTCTTCTTTCAATCTGTATGCATTACGTAATAAATGTAAATATCCAACAATATGATTTATTATGTTTTTATTTGTGGGGTATCAAGTTATAGGATATATGTCATGGTTGTATTACACTAGTGGAAACAGAGCTTTGTGTCAATATCAGCAGAAACAATGTGGTATGGAAGATTGTGAAGCAATGATTTTTTTTTAATGTTAAGAGAACAAAAAAGGTTTTGTGAAAAATTATACAAGTAACAAACGTGCACGTTTTATGCTTTCTATATGCTTTCTGACGCTCTCTGACACTCTTTGTCCGATCTATGCCACTAGATGAAAACTGTGTTGTAGAAAGCTTAACTTTATTGGTGCCTCATGGCATTGGCGTGCGCCATTCGCTAATGTACATATTTTAAGAATACGATTATTATTGTTATTGATTCACTATGACGCGAATTGGCATCAAAACGCATTTTAGGGTCAAGAGAAATAGAGCCTTGCCCTTCCTTTGCTAATTTTATGCATATATACTCAGTGGTGCTATTCTAATTTTTAACAACCGGTTCTTATATATATATATATATATATATATATATATATATATATATATATATATATATATATATATATATAGATAGATAGATATAGATATATAGATATAGATATAGATATAGATAGAGAGAGAGAGGAAGAGATGGAATTAGATGGATAGAAAACAAAGAAACAAACCAAACAAAGTATATGAAAAAAAAAATTATAGGATACCGCAAGTGACAGGTAGAGTCCTACACAGCGTCCTAATATAAGGTGGTGTGACGAAATTAGGGAGCACTGGGAAAATCTTCCAAACGAATTATAAGATAGATGATTTAAAAAAAAATAAGTTGTATGCGTTTCAAATATAAACGATGGTATGTATGAGTTTCAAATATAAATAACCCTCACCATTACACTCATATGATCCCAGTTCTAATTCTTGACAAATGAGCATTTGAGATTAACAAATAAACGCTTATACATTGTTTTGAAAGATCATACTTTAACCCTGTAGCTGCAAGAATTTCTAGAAAAAGATATACTAAAATTTACTGTTTCTGGGTATAACAGAGTAATATTCACTATTATATCTGGGTATAACAAACGATTCTGTAAACTCGAAATATTTTAACAACCGGTTCTAGCGAACCAGTGGAAACTGGCTGAATAGCACCACTGTACATACTAAAATACGATATGAAGACTCCAATTTCATTAATTCAATTTTGTCTGGAAGATTAACAACACTAATACAAAATACTATATTAAAAATTAAAGGTCTTTGCTTTTAGCAATACAATATTTTGTTTATTAAAGTGATAAAAAATTAGCCAATTTTAATGAAACCATGTTTTCTTTCGAAGTTGAATAAATTGTTATTCCATAGTTTTAAGGAAACGTTGTTACACTTTTCAGTCTTCTCATACAGTCCTTCGACTTGAGCTATGAACAAATAAATGAATTTATCCCATCTAAAAATTAAAATATGTTTATTGATAACTATTCTTCATATTACCTGAAAAGCATATAACATGTATTTAAGTTCCCCTTGGTATATATTTCTTCTAATTGAAATGGGGCAGCGAAGTCCGGAAAGCACCTCAGCATTGCTGATTAATAGAGCAACCCAAAAGCATAAAAAGCATAATAGCAATTTAGACATATGGTTGGAACCTTGAACATGGTTGTGGTTATTTAAGGGTCCAGAAGACACTAATTTTAAAAGCATAATAAAGCATAATTTGAGAAAATAAATCATAAAGTATAAATTAAAATATATAGCACAATTCTTGGAAAATTCTGTATAACTGCAAGTTTAACATACTACATTAATATTTTTTTAAAACCAATATTATAAAGCAAAATCATTGAAAACATAACAATGCAACACTGAAAACCTAATTTTTATTTCTGTAAACTTTTCGGTGTAATACTTTGATGTGGAGAAAAGTAAAAAGAAAAGAAGAAAAAAATTTTCCGCCAAAAATGAATAGTACACAAGAACTTCACACTATATTGTTATGCGTACCTCTTGAACTTGAGCACTTTCTGTATTTTTTGTCATATCTTTTACTTTCCCTTTCTGTATATATGCACCTCTAAGGTGCACACTAGTGAAACAAAAACTGACTCGAGTAATTCATATCTCTTTACAATGCATTATGTAGAAATCTCATTAAATATGAAAGAAACTGGTTGCATAAAATATTAATAAATGGATCAAGATATTTAGAATATTTAATGTATAGTAAATATTTTACATTATACATGATTAATATAAAACAATGACTGAAATTAATAATAAAGCATAATTTGGAAAAACTAAAGCATAATTACACAAAAAATAAAGCGTAATGTGGGTTTCTCTACTGATTAACATCAAAGACGCTGCGCATGGTTGGATACACTGGGAGTAACAAAGTAGAATAAAGCTACAAAAATGGTATCACTCTGTGATAAGTGATTTTATGTGTTTGGAGAATATATAGAACAGTAGAGTAAGGTATGTAGAACTTTTTGTACTTAAGATTGGTTGTTTTTTTCTTCTAAATGAGCCTCGTAAAATTAGCATTTAGGAAGCAGAAAAGTGTATTTTGTTAGTTTCTGAGTAAATAGATTTGCACAAGGACTCACCAAATACATATTTCATGTGGACCACTGTACTACATGGAGATGAAACGTAAACGTTACATAAAAGAGAGGAAAATACCTAGAAAAATTCGAAAGTGAGTGTGAAAAAGAATGATGTAAGCAGAAAGGTAATTAAAGAAGTCGGAGAAAAATGTTAAGTATACTAAAAGCCTATTAAGTATATAAGAAAAAAGAAGAGAAACTAGTTAAGACATATAAAGGGGAGCACTGGTTAAGATATTATAAGGAAATAAATGGTGAAGACACGATGAAGGAAGAAACTAGTTAGTACATTTTTTGTGAGTATTTCATTAGGGTCGTGATATAAAATGTGGTAGAAATAAAGAAGAGATGGAAAGATGATCAGGCTCATTCTGGATATTACAAGTGTAATTCATACATCAAAATGAAGAGGTAAATAGTAGCCGTAGAGCATGGAAACCCTTTTCACTTTGCGAAAAGTAACATGACAGTGATCATTAATAACAGACTGGTTATGATGAGAAGTATTTAATCTAATTATTATAAACATGTCAATAAGTTTTAAATTCTCCGTCTTTCTTCAGCCTTGTTTTAAAGAATTTCATTTGAACGCATTCAATTGACAAAATAAAGAATGATTTTTTTAAAACAAAGAGGTGGTCCACCACTTTGTGAATAAGAGTATACATGTATAAGAGATAAGTTTAGGTGAATTTTACTACACACGCAAATCGCCCATTATTCATGAAGAAAAATTTCATTGTGACCAAACGGCTTGTCTCGTGCCAAAGAAGAGAAGGGGTAGAGCGAGTAGATTTTTCCCCTACTCCAATGCTTTTTTTTTTTCGTCTCTAGCATCCTCCTATGACAGACATTACATCTTTATTCTATGGACCCGAATTCCATGCCATCTCTATCTTCTTTTTTCCTTTTCTTTCATTCTATTCTTTTTCTGTTTTAACTGTGCCCGTTCTCTCCCTGTTTGCTGTAGGGTCTGGGTGGGCGAGCTACTGGAATGGAGAGAGAGGGTAGTGGTGTAAATCAGCGCTAGATAGAAGATAATTTGCTTCATCCCTCATTTCATGGGTCGTTACTTCTATGCCTCTCTGCAGTAAATGTCCAAAAGCAGCTTCCGAGAACATTCTTTAAAACAGACTTGCAGGAATGTCTCTTATGCTACTGAGCCGTTCCTTTTACCATTCATCAGTTAGACCAAGGGCGAAGGAGGGTTGGAATGGAAAATTGCTTTTTTTGTGTGTCTGTGTGGTTGAAAACGAAAAAAATATAACAATATACCCCCAATTACTGAGTATATTGCTGTCCCTTCGTTCCAAATCTACTTTAATGACAATAAAACATTCAGCTTTTCCTTCTATGGTTGTACTTCCATAGAAGGAAGAATGCATGTCTTTATTGTTGGTTTGAGAAGTACTATATTTGAGGAACTATTCTCTATTTGCGAGCTTTAATTAATATGTACGTTAACTATTTCAAAGGCAAGCTTTAAAAACTATTAGTTCAAAATGGCTTACACTTTCCCTAAATATAATTAATATAAGAAAGTGAAATGAAATTTCTAGTATAATGCGTCCACGAATTTGCCATTTCGGTTAAAGGAAACGAAACGATTATTGAAAGTAAACTAAGGTAAATATTTTTTTGGAATGAGAATGTGGGAAGAAAATGGAAGAACCTCGAGAAAGTCCACAAACATGATGTTGTCTACTACAGACTCACAGACCTGGGATCGAACCATGGACTCCTGTCATTACAGGGAACTATTAACCCTTAAGTTAGGCGAATGCTTAAATCGCTGTTTCACACTATTATATAATTGTGAGAACTTGGTGTGATTGCAAATACTAGAAGTTATTACTGTAATGTTATAAAAGCAAAGGAAAACGAAAATCATTTTAAATGTTTCTCATAAATACGCCATTTTAGCAGTTTTGCTAACTTTACCAATGTTTATCATATCTGAGGGAACGATTTGAGATATCAAGTTGATGTCCACAGCCAGATAATTAAATCATTTATTAGTAACCATATATAAGTATTTAGATATGCTACTCATCAAAACTTTTTTAAAACAAAGCTTTCCGAAAAAAAAAGTTTCAACCTGTTGTAACTTCATTCCCATTCATTCGAAGTACGGCACATCGCATCTATGGCATCCTACACTGAGATACTTTAGATGTACACAGTCCAATATGTCTTAGTTATGCTGTAGTGTGATAGGTGCTTCTAAGGTTTGGAAATTTGTAATACTCCAGCGTCCCCAGGTTGCAAAATTGAATAAAAAATATAACATTTTGTTAGACGTGCAACACTGTTGATCTGTTGGTACTTCAAAGTAGATCAAACGATTTCCCCCTTTTGTTGTTCGCTTCATACAAAATTTTAGCCATTTTTATTCATTGGTATAAAAGTTACCTGATGGAATTAACGCTCTTGTAGCTTTTAACAAATACATTGAACACGTTGAAATTTTGCACCTATAAACATTGGCAATTGGCATGAAGATATTGTTTGACATACTTGCAACAATATCAGATTAATAGGTTGCCAACCCAACATAAAATTGAAGTTGTTTGTTTCTTTTTAGTGACACTACGTCAGGCTATTGTACATTTCAAAACTATATATTAAGGGACCAGACTACTAAATATTTTTCAAAAGCTAACAATTTTTCTTTTGCCAATTTTTCGTAAATGAAAAGAGGTAATGAAATGTAACTTACCTCAATAATAGATAATGTTATTCTACACCCGAAAATACGAATCGGAAGAACTTTCAGTGTGTTGAAATTACAGTGTGACCAGAATTTGAATTACTCAAAAATCTAGGTTAAGGCAACGGCTAGAAAAATGAACTCAACGGTAATTGATGACTTATCATGCTGTCTGTGTTCCTTGTTTACTACTGTTTAAATAATATTTGTATTTATTTTGTACTAACTTATTTATTTTGTAATAATGTATGTAAGTTATTACAGAATAAATATTATTTAAAAAGTAGTTAACAAGAAACACAGACAGCGTGATAAGTCATCAATTACCGTTGAGTTCATTTTTCTAGTCTTTGCCTTAACCTAGATTTTTGGGTAATTCAAATTCTGGTCACACTGTAATTTCTATGGATGGCAACACTGAAAATTCTTTCGATTCGTATTTTCGGGTGTAGAATAACATTATCTATTATTGAGGTAAGTTACATTTCATTATCTCTTTTCATTTACGAAAACCTGGCAAAAGAAAAATTGTTAGCTTTTGAAAAATATTTAGTAGTCTGTCCCCTTACAGTAAAACACACAATACAACACTTATTGTCAGTGTTGAAAACGAACGAAACACACAATACAATACTTATTGTTCATTGTTGCAGAGTAAGGAGGTTACAATATCATTAACGTCCGAATTTTGGAAAACTACTGAAATGAAACAAGTAATGAAACAAGTGAAGTGGATGGGGCAATGTACAGTCAAAGCATCTTATTGTTGTACACAATGGTCATGATTTGATGTATTTACAATAAATAGCAACAACGTTACAAGGAATTGAAAATTTGACATTTTTTTCCGAAAGGATTTATTTCGAAAAAGCACTGTGATAAGAATCGCACCTAATCACGTAGATGGTTTCCGAAACATAATACGTAAAGATTATAATACTTTTTTATTTTAATTTGATATTGCAAACCGTACCGAAGATACGAAAAACTTGGTTGAAGGTTGTTGTATGTCTACAGATTGAAATGATGTAGAGGTATTTGTGGACAATTTTCAAATTGATTGTTGCTTTTGTCTGTTTCTTTGGCATTACATCAGTAATATTTGTGGTTGTAATTACAAATCCTCACAAATGATATCATTTCAAGCACTGTTACAAATTTTAATAATGTTTATAATATCACTTACACAACACTTGCCATTATCAAAAAATAACTTCCATTAAGCAGGTACCGACAATATGCCCTCATTAAGATTGTGTAAAGTATGCCACCATACCACTCATGGATGATCTAAATAATGATAAGAAGTACGCAAAGTGTAAGCAACATATGCACGATAAAATAAGTACGATTGCCAACTTCAACACGTGGTGAACAATAACGCTCGAAACATGCATGTGATTTCCGACTACTCTTTACATTATTTTGTTCAACCTCTGTACTCCAACTTGTTGCGAGATGCGTGAACAGAGCGCATATAAATCCTCTCTTTCCCAAGAGCAAGAATTTTACTAACCTACGCAATTGAACTGATTAGCTTAGCCTGAGAGCTAAGGATATGTTGTAAAAACTTGATGGATCATTATCAATTTTTGCCAGGTTTCGAGAGAGTCAAAAGTTAGAAATCGAGTTTCGTTAATGATCCTCAAGATATGGACAATCAAAAATCGTTTTTTCATGTATTCCTATCGGACAAATTATGGACATAATCTTTGCTTGATAGAGTACTCACAGTGTTATTTAGATTAGGAGGCTAGTGTAATGCTCAGATGAAAAGTACTAATTAGTGCTCGAAATCGGTTTTTGAAAAAAACCGAAAACCGGTTTTTGAAAAAAGTGAAATTTCATAAAACCGAAATGTCCGTTTTGAAAGCCGCTTTTGCGGTTTCGGTTTCCAAAACCGCTTTTGCGGTTTCGCTTTTGAAAACCGCATTTGCGATTTCGGTTTTGAAAACCGCTTTTGCAGTTTCGGTTTTGAAAACCGCATTTGCGATTTTGGTTTTTTCGGTTTTCAGAAAACCGGTTTTCTCAAAAACCGAAAACCGCAAATGTCACAAAAATTCAACAGCACTAGTACTAATCTGTACATGGAATAAAATGTAAAAATTAAACTAAAGAACTTTTAACTCGAGAAATCTAAAGAATTAAATATTTTATATTTTCAAATATTGGTTCGACTTACTAAAGTTTTTACATGGATACTGGAGGGTTAGACAAAATTTTAAAAAAAATCAAACTTCAATTTTCACGTTGTTTGTACTGTGACATTGCTATTTGGTTTTGATAACATACATATCACATCCAATCTTCAACTCGTGATCCACAATTACTTGCATAAACATCGACTGTACATTTGCAACAGCAATTGCTTCCATCATTTTTTTTTAATTTTATTAACATAGCAAAAGCATCCTAACATTCAAAAATCCCTTATTACCCCTTCTAAAATCCGAAGGGATGTATTTATATTGAACTTGATGTGGGAAATGTACAATATTGCTAGGGGCAAACCTTTTGGATGATGGTTTGCGAACGGTCGCCATCTTGAGTTTCATTTTTTTTTTATTTTTTTACTTCAAACGATAGGTGGGTAATGTGATACATGATCTTAGACTAGAATTTGCTCAGAATGTTAAATCTGAAATCAGATTTCATGTATCTGATTTAGCTTTTTGTTTCTTGTAGATCAAACCCATTTGCCATAGTTGTAGGTAGGGTATTGATTATTTTGATAAATGAGTCAGTATTTAATGTTACAAATGAAGACTTTAACAAATGAATTGAAGTCATAAAAGGAAGAAATGGAAATTGTCAAGAAATGTGATTATATTGTTCCTACTTGCATATATACAACTTTACCTTCAACATTTAAACACTTCAGTTTGAATTTATGTCTATGTTAAATGTATAATGTTGATTCACACACCTCTTAATAACCTTACGCGTAGGTATTTAACAATAAATATACTTTTTTTTTCTAATTTACACCTTTTAAGTGCTTCATCTAATTAGGAGGAAACAAAATTTAATTTTTAAATTTTACTCTTCGATTACTTTAGACAATTTTGTTTAATTTTCTTTCATCTCAATGATTCTCCATCGAATATTGTATCAAATAATACTTCGTGCATTGAATTTTTGATTTTTCTATTTTCTAGTTAGATCTCTGCCTATCTCTTTTGGTATACGACTGTGTGTATGTGATGGTGGTGGGGTATTATGTCGTATGGAAAGAATCTGTATTTTTCTTTTTTTTTTTTCCTCCTATGATGGAAGCATTTTGCAGTGAGTTGAAATCCATTGCGTGATGTTCTCCTGTTTCCTATCGCTTCCCTTCAGGCATGCATAACAGGGTGATAAATTGCTACTACTTTTTCCTCCTCCTCCTCTTCAAATCTACACCCATTCGATTGAGAGAGTATGATCCACTCCTGTTAGTCCACCTCTTTCCCCCGCCCACTTCCATTTCGAAACCCATTTGCTTCACCGATGCCAAATATGCCTCCACATAAACGCTTTGTGACCGCACCGTCAAACTTTCTCTTTTGCTGCGATTTTATGTCAAAGAATTGGAGCCACTAGAAATGAACCAACTTTTTTTTTTTTTTTTTTTTTTTTTTTTTAGTGTATATAACATGAAGTTGTCCTAAGGTGAGAAAATTTTAAAAATATGCACGAATGTGCATATGGATACCAGGATGCTCTAATGAATAATATCACGAAATGCTTCAAACCGAATGTGAGGACATAATTGTGAAAGAAAAAAAATATGATTAGTAACTGTCATGTTTGATAAAATACTGTAAGAATGGGCGATACTGAGATCTGAGTCGAGACAGAGAGTGAATATTACGAACATAGAAGCTAGAAATACTGGCTAATTTTAATTTTATATCTTGAAACCACAGCTTAACTCTAGGAACACCAAGAGGGACCTCGGAGGCCCACTAATTATTTTTGTTACATTTTGTATCATTTCTAATTGCATAAAAATCAGAAAAAAATTATATTGTCAAGCTTGACCCCATCATAAAACGTACTTGCTTACTTTTTAGTGGTTTTTTTCTATTTATAAATAAAGAAAGTGTTGTGGGCTACAGAGGCCCCCTCTTGGTAGTCCTAAGGGGGTGTTCATCGCATACGCTGTTATATTCCAGTGTTTTGGCTAGTTATTTTATTTTCCTTTGAAACAATTTTGGTATTACAACATGCAGGGGCACACTGAGCTATTATTCTGGTGCAGTGTTGCCAACTACACATTATAAAAATTTAGTATATACATTTTTGTGGTTATTTTTTGCCACCTAAATATTTTATTTTCTATTAGTTTATTCCTTCAAACCTGCTAATACTGCTAATACCTAAATATGGCACTTTATATTATAACCACACACAGATATTACCTCTCTTTATATATATATATATATATATATATATATATATATATATATATATATATATATATATATATGTATGTATATATATATATATATATATATATATATATATATATATATATATATATATATATATATATATATATATATATATAAAGAAAGATAATCAAATTTCAATAGTAATGGGAAAGAACTATGCTGCTGCACCTCTGGTGTTATCAAGTATTTCAATCATAGAATCGACAAATAGCAACCTAAACACTGACTGAAGGCGCATATTTTATAGGAAATTGTCAGTTCGTTATTCTGTGACTGTGACTGTATGTGGGAATCTGCAGCAGCATTGGAACAGTGGCAAATCGTGCTCTTCGCCAAAGTTCAACTGAGAAAGAACTTAAAGAACTTTTAAATGAATCTGACATAGAAGGTAGTGAGCTGAATATAGGAAGGTGGAAATAACCCTGCCAGATTTTGATGCAAAAGACAGAGATTTCAACATTTTATTTGATAATGAAAATGGAACAAATGGAAGCATTGGTACATTTCTTGCAATGAATCCCTTGTAATATTCATGATGCTGTAGTGGTGTTAGTGTACAAAACTGACAAACAAGTCATAGCTTGTTTGCTTACGATTTACATGTTCATTCCATAGGTGCAAATGGAATGACGTTGTGCTACTAGAAAAATTGTAACTTATGTTGAATTGGCAACACTGCTTCTCTGGTAACATCCCCTATAGTGTCCATTGAACGTCCTTCACACTTCTATCTTTTTACGGAAACAAAATTTGAAAGAATTTCGCGATTCCAAGGATAACCAGGATAGAATTATGAAAAAATAATCCTGAATTCATTGGAATACTGAAGTATACCCCATTCTTCCCCATTCTCCCCACTTCACTGCACCACCACCAAAATGCTTTTAGATGCTGCCTTTGTACACATACTACACTGTACTAAGTTGCTATTGATCTGTTTGATAGTTTTTCTACACAAACAAATTAAATAAATAGGCCATAGTTACTGATATAAACAAAAAAAAAATGGTAACTTAAACAATTACACACATATAGTTGGCAATACTGTACTTAGAAACCTAGTAATAATAGAGAATAAAAATATATGATATCTTAGAGATCCCAAATTCATATCAGACAAGATAAATTATTTTCCATGAGAAATAATTACCTTCATGCTGTGGGCCTCAGAGCGCCCCCCCCCCCTCCCGTTGGTGTTCCATGTAACCCAAAAATACCTTAGTGTTCCTAGGGTAGCCTGTCATATTTGGCAGGGCACAGACCAAGTATAAACTTTGAGTAATGCACAAAACAATACAATTTCTAAGCAGAGATTTGTTGATAAGTGTCTCTAATACGAAAACATGTTGTTTCAAGTTCAGAGCAGGATACAACAGAATTGAACAATAGAACAAAGTAGATTAAAGTAATGTAGAATCGATTACGCTGTCTTTCGTGTTTTTCCATTACTACTTTCACATGAACAGGTCTATTTTTATTTTTTTGTGTCAAACAAATACATATGGAACAAATGTTTCAATGTTTTTATTTGTTAAATACTGTCATTACATATTAGGCTTTATGTATGAATAAATTGTCGATTCTTTGTGTTTTTTCATGACGTATTTAATCAAATATAGTGTATGGTTTCGTTACATTTCACTGCAGGCATGTAATGAAAAGAGACATTCTTCCGGATTCTACTTATGCGTCCCTAAGAGTTTCAGTTATGAAGGTAGAACCTTCTATGCTTTTATAATCTAAAGGAGATTATTTGTCTATTTCGAAAACAGCCATCAAAATATATTGTATCATTAATTAATATACAATGCTTCCTTTAAGGGAAGATCTTTTCAGTAAATGTTTGTACTAAATAGTAAGTCTGCATTCTACAAATAGCAAATCACTAAAATACAAAGAATTATTATGTAACTTCTACTATTGCCAGAGGATTGTCTTGATGACGAAATGAAATTTTGATTCAAACACCAGTTTTCTCATAGAATTATTTGAACATCTTTATACTATTAATGCGTATATAATATGTGTTAACGCACTCAGAATAGACTATTGTACGTTAGGTTCTCTTGCGTTTGGAACTTTAGGTAAACCAGAAACGACATTTGAGGTTTGGCCTTGGGAAGTGGAGCAGGGAACGAATCATTTGATCCATTGGTTAGATTGGGATTTAGCATCCCTTTGAGCACCGAGATGTACCTACAGCTTAGCGTGGGATCCGAAACACATGAGCTTCCGTCAAGAATTGAACTCGGACCCTCCATATATATATATATATATAATTGTAAGCATAATCTTATATCAAATATGTAATTAACACCAATGAGAAAAAAATATCTCCCTACACACAATTGGTTGTAAGGTTAAGTAGGTAGTTGTTTACTCTGAACTTGAATTTCATGCTTTACAGTGAACTTTTACAATTCGTTATTAATTTCGTTCGATATCTTATGATAATTTCATTACTAACTTTTTATTGAATGTTATTATCATTATGGAGTTAGGTTTACCGAACTTCCTTAAAGTATTTAATGTGTCCATGTGCTCATTCGTCCATGTACGTCCAGAAGACAAAAACTCTCAACAACTACTTGATGAATCAAATTCAATTTTGGTTATGGAAGAGAGTTCTTTGAAGGAGGAGATATTCACCATAAAGCTGAAACGGTAATAGATAGCGAAAAGTGGTCTCCTGCAAAACGAAACAACCCAAGAATACATTTAATCTCCACACTTAACTATCTGTTACAAGTAAAACCGAAAGTACTAGAAATCCACTATTGTACGGTTCAATATTAGCCTTTCCAGGTTAAAAATGATAAGAGGTGACAAGAAGCGGTTTTTCTGAAGTATATGTATTGTTCTAAAAATAGGTTCTAACTTCTCTCTTAACCCTCTATTTAAACCGGAAGTGGCGTAAATCAACCACTTGCTATAAAGTAAAAACGGTAATACCAGTAGATAACGAGAAGAGGTTTTCTGCAATCGATTAAGCGACCCAAAAGTACGTTCCTTCTCCACTCTAATCTCTCTACTAAACCCGGAAGTGGTAGAAATCTACTCAGGCCATGTAAACCAAACTCCTTTAGGTAGTGTACACGTGCTACTTGTTTCATTTCTATATTCGCACGCATTCCTACTCTAGAGGTCGTAGGATGTGACTTTAATGTGTGATTTCACAGATTCGATTCCCGGAGTTGGAAAGAATCGAATGCACTTCAGTGGTTCAGATCCTACTCTAAACTGAAGGTCTCGTTTTATATAGCCTTATTGGTGAAAACGACATAAATATAAATCAATCGATCTGGTACTGTCTTTGTTAAAAACGCTATTTCGTCTGCAAAATAGTATTGTCTTACTGAAGTATCTTTTTAGATAAATATAGAAGACAATTAGTCAACAACGTATTTGAAATTTATCTCTTATTTTCAGAGATTATTGCTGTATCCAATTAACAGCATGCAAATCATATTTAGGAAAAGATTTATTACACATGTTGATGAAGAATTTGCGTGAATTATACAATCTTGTAATTTAAACGTCAACATCACGTTTCGAAATCGTTATTCTTATGTTTTTGTTGAAGTAAAATCACAAAGGGCTTAGGTTCTACATATGCTCTATCTTTTTGTTAAAGACATCCGGGTAATATTCCATATTTTTATTATTAATTTTTTATTGTATTATCAGCGGTAAGTTGTATATCTTATTTTTCACTCAGCTAGCGTTTTGCATTTCATATACTAAAGCTACAGAATAGTAAGAAAAATGACAATAATTACAGATTATACTTGTATATTATTTTCAACTATGTACTTTCTTTCTCTCTCTCTCTCTCTTTCTCTATCAAACGCTCACACATTACGTATGCACATATGCAGATATTTAATATTATGATTAGTCTATATGAAATATACATATATTGTGTTACAATGACACACGGGAAACTTGCATTACTTATTCTTTTAATTCTTTATAATGCACAACATGTATCTCATATAAATTCTCTACATTAGGGATTCCTGTTTCGCCTAACATGGCCGACTTCCCACATATGCTATAATTTGGAGACAACAACGACAACATGCCACCTCAACTCTATAACTAGCGGGAGACTCGAGTTCGATTCCAGATGAAAGCTCGTATTAATTGGACTTCACATGAAGCTCTATGTATATACAGGGTGTGTCAAAACAACACCGACAAAGTTTGGCAGTGATTCCTGACACCAAGATAAGACAAAAAGTATAGACCAACCTGGGTGCACAAATGCTTCCTTTCGGATCTATAGGCTACTAAAAACATAAAAAATGAGCTTTAAAGGTCCATAACTCCAATACTATGATACCTACCGTAATCGGGTCACGACTTCACTTAGGAACTAGTATGTGCCTTATCTAAATATCCATGTTTCAGAATCCTATGGTACTTCCGCAACAATTTTTAAAGAGGTAGTTTGTGAGTACTTCAAATTATATTACCCTAGCCACACTGTCTCTCTAAAAATCATTGCGTGAGTAAATTAGGATTCTGAAACATGTATTTTTGGATAGCTTACATATTAGTTCCTAAGTGAAATCTTCACCCGACTACAGTAGGTCCCATGATTTTGGAACAAGAGACCTTTAGAGTTCATTTTTTCATGTTTTCAGCAGCCTATAACTCCGAAAGGAAGCATTTGTGCACTCAGGTTGGTCTATACTTTTCGTCTTATCTTGGTGTCAGGAATCACCTCCCAAACATTGTCGGTGTTGTTTTGAAACACCCTATATACCTTATATAGGGTGGCCCATTTTAATCTTTTCATGGAAATATCTCGAAAACAGTTGAACATAAATGAACTGTACAAAACCTCAAATAGGAAATACCATGTGGCAAATCGAATAATGTTGTCGCGGTGCCCCCTAGGGCCGCCTTTCATGGGGGCCCAGGCACAACTTAGAATTTTTAAATACCTCGTTCGATAGACCTTCATTCTCTAAACAGCGTTGTGGCAAAAGATTGTTCATATGGGTCACCGTTTTCAAATTGTCCGCAAAGACATGGTGTCTGTATCAGATAAAACGTCCAATACCACTAATATGAAAACGGTTGAAGATGATAACGGATGAATAGAATAAAACTCCTACAAGAAAACACAGAGGGTATTTATCATTCCACGCTTCGAAAATAATCCAATGAAGAAAAAGATTATTAAAGTATAAGTGACATAATGCTCAAGAGGAAATCTAATTCTTACAAAATTATCTTTCCGATCTCCCTCCGTAAGTGGGTGAAGCGGGAATAAATGGTAAAATTTCAAATGAGAACACCACTTTTACTTGCAATAGGTATGGTTTGTCTGAAACACTTGGGTGTACAAGTGACTGGTACTATAATGAACCAATATTGTGCAGAAGACATCTGAGCAAAACCAACGTTTGTACAGGTTGTTCTAAAATTGCATTGTTCGACAAATTGGTTTCGCATTTCAGTTGATTCATTTTTGCACAAATCATTGCCTGCAATCAAAATGGAAGGTACCGTTTAACAAGAATTTTACCTACTTTTTTCCATTACGGACATCTATTTTTTATAAAAACACATTTCAGATAATAATTTTGTTGTGTAGATACAATTTGCAAAAACTAAGGTTTTTGTTTGCAATTCCAGCGTTCCTTCCCGTCCCGCTTCACCCACTTAACGTTGGACCGATGATTTTCTAAAAATTAGATTCATCTTTTGTATTATGGCACTTTTACTCTAATAATCTTCTCCTCGGTTGCAACATTTTCGAGCCGTGGAATGATAAATACCCTCTGTGTTTTCATATAGGAGTTTTATTCTATTCATCCGTTATTATCTTCAACCGTTTTCATATTAGTGGTACTGGACATTGTATCTGATATAGACACCATGTCTTGGAGGACATTTTGAAAACGGTGACCCATATGAACAATCTTTTGCCAGAACACTGTTTAGTGTATGAAGATCTATCGAGAGAGGTATCACTTGGCCCATACTTTCGTTTAAAAATTCTAAGTTGGGCCTGGACCCCCATGAAAGGCGGCCCTGAGGGGTACCGCGACAACATTATTCGATTTCCTCCATGGCTTTCCTATTTGAGTTTTTGTTCAGTTCATTTATGTTCAACCGTTTACGAGATATTTCCGTGAAAAGATTAAAATGGCCCATGCTGTATAACCTTACTGATAAACGGAACGCTAAACTTCAATCTCTTTAAGCACGGTGGCTAAGTAGTAGAGCGCTTAGATCTGGTACATATGGTCTTTGGTTCGATCCCCTGCTAAGTAAGCTTGTGGTGTCCGTGGGATTTCTTGGGGTACTCCCGTTTCCTCCCACTTTCACATTCCATCATCATTCATTTTTCTTAATCATCGTCTCCCTAGTACAGGGATGCAAATATCCACTCGCCCACTCGCCCGGGGCGAGTGGTTCATCGGTGTGGGCGAGTATTTAATATCATACCGAAGTAAATGATTTCTGTTGTGGGATGTGGCTAGTAGCTTTTATATTGGCCGAGTAAAATTTTGTTGCTTATTTGCATCCCTGCCCTACTATGACTAATAGCTTCCTGTATATATGAACTCCCAAAGTTCATTTTTCCGCTGAAACAACTCGATTATGTGGAAATGTTTACTGAACTTATTTCTTTATTGTTATGAGTAGAAGCAGCTCTGAAGCGTTGTAAACAATTTATTTATATACGATCAAAGAAGGGATGCAAAAAACTCCCAGTGTTATTACCATTTTTGAAGCTTACATTCTTCCGTGACATAACTAAAGTTATAAATGTACTTGACATATATTGTTAAGAAGGATCACATACATAACCTTTTCGTGCAACTACAAGAATAAAAATAACTTTTGACATACTAAAATTGACTACTGGTAAGATATTATAAAAATACTACGAAAAGTAGCAGAGAGAGAGAGAGAGAAAAAAATAATGATTTATTTCACATTTCGTTAAGTTGAAGGAAGAAACGGGAGTATATATGTATACACACACACACACAAAGCCACTTAAATTTGAGTTTCCTAAATAAGTCGGTGTTCATTCACCGTGTAAATGCTGCGTGAGGAAATAGAATTCGGCGATAGAAAAAAAACTTGATTAAGTGTTCACGCGATGTCCAGCCAAGAAAAGAAGCTGATAGTTGAAGGTAAGTGTAGGGGTTATGGAGGAGAGGGTGGGGAATAGGGGATCAACGTGAAAAAGGGATTTAAAAGGGAAACAAAAACGCTCAGAATGACCCTTTCCAGGATTCCCTCTACTTATATTAAGTCATCAAATCACGGAAAGGTTGCTCTTGCTAAACAAAAAAAAAAAAAAAAAAAAAAAGGAACGATTGTTGTTGCGCGCTCGCACTATAAAGTGACAAAGTAATTACCGTTTTCCGTGCCACTAAAAACCAGAGTGGGAAATGGTCGGTAAATTACCTTGTAAGAAAGCTTTCTTTCCCTTTACTTTTCTCCCCTCTAAATTGTTTATGCACAATTACTACATAAGTTGGGTTGAGGGAACTGTTCTCTGATATAGATACTAGAGGAAAAACAAAATAATATAAGTAAAATGTTTATATTAAAACTTCCAAGCCAGATTCAAGCTACATGTAAAAAAAAGAATGTATATTCGTAAAAATATTTTCCTCAAAATAAAACAAGTCCTCTTATATTATTAGTTGTATGTTTCCAAATATTAAAAGATTAACTGTTTGTTTAAAAAAAAAAAAAAAAAAAAACAAGCATAAAAATTCAGATTCATTTCAAATTTTGGATGATTACTATACATTTAATTTCTGTTTTCCAGTTCAAATGCTATAACCTTCTAAGTGTTGTACAACATATTGTGTGCAAAAGACTAAAAAACAAAATCTATACAGTAGGCCTATAAATTCATAGTCGCACTCAACAATGTTAGTTGCTAATGCCACAACTTAATTAAGATTGATCTCATTAATTTTATTTTGACTATAATAATAATAATGTTCAGTTATAAATAATATTCATTTAATTATTAAAGTCTTATGTAAATCTAACAAATTATGGTATATAAAAATGGGTTAAAGCTCATTATTTAGTTTTAAAAAAATGGATGGCATTTATCTTGTTTGAAACTTTTATATTTAATCATTTAACAATAATTTCAAAAACTATACTATACTATCTTAGCTATTCTCCATGTTATTCATGTTTAGAGTAACAATAACCCAGATAAATAACTTACTTCCACTTATCCACTACATTTTTTATGTGTTGCAATTATTGCAAATCAGATTCTCCGAGTTTCCAAATAAAAGTTTTGTAGGTTCCTATGTGAAAAAATATATGCGTTTGCTACATGTCAAATTTAAATATCACATATCTTTCTGTATTTTTCACCCCACTAAAAATCGTAAAATTTTCCTTTTCCTGCTCTGAAATATTTGGTACCTCTGCCTTATATCTATGCGAAGATAGTAAAACGTAACATGTGCATTTGTACAGAGTAGCAAATTAGAACTTTATGAATTAAATTTAAAACACTTCCACTTCAATTGTTCAAACGTTTGCACCATTGAATCGGAGGTATTTTAAATGTAATTCATAAATTCATAAGTTGTAATTTGCCTATTTACTAGCATATATATATATATATATATATATATATATATATATATATATATATATATATATATATATATATATATATATATATATATATATATATATATATATATATATATAGATAGATAGATAGATAGATAGATATGCTAGTAAATAGGCAATTTTTTAGTAAAGACATTACCAACTTTTTCCTGCCTATACATCTCAGCATGATCGACTGTTGGAGATTAAAAAAATCAGTAATTGTCCAAGAAATGAATCTCAAGTTTTGCCATCTTCGGATAGTTACAATGGTATCATGAAGGTTTACTATTGTTTAAAGTCAAGTTTTTGTTTCCATCGTCGTCACTTTAAAATATTAGGTATGCTATAAACGCAATAGACGCAGATTATGAAGTGGCTAGTTGATTATTAGAATTTTTTACATATGACTTGTATAAATATGTCAGGTTCGTTTTCCATAATTTTCCAACTTCATAATGTACCAAAAATAATTTGAATCGTGTTTATTATTAACATATATTTAACACGTATACTATTACCTCATATACTTTGTGTATTTAATTGTATATAGAGATGGGCACATTTTTGTATGTCAGTCCCTTTGGTAAGTAACAGACTAGATGCTTTCAGATCGCATATACTGTGGAACATACTGTATATGACACTAAACAACAGATGCAAGAATGATTGAGTATTTTAGAAAGGCGAGGAAACTAATTGAATGGAACAAACAAACAACTCTGGAAATCATGTCAGGGGAGAGAGAGAGAGAGAGAGAAGATCTGAAACAACTAAAACAAAGATGAAAACATGTTTCGATAATTGTGTAAAAACTACTTAAGGGAATATAATATACGGTGTGCAAGAAGAGGAAAAAGAGAATAGAAAAACTGCAATTTATAACTGAAATTGAATAACTTTAATAGTGTTCTGTATATATGGAACTAAGATGCACGAATGAGTGAAAATTCTTAACTTTGCGAGAAATATTCTGAGAACAATGATAAAATGGTGATGGCAAAAGAACAGGAGGTTGAAATAAAGAAAAATAGGACAAGGGCGAGTATAAAAATAATGAGAGAGCCCTACGACCAAAATAAAGTAGCCATAAAGATAAACAAGACGTTATTTAGGGTATTAAGATGCGCTTATGGTATATCAACGGTAGCAGAGAAAGAAGGCGGCTTACAAGAAGTGTTAGCTAATCTCGGTGGGAATCTAAAGTTAATGTGTAAAATGGATCTTAACAAGGGGACAAAAAAGATCAGGTTCCCTAAAAAGAAAGAGGAGGAAGCAAGAATTGGTTTCGACACAGAAAAATATTTAGGAAAAAAAAAATTAGCACGATATCCCCACATAAAAAATATGAGAGAAAAAACGTAAGGGATTAAGTTAGCACAAGCAAAGCATTCTTTCTACAGAACGAAAGGAATAGCAATAGTGATTAATTAAAACTTTGTGTGTAGTGTAATGTCTTCTTCTATGTATGGAAAGGAGGCACGGTGACTTAATGGTAGAGCGCTTACCTCTGATACATGGGGTCTCTGGTTCGATCCCGGCCAAGTAAGTTTTTGGTGGACAACATAGTGTCCGCTGGTTTTCTCGAGGTATTTCCGTTTGATTCCACATTCTCATTACACCTAATTTTTCATCATTCGCTTGCCTTTCATCAGCATCACCCGTCTCCCTTAACCTATAGTATATAATCGTACGACGTTAAACTGAAAGTTTTTCATTTAATTTTTTCTATATATGAATAGTATTGCCTACGAAACAATAAATTTATAATCTTGTTTCAACGAGAGTCGAGAAGGCAAGTGCATTATCAAATTCGATACATAACGAGAGATATAACAGTTCTTGTCTATTTTTCGAATTGAAAATAGGGACTAGACGAGAAATTTCTAGTCTTGGGGAAGCAACACTAGTTCAGTCAAGTCTTAGATATCAAAACACTGTTTTATTGTTACACGACTCATAGTTAAGTACTATATATTTATATAATGATTATACGAACATAGTTTAAAACATTAATCAAACTTTTAAGCAGTGCACAATATACCGTACTTGAATGACAACTATGTTTTGATGCGGGAGGATTCTAGAAACTTGTAGATGAAGTTAAGTACAAAAAATCAGGAAATAAATTTTATACATAAATTTACTACGAGAATAAACGAGAAAAATTTTCCGATAATCGAGACGAGACGTCAAAAAATTTCTCGAGAATCGAAATGAGACGAGAATACGAGAAAAGTTCACTAGACGAGACGAGATAGATCGTACATGGTTCAAAAATATGAACACTTCACAAATCAGAAAGAAGAAAAATCGAAACGGTCAAGATGTGTTGTTGAAGAAAAACGCAATGTGTATCATGGGAAGAAAGGAGAAGTAAAATCAGACAACAGAGTTCCAACAAATTTAAGCAATGTGAGTGAGAACGCAGCCTAACTTTACACCTCTCTCTCTCTCTGTATGCAGTTAGAAGTAGTATTAAAACATCAGAATGTGATTGGTTGCTGATTTCTATCTAGATGTATATCAGTAGTTATGTAGTAGCAGAAACAAGACTAAATGGAAATAAGCGACCAGAAGGTGATTTTTAGAAAGAAGGCATTTTATAATAGTGAGCATGCTGAAGAAGCTGGTAAAACTCCACCAAAGAAAATAAGATTGGATTAACACACTCTAGTGCCTCAAAGTATACTCTTGGAACATCCCCCACTGCAGAAAAATGAATGTAATTTCAAATACATTTCTATTTGCCAAATTTGAAGGTGATACTGTTGCTGTTCCTCACTCTGCTTTTACACATGAAGAAAATATTACCGTACATTTAGATCTTGGAAAAGAAAAGCATATAATAATCTACAATGCAGACTCGGCACCGCGGGAAATTTCTAGCATAATAAATAAACTGATTTGATTTGGTTTTACTTTAATTTAGTTTAATTTAGTTTAGCATCCCTTCATGAACGAGGATACATGGGACCTACAGCTTAACGTGGGATCCCAATCACATGAGCTCCCGCCGGGAATCGAAACCGGGTCTTCGACGCCACAGGCGCGTACGCTAACTACAAGCCACGAGGAAGCTCCCATATAAATTTGTTATTAATAGCCTATATAATGCTTTATTGGAAAGGAAGTAAAAAAAAATCCGCCCCTAGGCAAGGGCGACCATGTTGTGGTTTCCAAGAGGGGGCAAGTATAAGCGACGTTTCAAAAAAGTTTCAAATTTTGCTGTAACTAATGTAAAAATACTATTGAATTTTCAATATTCGAAAGTACAATTTCCTCTAGGGGCAAGCGCCTCACCTTGCTCCCCCTGATGGGCGCCCTTGCCCCTAGGTTATACGTTATTCTAGGCTCCAGCCTAAGCAACCTAGATGCTAATTCGGGTCTGGAAGAAGACAAAAAAGATTGGTAACAAATACCTATTAAAAGAAACGATGAGAAAGCCATGCATTTTGTCCATGACAGAGAAAAGGAGAAATAACACAATTGGTCATCTAATTTTCCATTAAGAATGACTCATCATTTAATACTCTAGGAGTTGAAGTTAAAGAAAAATCTTGAACTGAATATTTGGGTTATATAAAGAAAGAAGAATCATCGAAGTACATGGTATAAATAGCACAGAAAAAAATTCTCCTGTAATGAGCAATTACCTTGGGTTGGAAAGACAATACAAGTAATAATAATAGTCATAATACCATAATACGTCAACCTGTGAGCATTGCTAATTCATGATAGTGCATAACCAAATTAACATATGTCGCTACTTGCCCATCTGTTGCCAGTAGATGCTGCTACCATGTAGGCAATTTACAAATTTCAAACTATTGTGACATTTAAATTGCCATTCAATAACTGCATTGTTTCATTTTAATTATTCGAAAATAGATAATGATGATATTGAACATGCTTTGCCGTTTACTATTAGGCCACTAAAAAGTTCGAGCTTTATTTAAATATGATTCTAACCTATACTATACAGAGGACCGGGCATTGGGCTCAACAACCATTATTATTATTATTATTATTATTATTATTATTATTATTATTATTATTATTATTATTATTATTGGGGCTACGGTGGCTGAATTGTAGAACGTTCACCTCTGTTGCTTGGGGTCCCGGGTTCGATCCCAGCCCCCACCAAGTGAACTTTGTGGTGGACAAACACCGTGTACGTGGGTTTCCTCGGTGTTCTCCCGTTTCCTTCCACTTTCTTCACTCCATCATTTCATTCATTACTCATCGTCACCGACTCCTTAGCCTAACCGACATAAACGTGGGACGCAACACTCAAAGATTTCATTTATTATTATTATTATTATTATTATTATCAGTAGTAGTAGTAGTAACAGTAGTAGTAGTAGTAGTGATGGCTTATGAAGGGATATGTACTGTATAAAGAAAGACTACAAACAAATGAAAAGTCTAGCCCAGTATAGGGAAGGGTGGGAAGCTGTGTCAGCGATCGAGAGAGTGCTGATCTGAGATGAGATGAAGTTCCAAAATTATTATTTTAAGCTATAGAAGGCGGACGATTAATTAAAATGGACGAATGCAAAATAATTGGTAGGATGATAATGTGGAAGGATATGGGACAAAACTAAGTAAGCCCACAGATACGATGTTATCCACTACAGATTTACGTGGTCTGAGATCTTACTAAGGACCTCTCGAACCAGAAGTGAACGCTCTATCATTGATCCACCGTGTTCCTCAATAGGTGTATAGCAACTTGAGAAGCCTTAAGAGTTACGAGACATCCAGCATTGAGCTACTATGCCTCTCAACCCAAGTCTTTGGAAAGTAATAGGTAGCAAGGTGTGATTAGAAACAGAAACTATTCCGAACAAAGTATGAATGCTGAAAGCCGTCCATTGTCCTGTAAATCTACGAAACTTTACTTTTAATACAATAATAGTAATATCGAAGTTTTGTGTAGAGGTCAGATTTAGTGATGGTGTTTAAAGTTTTGTATTTCCAAGTTTGAAACTCTATATATAAATCCTTAAACTTGGCAATATATTAACGCCATGAAGTTCAGTTAAGAAATAATAAGTGCACCAATTTTAAACAAAATTAATCTATGAATATTTGCTTTAGAAATAATTTCCAACTCTGTCATTTTATGGAAATCAAAGGCACGTGTTTCTTACGTAAAGTTAGGAAAATCTTTATTCAAGATTTAGAGCTGTAGAACTTCCTTTTTCATTTTTCCTCATAATGCATTAATCATTGAGACACCTTTTAATGATAAGTAGACGAAAATAATTCTCTCTTTAAGAGATGAAAGTAGAGGTGAAACTTTTCTCATAACATGAGCAATGCTTAATTACACGCAGTTTAAATGTGTCTCAATATGTAAATCCAAAGTATCAAAAATATCAATAAATGGTGAATTGTAGTGTTGAATTTGTGCATAATTTCATAACTTTTTAAATGAATATATTTAGTATTGAAAATATAGCCTTTTTAGTTTGCTTGTTGAAGTTTTATTATGTTTCAGATTTAAAATTATGGAATGTTAACAGGTAGAAATGTCATTTAGTCGAGTCTCTGGTTCGATTGCAGTTAGCCACAAGCGATCTTTGTAGGAGACAGAAATCGTATATGCATTGATTTGTTCGGTTTTTCCTCTTTTCAGTCTGCACTCTCTTCATTTTATCATTTCTTTCGTTATAATTATTGCCACCTTTCTTAGCCTCAGAGCATAATAATGGGACATTCAACTAAGAAAACAAAATAAACCAATATTTGATTTTGCTTATAATCAGGAAGTAAGTACAGCGGATGCAGCTAGAAATACTTTGTAGAGTATCCTATAAGGATGTGTATTGTTGAATGTATGATGACCTTAATTCGAAAGCCCCAGATGACCTGCTACGGTAGAGAACAAACTGTACGTAAGTGTCTGTAGAGAAAATATACCGGAAAACATAACTAATGTACTGTAGCTATGAACATTGGTCACTCCAACCTTGTGTTTTGGAATGCCAAGGCGGCGCCAGGGAACGCCTGCTGTACAATTAAGTAACTTCTAGAACATTCTACCCGTATAGTCGGTATTTTTCGGATAGTCATTCAACAGGATTTCCACTTGTATTCGTCATGACTTGATAGTGCTTTATTGATGGTATGTATTGCGGAAGGAAGGGGCTCCATAGCAAATGTACCAATGACCCACGATACATCAGAGAGTGTCTGCTCAAAAGGATCTTTTGGATCGCTGCAACTGACTTTTCTCAGGATCCAATATTAACAACATATTACGGCTTGAAGAAATTCCACCGAAATTCAGAATACAGTTACCTTCTACTGTTTCCAAAAAAAGTGGCCTCGTATTGACCAAACGGTCAGCAACATATAACAGTTTCAAGCAATTACACCGAAATCCAGAATACCGTTACCTTCTGCTCATTTAACCTTTACAGGACGAACGACTCAAGAATTGAGCCAGCAGTTTAAACCTCCATCACTTCGCTCCTAATTAACCTAAAGAGATAATTTAGGTGTCTATCTCTTTAGGAAGGATCAAACATTCCAAATGTGTGCATTTCGTCTACATCGGGAATCTAGCAGCGGAAGGGTAGGGGGAGAAGTTGGATGCACAATTTCCCCCTCCCCCTCAGCATTTGGGGGAGGGAGAGATACCCTCCAAAGGAGCGACAAGGATAAAGGTGGTATCAATAAAGATAAATAAACATCATAACTAATGATACCCTGTGTATGGCCATTCTTGCGAACGACAAAAAAGTGTTGCCAACTTCGGGAAAATGTAATTTTTATTTCATTTTTTTCCAATTTCTTTTTCAATTTCTTTTATAGGTTGGGCATGAGGGACACAGAAGTTACCTCGTTGAAATCTGTAGCTTACAAGCTTTCAAATGAGGTATGACTTATAAATCTGTACCAATTAGGGACGTCAGGGTAGACCAAAAATATTTCGAAAAATATGTACAGGGTGATTCTCGTAGAAAACGTATTTGGAATTGTTTCTCACTTGGCATTGAACTTTCGTCCTTCACTTTTTGTATGATTGCACCCAATGACTGGCTTACACGTGAAAATATTTTTCCTGCGTATGACAAGTAACAGTGTTGCCAGCTTTTGACAAATTTCCTAAAACAAAATACCTCATTTTCTTCAAAACTTTCGTCTTCTTCTTCATCTTCTTCTTCTACTGGTTTGGCATGAGGGGCACCAAAGTTAGCACGTTGGAATCTGTGTTCCATAACTTTTAAAACGAGGTATAGTTCATGTCCCTCTGATAATCAGAAGGGGTACTAGGGCCGTCAACTTAAAGGTCTACGATTTTCTTGAAATCCCTACCCGTCCTGTAAAAAAAGTGTCTCTATAGTGGCCTAGTGGCCAAACGGTCAGTGATGGATAGTTGTACAAATTGAGACGTTTTCTAAGGATCACAATATCTACAACACATCACGGTTTCATTCATTTTTACCGAAATCCAGAATGCCGTTACCTTCCGCTGTTTACAAAAATGTGGCCCTGTAGTAGCCAAACGGTCAGTGATTAGAGGCTGTGCCTATTGAGACTTTGTTTCACTATCATAATATCTACAACATATCACAGTTTCAGTCATTTTCATCGAAATCCAGAATATCACTATCTTCGGCTGCTTTCAAAAAAGGGGCCCTGGGGCCAAACGGTCAGTGATTGGTGGTTATGTCCGTTAAGAATTTTTCTCAGGATCAATATATCTACAACATATCACGGTTTCGGTCATTTGTACTGAAATCCAGAATATAGTATTTTCTTCGATTATTTTCACAAAAGTAGTCCTGTAGTGGCCAAACGGTCAGTGATTTTTGGTTGTGCCCATTGAGACATTTTCTCAGGTACATAATATCTACAACATATCACGATTTCAAACAATTCCACCGAAATCTAATTTCCATAAAGATTGTGCGGGTCCTTTGTCATTTCGAAGGGAGCCATTGCCCCCTGAAACTGTTTTCTCGCAAAAACGACAAAACCCTTATTTCCTACTTTGAAGTCATCTTTGCATCATCAGAGTTTCGTTTCTGTAATGTGGCTCTTTTAATCAAGAGGGCCCATTTTTGAAAAGGGGGCCTTTACCCCCTTAACGTATTTTCCGAAAGAAACAAAAAAATATGTGTCAATTTATTTACGATTTACTATATATGTGCCAAGTTTGAAGAAAATTGGATGAGTGGAAACCGTTCTGAAGCTATCTCTTTTACACTTTTACTTTTTGGACTTGACCTGCTTTTGCCCCAAAATCTTCAATTGTTGTGTTCCCTGTAGTTTCGTCCTTTCCTGAGTGATGTTTTCATATATGATATTTCAATAATGTCATGTAACAATTTACGATATCTTTGGCGTGGGAGCCCGTGTTCGATTCCCGGTGGGATCTCATGTGGTTCGGATTCCACGTTAATCAATAGATTCCGTCTCATATAGTCACGCTGCTGAAAGGGACGCTAAACTCAAAATCAACTCAACTCAATTTACGATATATATAAATCATTACTTAAAATGTTTCTGTTATTATTTTAATTTAAAATGTCAAATTCAGTAGATATAGTGTAATAAACTTAAGAAAACAAGGCGGACAAGTTTTACCTTTTCTCCTTGCTGCCTTTGGTAAGACATATAGCAGAAACTTGCTTGGTACTGCTAGGGTTAATACTTTTTTGGGCGCTGTTTGTCCATAATTTAAATATAATCTGATTATCCATTCCAATTTTGCCGTAAATAATATCAAGATAAAATATCAACCGTTATTTAGATGCCGTTATTTAGATAAAATATCAAGAAATCTTTAAGTAGAAGAAATTACACATATTAAACTGCACATATGCTTATTTCACCTTAAACACACATGACGTAATGTTCAATCGAACTTACGCTGTGTGATTTGCAGGTGACCAGTATTGAACTTTTTATGTGTAAATACATGTTCCGGTTTCGATTTTCAATAGGGGAGCATTAAAAATATAATTATATTACGGTGGTTTTAATTAAACCTTAAACTGTATGTCTATGTCTCGTAACTCCGCTGTTATAAAGGGACGCTAACTTCAAAAAGAAAACATAAACTGGGAAGTATACAGAGCAATAACTAACATATGCAATTCAAAGTAATTAGTTTGTTTGACAACAATACGTTGATAAAATTAACAAAAAGAAATTTTGAATCAAATCACAGAAACATTTAGCAAAATAATTGATCAAATTGCCTAATGTATTCTTTTGCCTCTTATTTTACTACTTTGTTGACACTTGTATCGCTAACTGAGCAAAACAAACGGAATTGTAATACAAATAATCAAGAGACCCAGAATTACATTAAAAATTATTTTAAAACTAAAGAATATAGGATAATGAGCTCAAATAATAGAAAATTGGCTATAGAAAGATGGGAACATAATGGGAACCAGGTGGTGGTTGCAATCTAAACGTTTCTCGTAGACCGATCTCTTCTGTAGAGGTACTTTGCATTCCTCAGCAAGGAGTCTGAGATAACGATGGCAGGTTGTTCTACTCGTTAAAGGGGGCCTGCGAAATTCCTTCAAAGCACTAGGTGATTCTAGTTCTTTACCCTCTCTCCCTTCGTCTATTTCCAACCACTACTACCTCCCGCCTTTCTCTCGGAACCACGTGGTGTTTCTCTCTCTCTCTCTCTCTCCCTTGATCCGCTCCAGGAGATTTTCCGGATTTCAATAGCATTCCGGGGCCCCGAGTCAACGGTTGGCCGGATTCCACCGGAGCCACATGAAAAGGATTGTTCGGCAGGGATGAGTGAGACGGTGCAGAGGGAGGGAGGTCTCCATTACAGCGCACGTTCTAAGTCATCTGTTCCAACACTAAACCCGATTTCTGACGTTAGGGAGCACTTATAATCGTTCCAGTGATTTCTTTCTTTTGTTTCTTTAGCCCAATGAAGTAAATGATAATTGATCCAGTGATATATTCTCGAATCACTGATTGATTTTGAATCTATTTTTTTTTTTTTGCAATATAATTTTTTCTTGGATTCAATTTACCAGGACAGCTTATATAGGAGTGGACATTCCAGTACTTTGAGCTCATATATTGCATAGTCTTGATACTGGAAATCTACAAACGAAAGAAAAAATGAAAATATAATGTAAGATATAGAAATATTCATATTTCGTATAATAAAGAATTGCATTTCTATTTATTCTAGTGTATATATATATTTTTGTCGATGTTTGATTATGCGAGGTCTGACGAAAAGTATCTGTCCTGTTTTCGGGTAAAACTAGGCAGAGGTTGGCCAAATTTTGTATCATGGAAGAGGAGTGTATGATGTCTTTAGCTTGATGTGGCATTACTTTCATTTGCATCTTCTGTTGTGGAGGAGTGGTTATGTTGGATGCTCTTCTGTGGTCACAGCGTGGCAGTAAAGGCATGGGTATAAGAATAGAACGTGAGAACGAAGTCACAATCGCCTCAGTGGATTACTCCAACCTCACCAAGGCCTGACCAATCTTGCTTAGACCCAGCGAAGATTGCGATGTGAGTAACAACATCAGACCAATATTGATTGTATACCTCATTTACCGAGTCGATATGCAGCATAAGTAAGTGCAGGAAGGACGTACAGATACATATTACTTTTCTTCATACATTTTCCGTCATCTACGTGATGCTTTTTGCATGAAATGATTTGAGATGATCTTTCAAAGCCCCAAAGACTGCACCAGGATAATGATTTATTCATGCAGCTCATATGGTTGTCCTTTTCACTACAGCATACTATTTCGATGTTTCGTCAAGCTCACTGCTCTCCGGGTACAGCTTGGGGAGTCTTTTGCCTTTCTCCAAAAATCAAGAGATATCAGGAAGAAATTCGCTTTTATTCCCGAGAGCAGATGTAGTGCAACGCGACGGTTGCTCTCGTAACACTTGCCGATAAGGGATTCCAGGCCTGTTTTCATCAGTAGAAAGGCTATCAAACTTGGTGCGTGGAAGCAGGAGAGAACTAGTGTGAAGGGGATTAGAAAGAAAACGTCAGGCGAGTGTATTGGTTTCCCGGTACAATGGTCTGCTACTTTCCGACAGGTCTCGAATGATTACAGTGGCGTAGCTAGAAGGAACTTGGAAAATCGAGCCCTCAAACGTAAGAGATGTAACATTAGCGTGTGCAGCAGATTTTAGACAAAGTAGACCTATAGTCGAGTTAGTGTTTTAGTGACATTTTAAACTGAATCTATATTATAAAATTGAAAATGACTCTGTTTGTGATTCGTAATCTCTTGAACCAAGGGACAGATTTCGATCAAATTTTTTATGTAGATGCAGTTCTGGCATGGGAGTGTTTTTAGCTATTTACTTTGATGGTAGAACTTAGGTGAGGAGGGGGAATTATAAAAAAATAAAACTTAATAACTCTTGAACCAAGTTCAAATTTGTTTTACCAACTTTGTTTTACTATAACTCGGGAACCAAATTTTCGTATGTGTACTAACCTAGGAAAGTTTCCATCACCATATGTAGTTTGGTCAAGATCGAATGAGTCGATCGAATAGAGAAATTTAATAAGTAAAATAATATTTTAATTATTAAAATAATATTTTTCTTATGTCCCACGATTACGCCCTACAGAATAAAGGAGATGGATTGGATTGGATTGGATTGGATTGGATTATTAATGATAATGATTTGTTTTGAATAAATTAGTGAAGTGAAAATTTAGAAGAAGACGGATAAACCCTGAGAAAATCCACTGGCATGATACTGTACACCACAAACTAATTTTCATCATTTTTTTCAGCTGGGTTCAAATCCCATTTTGAACTTCTCATAATTCAGGAACAACATATTTTTGTACCACAACATTTTAATCCTTATTAATTTGCACCTTAAAATGCAGTAAGTGTGATTTTACTATTTACTAAAATAGTACAACTGTATACGACAATAATTGTGTTATTATATAGTTCAAAATCTTTTGTCATCACAAATTCTATCTTTAAACTAACCATAAAATATATAAAACGATAATCATGCCTGTTGTTCTGTATAGTTGCGATACATGGTCAGTTACTCTGAGCGAAAAACGTAGGCTGAAAGTGTTTGACAACAAGAACCTGAGATGAATATTCGGACCCAAGAGGAACGGGAATGAGGAATTGCTGAAATTTCGTAATGAGGAACTACATAACATATACCGTTTAACAAATATTGCTAGGATTTTCAAATCTAAGAGGCTCAGGTGGCCAAGTTATGTAGCCAGAATGGAAGAAAATAGGAACGCTGTCAAAGTATTAACTGAATGTCTAATCGGACAACTACCATTAGTAAGACAGATTCCATACACTGAGAAAAAAAAATGTAGGTGGCATACTTAAAAACGTAGGTTACATTCGTAATTCCTGTAGTTTCTGGACTTAACGTACAACCGTATATAACATCCTGCAGCAAACGTATAGCTGAAAAAGTATGTATTATACGTACTGTCTGCATAAGTGCAATGACGTCATTCGTGTGACGTCATCTGCAGTAACAAGTATATACGGAGGTAATATCTAGCTTTGTGACGTCAGGGTCGTATGTAGCATGTGGGTTAATAATGACGACATACACTGACTATCAGGACGGAGCATGATTTCAAGAAGTATGCAATATACGTTCTGTACGTACATTCTTGCGTTCAACCCCGAGACAGCATCTATATTGTACTTGTGCCCCATACTTACGACTAGATACAGTATACGTATTGTACGTATGTATTATACAGATTTTCCTTATGTCGCACACAGCTTGTCCAGATACAGCATACAGAATATCCGTATGCACCATACAGAGTGCATATATGTAGCTTACAGACTGTCTGCATGCAGCATATAGATTATACGTATGTCGCGTACAGGTTGGCCATATGTAATGTATAGATTGGATGTATATAGCTAATAGGTTGTCCATATGAAATATAAAGATTTTACCTGTATCGAATACGTATTGCCTTCTTGTAATGTATGGATCGGACATATGCAGGATCTAGAGTGTACGTATAGTGCACCATTATTAAAGTGCTGCAACATACTGCAAAGTGCATGATACATTCTTACTGTAATGTTGTCAAATATTGTTTTACTCTGTATGAAAACAAAAATAGCTTAAAATATGGTTGATCTCCTTTGTGCCAATAATAATAAAATTAACAATACTACACTTTTCAAATCTTAGTTTGGAGCAGTGAAACTGTCCAAAGAAATGTATTTACCTGCAGGGTGTCCTATAAGTTTGGGCTTCCTGCTAATTCGTTGGAAAGCTACTGCAAAGCCAAGGTTGAAAAGTGGCACAAGCGTTAATTTTAAAATTATTGGCACAAAGGAGGTTAACCATGTTAAACTATTTTAGTTTTCATACAGAGTAAATCAATATGTGACAATATTACTGTAAGAATTTATCATACCTTTTGCAATAACTTAGTTGCAGCACTTCAATAATAATGCAAAATGCACAGCCATGTACAGCGGTGGACACTTCTAAATGGTACAGCCATATGGAGATTTACGGCTAAGGTGTACCATTTAGAAGTGTCCCCCGCTGTACAATCCTATGTTCAAACTCAAACAAGACTTACGTACAGTCATTTATTAAGCCGTTATCATCCATTGCTTGTACAGTCATGAAATTAAATATTCTTCAGTTGACAAAATTTGTTTTCCTAAAAACTCAACAATAAATTAACCTATTAGAGTACCGACTTTGGCAGGTTGTCAAGTTATAACTATTCGAAGAATAACAACAAAAAGATCCAAATTAATTCATTTGTTCCCGAGCTATTGGCAAAAGAAAATTTGTCAACTATCAAATACTTTCTTTTCCGTGTGTACTATATAAAGTCGACTTTACCTCATTCTTTTCCTTAATAATATCCTCTTCCAAAATGCAAAAGTTGTTACCACAAGAGGCGTGAATAGGATTTTCCAGAAATAACTTCTCTGCACATTTTAATTAACAGATAAGTTATTTTTTAAATGACGCTATAATTAAAAACATGGTGTCAGCTGAAAACGTGTTCCCTCACAAGATGATTCCTACACAGTACTCGCCATTAAAAATGCAACTTCAAGGAGACAGGGTAGCTACGCCAAAGTTCCCAAGCCGATATCTAATGGTAAGTGTCGAATATGCTTAACCCTTAACATACCAAGCGGGGTACTCTAGGGACCCCAGAGAGTGATATTTAGTGATACTGCCGCAATCATAAGAATCAATTTATTCTCAATTTTTATATGTATCCTGCAACCCTTTGAGATATTAATTACATGATTAGATCAACGATTCGTTTCTTTAAAAAATACAAAAAATAAAAACACTTGAAAATGTAAAAACTCCATTGTTAAACCTGTGTTTCAGATTTACGAACACAAAAGTATAAAATTGTATGAAGAACTGAATAGTGCTCAAATATATATAATATCTTATGTCAACAATGTTCATTTAACTTAAGTATGCTTCTAGACATCCAAAAAATTATAGTTGGAGTAACCCTCTGCAATAATGTTGAGAAATTAAAATAATACTTGCGGTCTCCAGAAGACTCCAGCTTGGTAAACAACTTTGACGACTTAGGCTTGGTACCTTAAGGGTCAAACTTACCGCTGTATTCGCTGTGTGACAACGTGGTGACAAAGGAGCAGAACTGACCCAACATTGACAACCAGAACGACTGTAACACAGCGAGACATCGAGAGGATGTTCTCTTCTGGTATGGTAAGCCATGCGTCTTACGATCCAACGCCACAGCTCATCAACTGTAGCTGGCGGAGTTCACAGGTATGAGAAGCTGTGCAGCCATCGACCAAACATATTTATCCTTCCCTGCTCTACACATTCTGCAAATTTGGACTTTCCTGGATGTATCCTCCTTAGTTCAACATTTTAAGTAACGAGCAGTGTAATAGTCTCATACATTATTTAAAGAAAGAGCGATGATTCTCAGAATTACTCGGAAGTTTCTAGTTTACAATTTTATAACTATCTATCTATCTATATCTATATATATATATAGAGATAGATAGATAGATAGATAGATATACAATAATTTAAAACGGTTATATCAAAGTTTGCAATTCAGAGCACAAAAAGAAGTATAGCTCTCGGAACACTGATTATAGCCAGATAATACCACTAGTAAACTCAACCACACTCAGTACCGTCAGTTGCTTGGTATTGTCTATGAGGCAAAGATCATCGTATCTCATTGTGGGTAGATTTTTGTATTTGTTTAACGCTAAAAATTGTTTGTCGCTAATCGAACCCAGTAACATATATATACCGACAGGACGTACGTTAGTCACAAGGTGACATGAGTGAAACACTAAATTATTCGATTGACACTTGCGGCCTTGTCAACACTAGAGAAAGGTACAAAGTGATTAAATAAATACGAAACATAGTACATACAAAATATAGCGATGTATGAAGTCTCCTTTTCATACGATTTGGAGAAAGGATACATCTGTAGAGAGCAACATAAATGATTTCTCTGGATAATTTGGATTAGTCCAGAATTTGAACAAAAATAATTTTGAAATTCGTTAAGTCCGACATTTTTTCTTTCTTTCTTCGGATTCTCAATAAAGTTGACTACTGAAAAGCTGAGTTACAGATTTTATGTTAAAACATATTCACTATACCATTGCCTTATTCACAGAACAATACATTAGTTATTAATGTATGACTGAAATAATAGTGCTTCGTGCAGATTTACTTTATCCAATCGGAATTGCACAATGATAAAAAAAATGTTGCAAGGTATAATATTCTTATTTACAGAGAAAAAAAGTTGAAAGGACTTAACGCTAACAAAAATTTTCTTTAAACAGACATACATTTATTCTAATTTATGGAAGAAAGAAATAATTTGCGGAGCAGTATATTTATTAAGGTTACATATTTGTACAAAAGAATGTAAATACAATCGGGTCTGTCTTCAGAAAGGACGTGCTTTTAGCCACAAATTACACTGCTTCTTTTCGCTGTCTTTCATGCAGAATCCTGGTTTTGTTTTGATGCATGAAATACCTGAAACAAAAATCCAAATATATTTAAAATGTTACATTTTAAAATATTTAACATTTTTTAGATTAAATGGACAAAATCTGTTCGGTCAGGTATGGACTTTTGGGTTTCTGGTAGAAAAATGATGAATTAAAAAAAAGTGTTTGTTGATGCTGAACAACTCGAAATGTATTACTATGCAAAAGTAAGTGGGTACCCACTGGCGTTCGAGGTACCATGGGGCACCTAATATGTCTGCATTTTTAGATATGTGGAAATATATGTCTCTAAAATGTAAAAAACTGATATCTGTTTAGTACAGAAAACCGCAACTCGGTAAGCCTTATGGATACCGAGGTATGGGAAAATAAAGGACAACACCATAGAAGTGTGAGTTTTGCGTACTAGATTGTGCAGTTTCGAAAACGTAATTACTGAGGGCTAACAACAACCTCAAAAGTAGTTTCAATTCAATACGCTACACACACGTCCTTATGGGGGTTTTCGGGTACTATGGCACTCGCAGACCTCCCATTTCTAAACATTCTAAAATATATCTGAATAAACTTATAAAGAACGTTACAGGTGTGTGTTTACCGAAACCGCAAGTCGGTACGTTTAACAGTTACCGAAATATGGTGAAATAAATAGGAACACCATAGGTATGTGGGGCTTCCATACTTGACAGTAGTTTAGAAAATTAATGAAAATATGACTAATGGCTATCAAGATATTGTCAAATAAAGGGAGGACCCACACAGTTATGGGGTTTTCGTGTTAGGTGGTAAAATTTCCGAAACCGATCATGAAATCTGAATAAGCACCAGTAGCAATTTCATCCTAAAGTAACTGGATATTTCCATGGGGTTTTAGAACATCATGGGTCTAAAAAGATTAAGTTTTAAAAGCTTTGGAAAATATAATTTGACATTTGTAAAGAGTATTAGAAAAGAGAATAGAGTTACCCAAAACTTCCAGCCAGTACATCTTACAGCTAGAGAGACACCGTGAAATAAAAGAGTATTAGATCTTGAAATTTCATAAAACACATTTTGACCTTAATAAAAGTTAAATAAGATGGTACTTATATGGGTTAAGTGAGTACCTCACACTCGTCAGGGCAATTCCGATCGAAAGATTAATTCAGCTCGAAGTTTTCTTCGGGTAAATCCAAGCGTGATAATTCCTAGCGTACAAAAAGAATGAAAATTCTTTGTCAATATCTAATATAGCAACCGAGATATAAGTAATTATGTATTTTACGACGTCGTAAAAATGGAGACCCACATGGATTTGTACTGTTGAGTCTTTGCTGTAAGAAGAAGAAATTTCAGAAAACTACCGTATATACCTTAATAGACAATTAAATGGGTGGAGGCACGGTGGCTTAGTGGTAGAGTGCGTACCTTTGGTGTATTGGGTCCCTGGTTTGATCCGTGTCCAAGTCAGTTTGTAGTCGACATTGTATTCGTGGGTATTCTCGGGGTACTCCCGTTTCCTCCCACCTTTACACTCCATCAATTCTATCATCAACATTCACTTGCCTTAATTTCATTTTAAAATTAAATGGGCAGTTAAGTGTGATCGTATCTCTGTGGATTAAGTATCCAGTGTAGTTTCTGCAAAACATACTAGGTACACACCCCACCACTAAGTTACTGTGTCCTCACTGATTTAATTGTATATTAAGGTATATACAGTAGGTTTTTGAATTTCTTTCTTATAGCAAAGACCCAGAAGTACAAATCCTTAAAGATCTCTATTTTTACGTCATAAAATAAATGACTCGTTATATTTTGGTTACTATATTAGATATTCACAGGGAATTTTCACTCTTTTACACAGCTCGATGAACCTTTGGAACTGCCTGAAGAAACCCTAGAACTAATCTTTCCATCGAAATTGTACTGAGGTACTCACTTAACCCATTGAAATACCATCTTATTTAATTTTGTTGGGACCAATAATTTTTCCGAAGTTTCAACATCTCATACTCTTTTATTTCACGGTGTTTCTCTATATGTTAGATGTACTAGCTGCAAGTTTTAGGTAAATACATATTTCTAATACTCTTTACAAATGTCAAGTTATATTTTCAAAAGCTTTTAAAATTTAATCTTGGTAGACTGTAAGATGTTCTAACACCCCATGGAAATATCTAATTACTTGAAGATGGAATTGCTACTGGTGTTTATTAACTTTCCATGAACGGTTTCGGAAATTTTATCATCTAATACGAAAATCCCATACCTGTATTGGTCCTCTCTTTATTTGACAATATCTTGATAGCCGTTAGTCATATTTGAATTCATTTTCCAAATTGTACCTTCAAGTATGCAAGCCCCACATACATATCGTGTCGCTCTTTATTTTCCCATATCTCGGTATCCGTAAGGCTTACCGAGTTGCAGTTTTCGGTAAACAAATATCAGTTCTTTACATTTTAGACACATGTATTTCCATATATCTAAAATGCAGAAATTAGGTACTGCATAGTACCCCTCTACCCCACTGGGGTACCCACTTACTTTTGCATACCAGGGCAAAAACACCAGTGGTCGTTACTTTAAGGTTGAAAACATACTCTTTTGTCTCTTCTGTGAGCACCGTGAATCGGTCGGAGCTGTACCATAGTTGGGAAGAGACACTGATCCTTCCTATATATGACCATGTAGTCAGAATTCAAAATCGAATAGCCGTTGAAGGAAAAACAATATTTTAAAATCCCTTGTATTGCACCGGTAGTAGTCCTCTCAAAATCGAAATGTTCCAGTGGTAGTTAGGGTTTTGTACCAGTGTTCGTCACTCAAATAACTTGACATAATTTATTCAGAAACGCACTGTTTATCAGTTTAAAATTAAGAATAGAGTATAAAGTACTAATCTTAATAACTGTGCATCACTTTTGGCACTCAAGAAAGAAAATAAATAAGTTTTTACATACCTTTTAAAGCAATTTCAGTAAGAAAAATGTTAACTGAATTCAAAAGTTAACTGTATATTATTTTAACGTTAAGAGTACAATATTAATTACTATGTTTAATAACTATAGTGACTTTAAGCACTTAAGAATGAAAATAAACATGTTTGTACATACATTTTTAATACAATTTGAGAAACAAAATAAGTTAACCGAATTCAAAACTTAATTATATATCACCTTAAGATTAAGAATGGACTATAAAATACTGAGGTTAATAATAATGCATTACTGAAGAATGAAAACAAAAATGTTTTTAACTACCTATATTGTATTTACATGTTGTTATTTCTCATTAACATGCTTTTTTATAACACACGATATGGGCTAGGGGTACGCACGAGAAATGATTTGAGACTGTCACCTCTCGCAAAGGTGTCGCGGAAGTTGTCTCGTCTCGAAAACTGTATCTGTTTCTATTGGAAACGCACGAGAAATGATTTGAGACTGTCACCTCTCGCAAAGGTGTCGCGAAAGTTGTCTCGTCTCGAAAACTGTATCTGTTTCTATTGGAAGAGCTATGTCTCGTCTCGAATTTCGTAACAAAAATTCGTTACACATGCAGTTTTGTGTAAAAAGTGAAATGTATAAATACAGGAGAGAAAACATTGCAAACAAACATTATGTTAGTATGTTGAACATACTTTTTTGTATGTGGTGCAAAATATCTTCATCTATGGGGTTACTTTGCACCAAAGTTTATATGAAATGAAATCTTTGAGTTTTACGTTCCACGCTTTGGCCGGGTATGCTAAAGGGGACTATAATCATGAGAATGAATGAAATAGTAGAATGAAAACTGTGAGAGAAAACGGGAAAACCCCGAGAATACCACACAGTGTTTGTCCAACACAAAGCCCATTTGGCACGTGCTGGGATCGATCCAGGAACTCCACGCAGGAGAGGTGAACGCTCCATCACTGAGCTACCACGTCCCCAAAAACACAACCTCAGAATATACTTCATATAGAGTAGAAATGAAATGAAATCTTTGAGTTTTACGTCCCACGATTATGCCGGTTAGGCTAAAGGAGACGGTGATGATGAGTAATGAATGAAATGGTGGAATGAAGAAAGTGGGAGGAAACGGGACAACCCCGAGAAAACCACGCACACGGTGTTTGTCCACCACAAAGTTCACTTGGCGGGGACTGGGATCGAACCCAGGACCCCAAGCACCAGAGGTGAACGCTCCACCACTGAGCCACCGTGACCCCTCATATAGAGTAGAAGTAACAAGATGTAAGAAAAAAAAATGGCCCGTCTGGAGGACATGTAAGCTAAACACCAATACAATTGTTACAGATTTATTTACTTGCACTGTTTAGGCTGAACATCGCAACACCAATATCATTATGTCACATCCTTTCAAAACTATGCTAACTGCAACGTAGACCTGCTTTGCTTCGTAATGTCCAAATAGTTGATTACTGTGCTCGAAAGCAGGCAAGTAGCATACAAATTTATGATGTTGAAGGCGTTATTTTTCACAGCTATGGAGAAAAGACATGAAAACGAAAAATAAAAAGAAATCTTTGTTTTACGTCCTACGGTTATGCTATGTATGCTGACAGTCACAAATGAGTATTGAAAATTGATGATCTTGGAATACGATTTGGTGGAATAATGAGGGGGGGGGATAGACATTGATTAAATATAAAATTGAAAAGAAATAAGGGAATGACGCTCAAATATTTATCTATCTGGCAGCCATCTTGACCCCTCTAAAATATCATGAAGTACTTGATTGATTCTAAACCCAATAATAGTAATAGTAATTATAACAATAAACACAGAATATACCTAGATATAATTTACGCACCTTGAAGTGTAGAAATTAATGATTGTAATCCTCAGCATTCCAATAGTTCTTTGGTTTCTCCAAATGAAGATTCGGACATCGGTTTTCTTCTCAAGCAATAATGGGGTACAATAATCAGTTGCAGTCCAAAGCAAAGTCACTAAGTTAAGCATGAATATAAAAGATTTTGTGTTAAATATTTCAATGTAAATTTCATGAAATAGAATTCATTAGTTAGTTACATACAAACTCTTACGCATGTAAGTCAGAATCTACTTGTAATAACTTGTAAATTTAAACAAACTAAATTATACTACAGTTATAGGGACATCAAACATATATTCCATAAGATATATAGGGTGTCTCAAAAGTCCCCTGACATAAAGTAACTCGATTATTATCAGAGTTACAACAAAATGTAATTGGGAAACCGTCTCCAAATATGATGTTTCCAATGTAAGTTGAAGGAATTTTCAAAATCGGATGAGCCGTTGGCTGTACACTCTTTATGCGTCCAATGTTAAATGAAAATGCAACGTTGTCATTTACCTGGACCCACAACATAAGTGAATGAAGTTACTGATTTTTACGCTAACATGTCGATGGCTAGCCCCCATTTCAAACAGTAACTTCATTCACATATGTTGTGGGTCCAGGTAAATGGTAACATTGCATTTTCATTCCACATTGGGCGCATAAAAAGTACAGCCCAAACGGCTCCTCCGATTTAAAAAGTGTTCACTTTAGATTGAAAACAACATATTTAGAAATGGTTTTTCCTCTTACGTTTTGTTGTAACTCTAACTGTCAGAGGACTTTCGAAACACCCTGTATACATCATACGAAGTTCCTTTCTAAATTCTACACGGGTGTAGTTTAATTGAATGTGAGATGGGTGATACACATTAGGCCGTTTGGGAATACCCTCACAGACGGCCGCCATTTTGGATTAAATTTGTTTGTTATAAACTGGTGGGTAATGTGATATATATATGGCCACGGGCTAGAATTTTCTGAGTATGTCAAATATGCAATCAGATTCCATGGAGCTTAATTTGGTGAAAAGTTATTGCCAATTGAACGTTGTATTTACCTCTTTCTTCTAGATGTAGAACCATACCGTTAGCACGTGAGGAATGCATCGAAATATTCAAACTGTGGAGCGGGAGGAGTGCCTGTACAGTGGTTACCGATTGCAAACAGAATCATCCACAATGTGACTGTGTTATATGTTGCAGTGTCACAGTAATTAACTAAATTTGAGGAGACGGGCACATTCGGGGACATACGTCGTAGCGGACGATCGTAGACAGCTACAGATGAAGCAACGCCTACGGCAGTGCTGACTTCTTTCTCGATGTGGCCCCAGAGGAGCACACGTCATTTATTAATGCAATGTGGGTTGAGTCATAGGGTCTGCGCGTGTATAAGTGCATCCGTACAAGGTGCAAATTAAGCAACATCTCCACGAGAACGATGTTGATCGCCAAGTGCAGTGAGTAATTATGGTTAACATTTTTATGCAAATACTCTTTTCAGAAGAAGCTGACCTCTACGTAAATGGGAAGGTTAATAGGCAGAACATGCACAATTGGTCACCTGACAACCCCGCGTGCAAGACCCCTCCAACATGACCAGCGCAAAGAAAATTAATTATGGTGTTGGCAGACAAATGAGGAATACGTCTAATCAGTCACTTTTTCATTCCATAAAATTAACTGCGGAATAATACCTCACGCTCGTACAGGGATAGATATTGCGAGCTGCGATGCCCGAGGATGGTACATTCTCGCAGTTTTTTGAACACCATGGCGCTTTCTTCATTATGGATTCGTATTGCGTCACTACTTGAACAATTCTCTAGAACATGGGTTGATCGACGAGAGGCAGTTGAATGGCTGCTCGATCACCGGACCTAACGCTGTTCAATTTCTAGCTAAGTGGAAAAGTTAAGGCTATGGTTTGTGCAGTAAATATTCATAATTTTTATCATCTAGAACAAAGTATCGCCATCGTCTGTGCACAAATTTGACCCTATATCCTACTTTGTGTCCACAGCAATTGGAAGAAGCTTCTGCCAATGTTTATTGCTCAGTAGGAACATGTGGAACATATACTATAACCAGGGGTAAAAGTGGACCTGAAAAGGTGGGGGGACGGTAGGTAGTGGCATCACTCCACGCCGTTCCTCCTGCCTATCTCTGCCCATTGTACCATTTTAGGATCTGGGGGACGCCCTACATATTTTTCGAGGTGGGGAACTGCGTCCCCCGCGTTCCCCCTCGCTTTTACCCCTGACTATAACAGGGATATGTGTTCGAAGTGGGAAAAATCAGAGGCGGTGTGTTTTATTACGATTTTGACTCGACATATCGGCTATCTAAATGTTCAAATGCAGTGAGGTGTGAAGCCTACAAGATTGCATTTCTATTTACATAATGTCTGAAAACCACTGGAAAGCTTCTTTTAGTTACGGAGAAAAAACGGAGAGACTGATCCATCCATCGTGAACAACTTTCTGGAAAAAAATAAATAAAAATAGCCCTTACCTTGTATCAGAGAATTATACACGAAAGTGCTCAAAAACCGACTTTTAATATTAACAATTTCCAGCGGGAAAACTCCTGGACCACACACTCGAATGAGGGATATTTCAAACTCCCGTAAGATCTGCCCCCACAGCAATCCCCTAAATCCGCCCATGCTCAAAACACGACGCTTATACGAATTCAGACAAGACGACACATACATACATACGAAAGAAACAATTCAATACGGCACATCAAAATATAAACTAAATGAACTTCTTTGAAAACACCTCATTTTACAAACAAAAGGTAGAAAGAGGTAAAAATGTCAGTATTGTCAACTTAGAATCTACATAAGAAATAAAATCTTTTTATGTGCAAAGCTATTCGTCAATACGTATAAAAAATGGATTTATTAATGGTATTTAGCATTTATTCTTCCGTGAAGGTATATCTTGATCACTAAAAAAACAGAAACGGTATGTCTCTATCACTGGAAAAAAAAAAAAAAAAAACAGAAGGGTATGACATACCACTACATATAGTCTCACTTGGTTCACTGCCAATAACATTTCACCAGAATAAGTTATTTGGTCTAGGAATTAATTCGTGCGGTTTTACAAAAGATGGCGTAACTAGCTTATTGTCCCATAGTTTCGTTGATCCAAACATGCGTTGAAAACTACTGTCATTGAGCATCTTGTTTAGTATATGTCAGTTGCTTGAAGCGGAAACAACAACATTTTTTCTTCAACTGAAAATGGCGCATTTTGTGCCTGATAAAGTGTTTTTGCGGGGAGTTATTCTTCATTGCTTTAACATGAAGAAAAGTGCTACCGCAAGTCATCATATTTTAGTGGAAGTGTTTGGTGACCATGCTCTAGCTGAGCGAACGTGTCAGAAGTGGTTTGCACGGTTTAAAGGTGGTGATTTCAGCTTGGAAGACCAAAAGCAATTTGGACAGCCAAAAGAATTTGAAGATGAAGAATTGAGAGCATTGCTTGATCAAGATTCGTGTCAAACGCAGGACGAACTTGCAGAAGCATTTGGAGTTGAGCAAACAACAGTTTCCAAACGTCTCAAAGCCATAGGAATGATTCAAAACATGTCTTATTGGGTTTCACATGAATTGAAAAGAAAGACGTTGAAAGAAGAAAAACCGTTTGCGAATTGCTGCTTCAAAGACAGAAAAGGAAGGGATTTTTGCATCGAATTGTAACTGGTGATAAGAAGTGGATTCATTACGAGAATCCTAAACGAAAAAAGGCCTGGGTGAAGCAACGTGAACCAGGTCCTTCACAACCAAAACGAGATATTCATTGTGCAAAGGTTATGCTGTATATATGGTGGGATTTGAAACGTGTGGTGTACTATGAACTTCTGAAACTTGGTGAAACTATTAATGGACACCGCTATCGACAACAATTAATGCGTTTGAAGCAAGCTCTGGCCTGAAAACGACCAGAATGGAATAACAGGCATAATAAACTTATTTATCAAGATGATAACGCTCGACCACATGTCGCAAAACCGGTCAAAACCTATTTGGAAAATGTCGGATGGAAAGTGTTACTCCACCCGCGATATTCACCAGACACTGCTCCGTCTGACTACTACTTGATCGATTGCATGAATAACGATTTGATTGGACAGCGGTTCACTTCTTCAGAAAATATCGAAAAATGGATCTTTGATTAGATTGCGTCAAAAGATGAGGAATTCTTTCGACACAGAATCCGTAAATTGCCTGAAAGATGGGAGAAAGTAGTGGCTAGCGATGGACAATATTTTTGTTAACGTATTCATTTACTTTGTTTTTGAAATAAAGCTTCAATTTTTATTAAAAACCGCACGAATTAATTCCTAGACCAAATACATGACATCTGATTGCATATTTGACATCCTCAGAACATTTTAGTGCATGGCCATGTATCACACTACCCACTTATCATCCGTATTACAATTTCGAATCTAAGATGGCGACCGTCCGCGTGATGTAATCCGAAAGTATCGCTCTGGGCCTAATGTGTATCTCTTATCTCGCAATCAATGAAACTACATCCCTGTAGTTTTCAGAGAGGATGACAAGGGACTTCTGATGCATCCTGTATATAATAGTTGTATCAATAATGACGGGTATACCGGCTAGGCTAAAGGAGACGCTGATGATGATATAATGAATGAAATGGTGGAATGAAGAAAGTGGGAGGAAACGGGAGAACCCCGAGAAAACCCACTCACACGGTGTTTGTCCACCACAAAGTTTACTTGGCGCGAGCTGGGATCAAACCAAAGACCCCAAACACCAGAGGTGAACGCTCTACTACTGAGCCATCGAGGCCCGACAGGAATATTTGTTGAAGTCTACTGTCTTCTTCAGTACCAAGGTTACACAAAAATGAGCCTATGGTTTTGATGGAATTCGAACCAACATTATATGTATACTCTCTCAGCGAGAATCAAAGCTGACACCAAGTTTACATATGCGCGCGCATTGTATTTTACTTATATAGCTCACAGAGCTATGGGCGAGCAAGCAAGGCACGTGCCCCGGGCGTGTGGTTGGAGGGGCTACTAAAAGAGAGGTTATATATTAGTACTTTTCCATTTTGGTGTTTAATACTTTTCATCAGAGTGCGAAATCATGAAATCAAAGTGGGGGAGACTGAAGAACTGAAGAGAGCGAGAGAGAGGGGGAAAAAAAGCTGCGCAGTCTTACACTTCAAAGAATTGTAGTGAAATGAGAAGGTCAGAATTCAAGATGACATTCGGATGCTTGGCACGAAGAAAAACATTGCAAGCAATTTTGAAAAAAAAAAGAAAGAAAGAAAGAAAGAAAAACTTAAATAATGTGATATATTTTGTAGGCTTTGGATATGTATGTTTTAGTTGGCATCAACAATTATTGGTGTGTTTTGTCACAATTGACAGTTTAGCGAGAGACTAGGCTAACTGACAATTTTAACTTTCTGAAAGAAAAGGAAACAAATGAAAACAGCACGTTACAAAGGATACGACTGATATTCATAGTTTGGCTAAGTATACAACAGGGGTGGATCCAGGATGGACTACTGGGGGGCGGTGGGTTGTAATGCCACTACTTACAAGATAGAGCTACTTTTAAGAGATTCAACTCTGGGTGGGTTTTATTTTATATTAAAATACACAAAGTTTCCTCTTCTTGGGGGAGATAGACCCTCCCTGGATCCGCCCCTGTCTCAGGACAAGCCACACAGACAAGTGGTTGAGGCAAAGGTCAATTAATGACATTAGTATGCTGTTCCGTCAAAATCTAAATCTTGACCTGGATGTAAGTTAGCCTGGTCTCTCACTGAACCCCTCAATTGAATGTTTAATATGTAAATTAGGCACTTCTACATCACAAACAGTAAATATAACCTACCTTATTCTACGTTTTTAAATGCATTTCTACAACTGATTGTAACTTTAAAGGTTCTCGTGAAGATTAGCTGGCGGAGGTTACCTAACATAGCCATGAGTTATCAAATTAACAGTTGTGCTTCGTGGGTGATGATAATGACCCTGAGGTTAGATGTTAAATTGGACTCGAGAGCGGAACAAGGGCTGATCTTATTCGTGTCTCAGACGGGGCATGGAATGGAACGAATATGAAAATAAGGTTGCTGTAATAGTTTTTCATAGGGTTTGTAAGATTTTCGAAACACTTGGCAATTTTTTTTTATCGACTTGACATTTTTTTAAGAAAAAAATCAAGACTTGGCAATTTCAAGTTTCATCCCCCTCCCAATCTTGTAATGCTCGCTACGCCGCTGTAAGCAATACATATTTTCGACAATATTCGTTGTTCATCTGTTTCCGCTGGGTTCCAACGTGGTGAGCTGCATATGGAACTTTTAATAGTGTTATTATAATGAGAAAGAATTGCAAATTATGTTCATGTTCCTAAAAGAGGGAAATTGAAAGAGAAATTAAATTAAAAATAAATAAGGGAGAGAAAAGTAATTACTTGAAAATAAAAATAAAGTCTTTGAGTTTAATGTCCCACGATTATGCTGTTAGGCTAAGGGAGTCGGTGATTAAAGCAAGTTAATGATTATGGAATATTTGGTGAAATGAGAAAGTGGGAGGAAACCAAGTCCCCGAGAAAACCTACGAGCACGTATATGAAAATGAAGTAAAACATACACTGGCCTATGCTTTCTTTGTCTAGCAGAGTCATAGTTTGGAATCGAAAATGTGTTTTGAATCCTTGTATTTAGAGATTGAGAGTGTAAGTAACGAAATCACTTAATACATCCATTAAGATTTCGGAAAGCGAAATCTAAATTTAGGTAAGCTAACTCCATGTATTAACTGCTTGCATCCGCTTCGTACATTGTTCGAAGGGTCACGAAACAAATCACCTCATTTAGTCTACACATACCTAGTACTAGCGTTAATTACCTGCTTCGTTGGGTGAAAATAAGAAAATCAGTAATATGTTACGTTAGTCAGTCACTTTTTTTACTATTACGAAACGCTCTCTCATATCGGTTATTTTCGATCATTTGTAAGATCCGTCTCCCCTCTTTCCCTCCCCAAGTTGCTTGGCTGAATTTTGGTTTAAATAGTATCGGAAGTGTCACTGTCCATTTCTGCGCCCCCGAAAACAATGGATTTAGATTAGGAATAGTTCACTTAACTTAGTAAGCCTACACAGCTTTGGCGCGGCTCGACTTGTTGGAAAGCAATCCAAAATCTAAACAAATATATCGGTGTCATTGGGGTTTAGTAAAGTGTATCGTAAGTCAAGAAGATTGAGAATCACTGCCTCGATTATTCACTTCAATTAATCATCAAACTCCTTTAACCTGAAGTACATAATCGTGGAATGTTTAATTAAAATTATAATTTTATGGCATCTAGAAAATGCACATATCGTACATTATGTTACATTACCATTCAATCGCAATAGGTTATTACAGACATGTGGTTGGCTTGAAGCTTAGCGTCCTATTCAGCGCCAAGACTGTGTACTACCTACACCTACAGCATAATATGGAATCCTACTCGCATGATCTTCGATCAAGATTTGAATCAACGGAGGATGAAGATTTTCCCTCTCGTCAAGTAATTTCCCCAACTCGCCAAAGAATTTCTCCCTTGCCGGGAAAATATTTTCCCTCATTTCATAGTTTACATATTACATACTATATATTATATCTTGCATCACTGAGAAATAAAATGCTAGGATTGTATATCTGAAAAGTCGCCCCCTCCACGCAGGCACGTAGCCACGATTTCGCAATACGGGAGGTCCGTGACGAAATACTGTGGTTATCACACCAGGGGTTCGATCAATCTAAACTATTTTACTGACAACACATCCATATTGATTTGTTAGGACAATAAAATGAGGATATGTTAGTAAGTATTTTAATTAAAGAATTATGAAGAAATCTTGCGTAAAAGAATAGAAAAAAGTATTGACAAAGACATAGTCTTCCGAGGTCATTCGAACTCGGTTCTTCTCGTCTTCTTTCTATTTCTCTTATCTTAGTTCAATGCCGTCAAGGATAGCAACGAGATCTCTTTCGGGAGTAAAGACATCCTATAAAATGGATTAGTGTTGCCGCGAAATTCAAAATGGTTCATATTATTGGTAATTCTGAGCATTGCTTAAGTTCTGACAGGCTATCTGAAAGAACCGGTTTATCGATCATTTGTAGTCCATAGGGTTACTGGCGCAAATCCCGGGGGGATGAGGACACGTCCCCTCCAATCTTAGAACTGGGGGGGGGGACTTTCCCCTCAATAATCCGATTTGAAATGCGTTTTTTGGAGAGAAATGTGATGATTTGTGTCTGATTGCCACAAAGGAAAGTAAGATGAAATTGATGTCCCCACCCCAGAATAAGCCTTAAATCTGCCCGCCTCACAATTTTTAAGACAACTCTGCTCCCCTGATCCTCCGCAGCATTGTTTTTCAACTTAATAAATATTTTGAACATCCTTAAAAAAATTATGAGAACTATCTTACCCGTCCCTCCCAATGTTGAAGACAGATTTGCGCCGCTGCATACGGTTAACATGGAGCTAGATGGAATTCGGAATGTTCCGTTACAATAATATCCAATTTCAACTTGATCCTCCCCCCCCTTCCGTTTCCTCCACACAAAGCTCCTCGTAAGAAAGAGTAACCAAAACGCTTATTGTAACTTTATATTTTTGAGGCTGATTCATCTGTTTCTTTCTGTTTCATCTTTCCTTAATATTTTTCATTTCTGGATCCGAAGGGGGGGGGTCTGGACCCACGCCTTGGCTGCGTGCCTGCTTCCCGTAAAAAGCTTCATTCGAACCCTGAATCAAACAACTCCATCTGTAAAGCAGTGCTGAGTTGATTTTAATATCCTTTTCTGCAACGAGGCTGTATGAGACGTGGACTTACTGATTAACATGGACTCCGAACCACTCCCGCCGGGAATCGAACGCGGGTCTCCCACACCAAAGGCGCGTACGCTAACCGCTTAGCCATGAAGGAGCTCATATCTAAAGCAGTGTAAGCAACAACAACAACAACAACAAAAAGAAACACACACACATACTAGAAGTTTGCGCAATTGGGGATCAAAACATTCTCAATGAAGTATGAGAAATAGTAAACGTCAATCAAAGTGGGCTTCTGCTTATTCTTTACTTCGTTAATACTTAATTCCTTCTAGAAATAGTGAAACAATACTATGAAGACACAGTACTTAAACATAATCGAAAGAATAAGACAAGGAAACAGAGTAATTTTCGACTAATTAAACTAGCCATATATATACTATACCTAACTGTTACATTGTATTTCTTACCATATTACGAAAGCGATATAACTTTTTTACCAGCCATAGAAGCTGGACGCAATCCAATACTGCAATTTAGACGCTGTAACGAAAGCTGCGAGTCAAACGCCTGACACTCCTAACTCTTCAAACTGTGTAATAGCTGTTTCAAGCGGCCTACAACTTATGACCTTGAAACTATGTGCTAGTAACCAAATTAATGCCAAGGTACGATACAAACACCCCAACTTGCCACAATGACGTCAACACAAGGAAAAAAAGAAAAACATCTAAGTTTTGGTTCGAAAATTATGAAACAATAATAATAATAATGTAATTCTCAGAAACTCAAACATTAGTTAACTAGACAACATAACAAGCAAAATAAAACAAAACAAAACAAAAAGAACCTTAAACGTGAGCTCTCCCTGACTGCTGTTTTTAAATTTCAGTAAGGCTGTAAAATATGTTTTGTTTTTTGTTAAAAAACAAAAAGAAAAAGAAAAATAAAGAAAGAAAGGAAATAAATTTTGTTGCAAATATCCTAGTAAAAATAGGTTTCCTAGACACAAGTGGCTCCGCGTAGCGTAGTTGCTAACGCTCTCGCCTTCGGTACGAGCGGACCCAGGTTCGATTCCGGTAGGGGCACTCGGTCGAAAAAATGAAAAAAATGAAATTTTTGAGTTTTACGTCCCACGGTTATGCCGGTTAGGCTAAAGGAGACGGCGAAGATGAGAGATGAATGAAATGGTGGAATGAAGAAAGTGGGAGGAAACGGGAGAACCCCGAGAAAACCCACGCACACGCGGTCGAAAAAGTATCAAAAGCTTTTAAGTCCAGACATCCTGAATGAGGCTTTCTTGGGTTTTCCTCATTTCACACCAGGCAAATGCCGGGTGGTACCCAACATATAGGTCCCAAACCGTTTGCTTCCTTCCCTTTCCAGGGATAGTGTGCTCACCGAGGGACGTCATAACTCACATGTGACGGGCTAACAAGGTCATTGATGCCGAAAGCCCAGAAATCTAAATCCTAAATCTTCACTACACAAGAAAATGTTCGCGCTGAAAACGGTTTCTTAGCAATTATGTTAAGCAGTCCTGTAGTAAATCTCCATCAAGTAATAAACCGTCACATATAAAAAGGAAAGAATAAACACATAACATTCATTTTGCCTACCTTGAAATGTAAAAAGTTACAAAACATTAATATTCAAAGATTTCTCAAAATTCAGATTAACCCATTTCTTTCTCCTCAACCATTAACGAGTTACAATAGTAAGAATTGTAGTCATAAATCACATTACTTGTTTAGTACTATATTAAAGCAAGTTATACTAAAGGAATATATAATTAATGGAATATTTAACTAAAGTGATAATTTACTATTGCACTTACCCAGGCTTTTGTTTCTTTCCGCTCTTCTTTTCCGTTTGTAAACAACCTCGTTTATAAACGAGCTCGCAAGCATACGACAGTTGTTTCATGACGTCATCTATGGTGCAAGAAAGAGGCGGTCAGGACCTCACACATAGATGGACGTATATAACATATAGCTGAAGTATTTAACATACGTATACGTATATAAAATACGGAAGATTGTTAGATGTCAGACATCCTGCAGCGACATGATATAACATCCAAGCGCGTTAAAGGCAGTAGCTGTGTAGCATATGGATAAAGTACGCTCCGTACAGATTTCCTTAGTAAACATAACGAATCCTTGTATTTGTACAATATACCGCTGTCCGGATAATGGATTTTTCTCAGTGTAGTCCATAGAGTAAGTTAGTTATACGATAATAAGGGTAGAAATACACTCGTACTAATCAAATTACTAACATATTAATTCGATTATTGGGAGACTGTGAACATCAAGAAATTAACACGTTAAAATGCTTTGAAAATTTATCTAATATATATACCGGGATCGGTTTGACACTCGATTTGAATATTCTCAGAAGCGAAACAGGATAAACGTCATGGCCAAATTGACATATTTAAATTGCATAACAAGCATGACACATCGAAAATAGCACGACCTCCGCAAGCTCAATTTCAGACATATATATATATATATATATATATATATATAATTTCCTCTATCATATGTGGCACAATCTTTGTAGAGCCTTATTTTGTCTTGGTCTTTTATGCTGCCAGAGGGAAACCACTGAACGGAAACCACTGGTTTATAAGGCACTATTGAAAGGTCTAACTAATATGCATTATTCGCTTTTCAGCTTTGTAGTTACAATAATAATATACATAATCTACAATTACGATTATAGAATAGGATTAAATTCATGTACATTACACAGAACAACATTTGAGCTAATTGGTTCATATGTGATGTAAGAGAATGGGTGTATTGATTTATCTCATGCATGATTTCGTTAACACGTTTCGGAGGAACTATTTTTTAGTTATACAGTTACTAAATGAGCCTATTGCGTAAAAGAGTCAAGTTCCATTCTCAGTGACACCTCACTTGGTTCAGATCCAGAATTTCGCTATTTACTAATTGAACTTTATGATACTTTATTTGTAAGTTCATGTCTCATATAAAGTCAGTTAAAGATAATGTGTGTTCAGAACACGCAGCAATAATCGAAAAATGTGCAATTATTTAACTTGTTGTGCTTTGCTGCCGTAACAATTTCTTAGAGAACATGGTTATATTTCTTTTAAAATAGGTTTTCATTTTTCTTGTTTCTGTTATATATATATATATATATATATATATATATATATATATATATATATATATATATATATATATATATATATATATATATATATATATATATATGTATATATATATATATATGTTGTAAATAGAAGTTTGAAGGGACTTCTTTCTCAGCATAAAACATATCTATAGTTTATTAACCCTTAAACGAACAATAGGACCCTGAGAGACCTCGAAATATATTTCTTAATATTTAGATACTATTTTTTTTAGCTCCAAGATTTTGTGACATCTTACATTACATCTTTAGTCACCATATTTATTCACTTAATGCATTTTCAACTTGATCGTGTCCAAAATATAACCAATAATTTAACATTCGTTATATGTGATCTTTCGTGGAACTTTCAGACTTATATTAGGTCTTGTTTTAATAGCTTTAATGGATTTTTATGTTAATGATTTTGAAGGTACTTTTACTATGATATTGTACCTTTTAAAGGGTACTTTTGATACTATGTGTATATTTGTGGTAAATTTCATAGCAAAAGAATTATAAATACGAAAATTAGAATTAATAAAACAAAATGTTGCCAAATGGACAAGAAAGTTTTATTCTCGTTCTATAGTTCTTATTTACTGCTCTTTTGACATTAAATTTGCCACACACATGTCAGCAATTAAACACATACCAACATTATAAGAAATACCTGGCGAATTCGTTAGCAAATTATATTCCTACAACAACATATTTATACACACGCAACAATAATTTTGGACATGAGTGTACATATATTATTTAGGAATTTTTGTGGTAGTGATTCTTCTACCTCGGGGGTAATATGAACGTTATTTTTGAACGAAGACACGTATATATAAAGATTCATCTCCATCTATCCTGAATTTCTTTCTTATCCCTGTTATTTTGCAATAACTAATGCTGTGTTCTACCTTTATAAGGTAGGTAATCTGCAACAGATATTCACAAGAAGTGGAAAAAAAAACAGATAATAAATTATCGCTTTATTTGAGTCGTCAAATTGTTATGTATTCTAATGAAACTAAATGTTCAAGAAATTAATGTTCAACTAGTACGAGAATAATCCATCAAAATACAAACAAGATAACATCCATCATTCTTGATGAATAGTTTTGGCAATTATACTTTTATTTATTTATTTATTTATCTATTTTTGCCTCACAATCCATAGTGTAATACAAAGTGCAACAGCGACAAAGGATGTTAACAACGAGATACTATATGAAATTCTATACCAACTGACACTAAAAGGAGCAACAACAGCTAATTTGATGAAACTTATAAGCGCAAATCTGAGAGGATATAGAATTCAAATTTTTACGAAACAAGCTTATACTCCAACGCATTGATGAAGAAATAAAAATGTTCATATGTTACAATGAAACGGAAGACAAACCAAAGTATTATACTGCAAATATTATACATAATAATGTTTGTCCCGAGAAACTGCTGATTTTATATCAGAATTGTATTTAGAAATATGCTTCCAGAAAAACTATTTAGATATGACCTTCTTACTAACAATTACTATATCATCGTGTACACTAAAAATTGTTATATTACACGAAATTTGTTATAACTTAATTTAGCTATGTCATACAAGACTTCCTCTCTTTTTAGTGTACTGCATTTTCTTTTTGAAGGTTCCTCCGAACGGAAGATTTAAAAAACTGTAGTTGCTCACAAATGTAGTTTGTTTTTCACGTTTTAATTTTCCGTAACCTACAAAGGTGGATTCTTTACATACATTTTACATTAATTGCAACTTTATATGTGCAATTCACAAATATTTTAACATATTCGTTCTTTATATTACAAAGAAGCGCACAAATATTATATTTTATATAGCGGTATGACAAACATACTAATATCTAATTATTAATTGTGTCTATATCTTTAATAATATAGGCAATAAATAGTACATACAGAATTTAATTAAGGGGGAATTTAAATAATAATAATAAGAACAAATTGTGTTGTGTTATGGTTAATAATTTGTGTTGGTTATTTTCTCAATAATTTCCGAAGTTTGAACATAAACCCTTCTTAGTCAAAACACGCGTTATTTTTATGTCCATATATTAATATCGTGTTTTAAAAAATCCATAATATTCTGTAGAAAGTGAGCATTAGAACACGATAATCCCCTTTTCGTACACCATTGATATATTTAAATAGTAAAATTTATTCTAAAACGTAGTTATAATAACCACATAAGCATCTATAAGTATTTTTTTTTTATAATTTGTTAAAATACAAAAACATTTAAAACACAAAAAAGATTAGAAAGTGTGCGAGGCCCCCAAAGTACAAATTCGGATGTAGAAATGAAAGTATTTTTTTGAGGGGGGGCTTAAAACAAAATACTTTGCTACCTATGCAGATCTTTTGCCTGTAAGCAATAGCAGACAATACATGAATTTCATTCCAGTAAGAAACTAACTTGTTTTAAATACCCTGTTCCGGAGCAGTTTCTCATTAAATCCAGTTCCAGTGACAAGGAAAATTCACGCTTTGAAGATACTAGAATTTTTGGAACTATTGCTGAAAACGCACCACAAAAAGAGAAAGAGGATGAGTGAGTGAAAGAGAGTAAAGGGGAGGATAAAACAGAGAGAGAAAGAAAAAGAGATGATGGGAGGGATAAAATGTGTGACTACGTCAGAAGAATCTAAAAGGGAGGTTTGAACTGTGTAAAACCATTTAATACCAGATTTTGTCATTTGCTTTCTCGCTTAGAACATGCAACTAGTTCCGGCTGATACGAACTCAAAACTCAGGAAAAGAGAGAGAGAGAGAGCAAGTGCGTTTGATGGAATAGAACTTCATTGTAACAAACTGCAAGCATTCTCACATTATTTGGGCGTACTTATAATTATTTTTTGTTCGAATGTAGCATGAGAAGTTCTTGTTGATGCTGCTTTGTTACGTTTTGATATTTTGTATTAGAAAATTATATTATTTGATTATTTTAGATAAATAGTTATTTCTAATATATTTGGGAGTTGAAGATAGAAAAAGGGATTTGATTTTAAATATGTACTCATTATTGTTAATTAACATAATTGGTTTCCCTTTTGCTTTTGAATGAAAGTAAAAGGCAAGAAATATTTAATGGAACTGCAATAATCACAAATGCAGTTAATAAGAGCCTATTGTAGCATTTTAATGGATAGATACATTAGAAATATCAACATTGTAAATTATAAAAATTTCTGAATTTCCTCGGACGAAATCGAACCGCGGACCCCTATTAAAGCGCGGTGGCTCAGTGGTAGAGCGTTCACCTCCGGTGTTTGGGGTCCCTGGTTTGATCCCAGCTCGCACGTGTGAACTTTGTGGTGGGCAAACGCCGTGCTCGTGGGTTTTCTCGGGGTTCTCCCGTTTCCTCCCACTTTCTTCATTTAACCATTTGATTCATTTCTCATCATCACCGTCTCCTTTAGCCTAACCGGCATAACCGTGGCACGGAAATCTTAAAGATTTCATTTCATTTCATTTTTTGCAGTTAAGAAGAAAGTCTGCGATATTTATATTACTGTATACTTATTTAGTTTGTTTGTTTTCTTAAAGAAGATAGGTTAGTATAAGGCAATATTCTAGCTAAAACATCCAACAGAGATAATCATAATCAACACAATCCATTAACTGCCTGCAAAATAGATTGAAACTATAGCAACCACTCCAGGACTTACGTTATAGATGAGTAATTGAATGAAAAAATACAGTAAATATAATAATAATAATAATAATAATAATAATAATAATAATAATAATAATAATAATAATAATAATAAACAAAAGACAAAAATGGAATTCAAGGTGTATTAATTATTATCTTTATTTTTTTGGTCTTATTTATTAATGACTTACCTGACTGCCTTTCTGACCATGAAAATATATGTAGATAAGCTAAAAATATATGCTAAATATATCAATTCTCTGAATGATAACACAATTTGCAGCAAAGTCTAGATCATATTAGTAACTTGTGTTTTTCTAATCAACTTCGAGTCAATGTAAGCAAGTGCATAGTGTTTTTGTTCACTAGTAGTAAATCACCTTATCACTTTGATTATGTAGTCAATAAATACGTAGTAAATAGACATGATTTAGTGAAGGATCTTGGTATTATGTTTGATGCTAAGTTAACATTTGACGATCACATTGCAAATATAACAAGTGAAACATTCAAACTATTAGGATTCATAATTAGAACAGGAAAAGAACTTAAGAACTATTCAACATTGCAGAAATTGTTCAAAGCTAGAGCATGCATCTACTACTTAGTATCCGTGTCAATTAAAAAATCGTAAGTAATTAGAAAGAATACAGACCAAGTATTTGAAATTTCTAACCTACAGAGAAATTCACATTTATCCTATTTACGACAGCTACGAAAACATCCTTAAGAACTTACGTCTTCCAACACTAGAACGTCATTCAAAAAGTAATTCAAAATATTATCGACTGTCCTGAATTAGTTTCTTCCTTGAATTTTCATGTTCCTTCATTCAAAACACGTAAAAACAATGACCTCTAGTACTGGAAAAAATCAAAACTACAATATATCGATAGAATCACCAATCTGGAGGAGAACAACTTTGCATAATAGAATGTGTGTAAATAACAATGAATTGGATATACGTAATATGTGGCCTTAAAAAAAATAGAAATGCCATTATGAATATGTAATTATGTAATTCTCAACACTGGAATTGGGCTGTAGCCTGTTGTGTTGAATATATATTTCGGTAGTTTATATTCACATTATGTTAGTTTAGGTTAGATCAGATTAATTTCGGTTAGGTTAAGTTAGTTTATGTTAGATTATATTAGTGTAGTAGTCCAGCATAATTTTCGAAACAATGATAAAATTTCGTTCATTTCTATTAATATTAGGTTAGTTTAGGTTAGTTCAGATTGGTTTAAGTTAGATTCGTTTAATTTGGGTTAGATTTTGTTAGGTTATGTTGGGTCTAAGTACTTGAATCTTCCATTTCTCCCGTAAATTTGGTATATTTTACGTGCTTCTGAACCCCTTCTGCTAAACATTTACCACAAATAATAGCAACATGCTCTACGTATTAACACAAAATAAAGAATTCTACCATTCTAGTGGCGCAAAAGATAGAAGAAATGCCCAACTTGTTTATCAGCAAATATTGCTGTATGACATTTTACCTTTAAGCGAGTACAGACGATTAAACACAGTCACGAGAGCTCTCCTTGTCTTTGTCGTGCAGAGAGATTCACCAGTAACGAAACGATCATAGGTCACTTGAGTCACGACTTTTGTCCGGGTCATCCGAGTCTAAGTCTTACTTTTCAAATCCGAAGACCCAGGCAGACCTCAGAATCACAGGGTCACTCCATGATCATGGGTCTGTCCAAGTCACCAGGTCTAGCGGATCATATTTCTGACTGCTTCTGGGTCAGCGACCACAAATTTAGTGTCCCGTTTCATCATTGGTATTATTGACTATCATCCAATACAGTATTAACGAACTAACTTACAAAGATAACCTCTTGTTGCAGCACAGGAGTATTTTCATTAATTTGACAATTATCTATAACTACTTGGAAGATCTGTGGACTGTTTGGAAGATTTCGCACTGAATGAATATCCATTAAATCAAATTATGGAAGGAGTGTTATATTGTTAAACCATGCAAGGTCGTACGCTGATGGGAATATTTGCCGCAACAGTTTTCACGTTGATACTATGTGAAATCTAAATATAGTTATTTTTAAATCACTCTAATAGGTATTTTAAGACAATACCAGTCCTTACCATTTGTTTATGGTCTTGAAATGTAATAACTTCTAAACAAATTTAAAGAAGAAATCGGTAAAATTAAACCACAAATTTCACTTCATTTCTAAGGAAACCCCAGAAAATTCTCATATAAATCAATGATCCAAGGAACAAAAATGACATAGGACATGGTCACAGACTTGTTGGATGCGTTCCTCCAGGTGTCTCAAATCACGGATTGTCTCACCATACACTATTTGCTTAAGATGTCCCCATAGATAAAAGTCAAGGGGCGTTAAGTCAGGTGATCTGGGCGGCCACTCCACGGGACCACGGCGACCAATCCACTTCCCTGGCAGTTGTTCATCCAACCAAGTCCATAGTGTGGAGGGGCTCCATCGTGCTAAAAATTAAGATGGGAAAATGCTGTCAGCGTTTAGTGTGGCAGGGAACACAAGGCCCTGCAGCAGCATCAGATACTGTGGTGCAGTTAAGGTGTTGTAAATGAAAAATGGTCCAATGATGCGGGTGTCCCACATGCCACACCACACCATCACCTTCGCTGGGTCAACCCAGTTCGGATTTGGGTCACACCAGTATCGACAATTACGTCGATTAACCTCCCCTTCAAAGTGAAATACGCCACGTCGTTGAGCAGTATGCCCTTGGCAAACGCAGGATCCAGTTCGTGTTGTTCAGTAGCCCACATACAGAACTCCAACCGGCGATCAAGTTCATCATCGTTCAGTTTATGTTGCATGTGCAGCTTGTAAGGATGCCACTGATTGGCGTGCAATATCCGGACAACGGAGGATTGGCTTATTGTACATGCTAGGGACACACGACGAGTACTTCGTTTGGGACTTTTCACAAACAACACAACAACCGCCGTTGCAGTTTCCTCATTGGTGGCAGTCTTTGGTCGAACACTACGTGCCATATCTTGAACACAGCCCCTCTCCCGGAATTTGGTGATCACGTGAGCCACCTTGCTGTGCGATATCGGTTCTCTGTCTGGGTGCCGTCTGTTGTAGTCAGCTGCTATTGTTCGGTAGCTGCGTTCCCCTGATATAAGGATGATTTCGATCTTCTGTTCACGTGTCAGACTCATTTTAGATCACCTGGAACAAAGAGAGAACTGAGTCAGTATCAAGGTAATTTCCCACCTTAGAATATGAATAACTTCTAAACTGTACAAGATAGAAAAAAAAACAAATTACACCACTAAATTCCTGAGCTCAAGCTAGTGTTATTTGATGTGTCATACACCCGCTTTCCATTTAAAAAAATGACTTGAATCCAATGGCGGATTTTGAGATGGCGGCCATGAATAACATACATTCCAAAGGTTGCAGCCCCTCATCAAGCCTCTTTTCCCATCATCACTTTTTACTTTACCCATCGATTTTCAAACTTATGCATGTATCCAAGGACTTTTGACTCACCCTGTATTTTTCTATCGAAATCCCCTCCCCTTCAATGTTGTCACCCTGGCTACAATCGTAATTAAAATTCTAGTCTATTACAAAGAAAACCGGAAAATAATTTTCCATGTAAATGAATGGGATAAAAATAAAAATAGCGTAGTTCAGAGATGGAGTGGGTCAAGATTTGTGAGTGTGTTAGTGTGCCGGGGGTCAACAGAATGCGACCCAGTCTGCTCAGTGCATTGTAAATAGCATCTTTTGTATACTGGTGAATTTATGCATGTTTTACTTTCAAGGCCTCCATTTCTCTTTCTTTTTCATTTCTTATTGTTCGTGTTTACTTACCTGAGATGAGTATGTCTAAGGTAAGTGAAAAAAAAAAACTTCAGGGACTTTTGGATAAATTTTGCAATTGTAATACGAGGATTGATACAGAAATAAGGTTCTCATTAATCTTACAAATAGACATTGTTTATTCTCATAGCAATTTACATCGTTGGAAAGAAGACACTTTGCGCTATTTTTCGACATAATCGACATCTTTTTCTACGCATTTTTGTAGACGGTGCTCCAATTTCTGTATCCTAATGTAGCAGAACTCCGCCGCCAACCCGTTGAGAAAGCGTTTTACCCCATTTTTAAGTCAAAGCTCTTTCTATTGTACCGTAAGACCTCCCAGAAATCAGAGCAACAAATTCACGGACGGTGATTCTCCTAGTTTGAAGCACTTCGCGTTGGACCATCTCGACAATCGCCTCCGAAGCTGACGGTCTTACACTCCGTTATTCATCGTAGACGTCCTTCCGACCAGCACTAAACTCCCTGTACCACTTTCGGACGTGTTGAACGGATATACACTTGTCGCCATACACCTCTGTCAACTGACGATGAATATCCACGGGTGGAGTTCTTTTGGCGTGCAAAAAGCGAATTACGGAACGAATCTCGCACTTGGTGGGAGCAACAATACGCACTTCCATCTCGGACGGCTGCTGAGCTAAGACTGAGCGGCGCAGCGAAGCGCGGCAGGGCGGAATCTAGAGTAGGTGAACAACTGCGCACAGAGGTGTTGCTGAATTTCGCCTCGCACCTTCCCGTGCGGCTGGAGCTGTTTGGGAACCTTACTTCTGGATTAACCCTCATAGGAGCAGTAAGACTTATCACTTGGTTTTAGAGACACGCAGCCTGTGAGTTTTTAGAGGAGCTAACTACAAGAAAAATTCATTTTTGAATCACTAGTAATATATGAATTATTATATAAAAAATTGAATGTAACTATGTGTGCCTGATCATCACGGCTAAATTGGAAAGTCAAATAAAATGTCTTTTGGTATATAGTTAGACCTTAATCCAAACTGAGATGTTATCATATCATTTTCATTATAATTCATATCCTAAAGCGGCAGTAGGAGTCCGAAGTTTTGAAAAAAAAATCAAGTATCTCAGAAGTTCAACTTAGGGAGATGATATTCAGTATATTAACTCTTTATTAAAAATAAACAGAACTTATCTTAGCTTTTTTTTTAAATTTTCCTTTATGGAGAGGGAGGCTCTCTCTATATGTGGGAAATTAGTAGTGGGTTGATTTGTAAACATAATCAAAAACGATCGATATTAGTTGGGAAAGAAATTCAGACACAATTATTAATTGAGAAACAAAAATACAGTGCTTCGCTTTATATACCCACTACTTTCTGTTATAATAATATTGCTTAAGTTTGTGTTTATTGTATGGAGTGTTCAGGGCACGATAATCAACCCATAAAATTGTGAGAAAAATAGACATAAAATTTGTACTATAAGCTTAATTGCATGGAAATTTTAAGTTTGTACAGTACGTTTGGAAAATTTTACACATTTTTCTTTTACGTTGGTTTACTTACAATGATTTGGGACTTTCAAACTTCGTCCTTTTTTCCACTGAAAAGTAGGTAATTCAACAAGGAAATAATTATAACATGACAATTTAATTGAAATTCACCGTAATTTGGACCATGACAAACACTTTATCATTGTATCATTTAAGTTCAGATCCACCGGTATTTTGTAACAGAGCAGTGCTTGAGCGATTCACCGTAGAAATTCAAACTCCATTTAGTGAAACTGTCACAGCCTTATTTTATTAGAAGTGTAAACTCTTTAGTCAGTATAAGGGGCAGCGGTGGCTCAGTGGTAGAGCGTTCACCTCTGGTGCTTGGAGTTCCGGGTTCGATCCCACTCCCCCAAGTGAACTTTGTGGTGGACGAACACCGTGTGCGTCGGTTTCCTCGAGATTCACCCGTTTAATCCCACTTTCTTCATTCCACTATTTAATTCATTACTCATAATCACCATCTCCTTTAGCCTAACCGGCATAACAGTGGGACGTAAAACTCAAAGATTTCATTTCATTTTTTCTTTAGACAGTATAGAAGAGGAAGTAGATCGTGGGTCAGAGTTGATGACGATGGTTTTGGTGTTTCGGAGTGGGTCTTGGGTCAAGTATATTAGTATTCGTATTCTTACCTGTTTCAAAATTGGCTATTGAAGAATCACTCCCAATTTCATATGGGAGAAGTAAATTATACACAAGCATTTTGAATCCTGAACGGAGTACTTGCAGCAGAAAAAAAAAAAAAGAGTTGAATCGACACATTCATCTCTGCGCAGGCTTAAATGTAGTATACCTATTAGCCAATTTCATTAAGCATACACACAATATTATGAGATAATTTCTATTGTATTATTGTCATTTATAACAATATCAGTTGTGTAGTTGTTAGCACAATAGTAATAATTAAGAGCGATTAACTACCTTGCGAAGGAATACAAGCGTCCAGGGCCATAACTTAGACTTTTTTTCTGGGGGGCAAGCATAAATACGCGTATTTGGGCCCCCTAGCAAAGTTGTTTTTTTCTAATTCTTGGGCTCCCTCTTTCTCTTACTCTTTATGGGCCCCACGGAGGCTGTGTGCCCTCCCTCACGGCAAGGTCTGCGGGGCCGTTAGTTATGACCCCGGGCCCGTTTTATACATGACAAATTAATTAAGGAGACAATATTGACAAATCTCAAAGTCATACGAATAAATATTATTTTAGGACCCCTAACAGTAGACATTTTTTACTGAAATGGGCCCACGACTTATTTTTGTTTTATTTACCTTTTCTGTACTGTTTTGTTTATATAATGTAGTGAACTTGTTTGATGCTTCATTTCATGTTCGTATCGTATATGGAGTATGAAAATTTTGTCTTAAAAGGGCCCCCCTTGAACGTCAGGGAGCTTCTCTGTGGGAGAGGGCAGTTGCACCCTGACCCCCACAAGTTACGGCCCTGCAGGCGTCAGTAGACGAACAGCAAATCAGGGTGCTACATTTACACGAGACTTTGTTTATCGTGCTTTAGAAGTAAGGTCGAACAGATAAGATTCAAAAGATTCATACACCTCTTGTAAGAATAAATAGACTCAATTTTCCAACAATCAGTCGTTTACACTGAATATTATTGTATCTCTGTTTCCTTTGTTTCTAGGAGAGAAGCTGGTTGACGGAACGAAATTTTCCATGGAAGAAACCCCTCAAATAAACGGCTATTCTCTTTACATGAGGCTCACTATTAAAAACTTAGAGAAGAAGGACTATGGAACGTACGTATGTTCCTCCGCCAACGCTTTGGGGAATGTCGAAGGATTTATTCGACTACAAGGTGAGAACAATTCTGTATAACCAAAGAGGAAAACTGTTAACCCATCTTTCCATTTGGTAAAAATCAATATCTCCATATTAGCCTATTTCGAATAAAAAATAAGCATGTGAACTGATTGTGAGTAAATAGTGCAGTAATAATAATAATAATAATAATAATAATAATAATAATAATAATAATAATAATAATAATAATAATAATAATAATAATAATAATAATAATAATAATAATATGTAGTAGTAGTATTTCTATGTGTCACAAGGTACTAGCTACTGATTTTTTTCTCTCTTTTAAGCTCAGGTCTTTTTCCTGACCTTCAGCTTGGCCAATATTTTCTTCTGTTTTCGATTAGTTGAAATCGATTACTGATCGATTAGATGTGTTCTTCTTCCTATTCCTCGTTTTCCTTCCATCTTTCCTTGCGTAGTGCTATGGAGAAAAATTCTTTACAGGATGTGTCCAATCTAATTCTCTCCCCTTTACGAAAGGTATTAAATAAAAGTGTTTTTTTTCTCTCTCTCTTTGCTGCTGGTATTAAAAGATTTTCATTTGTTACTCACTTTCTGTCCATCATCTTCTCCGTCTTACTCTAACACTACGTTTCGAAGCTCTCTAAATATTTCTACTCTAACTTCCGTAATTTTCAAGTTAATGAACCACACAATGCAATACTTCAGATACAGCACTTGACCAGCTTTTTTAATCCAATGTTAAGTCAGCTAGGTAAGAGTGATCTTTTTCTTGTTGAATGATTCTTTGGCTGCAGCAATTCTTGATTTTGCCTCTCTAGTGCAGTAAGCAAAGATGTTTTAACTGATCAAACTCTTCAAGCTCTCTTTTGTTCTACTGTGGTCCATAATGGCGTGTTTTCACGGTATGCTCTCATGACTTTCGACCTTTCGATGTTGATTTCCATTCCATATTGTTTCCCAGTGTCAATTCCTCATATCCTTCATATCCTGCTGTCCTTCGTTCGTTCTACGTAGTTATAATAACCATGTCATCCGCATACTTGGCCTTGTTAATGATCTGACTTCCAATGTTGAAATCTCCAACTTGCATTAATGATTCCTTTACTAAGCATTCACTGTAAACACTGAATAATTAGGGTGACACACTACATCCTTGTCTGATTTCTCTCCCAATTAGTGTTGCCCACGAGATGAGACGAAAAATAAGGAGTTCTAGTAACGTATCATAAATTTTTGATAAAGTTTCATCTCATCTCGATGCTCAAAAAGCTATTTCTCGTTTCGCTTCGAAAATTCCTCGTCTCGTCCCTTATATTTATATATACTTGTCTTATGGATATCATGCAGACAGTACATTGGTAGATTAATTTAGTAACTGTACCAGTAGCGGCCCGTAATTAAATCCTGCATGACTCGTGGAGCGCAAAATCTATTTTTGAGAAATTTTAATCTTCTTTTAAGTTGTGAATCAAACATACCTTGCTAAGTGTATCTCTTTCTTTCTTCCAGTTCCTAAATTTTATTGATTTATCTCTAGCAAATGAGCGAAATAACTTATATGGACTATTGAAAACCCTCGTTTCCTACAGGTAATTCACTTTATTGCCAATTCTTTAGTACAAAATTATAATACGTTAAAAAAGTTCATTTGTAGGTATCGTATTTGTTCAACGGTTTATAGATGGCTTTATAATGCCTCAAAACTGGAAGTTTCTTACTTATAATACAAGTCAACGTAAGAAAAGTAACATCTTCGAACAAGTTAAGATGATACGGCAGTTTAACTCTAACCAAAAAGTGACTCAGCAAATACCAGAAATCTTCAGCTACATAAAATTGACTGAAAAAAATATGAAATGTCGACGCTACAAAAGTGAAAGTCTACCGAAATTTCGTAGATTATTTATTATATTAACCTACTTCAAGAATCAGTTTTATAATATTATTTTTACTTTCTTCTTTTATTTTACCTAAAAGGACTCTTTTCTAAAGAATCCTCTACCCGGAAGTCTTTATTTCTTATAAGAATGACTTGTTGATATCATTGTGTATATGTTTAGACTACATATACGCTGGGTATTATATAGCCTACGAGATAAAGATTGCGGAAATCTCGTCTCGAAAAAATGTCCTGAATGTGATATTTCGTCTCTGAAAGCGTATCTGTTTCAAATTGAATAACTCTCCAACCTCTCTATCTCATTCACGAAAATTCTGTTTCGTCTCGTCTCGGACAGTGTATCTGTTTGTAGTGGAAGGGACCTGTCTTGTCTCTATTTCGTCACGAAGATTCCGTGTCTCATCTCGTATGTCTCGTCTCGGATAGTGTATCTATTTCTAATGAAAGATCTCTATCTAGTCTCGAAAATTCTGTCTCTTTCTCGTCTCGTATGTCCTGTTTCTGAAAATGTGTCCATTTCTAATGGAAAAGCTCTGTCCGGCCGCTACCTTGCCACGAAAATGCATTCTCTTCTCGTCTCGGAAAGTGTATCTATTTCTAATGGAAGAGTTCAATTTCGTCTCGAAAATGATGTATCTTTCTCGAATCGTATGTTCTGTCTCGAGAAATGTGTCCATTATTAATGGATGAGTTCGGTCTGGACGCTATCTTGACACGAAAATTGATTCCGAGGACTTGTCTTGGAAAGTGTATTTGTTTCTAATCTCGTCAAGACGTTGTTGATCTTCTCGCGAACACTCTATTATTCAAAATTACATTGAGTGACGTCTTTTTACTGTGGAATCTTATGGTACGGAAATGTATCCACTAATCCGTTTGTTTCGTACGCCTCCAAGTATTTATTGAAAATAAATAGTAAACAAACACTAACACTTTTCAAGCAAGACCCTTCTACCAAGCACACTATTTATGCAAAGCTCTTTCCTTCAGATTTAGAAAAGCTATACTATGTTTTGTATTCCTTCAACCGTAAAGAAAGTAGGTAAATGTGCCTAGTTGAATCCTAGTTGATAACAAATTTCCCGAAAACTATTCTTCTCTGTCAATTGAAAAGTACGGCAGAAATTGGCGCAGTCTCTCTCTATTTGAATTCACTTGCTTGTTTCTTGCTAAAGAAGAATGGAATGAGCCAATTCAGAAACATGAATTTTCGAACAATGGTGACCCTTTCTTGCGCCATCGAGTTAATAGAAACATAAAGCACCACCTTCATTCACTGTGTCTCTTTCAATCACGGATGTTGTCCCTTTTTTCTTTTTTTCTCGAAAGAAGAACTACCCTTGCTATCAGTAAGTGCTGGAAAGAAAGGATTCAGGATACAGTGTTGTCAAACAATGAACAGTATTTATCGTGTTTTGTGCTTCAAAGTTTCGTTGATGTTACACACACAAAATGAAGTTACTTATTTGTGTTCTTTAAGACAATTAACTAGGAATTAAGCACATTACTGTACTATTTTATAATTAACTGGAAACGATACTTTAGACGTTCAGAAAATTGTTGTTTCTTAAATTCTTTGAGGAAAAAGTATTTATTGTTTTACGTCATAAGGATTTACGACATATCACTACCGTTAAAACTTTTCTCAATATTATTATGATTTTGTCACACATACATTCAATTATAATAATATAATAATTAATAGTGAAAACCGTATCATTTTAATGGGTGGTTCTTATTTCTTCCTCCGGGAAAATATATTTCCGATCATAGGTCACAACAATTTTACATTACTTTCATCTCCTGTGCATTAAAAGTTCTTCCCCTGAAAAACTGTTCTGAAATCAGCACTGAGTTAAATACTTCTAGGCTCGTAGCGAGGGTAAAAATATAAGGGAAGGGGGTCGTAGAAGTTAGGAGGCCCGATCCGACCATATTATAGTTCATTTGCAAGCCTATCGTGAAAAGTTTAGTGGGGCCAGTAAACCTTTAAAAGGACCGGCCGTCTTCCCCCGTGAATGCGGGCCTGATACGTAATATTTTCCACATAATTTACAACTAAGATATTTGTAATTAAACAATTTTTGATGTTCCATCAGTTCTTGAATTAATTTTAACAAATCCGTAAGTACTACGCGGAGTTTGTCAGACTTCGCTTTCCGCCATAACTTCCCGTTCGACCGCCTCTACCGATTGTCGCTTCCTCTACCTTCTTGGTTATATTTAGTGTGTATACGAAAATTAACATCACGATGTTACTTTGCCCGCAATCTATTGTTCGGAGTCTGACAGACACCACGTAGTACTAATTGACAAAAAAAAAAAGCGTAGTATTAAGGGTTAAAATAAATTAAGCATGAATAAAACACCAAAGATTTAAATAGTTTAATTAGTGAAACACCTGTTTAATAACATAAATTGACGCATATTAATTATTAGTACATAAGTAGTTTAACTTACCCCTTACTTCGTTTTGCTACTATTTATCTAGACTGTTTCGACAGATGCAACTGCCTTCATCGGTAAGTTGAAATAACAATCAACATATTAACAGTCAATGCAGTCTTCAATCATCATTAACTGACTAACACATACTTTTAAAGTGAAGCTGAAAACAACGGCTGTGTAGTGTATTAGGAACCTGTACTTCACTTTGTGAATATCAATTATGAATAGTTTCCGTTTCTCAAAATAAATTACAGGAAGCGGCATTCCATATCAAAAATTCTTGCAGCTTATTATACCTGCTTATAAAGATTTCTAGCTTTACCCTTAATAAATTCCGTACAGAGTGTCTGAAAAGTCTCCGTACTCCTAGGTTTAAACATCACAGAGAACAATGTCAGGATAATTTTATTTATTACTTGTGGTATAGGTAACACTCTTTTCATAGTAACAGATAACGCTTTCGGGTATTCCTCCTTTCAATCACTGTCTGGTGTCCCTCGTTCAATATCATGTGGAGTATTTTAGTTGTGAATCCATGGCTGATATGAGTGGTTGCAATTACACAGTTCATGAACGGATGGTGGTATGTGTGGCTGCACAAATGACCATCCACAAAACAAACCATGACAAAGGTTTTGACTGAATTTAGAGTTACCTTTCACAAAGATCCAGCTCGTAAAGCAACCCTGCTTCATTGGGAGAAACATGAGTTTGCTAAAGGATGTATTAAAGACAGGAGCATAGTGGTTGTAAGAAGACATCTGAGAAAATATGTTTTGCCGTCGCTCGGTTCAATTGCAATCTCTTGAACTAAATCGCTTTGCAAGAGAGCAGCTGAATTGAATCTACCGCGTTTAAAAACAGCATGACCACATTGAAGAGGATTTGTTGTTTGTAATTCTCAGAGATTTTTCGAACATCCTGTACAGAAAGTACAAGATGCATTCATTTTATGATTTGATATTTTTTCTGCTTTAAGGAATTCCAACCTGACGAAGGAGGCAGGCGAGTCTGTCGAAACAATGTTAGGAAACTTCCAGGAAGATCCAATTTTGCCTACAAGACCATTTACGGAAAATTTCATGCACATAGTGGAAGTGTGCATTTGTCAGGTTTTTCTGTTTCCTTCCACGTTCTCATTCCAACAATTATTTCACAGTGATTCTCTTTCATTAATCATCGTCTCATTTAGCCTATAGCTCCATAAACATGGAGCGTTAAATTTTCCAATTCAAATTATTTTATTTCTGAAGATTAACGAAAAACTTGGAAACACTACTGATTCTATTTATTTTAAAAACTTCTTTCTAAACATTCTGAAGATAGAGGACAAAATAACGGAAGCAATCATGTATTGCAACATGTGATCTTTGCCAATAATTGATGGTGAATATTCGAACTCTACTACTGTATTGTGTTAGTGCGAGTCGAGAGATACGCGAATCGATCGTGCTATCTTAACTGATGTAGTAGCTATCGCGTGTGCCTTTGGAGCTTCGGTTACCGATAGAACAACCTTCAAATTTGAACACATTATATTGGTTGCAGTTTGGCGAGAGATAATGTATAACCTTTAAATCCGCTGTCTGGTTATAGTTTCAAAACTTCTGATCGCTGTTACCAGATGCCAAAGATGTATAACATTGGCCGCTGATGATTGGAAAAGACTAATTGAGACATTCTTCTCCTTGTTTTCAACAATATTTCCGGTTTATGCATGGTAGACGCTCAAGGTGATGTTTGCTCCATACCTCCAATCTCCTACCTCTAAACAGGGATTCACTTCTGTAGTGCTAGTCTAGGCTCAATTTCATAGCATACTAAAGGTTCTTGTACGAATTAGTACAACTTGTTATGTCGACCTGTTGCATCCTATGATACAGATATTATTCTATAACAACGACACAGTCTTCCAAGATGATAATGTGCAAATTCAAAGTCAGACTTACAAATATTCATGCGTGGTTTGAGGAACATCAAGATGAACTTTAACATCTCTATTAGCCAGCGCATTGTTTTCATTAGTTTGATAACCATCTGTAGAATCCTTAAGAACCTTGTTAGAAGAATTTGAAAATGATTTATCGACTGAAAACTTGAAAATTTTAAAGGATGAGTGTCTCACCTTCAATATTCTTCTCTTCAGTATAACCAGCAAAGATGCAAAACTAATTCCTAAATGTTTTGTGTCAACAACTTTGCAGCACTTTGTACCAATAATAAAAGTCAAAAATCTCAGTTTATACGTCGCATGAATAGATGTCACTATCTGCTCCTGCGCTTAATTGTCTCGCTAATAGTGAGGCGAGGTAGTACCGTGTATTAGACCCTATTTAGATCTGAGCATTGAAACCAAGAAGTGTATCGCTGTACAATTATCCCTAATTCTTTTATAGCATCTCTACCATTTCCGTTGTCGCAATGTTCAACACCGTATCAACGCCTCATGAACTATTAGATCAGACTCCAGCTGTGCCACGTCACGCACATTCACCAGTCGACCATCTTCTTGCAGTCCATTAACGTGATCAAGCCACTCCTCTCTAGAACCCACATCGTGACATTTACCATCACCATCCGCACATCTATTGCGCATAATTTCATTCTTGCACCCCTTCTTTCTCACTAACAGGGCATTATTGTGTCAACCCGCCCTTAGTAGCCCCAGAGCAGATTAACACCCTCGTCTCAGCTAACATCACATGACCTCATATTAAGGTAACAAAACTTCATTGCTACCATCACCTCATCACTCACCACATTCTTATGCATTAGTGACAATAAATCAATAAATAAAAAATCCTGATATCCACTCCTAATACCTTCTTACCACGCTTGAATTGATGTCACCGACCCTAGAGAAGAAGTTACCTTCCGTGACCCGCCCATCTGTTGATGTGAATAAAACTGCACTTTAAAAACAAAGAAAATATCCACCTTATATCATGTATTGACTATGACTTATAAATGGTTTTGTTCATGGATGAAAGACAAAAATAATATTTAATGTATTGTATAAGTCTGCACCTATTTTGATGTGACACTATTTAATTATGCAATGAGACGAAGGCTCATGCGGAATAATTAAGGGGTATAGAAGCAAAACCTGATAAATCCATTTTTCAATTTTGTCAGGAGACGAAACAAAAGTGACTCCCTTATGTTTCAGAATTGTTGAACTTTTTTTGTTTAGTGGTCACTATCTAATGAAGATGAGTGAAATCTAACACTATAGGAAAATAATTGTTCAACAATTCTGAAACGTGAAGGAGTCAATTTTGTTTCGTCTCCTGACAAAATTGAAAAATGGATTTGGTACGTTTTGCTTCTATACCTTTTAATTAGTCAAAGTATAATTTTGTGACTGGTTCTTTGTAAATTCCCAAAGTCATATTTATTAATTTTTACTTATTCTCAAGTTATTAGGGAAAGAAATAACTCAAGTATGGTGAAATTATTTTTAATAACACTGTACAAATTAAAGTTGCAATATCTATGATTTCGCAATAAAAGTACGTCTTTGGTTATGTAGTACTTTTCGCGAAAAAAACAACACTATTTTCATTTGTTGAAAAATAATCTTTAATTTCTAATAAAGTGTTACCTTGTGGCAACCCTGTGCATGTTTCCCTATGCGAGACAGCACTAGGGCACAATTTGAAGTTCCCCGTTCACTCCATTTACCCCGGTTCCCATAAATCTAATAGCTTAAATTGAATTTCTTCGCTTCCACTTAAAACCGAGCGCTTCTTGCTTTGGACTTGAAACAGAAGGGCGTAATGACAACAGAAGAAAGAAGAAAAAAGGGAGAAATAGATTTTTAAAAAAAGATCGAAGTACATAAAAGACTGTAGAAGAAGTTGGAAGTGTCAACTCTGTAGAAGAAATAGCAGTCGTGTTCGTTCATGGCCAAAATCCTCCCTCCCTCTCTGGACCATAGATGGCTCTTCAGAACATTTTAATTGGATTCGTCATTATAACTTAATTACGACATCTTATTTTCCCCTCAACTTCTTACCATTTTCTATTGTTGTTCTCTCCTTTAAAAAAACATGTAACGTTTTTATGGTTGTGCTAGATTTATGATGTGAAAGAACCAACGTAATTTGTAAATTAAAGACAATATTGTTCATATTTCAAAATAATATTTTTAAACAAAATTAGAATTGGTGTGTTAGTTATTTAGATAAGTAATCATATGTAAATTTTAATTGTTGCACTAATTTGTCGGAGAAAGTTTCCTATCAGGAAAACTTAGGATACGAATCGATTTTTGTGTGTAGACATACAAAGCTTAGTGGTAGCCAGTCAGTACATTAAAATGGCTGGAGACTGAGTCTTTCTCTTTGTAGAAAGCTAACTTATGTTTTAATACAGTCTTTAGACCTCTCTGAAACTCCTGAGAAAAGTCGGCAAAAACTTAGTTGGCCTTGGCCAATCAACTGAAATGACGTCATCGACAATTCGGCCACGCAACCACGATCAAAGATTATGTAGGTTCAAGTGATTTGAGTTAATACCGTTCCTATATGTTTCCACCATGTTTTAAACCATGGCGACTTTTACTGTAAAAATTGTTTTCTCCATTTCATTATAATAACTGTGTCACAGCAGATTACTATAAAACTACCAGGTACACAGAAAACCACCTAGAAGTAAACGTTATACAGGGTGGCCCAAAAGTAGGTATGCAGTCCCGCTAGTATAAAGTCTTACCTTTCTAAGGATACCAATGTTGTTTTTCTACTTTAAAAACTGAGGGTATCAGTCGATTTTGTGCAGCACAAAGTGTTGAATTTTCAGAACTTACGATAAGTTGTGCTTCAAACAATAACGCGAAAGAATATTTTTACAACTAAACATGGAAAAAGTTTTGGGAAGGTAATTTGTGTTTTAAAACTTTTTTTGGCGGACAACCTATAAATTACGAAAAACCTGCTGAAAGTAGAAATTGGGCAATAATCTGAAGTGATGTCATGAATATGATGGTCAATTGACGACGATATATATTTTACTAAAGTTCTCTGTAATGTATGATTTTGTGAGAGCTGAGAGAACGGGTGTTTGGATGCTTCATATGTTTAGTGTCAAATGTATACTGAGCTACAATATCTTTAAGCTGCTGGACACATCTATTATGTCAAAATGAAACATCTGTATTTCCAGAATATGACAAAAATAAAATCCACAGTATCAGCTCAAGAATTTGAGCAGTTCCTCGAGAAGGGCCTTTTTTACTATATACTGAACAGGTAAATTCAGGTATGGAAAATTGTTATATATACTATAGTCTAATGAAATGAAAACACGCACATGTGTGTGTGTATGTTTTCATTTTCTTAGACTATAAAACAAGTTTTGATGCGCGCTATGAAGTGAATGGTCGCCTGACTCAAGGCTGGGGTATAACGGATGCAACCGCCAATGACCTCTACAATTCCAAGGACTCTGCAAGTAATAAAGGCCCTTCAAGCTTTTTCCAAAGTTACAAGTGTATACTTAGTTAAGTGTTTCACTACCAGTATCACGACAGACGAGGGATAGTAGCAATTTGAGGAAATTTGTGGGTTGGCGAAAGCAGTAACAGTAAATCTATAGGACTCATTTCCTTCTTATAGGAAGTTACAGCCAACGATAAAGTAAATTTCGCTGACAGTGTAAAGAGATGAAAATGATGTAAAGAGTGTTATGGGGAAATCATTTCAAAACATGTTCCTTAAACACAAAATCTAAGTATCTACATTAGGCGTCAGAGGGGGAAGACATTGCTTTCAGGTCGGGGTCTTGTGGTAGTCAAACCAAATCAACTCTTTCACTGCATCGTATGCGTTGCAAGAAGTGAAGAAGAAGAACTTACGGACTACTTGCAGTACGTCTTATGTCGGTTTACACAAGTTTTATTCGATAATGTACAGGAGAATGAAGTACAGCTCGCATACATTATTGACAAGATGTGCAAATTAAACAATATATAGTTTGAGCACACTCGATTCGTTCTCAATGGTGACGATATTTTACGTCCAGTACATTGGCTCTTTCCTGCTACGTGAGGTGAAATTTGGAAACATGTACCTTTATTACATAAACGTGTATTACAGAACTGATGTAGTCGTTGTTTTCGATGGGTACGAAGAACCTAGTATAATATCTCTTGGGAAATTGTACGAAGCTGGAAGTGACAGGATTAGACATAGTGTCTGCTCCACAAGAACAGTTCTTGTCAAACACTACAAACAAATTATTTTTGTTCACCGTATTAGCTCAGCACACCTGTCTGTAGTTCATTCCGTTAGCAATGCAGATACATTGGTTGCACAGCAACGAGCGAGACTAAGTCAGGAAGAATCGCAGCCATAATAGGTAAAGTTTCCGAACTTCAGGTTCTCATGGTTGTCTCGACACCTCACCAATACACCATGTGCATGTTAGTCGGGAAGACCAGTGAAATTAAGATTTATGGCAGCAGCAAGCTGCATGACGATCTATTCAACATGGACTGTTTGGTATTCATCTATGCTCTGACGATCTAGGACACGACATCCGCATTCTACGCCGATTTCCAGCTTCAGTAACCAACAGAAAGTCTCCAAGTTGCAGGTAGCTGTGAGAAAGTTTAACGAAATAGAAGCAACTCAAGACACCACTGCATTAGTAGGTGAAAAGATTTGTTATTAAAGTTCTATTTTTTTTTAAATAACGTCCCAAAATTTTTCTTAGTAGTATTAATTTAAAACAATGTTATTATAGTTGCAGTTGAAACGTTTATTTTGACATTGTACGGTGAAAAACTAGGAGATAAACTCGATAAGGCCAGATTTAAGAAATTCATCCACACCGTTACGAGAAAAGCACCGATTTACATCATAAACCTTGCACCCTCCGTGCAAATTCAGCTGCAACGTGAGAGCATAATCTTCGAATATATGAAAAGTAATATCATTTTGCAAAATGCAGACATTTGAGCCATTACGAAATTGAGACATTTTTAAAACCTCTTTTGATATTCCTCTATTAAAATTTGCGAGAAAATAACAACTCTTGTACTTTCTTATTAGCAATATACAGGGTGTTTCAAACGAACACCGACAACGTTTGGGAAGTGATTTCTAACACCAAGATACTTTTTGTATTATCTTGGTGTCAGGAATCACCTTCCATACGTTGTTGGTGTTGTTATGAAACACCCTGTATAATACAAATAAATTTGAGATAAATTAACTATTTGGTCTAGGAATTAATTCGTGCGGGTGGACAAGAGATGGCGCAACGAACGGAGCGTCCCACAGTTCCGTGTATCCACACATGTGTTGCAAACCCCTGTCGTCGCGTATCGTTCGTAGTATAGGGCAGTGGATTAAAGCGTCAACAACACCAGTTTGTAGTTAAGTGAACATGGCGCAATTTGTGCCTGATAAAGTGTTTTTGCGGGGTGTCCTGCTGCATTACTTTAACATGCAGAAAAGTGCGACTGAAAGTCATCGTATTTTGGTGGAAGTGTATGGTGACCATGCTCTAGCTGAGCGAACGTGTCAGAAGTGGTTTGCACGGTTTAGAAGTGGTGATTTCGGCTTGGCAGGCCAAGAGCGAGCTGGACAGCCAAAAAAATTTCAAGACGAAGAATTGACAGCATTGCTCGAGCAGGATTCGTGTCTAACGCAGGAACAACTTGCAGCAGCATTAGGCGTTGATCAAACAACAGTCTCCAAACGCTTGAAAGCCATGGGAATGATTCAAAAGATGTTACATTGGGTTCCACATGAATTGAAAGACAGAGACGTTGAAAGACGAAAAACCATTTGCGAATTGCTGCTTCAACGACAGAGCAGAAAGGGGTTTCTGCATCGAATTATTACGGGTGATGAGAAGTGGATCCATTACGAGAACCCTAAACGAAAAAAGGCCTGGGTGAAACCAGGTGAACCAGGTCCATCACAACCAAAACGAGATATTCACTGTGCAAAGGTTATGCTGTGCATATGGTGGGATATGAAAGGTGTGGTGTACTATGAGCTGCTGCAACCGGGTGAAACTATGAATGGAGAACGTTATCGACGACAATTAATGCGTTTGAAGCAAGCTCTGGCCAGAACACGACCAGAATGGGAGAACAGACATGATAAACTTATTGTTCAACATGATAACGCTCGCCCACATGTCGCAAAACCGGTCAAAACCTATTTAGAAAATGTCGGATGGGAAGTTTTACCCCACCCGCCGTATTCACCAGACGTTGCTCCTTCGGACTACTACTTGTTCGATTGCATGAACAACGATTTGATTGGACAGCGGTTTACTTCTTCAGAAGATATCGAAACATGGGTCTCTGACTGGATCGCTTCCAAGGATGAGGATTTCTTTCGCCACGGAATCCGTACATTGCCTGACAGATGGGCGAAAGTGGTGGCTAGCGATGGACAATATTTTTCTTAAGGTATTTATGTACTTTGTGTTTTTACTACAGCTTCAATGTGTGCGTACCAACCGCACGAATTAATTCCTAGACCAAATACAATATTATTTTATAACACATACTTTATTATGACCGTTAAATGTATTTTGTTGTCCACATTTCGAACATGATTGACATTCTTTTTAGATTAAACTTTGAAAGCAGTACACAGGGTGACAAAATTGCATTAAACCAATTTACTTTTCCAAAAATGACGGTATTGTTAAAAAGTTAGACTCTACTTTATAAGACTTAATTCAGTGTTATTTCGTATCCCCGATAGTTTCATAGTTCTCTGCCATAAACCAAAATATTGAAACGAAAATAAAAAGAATATTATTTCTAATACAACAATCACCATATTTTGTAATAAAATGACGGCAAACAGTAAGAATGGTACTAATTCAAATCACTTGCATCGTGCATTATCTTTAATTTAACAGCAGAACAACCTTTTTCTCTGAGTTCTGTGAGGAGATATTATTGTATTTCCTCAAATGTACGTGGTCACTTAGCAGCAAAATTTATTATGTCGTTGTAGATCATCGCCCAAATTCTAACTTTGGCATGTTTTCAGCAATCGTAGAGTTCCCGAAAGAGTATTAACACCAGAAGAATGAGATAGACCCATTACTTATTTCTCCGTGGAATTACGATGGCACTTCTCATGCAATTCCTTCCTAATTCTGTAACATTGTAGTGAAGTTAACTTTTGCTAATTTTTAAATTCATTTCTGTTTGAAAATGAAAAAGAAATTTCAAAATTTATCTACAAAACTGGATATGGGTCATTTTGACCCATGAGAAAGCACAAGATTAAATCGTTGTTTGTGAATTTTCGACAGGGTAAATATTGATAACGTACATCAATTTATATTATAAACAATAACGATAACTATTAATAATACATTTTTTAGTGGACAGCACGTTGATTGGGCACTCTTTCTCTGTTTCTCTTTCGTACACAGATACACATACACAGTAGATCACTTTGTTCAGAAACGTTTAAAACAGAAGTACAAGTGTTCTCTTTACCACAAATGTGCTATTGCTGTCTGAGCCGAATAGAACTCTTTGAACGTTTTTGTTCTCAACTTTGATTTGCCTCTAACGAGCAAAATTTATTGCTAAACTCGACATAAACACTTTGTTCTCATGAAGAATGAAGAGTGATTCGAGATAAGAGAATTCAAAAGGGAAGACTGTAATAAGAATTTGTTTTTGGTATAACCGTATCCTAAGCCGTTCATGTTTTGAATCTTCGTTTTGTTCTACATATCCTGCTTCTTGTTTCGTGTATTCACGCCAAGTAGGGCCTGAGAAACGAACATTTGAAAATAATTACATGAAATCTGCGTTTCTCCAAAAATCGGCCTGCTAGCCTTAATAGGGGGGGGGGGTTTCTCAACTTGTAAAATAAGATTGGTAACCAAAATATTTAAAAGCAATATTTTTACGTTAAGTCTCCATTCTAATATATTATGATAGCCAGTTACACTCTTTATATTATGGATGGAGAATTTAAAACAATAGAATATATCACACATTTGTTTAGTGTTATTTCCTGGCTGAAATACTCATAGATCTGTTGGATTGGTTATCAATCGGTCGTAAAGTAGAATAACATATTTTATCATAACTTTGATGCTAAAAGCGGTAAGTCTCTTTTAAAATCAGTAGCATCATTTTAGATTTTGTTTGTGACGGGAGAGAGGGGGGGGGGTTATTCTCTACCAAAATGAGTTTTGTGTTTGTTTATCAGTATATTACAAATAAAATTGAGTAAATCAATATGTACTTTTCAAACTTAGAGGGAGCAATACCCTCTACCCTTTCCAGATATCAACCTGCTTGAAAAGGAATATCAAATTAACTTGTCAGTGGTACATCAATGAAAATGGTATACATCAAAATTTGAATTTACTCAGAGCTGTCTTAACGAACGGGGTCGATAGCCACTTTCTCAGGAGTCCCACACGTAACTTTAGTCATAGGGTCATATTTTACTGGTTTGCTCACATGTACAAACTGCAGTTAAGACACACAGAATTTATTTAAATAGAAAGTTAAAAATGTTTCGTGACGAATTCAGAAAAGTTTAAACTAACTTTTTAAGGTTGGTAAAAGAGAACAGTTGACATACACGGATAACTAACTATAATTTAAGAGAAATGGAGTGTCCGTTATTTTTTTTTAAAAAAGTACTTCAATCTCTCATAAAATGTTTCTTTGTTTTACAGAGCTTCAGTTGGCTCCGAAGACGACTATCGTCCCCACCCCGCCAAGGCATAATGACAATAAAAATAGACGAAAAGACCCCAAAGATCGGCCCAGAAAGAGGAAACGGCCTAAACACGACAGAAAAGGAAGCGGAATTTCATCCGAAGAGGAACTCGGAGAAGACGAGGAGAGTCTTGAAGATGATATAACTACGCACGCTTCCATGTTCGAAATTCGAACGCAGCAGACAATAAATCCTACCACTCAGAGACCTTCCGGTTCTTTGATCTTCCACGGACAAAACAGGGCAACGTCGTCTACAAATTCAAAATGTCTTCCATTGTTGGTGATTGTGTCTTGGGTGTTTGTTGTGTTTGTAACGGCGAAACCAATTCCGTTACATAACGGTTGAAACGAGAAACGAATTTTTTTTATCTCGCCGTTACTTATTGAAAAACAATAGACAAGATTTCATAAATAACGAAAATAAAAATAATATAAACTAATTATTGTACAAAGTAAAAAAATAATATTACCAATGAAATGATAATAATGTTTGAATGAAAATGAGTAAGGTGTAAAAAAAGAAAAAGGTTTGTTAAGCAAAGTAAGTCTCCTAACGCGAAAACGGGTGTTTGTTGATTGTAGGAGAAGGCGGATATTGGTTAAATGCAAATTGTTTGTATATATTATAAATAATATTATACATATACCTATATATATATAAATATAAATAATAATTTGTTTTACGTTGGTACGAATCATTACAAAGGAAAAACTTTACTACCTACTACTATTACAACATTTTATCTTTACGAGAAGTAGTAACATATACACTTTTTAATGTATGACATCTTCATGATTTGTTATTTGTCGGAAAAGGGGAAAATGATGCAATAATGTCAAGGATTATTTTTGAATGAAGCTGAATTTGCAGACTTTCTTTTTTGTAAAATGGATCATGTTGATTACAAGCAAGTTTCAATTGCTTTTATATACAAAATGCAATATTGTTTTTATTTTCGTATGTCAAAATGAATCTGACATAAGAGTATTTCTCTCAACATTTAAAACAAACAAATAAATAAATATTTTGACGCCGAAAAATAACCAATATAATTCTCTAATGATGTAAGGGGAAGTATGAAAAAGGAAATTAAATGAAAAAAAAAAAGTTTTAGTCAATTGTGTCTAATGAGGCAAAAATGTCCAGCTGGTTTCATTTTTTTCTTTTCAGAAAGTTTTGTGTTATGCGATAGATTCAAATGATACAAACATTATATTAAAAAGATTAAATAATAATTAATATTCACCAATAACAGATAATGATTAATGGAAAATATATATTTGATACATATATAAACGACTGGATTTGATCACAGGAAATTTATTGACGCATGTTCAGATTCATTAGCGGTCATCATCTTTAAATGATCTTTGAGTGAGTTACGCCATCAAAGTAATTATACGATAAATAAATTATTTGTAACTCGATTTCTAAGACATTTTACTTCACTTTTTATCATACAAGTCATCTCCCTGAAATATAAACTTGATAATACGCTCTATAAGTCTTGAGTTGTTACATACATGAAAGTTACATTACAATCAATACAATATATTTTCCCTCTCTCTCGCGCGCACACACACACATATATACCGACGACAAACTGTAAGAGGTGATTCCTCACATCAAACTAAGAGAAAAAGCTCATATGGACCTGTGGGGAAAAGTGCATAGTTTCAGAGCTAGGGCTGTCCAAAATCACGGAAAAGCTGAATTTCAAGAGGCCCTATTTCGAATTCTAGAAACTGTGAATAGTGGTAATTATCAGCGTAAAGGGAGCCACGCATACACAATCCAAAAATGCATATTTCACCAAATTTCAATGCGTGTACAGGGTATTCCCTATAGGGAATAATTCTCAGATATACTCTCAATAGAATTTTCAGATATACTCTGATTTCAAGAAGGGTCCAAAGTAGGAAGGAGGTAAACCTTGACAACAATGGGCATGCAATACTTCGGAAGGAAGTCGGAAGTGTTAGGAAGCGTCAGCTCCATGTTCTTTTGTGTTCAGAATAACGTGTGATGCGATGTATTTTCTCATGGTATATTTCACGTTTTCTTCATTTATAAGCCTGAAAGAAAACATCGCAGCATGGGTTTTTCCGAGTACGAGAGACTGCGCTTCTGATGATCCTTAACACTTCCGAGATTGCGCCAAATGATTCCGTATTCACTGCTATCAAGACTTATCGTTTACATACTTTGGACCAATTATAAAATCAGAGCATATCTCAAAATTCGGTTGATGGCATGTCTGGGAATTTCACCGTGCAGCAAATACTCTACACCAATTGAGGGGTTGAGTGCAACAGTGGTCTAACCCACATTTTTTAAAATGGAGAAAAATCAAGTTAAACACATGTGGTTTTTGTACAATATACCGAAAGCAACCAGAAGTGGTTGAATGTGTCATACATTGTACATATCTTTATATATTACAAAAAACACATGTGTTTAACTTGATTTTTACATAGGAAAATTACATAGAGACAATATAGGAGTAATCTAGGACCGACTGTTGATAAGAAATGTCTAGGTGTGGTTCTGAGCGAACCTACTCGTCTGTACGATAATGATGGCTATGCATCACAACAAGGAAAATGTTAACAAGCACAACTCATTGCCTCCCTGTCCTTTCCGACAGGTGGGACAGAGCCGCTTGCAAAAAGTCACTGAAAGAGTTTCTTTCTAGATCGACTGAAAAATATTTGCGGTGTTCCCGTTGTAAAAATTCAAAATATAAGCATTCATCATTCCACGGCATGGAACGATGAACATGTGACAATGTCGTACCAACTAACCAGAGGACCTATTGTGTTTGGTTTTAGGGTAATACTGAAATGCAGGAAGAATAGGAGATCTACGGTAAATAAAGGAACAGGAGTACGGCAGATCAAGCTCAACATATGAAGGAGGAGGTTCCAAATAACATCGGCACCAGAACATGACGTGTAGCGATGGTGCAATGTGTCGGAGTGGCCACAATATTTGCAGGTGAGGGTTGTGGCACGTCTAATGCACGGGCAGTTGATGAACTGCAGGACATAAGCGGCTAAATCTGCAGAAATGCGGATTCCTCGGTTGAGAGTATTCGGGCCAGAAACATTCAATCCACACCCGTGTATAGTCCATGTGGGGAAGTAGTCGGGATTATACTCGCTCTCCGCCGGGGTTGTGCCCACCGTTTCAGTCCACAGTTCGCTACTGTGTGCGTAGAGCTGTGGCAGCGAAATCATGTTATCGGTTGTCCACTATATGATACTCCTACTTTATAACCACGGACTAGAAGTCGAGATGGCACATGAGATGTCAGTTTAATGTGTACATGGCGAGTTCCAGTTTTAATACCAGATTGATAAGAAGGGGCCCATTCCTGATCTTCAATTTTAATCACTGAACCATATGCACTAAGAGCCTCACTCAATAAGTTGTTCGGTACCTCGATAGGGAACTCAAACATACGAAGGAGGGTAGTCGGATCTGCGGCGGAAATGATTCTGACTAAACTCAATTTCTTATTTGAATGAGCGAGTGGGACCTCACTAGGGGCTTGAGCTGCAAAGTCATCGTATTTTTGTTGCGTTTTGAATTTTAGAAAAAAAATATAAGAATTTTCACTATTTAACTGCATGGCACTAATGTGATCAAAAATACCTGGGAAAGTGGAGTTCATCCAATGGTAGATTTCCAGTGGGACTGGTAAAACTGCACGAAACTCCTTGAAAATTCCAGTTTAAATTGAAGATCTTTTTATATTCCATATTCACTTCTGCACTGATACACCGACACTTTGCCTAAACGGCAGTAATTTAGAATACGGAGTATAATTCCTAATTCAGTAGAATTGCTTCGATATAAAGATGGAAGCAATGAAATACACCTAACGTATATATGGTCCACTATACAATAGGCTATAGTACACTGTTTAAGTACCAGAGCACATCCATGTTGTCTCGACGGCGGCTTGATGCGAACTGGTACCACTGAGACACTGCGGCCCCGTCGCTCGAAACGAGCTTAAAATACATACATAAATTTACTGACAGAAGTTATCACTGCTCATCATTTCTTTGTAAAAATATCTACTCTTCTCTGCAATAATGTCGCCACTTAGTATGTTATTTTTGGTCCTCGGCTGCACTATCCATATGTAAGTGCTTGTTCAACATGCACATTTTCAGCCGTTCTCAAAGTTTGTCGCTTTCCCGGGCCACATTTCGTACGAGAACAGTGAGAGATTATCTTATCTCTCTTACTTTTAATACCAAACCCTGTCGATTTTCCAACTGCGTATTCTGAAGCAAATTTTCCATTGTTCAGACGCTTGATATAATCTTGCACTTGTCTTCTAAAGTTAGAGTAACATGTTTCCTTTTTGACGACAGGTAACGCACGCCTGACTGCACGCAATTACAGTGCGTGTTGTACTACATACTCTACACCCCTGAAAATGGACTGACTTGACTAATGCTGACAGCTTTATTTACATTTGCATACGGTTGCATTGTTGTGACATGAAAATCGCTAAATGCAGTACGTACTACAGACGACGATTGAAAGTCGTTCGGAGTAGCGCTGAGTTCGGAGTACGGTGCGTGCGGATTAACAAGTTTTTACTGTCGTTCCAAATCATGTGAAAAAGTAGTCAAGATTTCTACTACGGGCATGGATTTTTTCTCGAGGATGACCACAGTAGATAGGCAAACTGAAAGTGATATGACGTATATATGCTTCATATGGCTACACAACTAAAATTACTATTATAATTTTATATAATATTATTAGCTTTCGACAAATCAAAATGTACAAATCGTGGTGAAAGGGCATTAAAAGACGCATTGCGGCTGTCCGGCTTCTACGTTAAACTGTAGGTAGACGTCTACGTACTTTCAATGCTGAAAAGAAACGCTCAAATTCAACAAACACACCAAACATATACCATATATGTATCTTATTGAGCTGACCACACTAATTTGGGTAAATATAAATACGTATGCCAACAAAATGATTTTTTAAAAACAAGAATCCAATTATTGTTTCTGTACGATAATTACACCTACTCTTAAGATAGAACTGATATGGAAGTATAATGTCATTTACGCTTTCATTTACGACAATTGATAGTACACAGGATGCTTAATAAGAAATAAGCCTTGCCCAAAATTACGATTCACTCATAAACTTTAATGTTTGTTTTAACTACAGTATAGCGATATTAATGACTACAATACCATTACCTTGACATACTTCATCGAAGAGACCGTACGCTATTTAGAATATTTATAAGTATACTAAGAGGAAATGACGGTGTTCAAAGGGGAAAAGGCATTTCTTTCTTTTTTGCCAAAAAGAATGTATCTAACCAGCTCCTCAAGTTAGGAAGATTAAACTCGGTCTGCAAAATTAATTTTTAAAAGCAACTTGGCATACTAATTTGGCTTTAAAAAAAAAACCTTGAAATAAAAGTATTTCTAGCACGCCTAGAGAGTAGGAAGGTATGTTTGTAAAACGGCCAGCATTGGTGTCGTTTGCATAGTTTTTGAGGTCGCTGAGATGAATAGTAACACACATGATACCGTCTAAATTCAAGTTCAATCATCGTCAACGAGAAGGGTGTGAGAACGGGTGAAAAATAGATGGACCAAATCAAATTCATAGTTTTCAAAGCTCACTAAGCTGATGAAAGACAGTCCCGATTGCACTTAAACTCAAGCTTAATCAAGAACATGCATGTCTGCTGGTCCGTTAATGGACTAGTACAACGCTGATGGCACTGTTTATCGTTATTTATTCCACTCAGTTCCTTATTTCCTGACAGGGATAACGCCGAAGACGTTACGTGTGCTGTCCCGTAAATCTTTTATTATTATTATTATTATTATTATTATTATTATTATTATTATTATTATTATTATTATTATTATTATTATTATTATTATTATTATTATTATTATTTTAGTCAGTTCTTTATTTTGAAATATTGTGCATCAAGATATGTGACATACACGTATAACTGACAATCTGAAAGAAAATACTAAGGAACGTAGACGCCCCTAGCATCCGTACATATGTAAATAATAATAATAATAATAATAGATGATCGATATTAGTGTCGAATCCATAGTTTTCGAAGTCGCTGAGATAAATAGTGGCACACTCGATGCCGTCTAAGTTCAGGCTTACCAATGGCATGGAGTCAAAAAATAAATGTCCAAAATGACCTAAAAAATGATCAGAACAGACTCTTGCTCCTCTATATTCACATGTAGTTGGAAGCTAAAGTGTTGTAAATAACTTTTGAAACACCACAATAGTATAAAAAGAGGATAGGAAAGCCGACATACAGAACACAGTATCAAAGGATAAATTGGAGGCTGTACAAGCAACAATTTATAAAACACGTTTTCCCACTCAATTCCATACCATATCTTACGTCATTCATAATTTATGATGTATATGCTTACTTTTTTAAAACCAATTATCTTACAATATACTTATAAACAAAGAGAGAAAGTAGCTTTTGTTTCAAAACTTTGGGGACATGACATATAAATTAAGTTTTTTTTTCTTTTTTGAAATTATCTAGGGCAGTATAAAGTGAAAAGAATCCTCACTAGATACAATTGCTAAAACTTTTTCTAAGGGTCAGAGCACGTGGACATTGATTTGAAAATTGAATGGTACGTAAATGTTGTCAGTATTGCAAGAGAATTAAACATTTAAAATACAAGTATTACAGTGGAAATTCACCCACTGGTTTTGTTAACATGTATTTAACAATAATGTTCATGGTGCAATATATAAATTGATTTGGAATGTACATGATGCATTGTAGCTATGTTCTGTTATTAAGATTGTAGAATAATAGTGCCATCTTGAACTTTAATGAATATTTTTATATGGGAAATTATTCTAAATGAATTTGAATGTTCGTTAAATAATTTCTACTTCCTTATGTACGATAGTTTCAATATTTCTTTTTTTTCAGTTGTTTTATTCAATATTAGTTAGAGTTCCTCTTCTAAGTCTGGTAAGAGATAAGATTAGTTCGATACAATAGTAACCCTGTGATTTCCTATCACTTGAGGATCCACAGGGAGGGTTGTAGAGGTAATTGTTACCCTCGTCTAAAGACTAGCATCGTATAGATCTGTATATACATTGCAGTGGTTTATTAAAACTGCTTATTCCAAGCCTACATTAATCGTTCAGAAGACGATTCCACCTGCAAACTACTCTTCTGGATCTGCAAGTGCTTCTCGCTTAATTAACTTGTTGTTTCTAGTTCAAATTCACGAAATCGAGAACCCTCTTCCCCAGAATTTATCCCTAAGTTAAATTTTTGAAAGTAAGCATTAAATGGATTGTTATAACTATGTCGGCTTTTATGCCCGTTACTACGGTGTATCGCCATGTTTGCTTTTTATTTGCTGTCGAATTCTCTAAATTACTCAGTATTTACTCACTCCAGCTTTTACTGTAGAAACTGGCTGCTTCTATACATCATCTTTTGGAAATCTGGAAATTTACCAGTATTTCTCCCATTGTAAGATAACTATCTATAATGTAAAACACTACAATTTTAATTTTATTTAACCTTTTGAGTGTGTTTAAATATAATAATGACAATTACGATTACAAGTGATTATATGCGACGTCGTTCTTACAGCGCAATAAACTAGTTCTCCTCATTCCATTTCACGAACCGTGTTATCTTTGCTCTTCACCTTCGCGAAATAAAGTTTTTCAAAGTAGCTCTTTAAATTACCTTTGACAATATTCATACCTACCTGAATCTCTTTCTTCCTGTGTGAGTTGAAAATGTATAATTTGCAATTTGACTGTACTGTACAAATAATTTTAGCAAAGAAATTCAGTGATGAATACATAATTTAATAAAAGTGCGACAGAAGTAATTGTAAAGTGCAGTATTGAAATATAAATCGTGGAATCAAATTATGATTGAAGTTTGTAAATGATGAATACCGTGTCTTTGAAGACACATTTATCCACCTTTTACGCTATTGGCTACCTCCCTTAAGGTATTGCTTTGACTTCATATCGATACTATGCTCAATCGACTCGTTTTTACATATGAAACAATTACGCAAATGAGAAATCCTCCATCGGAAGTTCGAGCGTTCAAAGTTCAAAATTGAATATATTTTGTCAATAAATTTGAAGTTACGACTTTTTCAGATAGGCGCTACATTTTTGGTATCGGGGGGTTTTCTTGGGTACCAACATAGTAGTGAGGTAAAAACATAAGCAGTTTGCAAGATAAAGTCACTTATTAGCAAGGAAGGGAAGGGTAATGGCGTCTTACAACTTACCAATTGCTTTCTGTTTGGTACACAGTATCGATAAGCTAATCAAATGTATTTGCTACCCCTATTGACTGTATTATCATTCAAATATCACCTTCCTGTGTAGCCACTTCAAACTGAACAATGACATTTTCTCCGAAAGGCTTTGCCTGACGTGCGAAATTCAATGAAGAACTTCATGGTATTCATAATTAATCTTGTGATAATTTATGTTGTGATGTTCTTTCCCTTCTGTAGGTAGGAATGAGACCAATATTTTCTAAACAGACTGTCATCAATGTGTTGTTTTGCCCAGATCAGCTGTCTAACAAACATTTTGCACTGTTGCACATAATATCTATCATATGTGGGAAACAGTCAGTTTATTACTAAAATGAAGTTAATCCAAATAAATTATTCACCACAGACTAGCAGTGACAGTGAATACGAATATCAGTTTACACCACCGGCATTTCATTTGTAGTCAATCGCGCGGAATTGGTGCTTCAAACTAACCGCGCTGCGCGTGAGCAGTCGGCTGCGGAACTATCTTAAGCAGTATTCCGAACCCTGTCGGCTATGCTTTTACATTGCGGTATTTCAATACATCATTGCTTGCCATGTTTCTTAGTTTTCAGCGAATTGAAATGCCGATTATGAGTAAATATTGGTAAAACTCCAGGGAATATTTGAAGATACTCAGCGACAAAATAGGCCGAAAAATGAAGAAAGAAGATGATTAGCAGGAATGTGCGCTCAAAGCTGTGAAAAAGGTAGCTATTATTCTGGAGAAAAAAGATGTTTGCAAACATTACCGCTAGCCAATAGGTTTTTGGCCACGTTTATCGCCGATTATCGTAAAATATTCCCTGAAGTTTGGTTACTAGTTTCCAATAATCACCATGAAAATTCGTTGACAAATTATTAAAAAATGCTAGCGATGAGATATTGAAACACCATCTTTCAAAGAGGCCAACTGAGTTCGGAGTCTCGTTCACATTCGTTCTGCGGCCAAGCGTTTCGGGGACAAATGTAGCTGTTCAATTTGAAGGTGCAGGAAAGTGTCTTTTGAATAACAATACAGTCGAATACGGTTGGCAAATACATTTTACCAGTCTATCGACCTGGTGTGCCAAACAAAAAACAATTTGCAAGTTGTAAAACACCATTACCCTTCACCTCCTCCTTAATAAGTGTCCTTATCTTGCAAAATGCGTACGTTTTGACCTCACAACTGTGCTAGGCAATCAAGAAGAACCACCGATACGAAAAATGAAGCGTGTATCTAAAAAACTGTTACTTCAAACCTTTTGCAAAATCTGTTCAATTTTGAACTTTGAACACTCGTAATTTGAACATGCTTTCGATCGAGGATTTCTCCGTTTGCGTAATTATTTCATACGTAGAAACGAATCGATTGATCATAGTATCGATATGAAATCAGAGCAACGCTTCGCGACCTTCCTTAGTAAGTATATTTGTAATGTTATAATAATACTAAAATTCTAGAGAACTCATTTTGAAAGTTTTAATATCTATCCAGTAGCTTTAGAGTTAAATAAACTCTGAAAAAAAAAAAAAACAGCAAAGAGGACGTGTTCTATTAATATGACAATCTTATAAGGTCCACTTGAATGTTCCTAATTTGATAAAGAAAGGATAACGAACTTTTGCAGCAAGAAAAAATACATATATTATCTTAGGCAACCATCATTTACTTGCTGTTGTACAGGTTGCATAGAAGCTAGGTAATGTCATGGATTTGAAACTATACAATACGATCAAGTCACCATTGTCCACGAAGTGTTAATTGATTCCATTAAACAACTCGGCTAAGATAAGTATTTTAGCTGTCTACTAAAAGGAAACCGGAACCGAAAATCCGCTTTCGTTCAGGAGTTATCATTTGGAGTAAAAGATGGATTGACGTATTAACATTATAATCTTATAAGTCACACGTAGGGGCAGGAGTTTATAACAATTTGGAATTAAATATTTCGCATTTGAAATTAAAAACTTCGTATTTTGTCGCATTTTGAGATATAAAGTTTCTTTTTGTTGCTAAATTAATAGTTTTAGAGCTCTAATATACAAACTCTAATGTAGGCCCAATATAAGTAAACTAAACTAACTAACTCTATGGCCTATGGAACCCGGAGGTTCAGTGCCGCGTTCACAAAAGCTCTCTATTGACTTCTATCCTTAGCTAATTGCATCCAGTTTCTGCTTTGTATTCCTATCTCTGCGAGATCCATCATAATATTATCCTCCCATCTGCGCCTAGGTCTTCCTAATGGTCGTTTTCCTATGGGTCTTCCAGTCAAGACTTTGAAAGCCTTTCTACTTTCATCCATTCTAGCTACATGACCCGCCCACCTAAGCCTCCTAGACTTGACGACCCTAACAATGTTGGGTAAACCGTATAAACTATGTAGTTCCTCGTTATGAAGTTTCCGCCATTCCCCATTCTCGTTCCTCTTGGGTCCGAATATTCTTCTCAGGATCCTGTTCTCAAATACTTTCAGTCTATGTTCTTCCCTCAGAGTAAGCGACCATGTTTCACATCCATACAGAACAACAGGCATGATTATCGTTTTATATATTTTAAGCTTCAAATTCCTCGACAGAATTCGCGACGACAAGAGATTTTGAACCGAATAGTAACACGAATTCCCTACTTTTAGTCGACATTTAATTTCTTCGTGAATATGATTTTCGTCTGTTAATATTGATCCTAACTATTTGAAAGTATCCACTTTATCAAAAGCATTATTTAATATTTTAACGCCTCCACAATTTGCCGTATTACGGTCCCGACGCACTTCCATGTATTTAGTTTTCTCTGCATTTACTTCTAAACCCATGTCCCTGCAAGCGTTTAATAAGATCTCTGCATTTATTTCTACTGTTCTCCTATCATCCCCTATTAAATTTACATCATCAGCATATCTATGCCATAACCTGGTGAATGCCGTTCAACCTTAGGCCCTGGTTGCTATCTTTGATTTTCCTTATGGCGCATTCCAGCACAAAGTTAAATAATAATGGCGACAACGCATCTCCTTGTTTCAGGCCATTTTCGACGTGGAAGCTCGTGGACAAAAATTTTCCTACCCGGACTTTACTTTGGGATTCACTTACACATATCTTAATTAATCTAATTAGCTTTCTCGGTATTCCAAGTTCTGTAAGAACGTTGTATAATGTTTCTCTCCTAACCGAGTCGCAAGCCTTTCTAAAATCAATAAATAGTTGATGTACCGGGGTATTGTATTCCCACTTCTTTTCGAGTATTTGGCGAATGGTAAATATTTGGTCGATAGTTGATCGATTTCGTCTAAATCCGCACTGATAATCTCCAATAATTTCATCTGCGTATGGGGTCAATCTTGCTAACAGAATATTTGAAAGTATTTTATAGGATGTTGACAGAAGAGAAATGCCTCGATAATTATTACAGTCAGTTTTGTTGCCTTTCTTGTGAATTGGAACAATGATTGATTCTTTCCACTCTTGTGGCAATTCTTCCTTGTTCCATATAAGGAGAATGAGTTTGTGTATTTTGTTCCACAATTTTTCGCCTCCAGCTAAAATTAACTCAGCCGGAATTTCATCTACACCCGGAGATTTATGTTTCTTCAATTTCTTTATAGCGGCTTCCACTTCTATTCGATTGGGTTCTGGAATATACGGTTCTGCGGTGTGTATCTCCTTTTCTCCACGCACATTAGTTTTTGGCTGCGTGTTCAGCAAATCGTCAAAGAAATTTTTCCATCTATTTAAGAGGCTATCCGTATCGGTGAGAATTGTTCCGTCAGATTTCTTTAATATATAAGCACGAGGTTGATAGTCTTTCTTAAATTCTCTGATCCCCTTATACATGTCCCGAATATTTTTATTTTTACTATTATCTTCAAGTTCCTTAATTTTAGCTTTCAAAAAATCCCGTTTCTTTGTTCTAAAAGTTTTGGAAGTTTCCCGCCTGATATCTGCGAAATTTTGTGTAGTTGTTTCATTCGGATTTTGTAGCCACCGTAATTTTGCCTGTTTTCTCTTCTCTGCTAGTTTAATGCATTCTTGGTCGAACCATGGTTTGTTCCTACGTATTTCTGCGTGTTTTTCTATTGCTGAACTTTTAATGCTATCTCTAATTTCAATCCAAGTATCCTCAACACTAGTGCACTCCGAGTCTTCTAAAACCGCGAATCTATTCGAAACTTCAATCTGGTATTCCTCTCTTACCTGGCTCTCTTCTAATTTCTTTAAATTAAATCTCTCTGTTTTCGGACATTGAATATTACTTTTATTCAACGATAATCTCTCCCGTATTATCGCTACTACCAGGTAGTGATCAGTGTCACAATCAGCCCCTCTAAACGACCGGACGTCAATTATGCTAGATTGTCTTCTTCTATCTACTAAAACGTGATCAATTTGATTATGTGTTTTTCCGTCTGGTGATGTCCAAGTGTATTTATGAACGTCGCGATGTGGGAATTTTGTACTCTTCACGATTAGGTTTTTGGATGTTGCAAAGTTCACGAGTCTAACACCGTTGTCATTACTTTCCTTATGCAAACTTTCGTTCCCTATAATCGGTTTGAAAATATCCTCTCGTCCTACCTTCGCATTGAAATCCCCTAATAGAATCTTCATATGGTATCGCGGGAGTTGGTCAAATATCCGTTCCACTTCTTCGTAAAAACTATCTTTTATATCGTCACCCTTATCTTCAGTTGGAGCATGTACATTTAAAACAATAATATCACACCACCGTCCCTTAAGAGTAATAAAAGAAAGTCTGTCAGTAACAAATTCAACCCGTTTAATTGCTGGTAATATTCGTTTGTGAACGAAAAACCCTGTTCCTAACTGGTGATTTTTATTTCCTTCCCCGTAAAAGAACGTAAAATTTCCGGAATTCTCAGATCCATTTCCTTCCCACCTAACTTCCTGAACTCCTACTAAGTCCATGAGCTCCTCCATGGCTAAGCGGTTAGCGTACGCGCCTTTGGCGTGGGAGACCCGGGTTCGATTCCCGGCGGGAGCTCATGTGGTTCGGATTCCACGTTAATCAGTAGGTCCACGTCTCATATAGCCTCGCTGCTGAAAGGGACGCTAAACTAAAATCAACTCAACTCAACTCCTACTAAGTCCATCCTGTATTTCTCTAACTCACTCGTTACAGATTTTAACGCGCCTGCCCTATAAAGACTTCTAATATTCCATGTTCCAAATCTCATGTCCATTTTCTTTTGCTGATGTCGTGCCAAGTTATCAGTCCTTGTCCGAGGCTTTTGTGAATGTTTCTGAACAAGTACCTTTTTTTACAGGATGAGGGTGTTAGCCTTACCCAAACCCCCAAGCTGGAGGACCACTCCTAGTCGTCTGTCCGCGACTGCTTATTCAGTATATTCGCAGCTAACCTCTATATCTAGAGGCCTTCTCCTCGATCCGCAACCTGAGGACGCGCCATGCCGTGGTGACAGGAACCCACGTTACACGGGGCCCAATATAAGTAATAAACAATAATACTACTTAAGACAATGAAGTTATTCTTCATGCAGTTACTAACAACAAATTGTTTATTTCTTCTTTTACATGTCCAAAAACTTAAAATACACTATCACAGTATCTTCACAATTGCCATCACAAAACACCATACATTGTATTAGCTATACACCAAAATCACATACGGTACACATGCTAAAAGGGAAAACATACATACAACACATTAGCGCAGCATCTACTTGTATATCTGATTTCTGTTGTTTTATCACGACGCTGAACGTTCCACACTGGCCCGTATCCACGGGGGATCTAGTAGGGCTGGGTCCCCCTAAATATTTACTCGCCTGCCTAAAATTCTCACGGTAGGCTTGCAAATGAACTATAATATGGTTGGATCGGGCCCCCTAACTTCTACCGGACACCCCTACTTTTTGCGCTGGCTACGGTCCTGGTTACACGTCCCACAACTACCACCTATGAACTTGAAACGAAAGTTAGAAGTAATCAGCGTTGTCAATTGCAAAAGGAAAACGTTGTTTGGAAAATTGTACTTTTTATTTTTGTATTTTAACAAATGAAACTGAGGTTTTAAAAAAATCGCAATTTGTCACTTTTTGCGGCATATTTCGCTCAAAATATCAGTTATCGCATTTTGTCGCGACTTCAAAATACCTACTTCCTTACTCAATCTGACGTAGTTCGTTGACAAATCAACTCTCGGTTTTGTCGGAAAACTTTCGAGATTTCGCAACTTGCGAAAATCTCCTGCCCCTAGTCACACGGCGTGATCCTAAGACACAATAGGATGTTCACACATACGACGTCGTCCAGTTATAACATTATTACAAATATTATAGTGAATTTATCATCTCCATAGTACATAAAGGTACGGTTATATCATGTAATTAATATTTGAACTACTAGCGAATCAAGACGAGTTGTTTGGGCAGAACAGCTTGTCTCCTGGATGATGAATGCAGAGTTAATATACGAAATATTACTGATAATATAATTTGAAGCATATTTTGTAGGAAGTTTTCATATATTAAACTAGGTCTTGTCTTATATTCTGTAGCCCGCTGCAGTTAAACGATATAAAAGTAAATCAATCAAGGCAGTATGCCAAGAACCTAGAACACTTTCAAATCAGACGAAATAAGTTGTAAGTGTTATATTTCGGCCCCCGCATCCTATTCCTATAATCATTCTTTGACATAAGAATAACATGTACATGTTTAGTTCAAATAGTTAAAGGTTTCTTACTCTTCCCCCTATAGTAGTTTTTTTTTTTTTTTTTTTTTTTTTTGCAAATGATTAATCCTATACTCCTTTCTTTGCGGTTTAACGCAACTAGTTCAATGAATTAGGATCAGACGTGTCCACAGTTTAATTATATGCGTACGTAAGGGTACCATACATTTTAGTTATAGTCTGCCAGACTTGTTTCCCGAAGGCTGGATCGCCGACAAAATATCGTAATTGTCAATTCCTAACGAATGAATGCGTGAAGCAAAATAAATAAATAAAAAGAACTTTTGGCGAGTCGTCGCCGATAAGCAGTCTCCATTGACTTGAACTTACAAAAAATTACTAGTTGTAAACTAATAAACAATTTTGTTTACACAGTCAGATAGTCATATAGTCACCAAAGCCCAAATTTGATTGCCAATAACATGAGAACATAAGATCTCCATTTGACCGTGTTTAAAATTGAAATAAATTCCTTTGAGATTAGTGGGCATATGAATTATTACGTTGTGCACATTTTTGGTTTGGATTGTTTACACAGTCAGATAGTCATATAGTCACTAAAGCCCAAATTTGATTGCCATTAACATGAGAACATAAGATCTCCATTTGACCATGTTTAAAATTGAAATAAACTCTTATGAGATTAGTGGGCATATGAATTATTACGTTGTGCACATTTTTGGTTCGGAACTTATTGGCCATCAGAGTTGAGATTTGTAGTTTTTTTAAAAAAGTAACCTCAAATCCCAACTTCTATGTATAATAACTATGGAACCAAAGGGTTCACATTGTAATATTTCATATGCACTCTAATCAAATCAAGTCCTACAACGATGCCTCTTTTTGTTAATATCAGATACATTTCATTAATCGTGTTTTAGGAAAATATCAAATTATCACCGAGTCCAAGCCCAAATTTGATGGCGAACAACTCGGGAATCAAACGTCTACGCACTATAATATTTCATACTAAGCTCTTAAAGGTATATCACTATGCCAAGTTTGGCAAAGATCGAGTGAACTTAGTCTTGTACTGAAATTTCTTAATTTTAATGAGTTCCTAAATTTGATTACCAATTACTCAGGACTTTTTTTTTTTGCATTTACAGTTTATGTCCCATGCATGCTTAGCTTCTTGAGGTATATCATGATGCCAAGTTAGGTCAATGTTGAATGAGTTTCATTGATAGTATACGGTACATAATATCATGCAAAGCCCCAGTCCAATTTTGATGTCCAAACACTCGGTTCAAGAAAGTCTGTACACCATACAATTTCAGGTATGTACTAATCTCGTCGAAATCCACCGCCATGCCAATTTTAGTCAAAATCGTAGAGCTTCATCGACCACATACACTATACTACCCTTATGATTAAGAAAAGATATCAAATAAAAGACGAAAAGTATGTTTTAAAAGACGATATACTTTTAAGCAACACTCATATAAACAATACTTTTAAATTTAGCATTTAAAAAATGTTTGCTCTGAAACATATACAAGCTTACTCGATAAGACGATTATTTTTAGTAACGTATCTATAATTTGTAAGTAACATTTTAATACTATCAAATAAAAATTTTCGTTATTTTTATATTAAAACTATGACACATAATAATCATATATGAGTAAACATAGGCACATGATGCATTACTAATAATTATTTCATTTGGCGTGCGAAATCCGAGTTCGATTTTCGGCGGGAGGTCATGTATTTCAAATTACACGTTAATCAGTAGGTTCCGTCTCATATAGCATCGCTGCTGAAAGGAACGTTAAACTCAAAATCAACTCAACTCAATAATTACTTCATAATCAATATGTAACAAAATTTCAAAAGTTGGACAATACTCCGCTAGCAGAAACTGTCTTCTATTTAGAAAGAAAATTCCTTGGAAAATGTAAGTTTACGTCATACTACTCGGTAATAAACTGGACGTAATAAGATTTAACTCCAATACATTTGTTGTTGTTGTTGCATAAACATGAGAACTGAAACTTCGAATAAAAATTCTTCACTGAATGGCTAAGTACTATTTCATTTCAACAACAGAATCATGTCCACGTGCTAGAGCCGCAGTCAGCACCAAATGATAGGAGAACATTCTAGAGGCATTTCCAGTTTGTTTAAAATCATTGATTGGTACAATCCATAGGTACAGAATAAATTTAATGGAAAGTGCCCCCTTTCTCCTACCTTGGTTGCCGTTCTGCCTCTTATCCTTTGCTAACTTTGTATTGACCTTTACATTACAAGCATATTTTGTATTGATTGATTGAAAGAATAATAGGAGGAATTTCTTCTCAGCTCAATTTTTGTGTGCAAAATTTAATGTTTCCGTGCAGCTTAGGTTGTCTCTGGAAATTTTTACATAAATAAAATACTAATAAAAGGTTATACAATTCTGATTCAGGGAATTATAAATGATAGCATCAAAATTACGTCTTTTATGGTGGATAAAACAAAAGGAGAAACCTCTGTTCCATTCCATTATGTAAAATAAAATAAAATAAAATAAATAATATTTTATCCTTGTATTGGTTATTTATTCTGTTCCCTTTTTCATTTCTTCTTAAAGAGCTTTTTTATTGTCCACCTTTATTTGCATCCGTGACTCGAATTTTGAATGCCATGACCTCACTATCAAAGATATGAACAGCTATAAACATACGAAGCTATAGTTTTGAAGGGCCCAAGACAGGGACGACGCCAAATGTAATTTCTTTGGGGACAAACGGGTGCGCAGAGAAAATTTGGCAGCATAAAATGATTTTGTATTTCAAAACTGATAATTTTATATTCCTTGGTCTACATTACAATACATGTCTAGGGGACAGTTAGGGGAAGGAAGGCAAAGTCATCTACTTGGTATCTGTCCCTTGCCTTTACTTTGGCATCATAATTCCTCCAAGGTACGAGTTATATTTGAGAGTACTCTTAGGTAAGTAAAACATATTAGAGCTTTAAGGCACACGTGTTTAATGAAATGAGTTTTCAATTATCTTCGTTCTGCCCTTAAGTTAAACAAAATCACTGATAAATGTAAGTAAATGATGTTGAAAGGGCTGATAGAATAAGAAAGTGGGAGGATATGGAAAAGCCCTCCAAAATTCACCAACCTCTTTCTACATTAGTTAGTGTTGGTCACATTAGTTAGTATTGAATTTATTTTCTTTTAAACCGACTTAAAACAAAGGAGTAGATTCTCTATTAGTCCCGTTTATACATATATATGATGAATTTCCAATTTCGATTATTTCTGTTTTGATTGAAAGTATATATTTCCCAGTGGTCTCATATAAATTTCATCAGGATGGAATTTGGAGCTAGACTGTAAAACAGCTAAGCAGATGGAGTGATAGAACCGTAATTAACCGACTTTCAACAGGTGATGTTCACACATAATCTTTCACATAGATGCACTGATTTTGATGATTTCTTTTTTTCTTTCTTTGAAAGAGTATTCTTTCCCAGCGGACCCACATATAGTTCATGAGGACTTAACAGTAGTCTTCGTAGCTAGACCATACAACTTCTCAACAACTGATAGTGTTTATACCATTTATGTGTATATGATTACTCATAATTTCAACGTAGCTACATCAATTTTGTTTATTTACATTTTATTTGAAAGAGTATGCTTTTGGTGGTTTCATATACATTTCATTAGAATCTAATGATAATCTTCGGAGCAAGACCACGAAACTCCTCAATGGCTGACAGTGTTAATATCGTAGTTAACCGACTTCATTGCGTGATGGTTCCGCATTACTTATAAATACATGTACTGGTTTTGGTTTTTCTTTTTAGTTTCAAAGAATATACTCAGTGGTCGAAGTGAGACGGTATGCGGTGGTATGCCATACGCCTCTGGTTTTTCAGTAATGAGGACATACCGTCTCTGGTTTTTCAGTGATCAAGATAATATTTAAATAGCCGGTATGTTGAGTCAAAATCATAATAAAACATACCGCCTCTGCTTTTTTTCACCTCGAACACTGAGTATACTTTATCTGAGGTTTCATATATATTTTATCAGGATCTGATGACAGTCTTTGGAGTTAGTCCGTGAAATTTCTCAACAGCTGATAGTGTTAATACCGCTTTATTCTTATTATTTTCAGCTTCTAGGTGTTTTCATTATTTTCTACTCTTATTGAAGTCGGCTAATATGGTTTGTTTAAAAGTTTTTATAACATATACTATAACTACTTTCCGTGCGCAATTATATGTGAGGAGCAAATGATATTTAACATTTTCTTATACAGGGTGATTGGGTGTAGAATTTCTAATTGGACCGATTTCATGCGGTTTAGGGCAAATGATCAAGGAAGGATGGGAGGTTTATGGGACTATGTTTACTTGTTTAAATTCATCCGGGGTAATACCGACCACGCCTCAAGAAAAACAGCATATTTTCGCCCGTGTACCTTACAATTGCAATGCGGTTTTGGATTTTTGAAGCGAAGTATTAGTGGTAACACCCAAAAATTAAATGTTGAATAGCTAAAGCCTGTTTCTTACCACTAACGACGGAGAGATTACTTGGGCGACCTAAAGAGTCGATAACTGACATCTTCCACAACACTCGCCTGTGGGATCCGATACTGCCCTTTCTCACTCAGAAACAATCCTGTTTCTTTCAATTTATTCACTAGCTACCATATTATGTTCCTGTCTACGGCAGAACGCGAGGAAAATTTGTTTCTAAATGTCCTTTGCGTAGCAACAACATGTTCCGTTCAGCGAAAGCTTTTAAAGGGAAACTCATGTTGCTCCAAAAGAATACACTTTTCTCACTGCGTTTTGATCATATTCACACAGTAGCACAGAACTGTACAGCACAATTCCAATTATAACGATCCAATTTCCTGTTTCTTATTGACCTTGGCGAGGGTGCAACGAAGAAAACTCAAATCTCCACACCAAACTGCATCTCATTCCAATTGTAAGGTACACTGGCGAATATTAGCTGTTTTTCTTAAGGCGTGGCCGATACCACCCCGGATGAATTTAAACCAGTAAGCATAATTCCATAAATATCAAATCCTTTCTTGATCATTTGCCACAAACCGCATGAAAATCGGACTTCAGTTAGAAATTCTCTAGACCCAAATGAAATCCGTGAGGTTTAAAACTAATCACTCTGTTGAATGTCCACTGTACTAGGATCTCAGAGAATGTTCAGGGCTGCCTGATGGTCTTAATCTTATTGTGAGAATAAAGCTATCTTTCTCCTTCCGTGTACTCACTTTTGTCAGTAATAGCAAAACATTAGAAACTTTCTCGGACTTTTATTTCTTTTATATCATAATTGTATCTTTTCATAACGAACTAATAGTTTGGTACGCCATATGATTGCCATAAACATATTTCTAAATTTCAGTACATTTAGAAAAGCCGAACGTAGGCAATCTACATCCTTAACAAAAACATGCATGAGGTATTAATATAACTCCAAATATGTTATCATTCCTTGAGACGTCCATGCTTAGAAAGCTGAGACCCCCTCCTTGAAGTTTGTTTCGGTTTTTGTACTTATATTAATATCATAATGGATATCCTGTTAGACGATAAATGTCCAACGCGAATGCCTTCTAGAAGTTACATAGAAATCGATGCCACTGCCCATTTCTTATGATTTTTTAATCTGTTGATTTGATTTGATTTTGAGTTTAACGTCCCGTTCATCAGCGAGGCTATATGAGAAAGATAGATGCATAGTACTATTACTGTTAGTCTCAACTTTATTCATATTACTATTACGCCTATTATTATTAAGCATTCTGCCTGTTGACAAGTCCTGGGACTAATGTTTTTTTTTTTTTTTTTTCATTCGGGCCTGGAAATGTTTCTTCCATATTTCTCAATCGTCAGCTTCCTCATTTAACTCCCAATATTTTCTTCCATTTTTCAAACATTAATCAGTTGTGTTCTTCTTATTCCTACTTCACACTCTTCTTCCATCTTTCCCTCTATGGCAGCGTGAAGAATACAATTTCTTCGCAATATGTATCCAATCCATTTGGTCTTCCTACAAAGGATGCTCGCTAAAACCATCCTCTTCTCTCCTGTCTGTTTCAAAACATCTTCCTTTGTTACTCTCTCTCCATATTATGCTCACAATCGTTTCAACACAACATTTCGAAGCTCTTTAAATATTTTTTTCTAACATCCGTAATGTTCAATTATCCATATTACGTTGTACAATCATTATAAAAACTAAAACGTTTGTTGATATTGTTAATCTTTTTAATATTAGATTAATTACTTGTTTATTTGCTTGTGCAATTGTCAATTGTGAATTGAATTACTTTATAATTATCATCAAAATACTTGTTTATACGCAGCCCTCTTTTCTGCTCTACTTGCTAGGTCGTATATCTACCGTGCACGAGGATCCGAGTTCGCTTCCTATTGGAATAATATTGAACGCACTACCGTGGCACTCATCCTACTTTAATCGGTAATTTCGTCCTATTGTTTATGCCTTTATCCACCAAGTTTTAAAAGAACGCCTTCGTGGCTCGTGTTCACGCTAGATGGCAAGCCTATGACGGCACTTTACAAGATGACAGGAATGCAGGAAAAGAGGATTTGTGTATTAGAATATGTGAAGTGCTCCTCGGTTACGAGCTTTCAGTGTACATTTGAACGCAACTATGAAAAAGCTGCACCTGGTCACCAGAGCATTTTGAATTGGTTTCGGCAGTTTCGTGATACCAGTTGTCTGTGTAAAGGAAAAAGTACGGGGCGATCGCGTGTCTGAGATAGTGATGGGCCGAATCGAATTCTTTAGCGAATCGAATACGTATTCGAATACTGTGGAAACGAATCGAATTCGAATTCGAATACTACGAATATACCCTATCACACACATACAGTATATATAGTTGTTTATTATAGCTTCACAATTTATCTTTATCAATTTACGCCACTGACTTGCTAAATAGTTAAAAAAAAAGTAGGTGTAACAATTTTTATTGAGCTTATTAAAGACACGGTGAGGCTAAAACTACACCTTCTAACTCTACAAACTCTCATCTCACACTGAGAATTTGGACTCGGACCAGGGGCGGACCAAGGACCGAGCAACCCGGGCAATTGCCCGGGACGTCACAGTCAGGAGGGCGCCAAAACTAGCTTCAAAAAGTAAATTTTATGTGTTTTCTGCTGACATTTTTGGTTTATATTCTTGTAAAGTAGCATCAATTACATCACCTGTTTTCCATTCCACCATGGAAAAAGAGAGTTTCATAGTACTTGGAGGGTTGTATTGACAAATGGAGACATGGTATGTAGAAGAAAGAATGTCGGAGAAGTTGATATTGTTTATAGTGGACCATGTTGTTTATGCAGACTCTCTAAATCGACCCCTATTTCCAACTGAGTTACAATTACGACCACCAAGTGAGTTACAATTACGAAAACCAAACGTTAATTTGAATACGAGAACCCTGATGAGCGCATTACGTATCCCAAAATTTCTTCAAAAGTGGTTTTTATTTTCATGTTTTGGATGAAGTCATAAGCTCACTGGAACGGACTTCTCAACTAAACCGCCATCATGACTTATTTGAGTTTCTATACAGGATCAAAAATGAAGACAAGGATTCCCTGATGAAGAAATCTGCTGACCTTCAGATGGCTTTAACATATGAAGAGCATCGTGATATTGAGGGTTTCAAACTTCAACAGGAACTATTTGGTTTACTCTCCCTAATACCAGATGAAAATGCTAAAAGACCCCTTGAAGTATTAAAATACTTGATGAGAAACCGAGTTCTTACTTCTGCTATTATTGAGGCACAGCGCCAAATGTATTCGGTGTAGAAACTATGCAAAAGAATAAAAGTCATCATTTCTTGTAGCTAAATTAAGATGTGGGGAAAAATAAGATAACTTAAAATATGACTGAATTGGTAACACTGCAGGTGAATCCGAATACTAAAGTATCCGAGTCTTCTGTCTGCTTTGCAGCAGTCAACTAACAGCGGAAATCTGTTGCTTGCTCGGGCTGGAAGCAAGGAAATGAGAGGAGATAACCGTGTAATTCTTTGTTATTTGTAATACTCTCATGATGAGGTATTAGCGTGGTACGGAATATTCAACAACACTTTTTCTTCCAAAAATAAACTGTAAAATAATTAGTGCAGTAGTACGAAACAAAAGCGAATACAAAAAGAATTCGAAATCTTTTTTTGTAGAACTCGAGATACCCGAAATCTTGGGAGAATCGAATGAATCGAATTTGCTGTTTTCGTTTCGGCCCATCACTAGTCTGACAGGAAATGCGTGAGACAGAGCTTTGTGTGCGCCAGATCTTCAGATCTCGCGCCATGTGATTTATTCCTTCGGATTTATGTTAAAGAGTTTATGTATCCTTAATGCCAACTACGCTGCAAGAACTCCAGGAACGCATCACTGCTGCTATGGCGGATATTGACGAAAAGATGCTACTGAACGTATGGAGGGAACTGGATTACCATTTGGATGTATGCCGGGTGACCAAGGAGCCCATATTGAACATGTGTAGAATCTACCAGAAACTTGGTAAGTTTACCTATGTTTTCTTATATTAGTCTTTGTACGTCCGGTCCTGTATACTTGTAATTAAACAGTGGTTTGAAATCCGATGAATCACTTAGGCTAACCATGTATAAGCCTTTCCAAGCACTACCGGTATGTTCTTCAGATATTCAAAAATGTTTTGATATTCAAAAATGATTACAACAAGTACAAATTTATTTTATATATTGTCTTGAATCATTGTAGTTGTGAGGAAGGATGCTCATTTTTACATATTTTTCAATTCTGGAATGACATATTTCTCATAATTAAATTATTGACAAAGATGAAAAATATACCCTTTCACACATGTCTACTCTTTAATTAGTAACTTCTTACAAAAGTTACAAATATAGAATTTTTCCTTTCTCTTTACATCTTGAAACATTTTAATGATAGGTAATTAGGGTACCAACTTCTGCGCGTTGTTTTAAATGTTATAAATAATTACGTACTTGATCGTGGTTTCAAACGACAGTACAAATCGACTAAAGCTGGAAATAGATTAGACTAATTCTGATTCCCAATGCTGAAATGGGTTTTCGGTTATCTCCATTAGCAGCTGGTTCACCAAATGTGAGGGAAAGAAGGGATTGGTTTGGTTGTGGTAAATGCGGACGGATTATTGCATCTGAACAGAATTATAAATAGGTCAGCATATTACTTAGAGGATACTTTTATATCTGCATTAAATTCAACTAGTGTATGTTGACTTTATAAGATATTGTAAGTTCATACTTCTGTTGTTGTTTCACCGCAATATGAACTATCTTTATTCCTATAAACCAACCGTCTACCACACCGACTATGAAATGTAACAAATTTATAATCAACAGCGTAACAAGTTTTCAGTCCGTTTATCCTCAGTAAACACAGAGCATTCATATATTTTTATTTGGCGATTTATTGCTTAGTACGAAATAAAATACGTATATACTTACTTGTTTTCGTTCTGTAACATATCATGATAATATATTGAGTGTTCTTTGCGTATATTTGTAAATGCATATTACTTTAAGCAGAATAAGTTCCTTTATCATTACTTGTATTAATGTGTATGACATATGTGTTGAATGATTGATTCGAACTACTTATTTTCCCATTTATTTATTTATTTGAAAAATCCATTGAAAAATCAAAACTTAAAAGTTTGAATTATATAACAAAGGAGTATTTATTACCGCTATAGAGGCCAAATGTTTATTTGATATTCTGTTGCGTTCTGTAACAGACTAATAACAACATCCCTTTCAATCTAGTGTACCTCGGTAATCCACTTATGTGTAATCGATGCAAAAGAAAGAATGCTTCTCTCATAATTTTGGTAGTCTAGAAAGTTGTGAATCTTTTGCAGACAAGATGGCGTTAGTATCCCAAATCCCATGATATACGACTCGCGGCAGATCACTGCTTTCTAATGTCATTCAATACCTGACAGTTCAACAGACTTGCGAAAAATGTTGGAATTCTCATTATGAGACAAAGTATTGTGCCGTGAAGACGAATGAACTTTCTGCAAAACTGAGCAATATTTTAAAATTTTATTTCGATAACCATGTGAATACTTTGCAGGCCCGTGAAGAAATTTGCGCTGTTTATTGGCAAGATATGTTATGAAAAGAAACAGTAAAAAAAATAGTTTAGTTGCTTTTATCCTGGAAATGTCTATGTTCAAAATGCTACTTGCAGTGGGCGACCAATCACAGCAAAAACTAATGATATTCTGACAAAAGTCGAGAAAGACTTGCATGTAAGCAGTCATAAGATCATCAATGGCTTAAAAGTCCATTACCAAATAGTGACCGGAGAAAGCTGGTTACAAAAAGAAGCTTGACTTTGAACTTGCCACATGATCTAGCTGAAAAACATTTACTCGATCGAATTTCTATCTGTAAATCTCTACTAAAACGTAACGTACTCGAGCCATTTCTGAAGCAGTTGATTACGAATGGTCAAAAGCGGATTACGTACGAAAACAATGTGCGAAAAAGATCATTGTCGAAGCGAGAAGCTCCACAGTGTGGCAAAGCCTACACTAACACCTGTAGTTCATTTCACATAAGCAGGGATAAAAGTGGATCTGAAAAAGTAGGGGGACGGTAGGTTGCGGCATGACGTCCTGCCGTACCCCTGCCCATTGTAGCTTTTTTTTTTAGGAACTGGGGGACGCCATACTTATTTTTTGGAGGTACGGGACGGCGTCCCCCCACGTTCCCCGCATTTTTACCCCTGCACATAAGTTAATGGATCAACACAATTTTCTCTCCCTTCACGCTCACGCACATGATGTCATAAAACGTGAATGCTGGTGTTTCTCTTTCTGCCATCAATCCCCACACGCGAATATATAGAAAGTATGTAAACCTATCTAAGGAATTAACTATACCTTTCATAACAGCTCTATATATTTGAAAACACTTTATTGCATTTATATTCATTAGTGAGGTAAGTAAAACATGTTTTAGCATAATTGGAAATTTAAATGAACAGTTGTTGTTTTGTTGGTCGTCAGGGTTGTGGGATGATGCTCGAATTGCAAGCGATGACAGGATTGGTACTTGTGTGGTATTTTACCGATACTTATTCTATTCACACAATAATTTCATAAAATGGAATCTTAGAGTAAATACAGTTTGTATGGATAAAGCATAAGAGAACAAACATGATAACGATAGAACGTGAAATGATAAAAACACACTTGCTTCGTCCCCCTCTTATAAACAGGTGTTCTTATATTAGAAAAGAAGAAACAAGGATGAAATACGTGTAAAAGAAATATATTTCTATATACTGATACAGGCCCGGCTCTACCACATGTGCAACATCTGTATTTGCACGGGGCGGCAAAAGTTTCTAGGAACGGCAAAATCTGTCATAACTGTATTTGAAATAAATATTGCTTGTTGAAAACTAACTTAATGATGATGGTTGTTAAATTTACTAAGCTGACTTCCTATTTGAATATTACTTTCATAAATCATATTTAGGTCGCATTGTTTTAGGATCACATGGACAATACTAAAACAAATGATCAAACAAATTGCAGCATGAATTTGCTTGAATGTTGTCAAATGTAAGTACTCAATTCTCGAACAGTAACGAACACCTGTCCCATTTAGTTAGTTAACACAGTTTTGATACGAAAACTAGCCTTGTCTTTATCACAAACAAGTTCCATGTTGTATTCTATTGTAGTGTTTAGGCCTTCCTGAGTGCGAATGCGCTTTTTCCTCCCCTTCGTTGTTCATGATGTGGTATCCTACGTAAAACAATGGATTAAGGATTTTCTTCTGGAGAAAGGGAGCGGCAAATAATGCCATTGAACTGGGCAGCAAATTGCCTAGAGCTGGCCCCGTACCGATAATAGTATTCCAGTAATAATATTGCTTTGTTCTGTCTCTCCTGCAGAAAAGGAGCATGAAACCAACTTTATTTTCTTACGAAGATTATCCGCCTCAACTAAAAATAAGAATAAAATAATTATACTGTATATTTTGCAACAGGGATATACATTGGTACATTAGTTTGGACGTGCACAGAATTCTAAAGTGTAAAGGTACTAGGTAAACCAAAATTCATTGGATATAACAACAGACTCTTTGGCTTAGAAAGAAAGATTAATCGCAACAGAAAGAAACCTTTTCATTAGATTGTATATTGTGCCAATCAATCAACCAAGGGACGTCAACAGCTACCTATCGAAGAGCCTGATTTATATTTTCCTCACAACTTCATCTTGGTCTACTCAAGTTTCTTTTCCTTAGGCTTCTCGATTAAACCGATTTAAGCCTTCCGGGTCGAAAACGACCCACTTAGGTATTGTGTTATTGCTAAAGCTTATATATTTGCCCGCCGGGTCGTTTTCGACCCAGTATTATAATTAGCCAATGGGAGATCAGCAAAATGAAATGACACTAAATTCACCAAGAGTAGGTCGAAAACTATCTATTTTGCAAAATAAATCAAAATAGAAAACAAAAAAAGATAAGGGCATATATGGGTTAAGACTTTGAGCATTCAGTGATATTTTCCACACAAGTGATGTGTCAGGCTTTATTTAGATCCATTAATAATATTATCCGTATGATATTCGATGATATGTAGCTGTAGTAATCTCATCCTTTCTGTAGATTTCTAAGTTCACCTGATTGTTCGCCTCTTTCGCACAACACATTTTCTCAAAATTTTACTTTAGAAAACCCTCGGTTTCTGTTTCTAATCGTGTTACCAAGCAACTTTTACATTCAAATAGAATGTAATTGGCAAAATATATAATATTTAGCTTTTATTGAGTTGAATATATTCGATATCCTCCCCAACTGGCTTAGTGGCTAGTACGCGAGACTTTGATACAAGTGGTTCCGAGTTTGATTCCCGATGGGAAATAATTGAACAAAATACGGTGGTTCAGATTCCACTTAAACTGTAGATCCGCGCTTGCATAGCCTTGATGCTGTTGCAGAAGGTTTCCTGCAGGAATATTTGAAATAATGGAGAGGTTAATGTTCTCCGCGAAAATACTGCTACCCCAGGTTAAGTATAATCGGAGAAATAGCCATCGTCATCACCAAGTTTTCTGCCATTCGGCAGGTCCTGGGACTAAAGAGGATTATTTTTTCCGTTTTAGATTTCGGGCTGGAAATGCTCCTTCCACGCTTTTCGATCTTCAACTTACCCTTTTAATTTCCAATATTTTCTTCTATTTTTCAAATAATCGAGCAGTTGTGTTCTCCTTCTTCCTATTCCTGGCTTTCCTTCCATATTTCCTTTTATGGCGGTATAAAGAAGATAATATCTTTGCAACATGTGTCCAATCCAATTGACCTTCCTACAAAGAATGCTGGTTAGAAATGTCTTCTTCTCTCCTATTCGTTTTAAACATCGTCGTTTGTTCCCCTCTCTGTATATTTTATTTTCTCTACTTTGCTCCAACACCACATTTCAAAACTCTCTAAATATTTCTACTCTAACTTCCGTAATGTCCAAGTCTCTGAACCATACAGTCCGATGCTCCATATATAGCCGTGACCAAATTCTTGATTTAAAGTCCAATATTGAGCTTGCTAGGTAAGAGTTATCTTTTCTTGTTTAATGTTTCTTTGGCTATGGCTATTATGGACCGGATCCTTTGGTGCAGAAAGCGTCTCTTATCAAAATACTTCCCACGTACTTGAAATTATCGACCTCTTTAAGTTCACTTCGTTCTACGCTGACCCGTACCGGAGAGTTTTCGTGGGATATTCTCATGACTTTCGACTTTTCGATGCTGATATTCATTCCATATGGTTTTCCAGTGTCAATCATTTCCTGTAGTCCTCCTTTAGTTCTACATTTACCAAAAAAGACCGTTGCTATATATCATGATGAAGACAAATTCTACTTATTTCATCCTTAGACGGGGTCCAAACCGATTTGTTTTCCTTTTTCCTATCAACTTCAGTATGCTTATTTGCATTGGTATAGAATGTAATATTGATTTCTCAAATCTTCAGTAATAATAATGACAAGAATAATAGTAATACTATAGAAGATAAATTCCATATGAGGATAGATTGTATTAAAACCTGTAAAACCGCCCCTAACATTAGGTAAAAGTTACAAAATAGTCTGTATTGGACCGACCACCAGGGCATACCCCCTGTGTACTTCCGTACAACTAGGTAAATGTTAACAAAAGGTTTCCAGTCAAATTTCATGTGGAAAGTAAGGCTACTACTTACAAGAGCCCTAAGAAAAATTGTTTTTAAGTTTTACGTTCCATGCTTATGCTGACTATAAAAGACGTCGATGATGAGAATGAAAGAAATACTGGAATATAGAAAGTGGGAGGAAACAGGAGCCCGAGAAAACCTACACACACACACACACACACAGCGTTTGTAGAGCACAATATCCACTAGGCGGGAGTTTGGATAGATTCAGGGACACGATGTCCAGAGCTGAGCGGGCTACGACTAAAACAAGCATAATGAAAGAACTTAACCTTTTTGAAACAGGGTAAACAATTAAATTCACAAAACTTGATTAATAATAATCAACCAAAATACAAGTTTTGTTTTATCGTATACCTAAAGAGATTCAACGTGGCTTCCATTGCTGATGCGGTACACATCCCATCTGAAGTCTCAGTTATAATACAACGTTTTCAGACGTACGGGGACGACCTGAAGATTTGTTGTATCTTGCTGAAGATCCAGTTTCAATAAAACACTTATGGCACTGATAAATAGTAGGCCTACTAGGAGGATGTTTACCATACTTTGTACGAAAATTACGTTGCACAATTGTCACAGACTTGGATTCTTCAAACCAAAACAGCACGCTAGGGACAAGTAAAGGCAGCCATCTTTGCTGCAACTGCCGCTAGCGCTATTTCTGAACTCAGGTACTACGTGAGACAAACCTTGATGTATTTTGCTACAAAATGACATCAAAGCCATGTCTGTAAGATAAATGAATAAATTAATATGTTTTCATAGTTTTAAAGTCCTTTTTGATACACCCTGTATTTATAATATTTCTATATTATGTTTTAAAAGAAAAGTACTTATTTAAAGAAAATTAATAACAAAATCAAACACTTATTAAATGTTTATTGAATCTTCATAATTTTTCAGTCTCTCGTTATACAAGGAAAAGAAATACAAATTGCCATAAAAATGTCAAAGAAAACTTTTCAACGGTGCTGTTAATCAGCAAATATACATTTACTATTAGGATAGACGTAATTTTCTAAAATCACAATTCAAAACTGTAATATAATACATTATAAATTTGTAGTATTTTTTTTTCCAAAACTCAATTACTAAATAATTTTCAAAGTTTGTAAGCAATAATTCAATATAGTTGAGTCCAGCAGTTTTACTTTTCCAAACTTTTACTTGTTGTCAGCAGCACCTTTCTTTTTGGGAAGAAATACAGAATGAATATGCGGCATCACACCTCCATCGACAATCGTAACTCCTGCAAATAACTTCTTCAATTCTTCATCGTTGTTTACAGCAAGTTGCACATGTCGAGGGGTTATTCTCATTTTCCTCTCCATCATTGCAACATTGCCAGCGAGTTCCAATACTTCCGCGGTCAGGTATTCCATAACAGCAGCCAAATAAATTGATCCGGTCATGCCAACGCGTTCAGCGTAGTTTCCTTCGCGTAGTAATCCATGAATTTTTCGAACAGATAAATGAAGTCCAGCTTTGGCAGCTGTAGTTTTTGGTGTGGCTTTCTTGCCTTTTCCGTGATCTGGCATATTTTATACGTAATTATTTAGTCATAGAATCTATTTGAATTTAACAAATTCTCAAGTTGCTCTTCGTTTCACCTTATAATAGCTTTTGTAGTTTTCGTTTGCGTTTATAACTGTCAAAAGACTGTTCTGCTAATTTAGAAGTAGTAACTATGCAAATATTATTCCAGTATTACAATTACTAATTGAGTATTATTGTTTGTAACAATCAGTTAGTGAGAGTTTACTCAAAGCTATTGTTGAATCTATTGGTACTTTATAATAGGCTTCATAGGACACTGCCAAAAGAAACAAGTTCCAACACGGACGATATTCTTTATTAATCTACCCTTCATTTCCAGAATATGTGAGGAGCTTAGAGGAAAAAAAAGTAGTCGAAATACTTTATGAAGAGAATTCATTTATTGCTAGTTTAAAGTAATGGTAATAATGGTTACGGGGAAATACCGGGGTGGCCTGCATTTTTTTTTCAATTTTTGAGGTTTAAAATGTATATTTCAATGAGCTTGTCCCATGGCACCACTTTTGATTTCTGGAATCGGCCACTTCAAGGTCAAATTAGGAATTTAAAAAAAAATAAAACATGGGATAATTTGGGCAGTGCGGAACAATTACCGACAGCCAATTACCGACACGTACAATGAATAATTGATATATATTATATTCCTGAAAATTCTATTTTGACCATGAAAATTAACGAAAATCCGGGATTTTTAGCAATGCGGGCCAGTGACTGACTTGAACAAAATGGGTCTTATCCGACTCGTATTCACACTTACATGAATAATTGATATGCCATTTTCCCGAAAATTTAATTTTGATCCAGAAAATTAACCAAAATCCAAGATCCAAAATTCCAGATTTTCGTTAGATTTCGGGATCAAAATAGAAGTTTCGGGAAAATGAAATATCAGTTATTTATGCACGTGTGGATACTATTCGAATGACACCGATTTCGTCCCAGTCAATCATTGGTCCGCTTTGCCCAAAGGATCTCACTCTTTATTTTTGAGTCCTAATTTGACCTTCCAGAAATCAAAAGTGGTGCCATTGGACATAGCTGATCGAAATCTACATTTTAAACACAAAACAATCGAAATATACGTGGCCACGGTCACTTCCTTTTAACTGTTGCCAACTTTGCCTCCCGCTCTCCTTCGTCAATCCTTCAAACTTCATGCCAACTCCCTGTTCCTTGATACTCGTTGGTTTGACTTCTTTTGCAATTTCAGATGGATTATTATTATTATTATTATTATTATTATTATTATTATTATTATTATTATTATTATTATTATTATTATTATTATCTCACTAGTTTCTATTTATTTCCAGAAAAACTTCGGTATACCAATCTAATGAAGTATTATATTTTTTAACCAGCTTTGTTCTTAATGGCATCAGAGTTCTTACTCAATAGTTACTCTATATTTGTACGGTAATTAATTTGACACCTCTTTGTTACAACATTAGTAACATTTGCACTTACAAATAATGTAGTTTCTTTTGTCCGAAGCTTACGACGTCCTTACTCGCTCTTGGAGCGACCTGCAGTGTTTCTTTCAGACATGTTTTTTTTTGGGGGGGCAGGCACTGCCCCCTCGGAGCTCTGAGAGTGCCCCGCCCGGAGGAGACTAAAATAGTACGTCTATCATATAATAATAAATAAAACAGTATCAGTAGTGCCCCTTCCGGAATACTAAGTGTATCTCCCTGGAACATTGTTTCTGAAAGAAACACTAGCCACCAGGTTGGGAACACTTGATTTAAAGTATTTTTAAATTCGATTTTCTGTATACATTAGTAAAGAAAAACGTTTTGACTGACTGACCAATGCCTAGGCCAAAACTTGAAATTTTTAACAGGGCATAGGATTTGTGATGTATGGTCCCACTAAGGAATAATTTTTGGAAATTCGGTGGGAAAGGAGAGGATAGAGGGTGGCAACTATTATGGTAAAATGTTCATATCTCGGACTCTCTGAAGGATAGAAATATGAAATGTGGTATATGGATTTCCCATTTAAAATAATTAGACACGTTTCTCATAGCTTATTTTTTCCATTTCCTCTACAAAGGAAGAAAAAAGGTGGGTTACTATTATCATAATAAAATGACCTTACCTTCGAAATATCTCACAATGAGAGGCATGAAATTTGATATTTGGGCGTTTTTATTTAAAATAATAAGGTGCTTGTTTCAGTGTTTTTTACTTAAAATATTTGAGTTCGAAGGGGAAATAATGAGTGGAAAGAACAATGCTGTGGAGATTACAATAATTATAATATGAAGTATATATCTTGGAATATCGTAAGATCTTATTAGAGTAATATAGATAAGCTACAATTGATTTATCCTTCAGAATTTTCCGAAGGAAAGGGGGAAAAGAAAATATGTTAATGAAAGAGATAAAGCAAAGGTTAATAAGAAGGTAACCGAGTACACACACAGTCAAGAACTAATTTCCAAGAACCTCCGAAAACTTGTGAAGAAATTATTGAGGGGAAAATCGAAGGTAGTATGACAAAAGAAATTCCAACCAGTAATCTTGGTAGGGATTTGTATTAAAATTATTGTCAGTTAAAGGGAAATGTTTCATTGAGTTTTAAAGTAGGATTATAGTAGGTATGACAGATATCTTGGGTAAAATAACTGAAGAAAAGGTTAAGAGCCTGACATACTAAAAATAACACAAAATTTACAATTTTTGTTTTGCTTCTTTTTCATGAGTATAAGGAAATAATGAGATGTAACTTACCACAATCATAGACAATATTATTCTACAATGGAAACCAGTTGAGAATATTCCATGAGCATTGCCAGAACGGACTTAAAAAGAATGGAGAGATGAAGCTGGAAGGATAACTGTCATTGTTCCTAGATGTGAAAGTAAATCTTTTTATCCGCACCTTATTCTCTTTCTCGCAAAAATTAGTAAAATATCATCTCTCTATGACTCGAGATATGGCTGCTTAAATGTCTAGAAATTTGAACTTTTTGGCCAATATCTGGAGAACGGTGGCCAGTTGGCCAGTAGATAGTTAATTAGTGGCCATCGGTTACTATTTGATAACAAAATGTTCACCATCCACTTAGGTATTGATCAACACGAATACGATCTCTGTGTGACTTACGGTTCCCGAGATTTGGCTCCTTAAATCTCACGTAATCGGAACTATCTTTTGACAAATATCACGGGACCGGTAAGTCATAGAGAGATGATATCGTCGAACGAACTCCCAAAGGATTGACCTCTTGAATGAAAATGTCAGAAATACTTGTTAATTTTAATTTGAAACTAACATCTCTACAAGCTCCTTGGCAGTTTATACTGGAACAATTTCACTGTGGTCTAAGAAAAACAAAAACTCAATATTGTACCTTTTTACCTTTTAAAATTCGAGACGAGGCAAGAAACACAACACTATAGTGTTACATGTTTCTTATGAAGAAGACACTACAAATTGATAAAATGATGGTACGAAAGCAATGAAGAGCATTTATCTACGCTTAAAGTACGTAAGTCATTACACAATTTACTCCAATAATAAGTATGGTTTAAAGGTTGTTATATCACACTTTTCGTGGACCAATCGTGGCGCGGAACGGTTCTGATAATTTCGAGATGAAATTACGAAAAAAATTACTACATTTTTTAATATAAATTAACAAAACGGAACAATACAATTTCGAGACAAGAGCAAAAGAAATCTTCGAGTATCCAGACGAGACGAGACCTATTTAATTTTGTAACCGAGAGAATAAAACCTTACTTCTTGTTTCGTCCCTTCTCATGGTGAACACTATCTGGACGAAATTGATATCATTCTTGCTTGTAGTGACTACCTGGCAGATGTTGTGCATTTTTTTACATGAATAATAGATTGTTGCATATCAATCTGCAAGCACATCATCAATCTATGCGCTATTATTTGGGAATTAGCCAAGAATAGAACACTATGTTATGAGCATTACGTTATTATTTAGAAATGAAATGAAATCTTTGAGTTGTACGTCCCACGTGTATGCCGGCTGGGTTAAAGCCGACGGTGATGATGAGAATGAATGAAATGGTGGAATGAAGAAAGTGAGAGGAAACGGGAGAATCCACGCACATGGTGTTTGCCTACCACAAAGTTCACTTGGCGTGAGCTGAGATCGAAGCGATGACCCCACACACCAGAGATGAGCACTCCACCACTGAGCCACCGCGATCTCCGTTATTCTTTAGGACATAATTTCTGATGTGAAAGAATTCTTGAAATTTCCATACTCTTAAGCTAAACGAAAATAGATTTGATGAATATTTCTTTTACCTGAATTTATTAGACTTCCAAACTATGATATATATATAACTATCGGAAGTCGGTCTTTCTGTTAACAAGTATTAGACCAAAACCGGTAAGAGATATCGAGAAAAGTTTTCCGGAATCGATTTAGCGCCCTACGAAAAGGTTCCATCTCCTCCGTCAATCCTCTATATAAATCGGAAGTGATAGAAATCGACCACTTACGGGCCAATAATAAAAGAACTATAATAGCTAGCTACAAGGGGCTTTATCGAATTGATTCAACGTCTGTAGAAAATATACCTTCTCCACCCCTATATCTCTATTAAAACTGGAACTGGTAGATATTTATCACTATTTCCGGTTTCAATATTGATTTTCATAAAGGAAAAACTGTAAGATATATAGAGTAGCAGTTTTCTGGAATCCATTCAGCACCCCAAGAATAGGTTCCGTCTTCTCCAACAACCTTTTATTTAAAATGTAAGTGGTGGAAAACGATCAGAACGGTTTCAACATTAATGGCCATAAATCAAAGGTGAAAATAGCTAGCGACGAGAGAATTTCGGAATCGATTAACGTCAAGAAAATTTAACACTCTACTTCTATCTCATAACACCAAAAGTAGTAGAAATTTACTATGTCCGTCTTCAATATTGGTTTATATAGAGCAAAAACTATCAGAGATATCGAGAAGTTTTCACGAATTCATACAGCGTCTCAAGAATAGGTCCCCTTTTTTCAGTTTTTAACTTTGTATTCAAACCAGATATGGTAGAAATCAACAGTTTTCGGTTTTAACGTTGATGGGCATAAAACTAAATTGGTAGTAGGTCCGTCAGTTTTCGAAAATCGACTGATTATCTCAAGAAAAATACCATCTTCACCTTTATCTCTCTACTGAAACCGGAAATGGTAAAACAATTTAACTCTTCCGGTTTCATTATTGATCTCCATAACTCCATAGAGCTCGCTTGGGGCTATATGGATAGCATACGCGTCTTCGACGCGGGAGACCCGGATTCGATTCCCGGCAGGAGCTCATCTGGTTCGGATTCCACGTTAAGGTGTAGGTCCACGTCTCATGCAGCTTCGCTGTTGAACGGGAAGCTAAACTGAAATCAAACCAAAAGCAAATCCATAGCTTTATAGAGTAAAATCGATGTGATATCAATAAGCTTTTTCTTTCAGGTCGCTATCGATCACAATAAGGTTAATTTTCTTTGATTTCTATGTAAACTTTTGTGAGTTGATGCGACAAATAAGCAAGTTTACTCCACACTATACAGTTTGAAACTACTTTTCTAAGATGAACACTTCCTTCACTTGAAAGTAACATAAACAGATTTTCTGAAACTTTCGTACGTCGATGGCTTCAAATGACTCTGCAAGTAACTATTCGCGGAAATGTTTACGTAGAATGAATGAAATATTTACGATATATGAAGAAAGGAAAAAAACAGACTTTGCTCTTATTTAATGTCAATCTGCATTCCATCGATTTCTCTGTCTCCGAGGACAATCTGAAATTTATGCACGTGATCTTGCGGGAGGCAGAGAATGAAACCTAATCTGTTGTTCTGCGCTGTTGCAAAATAAAGATGATAATTTAAGCAGCCTTTAAATAGTAGAAAATTAGCTTTCTATTAGCGCGCTCTAGTATTATCCTACCAAGAAAAAGTAAAACTGAACATATAGTATTTATACTAACAAACATTTGGACAAATTTCGAAATGTTTAAAATAAATAGTTTTTATAATATTTTGGAATGAAATATGCCAAGTTATTATATAAAGAAATCCCATTGCACTCCGAGTATTGGACACAGACTTAATACTGCAACACTTTTTTACTTCATTCTCCTCTTTCACCTCATTCCCTAAATTACTCTACTTGCTATATCTGTTCTTTCTCCTTTGAGTTCTATTGCGTCATACAGAGTAATGGTCAATAGGACATAACTGAGCAGAATTACCAAATAAACATACTCGATAGTGATCTCCAGTTATTTGCAAAAGTTCTATTAATACTACTACTACTACTACTACTACTACTACTACTACTACTACTAATCTTTCAGTTTTAACTCCCACGATTATGCTGTGCCGTGGTGAATAAAGGAGACGACGATGATGAAAAACGGATGAATTGGTGAAATGAAGGAAGTGGGAGGAAACAGGAGAACCCGAGAAAGCCCACTCACACAGTAGTTATAACAATAATAGTAACTGAAGATGAGTTTGCTGTCTTAATACTATATGCATGTATTCGGAGATGTTGTTGGTTAGATAGGTAAATATTGAATGGGAAAAAACTGAGCAACCCATTGCATGAGCTAACTGACTAGCTCCCAAACCTCGGCGGAAGAGATATGGAAGTTACCTAGTAACAATCCTGGTGACAGAAAGGATACCGCTATCCGGACCTTAATAGAGACTCTTACAAATAACACTTACTCCATTAATCTCGACGGGTGGCAATGGGTAGGAGAAAAGAGGAGAGGAAGTTTTGCAGAAGGTCGTAAATCACTGCTCGATTTAACTCCTCGACCTCATCAGAGAACGGACAGTCACCTGCTCAATACGAGGTCACGTGATGTCATGTGAAAGAGGCAGGCAGAAAACGTCCTCCCTGAAGGAAGGCCGGAGATGCTATTAATCACGTGGGATACCATCAAGTAGAAAGAGGCACCTCTACTTCAGACACACCAACACCTACACAGAGAGTACTTGTTGCTGTTTCCTCTTCTCTCTTCTGCTTTCGCTCTCGTTGTCCTTTTGTGTTATGTGTCTGGACTGAGAATCGCACCTCTATTCTGGAAATAGCTGTCTCGTCGTTTCAATGCAGCCTCTATTTCAACTCAGTTACAGAGGTTTTGTGGCTAGAATGTCAAACGAGAAACCGTTTCAACATTCAATTTTAGGAATGGAAATATATCTCTATACATAAACCTTACCAAAACACAGGTAACGAAATACAAGGGAGAAACCAAAAACACTTCGGTATACAATAAGAAATTTCTGATTCCATTGAGTCATTACCCGTTGCATAAAACAAAATTAAAAAAACATGAATTATATAGTCTACGGGATTCTAGGTAGGAGTTTTGAGACGCCAATACGTTCAACGACGAGAGAAAGTGCTGCTTACTGTCTGTCTATATATACAGCTATTATTGAGCCTGCCATATTTTTTACATGAAAATACGGGATACCTTCGATCTCCCCTCTCCTCCAAACTTTCCAACTCAATCCAATGATCTGTAGCTTTGGTTGTGAACAACAGTATAATACGCGAAAGTTCCCTCAGCTGCAACTATTTCTCTCTTCGTTCCCTGCAATTAATTGTACGAAGTGAAGATATTAACAATCCAACTACAAAAGAATCGCCTAAAAAAACTCAAGATGACATCTTACAAAATTGCTTTACTGGAAAACAATATGCAAATAATCTCGTTTTATTTAAATCAGTGATACAATACCCTCAATTTTCTTCGAGCGTTTACCAGTATTTATTTACATGGTTATATTTGCCAAAATTACGTGTGAGATTTTAATCTGGTGAAAACTTGGCGAATTTTTCTCCTTGTGTCGTGTGTAATTGTCAGGGCCGGATTTACATATTTCTAAGCTCCAGACCAAATCACAATTCTGTGCCCCTACACTGTAAAAAGTCGTTGTGTTATTTCAACGACATGCCTATGTGTTAACACGATGGTGTTAAAATATAACACAAACAGGTTGTTAGAACAACTCACTCTCCATTTGGAGTTGAAATGACACACAGCCTGTGTGCTAAATTAGCACAGTGTAGAATCATTAGTGTTGTTTTTCGCATGATTGTCAAATATGTTGGGCAGCTACAGACAAACACAGGAGAAAGAAATACTTAAACAAATCCAGGTATACGCAAAATTTCAACATGCAAACCGCGCAATGCGTTTTCAATTGTTTTACATAATGTTTCTGAAGAAATATGTCAACAGCGAGAAACAACATCGTATTACTGTGTCACTTCTACACTGCACTAGAGCTGACCAGTCACCACCGGAGACTATGCTTCAAAAAGGGCGGAAAACAAGTAGAATCATGATTGGGAGGCAAACAAGGATATAGGTAAGACTTTCATATCATTCTTGAACAAGGTGTTGGTGAAGGTTGTGTTTCGCACCATCAAGAAATACTTCACAATAAATGTTAGGGAGGACGACAAAAAATTTTATGAAGATTTTCTATATGAAGTATTCTGTAGTTCGCTATTCTTATTTTAAAAGCAGAATCTTCGGTAAGCGTAAGCATGTATACCACATGGTTTTCCAACACAGAAAAATGGATACATCAACACCACACACGAAGTTATTTCAACACCGAAATAGGTGTCGTAGTAACACAGAAGTGGAGTCGAACTAACACCAAAAACGGTGTTAATCTGGTGGTCTAACTTTGAATTTTAACACAAGGAGTGTTGAATTAACACCAAACCGGTGTTACTTATACGGCTTTGACCTTGAATTATGACACAAATTGTGTGTTGAAATAATAAGAAAATGATGTTAAAGTAACACAGGGACTGTGTTATATTGATACTTGACATGGTATAATATTAACACAAAATAATTAACACACTACACATTGTGTTACTTTCTTTGTGTTGGTGCAACACCACCACAAGTAACACTCAACACTTTTCTCCACACTACCAACCCTGACATGGTGCCGAATCAACACCGAAAATACTAACACAGATCCAAGTTTAACACCGCTCAACACTGGTTGTGTGTTAAAGACGTAACATATCCCCTGTGTCAAACACCAACACCGCGGGCTTTGTGTTGAACTAACACCGCATAGTGGTAGTCACGCTGGAACCACTGCCCTGTGAATTGTGAAGTGAATTGTGACACGCCTGATGCCGAGTTCAGGGTCTGCCCTCATCAGCATTCCTAGGGGGAAGGAAGGGTCGTATGTAAAATAATAATAATAATGACGTTTTTAACGCATAATAATAATAATAATAATAATAATAATAATAATAATAATAATAATAATAATAATAATAATAATAATGCTAGTCTCCGTGCACACATATTATAGATTTTACTAATAATCTAGTTGTCAACAGTAATTAGTATAGAAATTGCTATGTTAGTAATTTGTTTATATGTATCATGTATTTGTATTTATATTCTGTACTTATCATGTTAGAATGTTAGTGTAGCAAGATAGTAAGCAAAAATATACCTATCAAGTATATATCTTCCTTCAAAGTTCAGTGTCCGGAATCGCCCTTCCAAATTTGCAAATCAAAGATTTTGTCAACTTCCGGAAAATTATTTTTTATTTTTTAACATGCCATTCCAGGAAAACTATTTCAGTTGTATATGCATACCAACATATCATTAAATAATATGACGAAGTATTGGATATTTCCGTTTAGCGGGGTAGTAGTAAAAGAAAGAAACATCAGAACTGTCCAGATTCCCCCAAACGTAGCCTATATGTCAAAAGGACTCTGCATAAGGCGCTTAGAGTCTAGAGTCCGATCAGCTGACAATTTTAAGCTGAAGTACATATTCAAGACAGTAATTCCCATAAACAGTGTTACAGGTATTGGTATTAAAATTACATAGATACCGCAGAAGATGTTATTTACTTTTTCAGAACTAATGATTTTGGCATTGCACCAGTATTTAAAACAAAATATTCGAGGAATTCTTTGTAGTTTTGCAAAAGATTTTCCTCTAACCGTAGGAAATGAAACCTTATAGATAAGGCCGTAACTTGTAGGGGCAGGGAGGGCAACTTCCCTCAAAGAAAAGTTCCCCGCCATTCGGGGGGGGGGGCATTTTAAGACAAAATTTTCTTACTCCATGTATGATATGATCATGAACTTATAAATGAAGCATCAAACAGGTTCACTATCTTATATATAAAAGAGAACGCACAAATCCTTTGTTCCCTCATCACGCTAATACGGCTGAACCAATTTCTTTCATTTTTGGGGGGTTATTAGGATTTGGACCCTAGATGGTTTTTATCATATCACTTTAATTTTTAATTACCAGTGTCTTCAGATAATTGACCATTCAAGTGTCCATAACGTACAAATCCTTTGTTAGTTCATCATAGGTAAAAATAAACGTATTTATATGCAACCCGCATGACCGTGTCACTCGGCGGGTTAATATAAATGACAGGCGATATAATGTTAACATTTACTGCAATCTACTATGGTTTTTATCATATCACTTGAAAGCGAAAAAGTAAAAATTATCTAAGTAACAAAGTTTATTGCGTTCCGGGGTGACCGCAGCGAAGCGGGGCGGGTTAACATAAATGACAGGCGATATAATGTTAACATTTACTGCAATCTTCTATGGTTTTTATCATATCACTTGAAAGCGAAAAAGTAAAAATTATCTAAGTAACAAAGTTTATTGCGTTCCGGGGTGACCGCAGCGAAGCGGGGTGAACGCTGCTAGTATTACATAAACAAAACAGCACACAAAATGTAAATAAAACAAAAACGAATCGTGCCCATTTCAGTAAAAAAAAAATGTCTCTACTAGGGACTCTAGAAATAATATAATATATGGCTTTGAGATTTGTCAATATTGTTCCCTTAGTTAGTCATGTGTGGAACGGGCCCACAGGATCCAGGGGTTCACAAAGAGTAAGAGAAAGATGGAAAGAAGGGGCCCAAGAATTAGAAAAACAACTTTTCCTAGAGGGCCCCAATACGCGTATTAATGCTTCCCCCCGAGAAAAAATCTAAGTTACGGCCAGTGACGACGCCAGCTTTAAGTTCTTAGGGGCAAAGGAGGGACAGATACATTTTCGGGGGGGGGGGGCAGCTATTTGTACCAAAAATGACATATTAATTATGTTTGACTTATTTTACATTACGTTATGTATTTCGTTGCTGTTTTCATATTAGACCTATATGATTATATATTAAAATTATTTCAAGTAAAATTTGTAACTAACAAATAAGTAACGTATGAACATGAAATATTTTTCAATGAAACTTGTAAAGCCTAAACAAATTGAATTACTTTCGCATATGCTACAAGTAACACATTCGTCTAGTACTATATGCTACGTATCTCTCTCTCTCTATATATATATATATATATATATATATATATATATATATATATATATATAGAGAGAGAGAGAGAGAGAGAGAGAGAGAGAGAGAGAATTTACGAGGAGCTGCTGAAAATGTCCTAGTCCAATCGAGAAGGAGTGTATGTACTAGGTAGAAAAATGAAACCGTAGTTTAGAAAAACATATCTCTGTATGTACAAATACAAATTTTCATATTAATAATGACATTCTTATTCTTTCTCAGGCCTCTGAAGTGATTATGTGTGCCCAAACAGATAATTTCACAAACATCCAGATCCTAACTATTATAACATGTTTGTTTCACCAAGGAAAGTCATCGAAGTAAATTAATTAGGAAATCAGTGAAACACCATGGGACTGTCCTCCGTTATACAGTGGTGAAGAATTAAGTGCCTTAGCATAAACGTGACGATTTCTCAAGAAATTTTGCTTTACATCCAGGATGATTAAAAGCAATGACTCTTCCCGAAATCATGGATGCAATTTGTGACATTATTCTTGGAAATTGCAGCATTTCAGCCAGTGGTGGATATAGATCGGGGCCGGAGGGCCTAGCAAAACTTGTGTCAGAGATTCTGGGTATTTCTTTGGAACTCGTCTGTAACATAATTCAGAATGGCTTGGGTATGAGTAAGTTCTCGCCATAATGGATTCCCAAAATATCTGTCAGGAGAATAAAAGAGTGACGGCATTAAGAGAAGTCTTCTTCCAATTTGACCGTAATGCTGATCAATTTCGCTTACGAATAGTAACCATAGATGAAATATGGTTGTACCACTATGATCCTGAATCGAAACAACAGTCAATGGAGTAGTAGCACTCATTTCTCCATCGCCCCAAGAAGTTCAAGGCACAGAAGTAGGTTAAGAAACTGTTTGCAACATTCTTCTGGGATAAGTATGGAATCTTACTCATAGACTACCTCCGCAATGGTCAGATATTTAATCCAGAATCTCTACATTAGTTACAAAACTGAAAGAAAAATTCAAAGTTCAACGCCGCGGAAAATGAAAAGAAAGAAATCCTGTTCCTTCAGGAGAATACACCTGTCCATCAAGCCCCTGCGAACACAACTGACATTGCATAATCTAGGATCTCAATGTCTAGATCATCATTCTTATTTCGCAGATTTAGCTCCGTCTAACTATTACGTGTACTTATTTCCCAAACTTAAATAACACGTGAAAGGATGCCATTTTAGATCTGATAGGGTTAGTGCTACGAACAGTGGTGCGAGGAAATCTTCAGATTTTTTAACTTTTCTGCGAAAACTGGAGCACTGCACAAGGTAGTATATTGACTCTCGGGGGAAGTGTAGAAGAAGTAAAACTTCACCATTCCACGTGCACTCCTCCTGGGTTGGGCTACGAATTTTCAGCAGTTCCTAGTCAATATGGTAGACATCACGTCAGTACTTTCAAACAAAATAAGTAAGGGAGCACTAGTATAAACCAATTACTAACTAAAGATCAGCACTCTGACAATACGTTTTATTGGGAATCAATTTAATTCCATAAATTTATTATTATCATTTGCAGGAAGGGAAAACACAACTCCTTTTATCCTCTTCAAAAAATTAAGCCCTGGTAGTTGCAAAGTAAGCTGTTATAAGCACATCCTCTGAATATTGAAAGCCGAGAATAATGTTTCAGAAAAAAGAAGTAGGGCCAATAGAACCTTGAAATAAAACAAAATATGAAACTGAAAACTTCAAACCTGGATAAATGCAAACAAGTTACGTAACTGGTTTTACCTTTCTTTTGTTTCCAATCGAAGTTGATCCAATAAGAAGAAAACAAGTCGACCAAATCTACTATTGTTCGCTAGGCACAATAATTAAAAATCATAAGAAAGAAGTATAACTAAAATTTACCTCAAAAGGCGCTAAATTAGAAAACAGAAATATGCGTGCATACCCAGACGCTCAAAAAGAAAGCTTGAGGACTAATCTGCCACATAGTAAATGCATGGAAAGTAGACTACAATTTGTCAATGAGATTGGTTATGATACTGATATAAAATACTACATGTAGAATGTTTAAAGATTGTAGGAGTCTGGGGGGGGGGCAGTCTAGGTAGTAGTCAGAGGGGCAGAAGTAGCTACTAGGGGGGCGCACGCCCCCCTTTGCCCCCCTCTGGCGTCGTCACTGGTTACGGCGCTGCCTATAGAAATGCTTACATTACAAAAATAGTAAACTTTAATCATCAGGTGTCATGGTAAAGTTATGTCATTTCTGGCAAAAGAAGAAAGTGGAAAATACGAATAAACTGAGATTGGCAATGCCAGCCATCTATCGTCATTCGTATGAACCATTTGAAGGGAACCATCTGCACGACTAACAGCGTAGTTTTGGAAAGAAAATGTAGGGAGTCTTTCTAACACTTTTCTGTTTCACTTCTTATCGAGATTGTCATGGATGCTTATCGTCAATAGTATTGAAACAATATTTTATATATAGGAATACATATTATTGAAATGTTGCCTGAAAAAATCGGTGCTAGCCAGGGGTAAAAATGGATCTGAAAAGGTAGGGAGACGGATGACATCACACCGTTACTCGTGCCTCTCTTTGCCCATTGTATTTTTTTTTAGAAAGTGGACACCGTATATATATATATTTAAATGTTGTAACGGCGTTCCCACTCACTTTTACTACTGGTTCTAAGAAATTCAATGGGAAACAGTGTACATTTTTGTTTTTTTTTTCAACTTTGACTCACTTTTTATTATTTTTACAGTTTCTGTTTATTTATTTATACATATTTCTGGGTATTGCTGGTATCTATGTCCTTAAGCTCGTCATTTATGAGAGATGACATCCCTCGGTGAACACATTATTTGGGGTAGGGAAAGAAGAAAGGGATGAGAAAGGAGGTATCGGCCTGGAACCTGTATGTTAGTAGGTACCCACTCGTCATTTGCTTGGTGCGGATGAGAAAATCTCAGGAAAAGCCTCACTCAGTTTGGCTGACCTGAAAAAGCTGTTAGATACACTATTTCGACCGACTGTTGTTTCTGTTCAACTACGGTTGAAATATTTGGTTATCGGATAACATATGAGTTTCATTAAAGAAAAAAAAAATCTACCATTAACACTCACTATAAATGAAATGAAATGGAATATTCGAGTTTAACGTCCTATGATTATGCCTGTTAGGCTAAGGGAGACTATGATTAAGGCAAATAATACATAATGGAAGAATTGGTGGAATGAGAAAGTGGAAGGAAACGGGAGTACCACGAGAAAACCCACGAGCACATGTTGTCCACCACAAACTTACTGTATTACAACACAATAAAGCTCTATTTTGTGGCTATCGCCGCAATGCATTTACGGTACACGCTTTTCTGGAGTTAGTTGTTAGCTATCATAACTAACGCTTGAGAATTCCTTCGCGTTCCCGCCCGTATCTCTATTTCTGAGAATATATTTAGAACTTTTGATTTGAATCATTACCCACTCTATTCTTCCAAGGGGTTTTACATGTGAAACAGAAGAAACCCTTTTTTCTTTTTTTTTTCAAATATTATTTTTCGCTACAACGATCCAAGCTAAGGAAGATATTAAAAGCCGAATTCGTCGAATATTAATCTCAGTAGTACAAACGTAGTACAAACGAATGACCTAGTCGACAATCCAAGAAGCCCCCCCCCCCCCGAATGTCATCCCCTCTTACTCGCAAACTATCAGGGTAGAAATAAAACTTTTTTCGGTACAAAGGATTTGCTTTCGAATGGTGTATTTCAATTTGTTGTGCTATGATACGGGGGAACTATCTTGGCGCCAAGATAGCCCCCCAAATGTCGTCCCCTCTTTCTCGAAAATTATCAGGGTACAAACAAAACTTTTTTCGGTACAAACGGTACAAACAATTTGTTTTCGAATGGTAAATTTCAATTTTTGTGCTGTGATACGGGAGTCTATCTCGGCGCCAAGATAGCCCGTCAAATATCGTCCCCCCTTTTTCGAAACCTATCAGGGTACAAACAAAACTTTTTTCGGTACAAACGGTACAAACGATTTGCTTTCGAATTGTGTATTTCAGTTTTTAGTGTTGTAAATAAACAATAAAAAATAAACAAGGAGAAAAATAATCGTAAATAAATTACATGGAAATGGAAACTGCGAAAATAAATTGCAGTCATATATATAAGTGTATTCAATTGTTTGATTCCCTTACATCATGGCTAAAATTGGTGGCGACCCATCAAGTTGTTCTTAAGAATTTTTTTGTCTCCTTAATGGACGCACAAACACTCTGGCAAATAGCTTGTGTTGATAAACCAAACATCTTAAAATTGATCCTATATGAAAACCACACCAGCTATTAAAATGTAACTAATTCCTATTCGTATTCATTTTTTTTTATTTATGACACTAGCAAGATAGCAATACAAAATGTGAATTGACGAGATATAACAAAGAATTATCATTAATTTTTGAAATTTTAAGTTTATTTAACTGTAGAAGGGCTACGTTTGAAGATGGGACATGCACCAATCGATATAAAGCGTGGAAGTGAACGAAATTACATGATTGAGTGTAAATTTTGATGAGTTATTCTAAAGAATTAAGAAAAAAAAAATAAATCTAAGATCAAATATACCAATTTAAACACTCAGGTTTGTGACGACAACTAATCTTCCCAGCAGCAATAGTTGAAGTGTGTGTGTGAGAGAGAGAAAAGACAATTGTCGTTTGTTGCTTTTTCCATGTATACTTACGGAGATTTTTCTTCTTCGCACTGAAAACAATTGAAAATTAGAAAAAGAACTTGATTTTATGTGTTTAGTAGTACCAAAATTGATTATTTTCATCCATCCTAGTAAGTGCATCACTAAACATAATCTTTTGGGTGAGCTATCCGGTAAGTAAAAGAATTTATTTGACAATATGGTGGTGATAATGATACTCTTACGAAATTTATTTTTTCCTAAAAGTGTATATCTCATTCACCTATGTTGTACAAATGGAAATCTCAGAGTTGGGAGTTACAAAAAATATACATATCTATAGTAATAAAGCTAGGCGCATGAAGTATTCAATTCTAGCTTCATAATTTAAGTTCTATTATTTTATTTATTTATTTAGCAATATGCCTGGTAACACATTTATTTCTCAATTCGTAAGACACCCTCCGATAATGACTATGTAGGCCTATCGTCAAATATTTGCTCTGAAATGCTTAACCGGTAGTTGGGAACCAGGCCGGTAGCCTGCGCAAAAATGTAGGGGGGGGGGGCGATACAACCACATTATAGTTCATTTGCAAGCCTACGGTGAAAATTTTAGGGGCCGGTAAAAATTTAGGGGGGCCCGAACTCCCATATCCCCTTGGATAGGGCCTGTTGGAAACCCTACTACACCCGCTCAACCCTACATCATGTAAGTTTGGACGCATTGCCCTCATTTTCTAGTGTCCGAACTTTCATGAACAGCAGTATACACAGAGAAAAATACAGAGAAAAATTCTTCGGACAGCTGTATATTGTACAAATATACGGTATCGTCGTGCTTACTATAGGGTCAGTCCATATATAATCACCGAAATTAGAAAAAAATCCCCAGTCGACCATCAGGGATTTTGATGAAATTTGACACACAGGTACCTACGTCCCTCGTAAGAAAGCCTGTAATTTTTTACTCTCCTGTCTCTACCAGTTCCAAGAAATTAACTTCGAAGCGAGGCAGTCCGCATCATGACTTACCGAACCCGCTGATTGTTTAAGTTTTTAATGAGCAAGAACTCTGTTACTAATTATGTTACATAGGTCAAAACTTTTCTGCTATAAATATATGCATCGCTGTAATGAAGTAATATATTGAAAGTGGCATGATCATTTTATGTTCGGATATATAAACTATCAAATTCAGCAATTTTTCACATTACCGTTTATAAAGTTCATTTTTCAACATGTCACAGATTTCTTACATAAAACAACAAATGCCTGTGTTTGTGTGCAGTACATTACAGAGTAGTGAACTATATGCACCAGTAATGCAGAGCTGTTTACACTATATTTACAGGATTTATGGAAGGTTAAAGCTGGTATCATTGCAAGGAAACAAATTTTTTGCTTATTTTCAGAGCTCTATTTAACTATGTTGACAGTTCAATATGAGTGTGATATTTTGAATGAATATTGCTCTTATGTAACTAATAACTTGTGTGAATTTCAAAACCCTGATGTATTTTCTTCCATTTGAAACCATCGCCTTTGTCAATAGGTGTCGGTAGTCTTTCAGGTTTAGAACGGATATGGAGAATGGAAGTAATTTTACTTCAGGAGTCCCTCTCCACTCTGGATGAGGACAAAATCAATGAGCTTCGTGTTAAGCTCGTGCCAGGAAAGAAGTTTTGCTAAACTTGTGTTAGATGTGCCAGTTCCAGAAACAGCAGTGATAATGATGATTAGTATGATCCTAGCTACACACCACACACTGTTCACCAGGAGCAACTAAACGTGTCTCTCAAATTTCTAGGCTGCTCACCACTGAAGAATGTAAGTAAGAGAGACAGACAAGGATACACTAAGAGAAAGGTGAAGCAGATAACAAATGTCGTACAGGAGAAGATGTTCTTGGAATACCGAGCACTACGGGTCTCTACTAAAAAGGCATGTGACAGGTATGCTAATTTCTCTATGCTTATACAGCAGCTTGTAGAAAAGTATCACAAAACATTTTCCTATAAACAGAAAGTCCAAATCTTAAGAATTGTTCCTGCAGCTTGGAGTACCAGAAAAACTGCGTAGAGTTTTAGGGCCTCAGATTACTTAGTACGAAGAGCAAAGAAGTTAAGATGAGAAAGGAATCCTATCACTTCAAGGACAGAAGCCTCGCAAAATAATTCCCCAGGTAACAGTGAATGACGTAGTTTCATTTATGAAAGCGATGGATGTTCCCAGAATCTGTCCTGGAATGAAAGAATGTATGTATGTGCATACAGATGAAGGTAAAGTTAAAATTCAAAAAAGGCTACTACTAATGAATATACATGAAACATAGGTTGAATTTTGCTAACAGAAACCCAGTTTCAAATTGGGTTTGCAAAGTTTTCTGCCTTAAGGCCAAAGTGGTGCATTACAGTTATGGCAACTGGCACTCATTCTGTGTGTGTGTGTGTCAATATCATCAAAACATGAAACTGATGGTCGATGCCTTTCCTGGACCAGGACACATCTACAAGACACTGCTGAACATTGCAGTGTGTCATGCAACGAGCAGACAGTGTAGGTTACATTACTGTGGCAACTGTGGGAGGAAGAAGGCTGTGCAAGATTATTTAGTAAAACGTTTTAATCATCACTTAATTGAAGGCGATGACTGTGTTAAATTTAAAAACTAGGTTCACACTGACCGGTTGACATTACAAATCCCACAGCTCTCTGTGAATGAGTTTTGGGACACATTGACTCAGGGAATTGATAGTCTTAGACAGCACCATTACATAACCAAGGCTCAAGCTGCATACATGAGTAATATAAAAACTTCACTTCAGAAAGCAGAGCTAATTATTTTACTGGATTTTGCCGAAAATTACACTTTCGTTATACACGGAGGTTCACGGGAACCATTGAGAGAAATCCCAGACAACTGTGCATCCTTTCGTGGTGTACTATAAAGATAATGTAATCCTGCATTGCAGTAGCCTCTCCATGGGGGCTATACTATTTCACAGGTTTATTATGTTCCTTTTCACTTTGTGAGCATCTTTCTTTATTTATTTGAACGCTCAGTTTCTTATTACTAATATTGAACTGTAATTTTGAACAACAGAATTCTATTATTTTGTAACAATTAGTTTCATTATGTGGCACATTGTTTCTTCTTATAGTCTTACAATATATGTTTTCAAGTGCTCAATGAGTGTAAATGATTTTACCTGGCGCATACGTACTTGTTTACTGCCATTCTCCATATCCGTTCTTAACCTGAAAGACTACCAACACCTGTTGACAAAGGCGATTATTTCAAATGGAAGAAAATACATCAGGGTTTTGAAATTCACACAAGTTATTAGTTACATAAGTAGCAATATTCATCCAAAATATCATATTCATATTTAACTGTCAACATAGTTAACCAGGCCTCCGAAAATAAGCAAAAGGTTGGTGTTTTTACAATGATACCAATTTTAACTTCCCATAAATCCTGTAAATAAAGTGTGAACAGTTCTGCATTACTGGTGCATATAGTTTACTGCCCTGTAAAGTACTGCACGCAAGAGCAGCAGCGTTGCCAGACTCACAGCTCGGAATTATTCCAAAACCTGATCGAACTTATGCTAGATTCGGTCAAATTATGCTAGATCCTCATAATTACTAATTCAGGAGTTTTAAAAAAAACAAAGTTGAGATACGATAACGTAACTTAAAATACACAGAGAGCAAGAATGCATGGATAGAACTCAATACTTCACGCACCAAAATTTTAACTCAACTAAATTACTGCAGTCGTTGCCAAACTCAATGGCGTATATATCGTATAAATGAATGCAAAGTTTTTGTTTACATATTTTGAAAGAAAATTACTTCGCAGCATAAGCGGAGTTGGGAATCGTCTGCTGGGGGAGGGGGCAGATTTTTGGTCGGTCTCGGAGCTGTCATTTCAGGAATAAATATGATCATGAAGTCAGAAGTAAAGATGATGAAGTTGTCAAAAAGTTGGGGAGAGAATGGCCCCCATAGCTCCGCCCATACCTCGGAGTTAAAGGATTAGAAAACCCTGAGTGGAGCCACACACACAAAAAAAAAGCCCAAAGCCGTTCCGAACTTACTTAGGAAAATAAGACTGCCTGTATGGTTTACCGAGTGTATGAATCAATGGAAGAGGATACATTTCTGCCGTTCTTTTTCTTCCCACGACCAACTTCTCCAGGTTTTACGGCTTTTTGATAACTTGCTGAAATTGTGCTAGATTTGGGCAGGATGCTAAAAGCAAGATGCTAGGTTCTAGAGACATGCAAATTATGCTAGATCTAGCATCATTATGCTAGATCTGGCAACGCTGAAGAGCAGGCATTTGTTGTGTTATCTAGGAAATTTGTGACATGTTAAAAAATGAGCTTTATAAACGGTAATGTAAAAAAGTGCTGACTTTGATAGTTTATATATCAGAACATAAGATGGCCATACCGCTTTCAACATATTACTGCATTATAACGATGCGTATATTTATAGCAGAAAAGGTTTGACCCATGTAACGTAATTAGTAACCGAGTTCTTGCTCTTTACAAACTTACAAATCCAGCGTGTTCGGTAAGTCACGATGCGGACTGCTAAACTTCTAGGTCAATTTCTCAGGAACAGGTAGCGGTAGAAAAATAAAACATTACAGACTTTCTTACGAAGGATGTAGGTACTTGTGTGCCAAATTTCATCAAAATCCCAGATGGTCACCTGGGGACTGTTTGATGATTTATAATGGAATAACCCTATAGAAATCGGTACTGAGCATACGTTATTCGTATGCTACATAGGCACTGGCCTTAGATGTTACATTATGCCGTTGCAGGATGTCTGACATCTAACAGTTTTCCGTATATCATATGCATGTACTTATGTTACATTCCTCAGCTATATGTTATATACGTCCATTTGTATGTGAGATCCTGACCGCCAGGGCCGCCCACAGGGGGGATGTATGGCGCAAGCTGCGCCATTGAGAAAAATTTTGTGGGGGATTTTACTCTACTTTCGAACTAGCAATTTTACTGTCGGAATAGCATTAAAACACGATTTTGAGAAGCTAATTTTCAAACATTTTCCCGGGTAAACCCCCGTACCTCCTGCTTCGATACTCGATGAATGAAGTACCGCGCAAGTAGCTGTATGAAAGGAAAGGTTGGTTCGTTTTAAGAGAGAAGGGCCGTCCACAGGAGGGATGAATGGCGCAAGTTGTGCCATCGAGAAAAAAATTGGGGAGAATAAAAAAATTGGGGAAGAATTTTACTCTAATGTCGAATAAGTAATTTTGCTGTCGTCAGAATAACATTGGAACACGATGCGATTTTTTTTTTTTTAATCTCGAGAATGAATCCCCCTACCCCTGCTTAGAAACTCTATGAATGAAGTACCGCGCAAGTTGCTATATGAAAGGATGGACTGGTCGGTTTATAGCTTTGTGTGGGTAATTTACCCATTTTCTGCTGGGAGCATTTATTTATTTCTTATTTATACCATGTACGACACTTAATAAGTAATGCTGTTCAATTGCTACATGATGTATAATAAATGAATTAATGATAATATTTTGTATAGTTTTCTGTTTGTGCGATTACGTTTTCCAGGGCCTGCGGTAAACTGAAAACCAGCTCAAAAGTGGCATCACTGTGTACAATAGAGACTTTCCGTGAGAGGTCGCTCCAGTAGTATTCTATTTTATATATTCAGCTCCATGTATTGTACAGAGTGAAGCCAGCTAGGCAGTTGTTCGTTTTTAGCAGATCCTGGAAAATGTAATCACACATTCACACACATAGTACACTACCAAGACTACTAATAAAAGTAATGCCATTTTTATAATTACTACTGCCCCTACTACTACTACAAGCATTCTATAATACTACTACAAGAAATAAAAACAACAACAAAAATAACAATTACTAGTACTATAAAAACTACTGCTACACTGGGCAATTGTTTTTAGAGGACTTGAGTTTTGAGGAGGGAAGAGATTACTAGTTTTGGGGGGGAGTGCGACATCAGCTTTGGGGGGGATGGGCACCCCTGCTGACCGCCTACATTGTTTCATACGGAAAGTCCGTATAGTTGGAACACTTATACAGAAAGTATTATAAAACATGTGTTTTCAGTTATACGTCTGCTGTACGTTAAGTCCAAAAACTACAGGAATTACGCATGTAACCTATCTTTTTAAGTACGCCACCTACATTTTTTCTCAGTGTATTTATGCATAATATAGAATACAATGGAGGTTTTACATTCCTTTATTTATTATTGTTTTTTTCACTTCTACAAGTAAACTTTACTTCACGAAAAATCAATTCATTATTATACGTTTATTAACCCATTAGTGCCCAGAATTCTCCAGTGGTATTTTGAAAAGTTTCTTTTAGCCTATTTGGTCTTAATAGTACTCTAAAATAGAAATTAGAATATTTTTGAAAAATAGTTATTTTTTCTTGTTTTTTAGGCCGGCAACTTAAGTTGCCAAATGTCACATACATATTCAAAAAAGGGAAAATTTTGAAAAGTTACAATTTTGAGGGAGAAAATACACTGCGAAAACATAACTATTAAAATCAAGTTAATCCTTCCTTTACAGACCTTCATTCCTTCCTTCTGGAGTCTTTGAAATCAATCCAGTTGAGTCTTTCTCCTCAAAACACATTGTAGCCAAAAACAATGCTAACCTTACCTCAATATATCATACAAAGAAAATGCAACGATGCTATGACGAAACAGACTCCAAAGTAACTTCATGGTTAAAACCTGCAACGTCAATCCATGAATTTCTGCGCTATAACGAAAAATTGCCGTGGCAACTTAAGTTGCCAAGGGGCAGTAATGGGTTAATAATAGATTTCTATATGACTACTGAACTTTAGCATGCTTACTACTATGGTTGATAGAGAGCTCAGAAACCATATGAGAATTTTTATAAGCAGACTAAGAGCAATAGCCATAAATGAATAAATATATGTCACCTGTTAAATATCAAATGTAGAACTGTATGCAGAAAACGTTCTATTATTGCAAAATGCAAATTGAATAATTTACATTTAAATTCAAATGCTGTCTCCTGTGGAATTCAAAACGTAACATATAGATATTTAATGAGAGCCTCGAGCAAATACATGAAGATTTGGAACTCCCATTTCTACATGACTACAGAATCCACAGATCAGCCAACTTCTGGAGGACAATCAGAGCCTCGCCACACCAACACATAGCCACCATAGGAACGGCCAACCCAAGAAGACGAACTTACAAGATGCCGCACCCCTAAAACGCACAACCACTAAACTGACATAGGAACAGCAAAAGAGGAGCGCGACAGTTGCGTCCTCTCTCACAACAAATACGCACGCAAAACAAACGACAGTCAACAACACAAATGGAAGGCAAGGGCCCAAGCTCGGTACTTAAATCAACCACAAAAACCGCCAAGAAATCTCTGCTCTGCTCTGCTCTGATAGGATGTATACAATCCCTTTGATAATAGTCCGCAATTAGGTTTAATCTCATTTTAATTTTAATTTCAGGTTTAATTTAATCTCAGGTTTAATTTTAAAGGTGAGGATTTTTATACAAGGAGGTCCGTTTCTCCTAGAAACCGGCTTTCCTGTGGATTGAGTCCAATTTTATGGGTGATTTTACAAGTTTTAATATTATTTATCTTCATATTGAATATAGACCCTTCTGGGAATAAATTTCTACGTATGTGTAATCAATAATATATTTTTTAAAAAGTGTAGAAGGTAAACCAGATAGTACCTATAAACACTATTATACAGGGTGTCTTAAAAGTCCCCTGACATAGGGCAACTCTGATATTATCAGAGTTACAGCTAAATGTAAGAGGAAAAACCGTCTCCAAATATGATGTTTTCAATCTAAAGTGAAGGATTTTTTTTTTTTTAAATCGGTTGAGCAGTTTGGATTGTATACTCTTTATGCGCCCAAAATTAAATGAAAATGGAAAGTTGTCATTTACCTAGATAAACAACATACGTTAATGAAGTTACTATCTTTTACGCCAACATGTCGATGGCCAACCCTCATAGAAAACAGTAACTTCATTTACTTATGTTGTGGGTCCAGGTAAATGGCTATGATGCATCTTCATTTAACATTGAGCGCATAAAAAGTGTAAATCCGAAATGGCTCGTCAGATTAAAAAAAAAAATCCTTCACTTTAGATTGAAAACATCATATTTGGAGATGGATTTCCCTGTTACATTTTGTTGTAACTCTGATAATAATAGTTACCATGTGTTAGGAAACTTTCGAGACACCCTGTATCTACTAATAACACAAAAACAAACAAAGAATAAAAGTTCTTTACACCGACCTCAGGTTATGGATTCGATATATTTTCTCACACAGAATCCAAATTTCAAAACCATAGGGCGATTGACCGTGTCAATTTTGTTATATGGGCGAGAAACGTGTGTCCTTCCTATCCAAAATCGCTCAAATTTTTCGCCCATAAAAAAAAGTGGCATACTCAATCGTTCTGTTGTTTCAAAATTTGAATTCTGTGAAACCAAATAGATTGAATCCATACCCTACGGTTCGATGCACATAACTTTTACATTTTTGTGTGTCTGTGTAATTGTTTTCAAGACCTTTGTGTACTGTCTAAATTTTGGTGTTCAATAATTATGTATTCCATAAACTCCGCACCCAAATTTCCGGTTTATATATAAGATATAAATGGAAAAAAGTATTAGTTAATTTAATAGTGTATTATTGATACTCTCTGGCTTACTTCCTACATATCCCGTATCCTTTATTGTGTTTAAGTTATTCAGTAAATTCAACAAAGTGAGAATGAATTTAGCGAAAAGCCTTAACACCAAAATTTGTCTAATGGTCATAGGTTAAGGGAAATTATTCTAATTTAGGGAAATTTACTTAACAAATTTTAGCAAATATATTAAAAAAGAATATTTAGAGCCAAATGTTGAAATTGAGGAAAATGGTCAGGATAAATTGCAACCTGAGTTTAATGGCAATGTTCTTCCTCTACCATTGAGTGAGAACATTAGATAAACCTTAAGTTTCTTCAGATCCTCGTAGAAGTCTTTCGTGTTTGAGGTGCTGATAAATGACTCAGCTTTGTTGAGAGAGGAGCTATGGCATAACCCCTGCAGCACGGGGTGAGGAAGAGTATTTTCCCCATGTGGAATTTTAAGGGGAGTTCAGTTCTTGAAAATGCATGCGAAAACAAACTAATTTGCTCTCACATACAGTAATACTTAATATATTTATATTAAATACTGTAATACTATAGTTAGCTTACTCTACTTAATTTATATGATGTATTATGCGCACACGTGCATTACCCCTTTCATTACCACTGGGACATATGTGTCCCACGATATATTCTGAGAACCAGTAGTAATTTATCGCGTGTTATTGCTATGAATCAATGTTCCGTTGGTAAATAGAAGCCTGCTAATGTTTTACAGAATTTTTATAATTACATATTTCACTTGTAGGTCAGGTTGTTGTCAATTTTGATTGTTAGCCCTTTGCTTACTAGATGTCTTCCTGTTTATTATTCAATATGGTAACTGTCTCACGTTTTATGTTATGTAGTTGTAGTGACTTCTCCATTTCAATGTTTTCAAACTACGGTACGTAAGTTCTACATAAATCACGTGCTCAGGAGGGACATGCTTTTAGCTACTTTCATTGAAAAATTAAACAGCGGGAAATATTTCTTTATGCTTATACTTTTGACAACAATTTTAATTAAAATAACCACATATTAATTACTCTTACACCGAAAAAAATTGGTAGTGAAAGGGTTAAAGTGTGTGTGTAACCCGGTTGTGCTTTTGTGTCAGTCTTTTGTCGTTTTTGAATGTCTTTTATCCTCCTTTGAATAGGCCTTTTGCCATCGTTTGAATAGGTCTTTTGCCTTCCTTTGAATAGTTCTTTTGTCCTCCTTTGAATAGGCCTTTCGTCTTCCTTTGAATAGGTCTTTCGTCTTACTTTTGTCCTCCTTTGAATAGATCTTTTGTTCTTCTTTGAATAGGTGTTTTGTCCTTGTTTGAATAGGTATTTTGTCCTCCTTTGAATAGATCTTTTGTCCTCCTTTAAAGAGGTCTCTTGTCTGCCCTTGAATAAGTCTTTTGCCATTCTTTGAATAGACATTTTGTCCTCCTTTGAATAGGTCTCTTGTCTGCCTTTGAATAGGTATTTTGCCATTCTGTGAATAGATATTTTGTCCTCCTTTGAATAGGTCTTTAGTTCACTTTCGAATATATCTTTTGTCCTCGTTTGAATAGATCTTTTGTTCTCCTTTGTTTGGGTCTTTTATCCTCCTTTGCATAGATCTTTTGCCATCCTTTAAGTAGGTCTTTTGTTCACCTTTGAATAGGTCCTTTGTATTCTTTTGAAGGTATTTTACCCCTTCTTGAAATCCTGAGAGTGTGCTTGGCCATGAGGCATTCTCTTGCTTAAATCTAATCTTCTCTTCCAGTCAATAGAATCATGAGGTAAACTATTATCATGATTGCAGATAAATCATCATTTACAAAGTAGGGAAAAATTAACTAAGGAAAATTTTTGCATTGCAAGTTTTCACTATGCTTCCATCTTATGTTTTAACTTTTTAACGTCAAGCAGTATTAAGTTTTGCACTTACAGACCATTTAGTACTTACAACATACTATTAAACTGCCATGGGGCTATTTATCAAAATTGCTACACTTCTAATAATATTTTGAAACTTTCCAAATCGACTATTTTATAGTTCTATAGCATTAGTATTTAGAAATGATTTCTACTAGAATTCTATTATTATAGCATTTCTACTTCATGACATTTTACGATTTACAAAAGAAAATATTGTGAAACTAGTAGCATCAAGAAATAGGCACCCATTAGTTTTTTTAGACACTTTATATTATGCATCGAACCATAATGATTTCATAAACTGTGCACCCAGATCTCTGTCTCATAAGGAAAGGCCTTAAAATAGTTATTAATATGTCTTATAATTTTGTGTAGGCTATAACTTCCTTTGTAAATTTTTGTATTCCTTATTACCTTAAAGTCAGTGGTATTGCCAGGGGAGGCGTACTCAGCTCAAGTTCCAAGTTCAGCATATTTGACAAAATTATAAGTTTGGAATGTTTTTTGCTTCTTCTGAAAAGTTGTGTTTTTAACACATAACGTTTCTTCGAGGCGCAGCGACGATTTCAAGAACCTAAGAGGTAAGATTTTCTATCCAAAGGAAACATCCATTTAAATAATATGGAGATTTTACATTCCCTTTTAGAACCCTAAAAATTAAAAATATTCACTTTTGGAAAATTTTCTGTGGGTTAGTCCTGGGGAAAGCTACAATCATGCCAAATTTAATCATTGTAGCCCTACAGGAAGTGACCAATAATTTCGAGGTGTGTAAAAATGATCCATATAAGTAACATGGGGAAGAATTTTCACTTCCCCATAAAACCATTCTAAAGCTGAAAGTTTTTATTTTTAACAATTTTTGTGGGTAACGCTAACAAAAGCATACAATCATACTGAATTTCAAGTTTTTATTGTAATTCCAAGTATCTAAAAATATGAGATTATAGGTCCAAAAAAGGCTCATTTAAATAACATGGAGAATTTCTTCATCCCCACTACAGACCCCTAAAAATTAAAAATATTCACTTTTGGCAATCATGCCTAATTTCAACTTTCACGTCAGCCAGAAGCACCCGTTATTTTCTGTATATTTAGGATTTCAGCAAATTAGTTATAGGCAGCGTCAGATCCAGGATTTTCTGAGGGTGCACCAAAACTACAAAATAATAATAATAATAATAATAATAATAATAATCTCATTGAAACTCTTCAAAGTGATATGACAACAGCTATAGAAAGTGGCTCCAGCGAATACTAGCTTCAGTATGAGAATGGTTTCCTTCTGTACTAATACGTAGCATTGACAACAGGCTCATTTTCGGGTTGGTTAGTTGAATTGGAGGTTGTTGTTTGTGAGCTTTGCTTCTCTTTTAGTACCGAGGCTAAATGAGACGTAGCCTTACAGCTTAACATTGGATCCGATTCACATGAATTCTCACCGCAAATTAAACTTAGATCTCCCGCACCAGACCATATAGTCACGATGGAGCTCAGGTTCATTTTTGGGGATATCTATTTACTTATGTAAGGGTAGTGTAACTCAAATCTATACATTTTATAATGCGGACTGGAAAAATAAGTTCAAGGACAGCGAGATTGGAGTATCGCAATGACTGAACTCTTATTGTATTTTAAAATTTACACACACACACACACACACACACACATATATATATATATATATATATATATATATATGGAATAGGGGTGGGGTTTTTGGAATCGTGGCTTATTGCCTCCTCTGTGTGCTTTACTCTCGCGGAGATAAGCGAAACTATGTCCTTGAAGATACTTCGTGACGTGTCAATATTGTGCTAGTTGTTACTAGTAAATAACATGCTACAATTCGATTTTTTTAATTTGCACCTCCGAAAACCTATTGCAGGTAAGTTTTCGTTACTTATTTCCTAGAATGATTTTGCAAATTAAATGCCCAACTTTACAGTAGTGTGCGCATTATGTTATCATTCTAGGGAACAAAATGAAATATCACGTTGTGTGTGCGATCTATTTGGGGTGTGAGTGTTTTAGAAAATGGCCATGAGAGGGGGTTCCAGCTATTTGGAAACGTTTAGCATAATGGCAGACCTCCAGCATAGGTTTGTGAGACAAGATACTTCGGAGCACAAGGACAAAGAACCTGATGCGGCAGAACCGATACCAGGTTACTGGATTAGGTAGAGTAGCCTAAGTCTAGTTTAGAAAGACTAGATAGACTAGGGGTCTACAGTAGACTTGACGTAGATCGCATTCAACCATTTCACAGAAACCTACAGCTGTAATTGATTAGTATAGACGTTCTTTTCCTTCATGCCCACAAACTTTCTGCACCACAAAACTGTTGAAATTACCATGTACGAAATCAATTCACAGTTTAACTTTGATTTCAAGAAAAATATGAAGTCTGCAGTAGGTAACTAGTCTACAAGCGGTAGATTAGATTGATTGTTTTGGTCGTTAGAACTGTTCATGAACAGTTCTCTCAACAATGTATCACTTTGCTGAAAGCGTTTCTCTTTTATTTTCAGGAACGTCCACAAGCTCATCTATCACTCCCTGTGACATTTAATTACCATCATCACAGAAACGCAAACTATCTACACTTGGACTTCAAGGGGCTCAGCGCATGTTGTGCCTTCTTCGCCATACAAGAAACACGTAGGATGTTCCCATGAGAGACGAGAATCCAGGCGTGACGCAAAATGTTCTTCTAAGAGATGTGCTCCTCCGAAGAAGGCGCAGGATATCAATGGAACCATCTTCATCTACTGACTCTAATAGTGAATCTTATGAACTGCATGGTCAAGATTCCAGTGATGTTGAGATCATGGCTCCAGAAGATGGAGATGTTACGTGTATCTTTTGTGGCAGTAAGTTTTCGCACGTTGTTCGTGGGGAAGTGTGTGATTTGTACAATGTGGGCTCATGATGAGTGTGTTGAGTCGGACAAGGACATATGCGATTTCTGCAAGTTACAACGTCAATAGTATGCGAGTTGCGAAACGCTGCACAATGTATATGTACTTCTTCTAGAAAGATAGCAATTTTTAATGTACTTCGCTATTATTCCATATACCTCCCTCTATTCCATATACCTTACCTTTTTTTTACGTACATTTAGTATTTTTACTTTTATGTTCTTCCTATGTCTGTTAGGAACTTGTAGTTGTCACATTATAGTCCTCATTAAATATCCTTGAAGCCTTTATTTAACATGTATCCTCGGACAGTTATTTTCACATATGTAAATGATATTCCATAACTCCATGTTTCCCCCTCTCTCTCTCTGTATATATATGTAACTAACTGAATTAATTTTCAATTTAGAATCTAAACTTTTTGATACTCTAATACCAAGTATTCTTACCTCTTACCAACTAGCTAGCATAATTTCATTATAATTAATAGGATTAGGATGATTAAGTGCGTTCTTATTGACTTTCCGAGACAGATAACATTGTTCATTTATGGAACTGGGTAATTGGTCAGAATCTATAGATTTTCTTGGACGGAGAAAGATGAATAGCAACCTAGTTTATTGCGTTATTGAATTCCAATTCTCCCTTTTATCAACTAGAAGTATCTCTATTTCATATTTCAAGAGATCTGTCCGAATAAATGTTATTGTTTCATTTCGGTAAAATAATTTATCTCTCATATTACTTAATTACAAGTTCTCTTTTTTAAGTTAAATTTAGAATCGATAACTTGATAATACTTATTTTTACTAGCGAGTTCCATATTAATTTGCATATGAAACAAAACAATCGTTTCATATTATTTTTAAGTCTTTACTGCTAGAACACATTGCATTTACAAACTAATTTACAGATTTAATTTTTGTGGAGATAAAAGAGTACGATTCTCAACTTGTAATTGCGTCAAGGTCGACAAAGTTCTCCAGAAAATCTAAGTATACTTCAATACAATAGGTTTTGACATCATGAACGGTAAGTATCAGTGACGTATTTACGATTTTGTTTCGGGAGGGGCTTTGCTAACTTTCGGGGGGGGGGGGGCTTTGCCTGGAAATGTGAAAATTCTGCAAGATATTTCATTTACTTTACTATACTAAGTAAGATTTCGGGGGGGACTTAAGAACGGAAGCCACCCCCCTAAATACGCCACTGGTAAGTATCCTGGATTTGTGACGTAGGCTGTTCGGAAATTCGACGGTAAGAAGGAATACGTGTAGCAATTATTCTATCAAAATTGAATACCTCGGAATCTATCAAAGTTAGAGACATGAAATTTGTTATTTGGACTTGTCATTTAAATTAATTAGACACGTGTTTCAGCATTTCTTTTTTTAAATATTTGTCCTAGAAAGGGAGAAAAGAGCTGGGAAGAAATATGGGTGGAGTTTTCATTTAAGATTACCTTTATCAAACCGAAGCAGAATTAGAATTTCAGACTGGATAAACCAAATTAATATCAGCTATTGTTGCTGAAAACTTGAATACTGTTTGTAATCGATGTCACAGTACGTTTTGATTAGAATGGAATGGAAGATAATGCCCCCCCCCCAAAAAAAAAAAAAATTAAATAAATATAAATTTTAAAAGGCTTTTGCTGATTGAAAAAAAAATGTTTTACCAGCAATTATGGGCTCTAGGGATGTTATTACAAATTCTATATAGACTCTATTTTTAAGAATATTCTGTGCCAAAATTTATTGATAAAGATATTTCATTTCTTCTTTAAAATCATGATTCGAAATTCTAAAAGTATAATTATTTTTACTGGAATAAGCTGCAAGCTTTACTTTGATATCGACCTATTTAATTTTTTATAGATGTCACTATTAATTAACTTACTGTTATTTTTTAAATCGTATACGCTAATTTTAGTGTTTTATTACTCTGTTAACACATTTAACATATAATATTTCTTGTTTCTAAAAAGTCAGACTATTGAGTTATAAATTTATATTTTAAAAATCTTAAATTATATACTTAAATCTTAAACCATAGCATCAAACTATCATAAAATATTAAATACGTTATTATGTATGAATCATCATTTTTTTTTTAAAAGACAATGTGAATTTACTTAAGGTTAAAATTTAGTATGGGCGTACTGATATTGTTACATGCAAGTAATATGCGAATTCTGTAAAGTAAGAAAGAATGATTCGGAAAGATCAAAGATACCACGGTTCTACCAGAACGTCAGTGATTTCTGAAGATTTACAAAGATGACATTTTGTATTTGGATTCTTCATTTAAAATAATTAAATACTTGTTTCATCGTTTTTAGACTTCCAAACTACGCTATGCAAGTGTCAGATGCATTATAGAACGGCTTTTTCAGTACGTCCGTCGACAGATATCAGAACAAAAAAGAGATATCGAGATACTTTTTTTTTTGCAATTGATTCAGCGTCTGAAGGATAGGTTTCATCTCCTTCAGTAATTTTGTACTCAAACCGGAAGTGGTTCAAGACTAAGCCATTTCCGATTTTAACGTTTATCGCCATAGAACGAAAACGGTAATAGATATCGAGAAACCGTTTTTTTTTTTTTCAAACCATTCTGCGTCTTAAGAGAGCATATCGCCACAACCGATAATTCTTTAACAAAACCGGAAGTAGTTGAAATTCGCCACTATTTCAGGCTTCAATAATGATTTTCATAAAGCAAAGCAGATAAGAGGTGTCAAGATGCAGTTTCTTGCAATTGATGGAGCGTCCGAAGTATAACGGTATATTCCATCTCCCTTGCTAACCTACTATTCAAACAGAAAGTGGTTCGAATTAGCCATTTCCGGTAACGAAAGGCGAGAGATGTTTTCTTAAACAAGTCAGCGCCTCAAGATAGCATATTGTCACAACCCACAATAATATACCAAAACCGGAAGTAGTTCAATTTGATATTCTTCCTAGTCACTCTCCTTGGCCACCGTCAGTTTCCCAATGACCTCCTATCGATCTCATCGGCCGCCATCGACTTCTTTCCATAGCCTGGTCGGCCTTCATCCAGGGAGTAATCTACACCCCCCCAACACCCCCCTAACACCCCTCCAAATTTCTTTACACACACCCCTGGATGGAATAGGAATACTCCCCCAAATCCAATTGTATCAATCAGTATCATATAAGTTATTTATTACATCAAGTTAAAAAAGGTTTAGCATTTAGGAAACAAGACAATATTCTTATTTATTTATTTCACTTCAAAATACGAAGCGACCTCGTTCTCATGTACGGCTTCGAGAACCACATGACCTCATTGTTTCGGAGGGTGTTTCGATGGAAACAATTGACAAAACACACCGCTGATACCTATTCTCCTGGGCTCCGCGGTTGTTTCCGAGAAAAGAGATTGATGGACAGATGCAGATGGCTGAAATTGGCAACGTCTTGAGCGGTCATTCACCTACCTCCTCTTCAATAATAAAAAATGTGACAATATAGTAATAAGCCTATACCAGATTCAGTTGGTAAGTGCTACTCTGCAACAGGCTCGCAACCAGAGGGGGGCTAGGGAGGGCAATTTTTCATGTCCACTCCAGACCTCAGTAGAGAGAATTTTTAATGACTTGGCCCCTCCTAACATATTCATGGACCCCAAAGATCTGGCCCTGCTCTGCAAGTGATGTATCAACGGATGGACCTTAGAAGGGTGTAGTCAAAACGTTTTTAGAAATGAAGAGATCGATCGAAGTAAGAATTATATATTTTTTAGACTGAGTCTAGTGTTATCCAGGAATGCATTTGGCGCTAGCTTAATTTTTGTAAAGTATATTTTTATTCACGTAAATTCATTGAGCGGAACAGGGCTCATAGCGAGTCACTTTTTTTAACTAAAATTTACTTTTTTTCAAGTTGGTCACTAAAAGTTACTTTTTTTCAAATTTGTCACTAAAAGTTACTTTTTTGGGAGGTAAACTGACTTTTTCGTGTGATTTATGTTTTGGATTGAGAGTTTTCTAAGAAAAATATAAAAACAAATGGAAAAAGGCAGAAACTTGTTACTAATTACTCTTCTGACAGCTTCAGTACTTGCTGCCACACGAGAAACAGTCAGCTTTATTCTCACTTCAGCTTTTATTCTTTCTAAAGCACAGTGAATGGTTGGTGGATGTTTAAGCTCTCAAGGTGGGGTTGAGAACCCTTCTGTGTCTCTTTTTTCTTTTATCATAATAGTCTTTTAGTTTTCTCTCGTAATCAGTGGCGTAGGGGGGGGCCAAAGGGGCCGCCCCCCAAAGAGGTCCGACAATGTACTCTGGTACTTTGACGTTTGTAATTTTTTATATATTCATATGTTTATATATTATTTTGTTTGTAATGTTTCTATATGTACCTATAACAGCAACTGCCCCCCCCCCAAACACACATCCTGGCTATGCTACTGCTCGTACCGTAATAGTTCATGGCTCCGTTCAACGTTGTGTGTGTGTTTGTGTGGTTCATCATGTTCATCTTGTGTTATGATTCTTGTATGTTATTCTTAAGAGTAGGTGATGAATTCGAATATTTCACGTTTTTGAGAACTCTTAATGCGAAGTTAAATATAATGTCTGGGATGAACGAATTCGGAAATAGGCCAGAACTGGTTTCTCTTACTCAGAAGCTTTTTACATCTGCTAAGTCTGCTTACCGTAACTACAAAGCATACTTTGAAAACCTAAGAAAGGAGGAAGCTCGAAAAGAAGTAGTAAAGAAGAAACAAAAGAACAAACAGAGAGGCGATGGAAAAATTGACAAAGGAAAAAAGGGGCATGATGAGATTTTGGTCACTTTTTCGTGTGCTTTTGGCCATTTTTGGTCACTTTTCAACTATTTACAAGAGATCAGACCACTATGAGCCTGGGATTATTAAAATTATGGTATATTAAAGAAGACAAAACAGAAAGATATAACATATTTGTAAATTGAAAAACTGAATTTCTGGAAAACAACTAAATTAATGAATAATTTTCTTATGAAAGATATTCAGAGCAATAACGTAGCCAGGAAAGGGCAGGAACGGAGATTAGGAGATCAAATAATATCACAACAATTAACGTTAACAACAGGGTTAGAATATTAAAATAACGAAATTGGAACTATGTACAGTATTAACCCTCCAGTAGTCGCGCCGCGGTCAAAAGCACCGCAGGGAAATTATTTTCGATCGTGTGTCCATTCTGTTTGTCCGACAGACTTCTCCGTCTAGCTAATCTTCTCCCTCACCTTCCCGAACATTCCTGCTCAATCACTCCGTTATCCGTTGTTTAGTTTAACTACTAGTGATTGTTTAGTGATTCTGCGGTCCTTTCCACCGCGCGCGACTAACCGTGTAATGTTTTTTCTCAGTGTTTCGCTCTGCACGTGACCATTGCTTTGGAGATGTTTTAAGCTTTATAAACATAAATATTATTTTAATGGACGGAAGAGAGGTCGACAGAGTTAACAAACTGATACCAAGTATGAAAAAAGAGAAAATTAGAAATGAACAGCTTAGAATACGGAGGGAAAAGTTAGGAATGGACTATTTGGATAAATCAGCCGAGATGATCTCGTGGAAGCTTTGCCTGAGGAAGATCATATCAAATATATATATATATATATATATATATATGAGTGAACACGAAAGCTGAAGTGCGGAGTCTGCGAGCGAATCTGAAGATCTTACATCCAGAAATAACCAGCGATTCCCCGAATGTAGTCAGAGCAGGAGAGAACGAAATAAGCGACGACGAAGTGTAGAACAGTCTAAATTTGAAGATAACCTAAAATAATTCAATGTAGTGCTGTATAGGTGAAGTTTCAAAATAACCGTAAAATAATTCAATGTAAATTTGATTTGATTTCAATTTAGCGCCCTTTTCAGCATCAAGGTTATGTAAGACGTGGACCTACTGCTTAACGAAGGATCCAAACCACATGAGGTCCCAGCGGGAATCGAAGCCGGAAATCCCACGCCAAAGGCGTGTATTCTAACCGCTTAGCTACGAGTGAGCTTTAATTCAATGTAAAATGCGCTGTGAAGCTTTGTTTTAGTGTTATGTTTATATAGTATATTTTTAACTAATTTACTATTGCATTTCTAATTTTAGACGAACCAGAGTTAACAAAAACAAAAGATCGTCATCAGATTTAGAATTTTCAATAAAACCAGTGCGTAGCTATTGTAGCTATCTATCTAAAGAAATATGTAACGAAAAAAAAAACGTTTTATTCCAAATGAGAAATAAAAAAAGGGTATGTCTAACTGTAGGTTTCTCTAATAGCTATTACTGTAAAACTTATTATAATAATAAAAATGTTATTCCCTCTTATTTAGAAAATATACAAAATTACGTTTCTAATACAAGAAAAATGTTTAAAACGATATTTGCAACACATTATGTTCGTGCGGTCCTTTTGACCGCGCGCGACTACTCGCGTTACTTTTTCAGCGCGACTTCTCGAGGGTTAATTACTAAACGAATGTGATTTCAGCATGGGACGAGGGAATTTTTTTCACAATTAATATTTTGGGAAAAAAAATCACCCACTAAAACTTGTTGGGGTGAATAAATTGAAATAATAGCAGAATTTTGCAAAATGATTACAATAATTCGTATGTAATTAATTCACATGTAATTACTGGGTAAAATAGTGGAGGTTAATTCCTAATACAGTGAAACTTCTCTTAACGGGCATCTCTCAATAGTGAACATCGTAAGAAGACAAACTTTCTTATTCTTCCATGTCATAAATATGTGTGGTGTGGTGTTATGAGAGAGAGCCCTTCCTTGTAGGGACACCTCTCATTTATGGACAAATAATCGGTTCCACCGATGTCCATTTTGAGAGGTTTCAGTGTGTTACTTAGTTTAATAATAATAATAATAAATGCTCAAATATGTGAACTTACTTTATTGAACCTACCACTGCAAAGAGCTGATATTATTATTATTATTATTATTATTATTATTATTATTATTATTAGTAGTAGTAGTAGTAGTAGTAGTAGTAGTAGTAGTAGTAGAAGTGCAATAGTTGCGTAAAAATATACTGTTTTCTTGTTTGAGTTCGTTTAAAAATTATATTACTATTCTGAGATCACACCCCCCTTTTTATTTTGAACACCCCCCAAGTAAAAATTTCTGGCGTACTTACTGCCTTCATCGACTTCCAAGTCGTCTAAACTGTCCTCTGCGCTGACCAAGGTCATTTGTCACGTTACTGATCTAGGAAATAATCGACTTTGTTAACCCTTAACAGGAAACATGTGTCTGTCAGACACGTATGGTTTTTCTTTGTATTACATTGGCAACACTGATTCACTCAATGTATCGGTTTTCTCAGTACCTTCCTATTATTTAGTTGTACGTGTGTTGCAGTAGTTCATTGTTGGCGTTAATGTCTGAGTGAACATTTATAGATGATTTTAGAAAACCTACGGTGTCTGAGACGCACGCATTTCCGTTATCGTCTATATTTTTGCGTGTTTATTGGACACATATTTCCTGAAGAGACAGCTTTTCTTTCAAAAGGTAATGTGGTTGACTTTCATTTACCATGAAAGAGAAGCTATAGAACTCTTTAAACATACTATTTTGTTTGTATGAGATTTTATGTATTTGCAAAATATAGACCTAGTACTTCGAGAAACAAATGTAAGAAAGAAACTGTAAATACAGCAGATCGTTATTCTACGGCAAAAATTCCAAAAATGCTGAAAGTGGAGGAGGAATTTATGTTACTGTCTTGAGTAGATTCTGATTAAGACCCCTCATTTTTTCCTGAAAGTCAAGAATTACCTACTGACAATGAGGGCGATACTAAATCTGATACAGTGCAAGCTGTGAGATCAAGTACTAACAGAAGTGTCAATGTGAGCAGTCCTACTCAAGTTTCATGTGATAATGAAAGCCTTAGATACAGAGGTAAAAACAGTTTTGTTTGGAATTCAAATGAACCACTAAGAAACCGAAGGGTTCTTCATCAAAACGTAGTAAGAGGGATGCCTGGTATAGCCAGCCATTTAAGAAATTTGGGGGAAAAATCCTAGCAAAGTTGATATTTGGTCTACCTTATGTGATGATATAATTGAAAAGATTTCAACATGAAGTTGGAAGAAGGTTGAAACAAATTTGAAGTAGAATAAAGTCAAACTACAGATCTACTGACCTATCTGAAAATAAAGCCCTTATTGCTCTCCTAATGTTCTGTTCTATTTGTAAATCAGGATATGAAGACATGTATTCACCATTTTTCAAAACACTTTCGGACGACCTCTATTTAGAGCTACCATGTCCGTCAAACGTTTCCAAGCTCTTTTGGACAAATAGCACATTTGGACAGGGTAGCTACATGTGGACAAATAGCATATTTGCATGGTAGTAATGTGTAGAATTATACTAACTTAAAATTTGTCACTTTTTAAATTTATGTACTATTTTTATTTAGATATTGAAATATTTTCTGAATTTATATTCCAATAGAACCGAATTAATGTATGTAATTCTTGTTTATCATATTTTCCTCGCAGTACAAAATATAAAGTTTAATTAATCTACATTACACATATTATTTTTAAAAAAGATATTGCTTTATACATGTCCGTGTCCCACAGACACACATTTCCTGTAAGCGAGAAAAAATTACGTTTCCTGTTAAGGGTTAAAGATTTCGTATCAATCACTGTCGATTTTCCTGCCCTATTCCTTGAACTTTTTGTCAGTAATTCAAGAGTTAGCGAGCGTAGGTAGTCTTTCACAGCTGCTGCGCCATTGTTAACATTAAAAATTTCTCAAGTCGTGACCAAATATATTTAAACCAGGGTGGAAATTTTCAAAGTTAGATGCACTCGTCAGTCCAAAACTGATGATCGCAAGTATCTCTCACGTAAAAATTATGAGAGTTCAACTCCCCCCCTCCCATGGGCTTTGGTTTGACAAAGAAAGAGATTACATCAGGGCACAAAATTTCAAAATTAGACAATTAGATTCAGAATATAGACAAATAATATTTGAATTTTAATTCTACTGTTTATTAAAATTTTTTTTGTACTCTTTATTACAAAATAAATACAAATATTATTTAACAAGTAGTTAACAAGGAACACAGACAGCATGCAAGTCATTAATTGCCGTTGAGTTCATTTTTCTAGCCGCTGCCATAACCTAGATTTTTGGGTAATTCAAATTCTGGTCACACTGTAATTTCTACGGATGGCAACACTAAAAATTCTTCCGATTCATATTTTCGGGTATAGAATAACATTATCTGTTATTGAGGTAAGTTACATCTCATTATCTCTTTTCATTTACGAAAAACTGGCAAAAGAAAAATTGTTAGCTTTTGAAAAATATTTAGTAGTCTGTCCCCTTAGGAGACGGTTCTGTTCTTTTGCCTAAAACTGTTCTGGCAATAGATTATTCATTTGAGAATTTAAAGAATGAGAACGTAAATGTGCAGTAGTGGTAAGAGCTGATTGGTGGTACAGTACAACGTTTGTTTTTACCTCAATTTTGCAACTGGTAGTTAATTCAAGTAAATTCTTAATAATTGCAGTAAATTGTAATTATATTTTATAATAAGAGAGAATCAATTCTGATTACGACTTAGTTCATTATTTTCTTTGGAGAAGGTAATTTCAGCCTAGATTATGAAGGTATGTTTAAGGGTATTTCATGGAAATTCTTAAGGCTGTGATGTACAAAATTCAAAACGTAATTCCCCTAAGTTGTATCTGAACACTCCTGAATTTTATGGAAGTACGAGGGAGGACCCAAAAGAAACTGGACTTTTGTTCTAAAAAAAAAATAATTTATTACATTTTGTACAAAATTCTTTAAGTCTTCTTGAAAGTACCCTCCATGACCATAAGTGAGTCACTAAGTCGTTCAAATGAACCGATTCATTTTAGTGAGCGAACTGCTGAATGGCGAATCTGATAGGTGAATCGTTTTGCCCATCGCTAGTTGTTTATGTCCAAAATTATGCTTTTTTTTTAAAAAAAAAACACACAATAAGTAATCAAGAAATTGCTATAGATTATTCCGTTAAGTAAAAATAAAACAAAAGATCAGATGCTGTATGGGCGGTCTGGACTATTGTTTTTCTCCATAGAAATTGACAGTTTTTGTTTTAAACTTTAGTGCTCTGTTATCGTGGGTTGTCGTTATTGATTTGACAATAGCCTTTCTCCGAACTCATCTCCACTTTTTTTTTAAAAAAAAAACAATAGTGAATAACAAAGGCAATGAAAAACCTTTAAAATATAGAAAGTGAGCTATGTTGTATCTACAAAACGATAGTACTATCTGAAGTAACAATTGTTTCCAACAACCTCTGTACTCTCTTTATAAATTTGTGCGCCCAACAATTATGACGTACCATAATAAACTGCGCACCTAAATTTCTCGTCCATAAGCGGTTTTTAGTTTATTTAATAGCATTATGTAGATACTTTATAACTTAATTTCTATATTTTTAACATTTTTTTTTCATTCTCTTGAAGTTATTCACTTATTTCAACAAAATGGAGCAGATGTTAGCGAAGAGCGTGAAGAACAGCTGGATTTAGATATTTCTTGTTAAAATAAAATAAAAATAAATCAGGTGTTTAATCGGAAGCAGTGCAGTGTAACTCCATTGATCTAATTTGGCTATTACTGTATTGCTTTCTACATGAATGTTTCAGGTAATATTCTCTTCTGCAGGCCCTTGATTGAATTATGTATTCATTTTCCAAACGTTAAAAAAATAACTATTTTAACTATTGCTCAATGTATTTGAAATGCTTTTGTTTCTATAGATCATTTAAGGAAACCATATTATTTTATAACAACAACATTTGAAGGGTAAGGGGGAAAAACAAGGAATGTCCATGTGTGTGCTTTATCGGGTACTTTGTTCTATCTGTTGCTGACTCTTGGTACTACTTGACTGTATATGTATGCATGCGTAGATGTAAAAATATCCATGTAAAAAGGGACATAAGATTTGACTAACCCTATTCTTTTTTACGCAGTTTTCAATATTAAAACGCCGTTTTCTCGAAAATATAGTTTTGTGACATTCCTTCTTTTTTTTTTTTCCTTACCCTTCATTTATGTATTAAGAAACTTTGTCTGCAAGTTGAACTCAAGTTAAGCCCTTCCGAAAATTACCTTAGTGTTGTGACTACTTGTCTATACGCACGGTAGATTGTACTTTTATTTTTGTTATCTGATTGAAACATAAAATGCAGGAATCAACCATTTTCATAGAAAGTAGTTCAGTCTTTCGCCGCCAGGAGAATAAGAGCTGCCAAACGAGAGTGTAAGCTAGCGCTAAGCGTCAGAACAACGAACTAAATGCACATCTCATAGCTGTTACTTGGCAAGTTTGATTAGCAAATCAGTATTGTATACGAAACAATTTTTTTACGAGATCATGTATGACTAGAAAATAATGGGGTTCTTTTCACTCACTCACTAAATTATTACGGTAATAGTTCATAAGTTTATAGCAAGTCAAAGCACATTTTGAAATCCTCTAATTTCCATATTTGTTTCGAATTTGAGTTTTTCTGTTTTAAATCCTTAACCCTCGTAGCCCCAAGGTTAAAAAATTACGTTAAGCACCAAGGTGGGGTGCAAGCGCACCCCATATTAAAATATTTATTTCTTATTTAACGCAGTGTCCAAGCTTCATATTTTGGGTTATGTCAGACAGAAGGGGGCCGAAACTAGTAAAAAACAGAATGTTTACAGAAAGAATGAGTAATTTGTTTCCGTTTTTCAATTTGAGGCAAAAGCAACATTTTCCCTAACGACAAGAGGAATATTCTGCGCCTGTCCTTTCTCTGTAACTCCCACTCGGGGAATTTTGTCACCCAAACTGCGAAAGCATTTATAGAGCCAATGTCTAACATATTGGAGAATATTGTCATAGGCCATCGCTTGGTTTTCCGTTTGGTAGAAAATTCTTTGCACGTTTTGTCGATTGTATCGACGCCTCCCTTTGTATCATTGTAACGGAGGATTATTTCGGGCTTCCTTTCTAAACCTTTAGATATCTTCGCGTCGTAAAGTTCCGTTGATAGAAGAACAACAGCTCGATTCTTGGCTGGTACACCTTGTCTCAAAAAGGTTGAGCGCATTCTTTATTGGTGTTTTGAGGCAAAAATTTTCTAAGTCCAGCTTCGGGTATCTTCGGGAAAAAGTAAGCCAGGTTCGAACCTCCAAGCCAGCCTTTGCAATCGGGAAAAAGTTTGCAGATGTGTTTTTCTTCTTTTAAATATAATAAGACTTGTTACCAAGTGTTTAAAAAAGCAACATTGATTGAAATACTTAATGATACAATATTTCGAAACCTTGCACATGCTTGTTTGTCATTTAGCTCTCTATACGTAATGGAGCATTTAAATACGTTAAAGAATATTTCCATATGTAAAAGAATGCTCAAAGTTAAGAAATAGAACATAATTATCGCCTGAGTACTAAAATAAAAGTCAAAGTAGAACAGAAACAGCGTTTGTCATGGATATGAATGTCATAATTATCTTGAGATCCGTTATACATCGCTAGAAGCTTAGTTCTAGAAGTCGTTGTGTTGACTCATTGGTAAGCTGTCGGATTTCAAATTATAAGGTTGTGAGTTCGAATCCTGTCTGTGTCAATACTTTTTTTAAAATTATATTTTCCGCAATGCATGAAAAATTATATAAAATAATTACATTAAAATACATAAGTTGTTTATATATAACATAATAATTGCAGAACATAGCAATTATTATGTTTAAAATATAACATCTAAGATAATTTTCACAGTAGGTCGTTATTATATATGAGAATGTTAAATACAAGTTAGGAAAATCGTTTAATAGCAATAAATAAGTTATGTAGTGTATTTATTTGCAACTATTTGTCATACAGATTTAACTTCTCAATATTCTCATTACAGTATGTTATTTATATTCGTGAAATACAGTATATTCCTACGGATATAGAAAGTGTATAAACAGAGTATCCAAAGTCGTATCCTGCTTCAAGACACATAGCTTTTCCCGATCCCCTTAACGTCACGGGAAGAAACACAAATTCTCTTTAGAACGGAATGTCGTTACTTAGAGTCTCATTCGAATACGTTGAATATGCTTTTGTGTACTCATCTCTCTCTCTCTCTCTCTTTCTTTCTCTCTCTCTCTCTCTCTCTCTCTCTTTCGCTTTGTTTATGTGTGTGTGTGTGTTGCAGAATATCCCAAGTTGAATACAACATTTGCAAAGTATATGAGCATCATTGTCATCGAATACCAGAAATTGAAAGTCGTGTTTCTTCAGGTTAGGTTTGCGTGTTCATGTTAGCTCACTGGTAGAGTACGGACTTGCCACTGAAGAGGTCTTGAGTTCAAAGCCTACAGCTAATTATCATTCTTTTGTTAGTAGGATTGCACAGAAATCGGATACAAGGAGTGGTTTACTTCTAGAAATATTTTCAGAAGCGTTTAGGTAGCCCTGAAAAGGGCTGTTTTCGGGAGTTAAGGCGGGGTCATTAATATTGTGTCCAAGACCCTTCTGAATTTATTACACGCTCCATTCTTCTGGGCATGGAATCTATTACATGGGTGACAAATCCATCTCCTTCCCCTACCTCCAGCCATGCTTCGGAAACAAGATGCCACAGGTCATCCTGAGTTCTTGGTGGATCTGCCTCAGGCCAACTTTCCCTTAGAGTACGCTTCACTTCTGCTCACATATTTTCCATGAGATTGAGGTCTGCTCCACGAGGCGGCCAGTCGATTAAATCAATCTCAGGGTGCCCTGCGAACCATTCCTGAACCACACGGGAATTATGTATTGGCGACTGGTATTGCTGGAACTGAATTACACCATCAGGCTTAAACAGATGGCACCATGATATTACTGATAATGTCTAAGTACTGAGCATTGTCCAGATGTCCTTCAATTCTATGAAGCTGTCCTGCTCCGCGACTGGAAATCCAACCCCAACATAAAATAGATACATGGCCACTGCGATTGCAAGCAGCCACATATCCATGGTCATATCGGGTGCCTCTCGGACGATACACAAAACGGCGTCCCTCCTTTGATGTTGTGAATATGGATTCATCTGAGAAAACTACGTTTTCCCAATTGAGACCCACATTCGCCTGTGCAAACGCGAGACGGTAAATTTTGTGGTCGTCTGAGAGTTTTTCCTTCACGGCAGCAACATGGCCACGTAACCCAGCATGACGAAGCCTTCGCAGAGCTGTATGCTTACTACAAGGAAAGAGAGAAGCTTCCCTTATCTGTCTAGACGTCCTTAGTGGGTCTAACCGGGCTTCGTTTACTAATCTCGCATCTTGGGCTTCGGTTGACACATGCGGACGACCAGGAGATCGTAAATTACCAGTCTGACCTGTAGCACCATATTTCCGAATCCATTGCCTTCCTGTAGAGGCCGGGACACCTACTCGCCTGCTAGCTGCAGTTGCAGAATAACCTTCCAACTCCCATAAAGTAATTACTGCTGTACGTCTATCCATAGTTACCAATGTTCTGAGCTGTGAGAAGAAAGCAATAGGTAAAAGCTAGTACCTGACGTGTGATTGGTTACTTGCACGACACGCCTATTGTGGGGAACAGCGTTGCCAGATCTAGCATAATGATGCTAGATCTAGCATAATTTGCATGTCTCTAGCACCTAGCATCTTGCTTTTAGCATCCTGCCCAAATCTAGCACAATTTCAGCAAGTTATCAAAAAGCCGTAAAACCTGGAGAAGTTGGTCGTGGGAAGAAAAAGAACGGCAGAAATGTATCCTCTTCCATTGATTCATACACTCGGTAAACCATACAGGCAGTCTTATTTTCCTAAGTAAGTTCGGAACGGCTTTGGGCTTTTTTTTTTTTTTTTTTTTTTGTGGCTCCACCCAGGGTTTTCTAATCCTTTAACTCCGAGGCATGGGCGGAGCTATGGGGGCCATTCTCCCCCCAACTTTTTGACAACTTCACCATCTTTACTTCTGACTTCATGATCACATTTATTCCTGAAATGACAGCTCCGAGACCGACCAAAAATCTGCCCCCTCCCCCAGCAGACGATTCCCAACTCCGCTTATGCTGCGAAGTAATTTTCTTTCAAAATATGTAAACAAAAACTTTGCATTCATTTATACGATATATACGCCATTGAGTTTGGCAACGACTGCAGTAATTTAGTTGAGTTAAAATTTTGGTGCGTGAAGTATTGAGTTCTATCCATGCATTCTTGCTCTCTGTGTATTTTAAGTTACGTTATCGTATCTCAACTTTGTTTTTTTTTAACTCCTGAATTAGTAATTATGAGGATCTAGCATAATTTGACCGAATCTAGCATAAGTTCGATCAGGTTTTGGAATAATTCCGAGCTGTGAGTCTGGCAACGCTGGTGGCGAACGACTTGGTCAACGACTCGCGAAAGAAATCTGAAAATGGCGCGCCGTAATAATAATAACAAAAACAGTTTTTATAAAGGAATATTAATACATACGAAAAGCTGTTTAAAGAATGAATTGTTATACTGACTTTACACGTATAAAAACATATACCATATACCAAACAGATTGAGCGATATGATTATAGCTGTTTTGAGACGAACACTTTCGAAGTCCAACTTCGGGTGTCTTCGGAAAACAGTAAACTAAAGCTGCTGGTTCGAGCCTCCAAAGCCAACCTTAGTAATCGGGAAAAGATGTACAGATATGTTTTTCCTTCTGTTAAATATAATAAGACATGTTGAAATGGTATTAAGTGTAGAAAAAAGTAACATTGATTGAAATACTTAATGATACAATATTTCGAGACTATGTATTCACAGAACGTCGGTGTGTTATGTGTGAATATTGAATACAAATTTAAAAAATCGTGTAATAGCAATAAATAAGTTATGTAATATATTTATTTGCAGCTACTTTCATCGCAGATAACTTCTCAATATTCGCATTACAGCATTTAGGTAGAGCATATCGAAAATCGGATCGTGGTTCAAGACAAAAAACTAGCTAGCCCCAAACTGTCACGTAAGAAATTCACGAATCGCAAAAGTAAAGGGAAGAGATTGAGAGCGGTAATTTCTTAATCGCTCTCTCTCAACTCTCTCTTATCTGCATTTATACATATAAAAGTGTATGTATGTATGTTCCATCATAACTCATGTATGCCTAGAGCAGGGTTTCTCAACCTGGGAGTCGCGGCCCCTAGGGGATCGCGGAGATAGGCGGAAGAGACAAATATAGTTAGAATCTAATACCAGAAATTATTTTTAAATATTATTTTTAATTTTGTTCTGATAGGCATACTTTTATTTTTTATACACACTGTAAAGAACAATAAAAAATAAGTCTACTGAACATTTTCAAAGGGTGTAGAATTCGTGTTACTATTCGGTTCAAAGTCTCTTGTCGTCGCGAATTCTGTCGAGAAATTTGAAGCTTAAAATATACAAAACGATAATCATGCCTGTTGTTCTGTATGGTTGCGAAACATGGTCGCTTACTCTGAGGGAAGAACATAGACTGAAAGTATTTGAGAACAAGATCCTTAGACGAATATTCGGACCAAAGAGGAACGGGAATGGGGAATGGCGGAAACTTCATAACGAGGAACTACATAATTTATACGGTTACCCAACATTGTTAGGGTCGTCAAGTCTAGGAGGCTTAGGTGGGCAGGTCAGGTAGCTAGAACGGAAGAAAGTAGAAACGCTTTGAAAGTCTTGACTGGAAGACCAAACGGAAAACGACCATTAGGAAGACCTAGGGGCAGATGGGAGGACAATATTAAGATGGATCTCGCTGAGATAAGAATACAAAGTAGAAACTGGATCCAATTGGCTAAGGATAGAAGTCAGTGTAGAGCTTTTGTGAACGCGGCATTGAACCTCCGGGTTCCATAGGCCATAGAGTTAGTTAGTTGGTAGAGTTGTTTAAAAATGAATTTAAATCAAAGAGGTATGATATAAAACTAATGAGAACTGTATATAGAAATACTAGAAAAATACACATGAAACAAAACCTGCACATTGAAATACAATTAAAATTAAAACCTAATGAGATACCTAAGCATGGTGTAATTTAGTGCAGCAATGCCCGGTTCAATCTTCATGACGAATATTATCAAGCCGTTTTCAACTGATAAGCGATTTCTTATCTTTGTTTTAATGTTTACCATAAAAAAAAAACACACTTTCGCACAAGTACGATATAGCAAATGGAATTATTACTTTTAAAGCAGCAATCACCAGACCAGGATATTCTTCTCTCCTCATCAGGCAGAACTTGTCCAAGTCTTCGTTACAGAAAACCAGTTGCAAAGACTTGTCGCATGATCATTCTATTATTTGGTCAAGAAGTTGTGGGCTTAGATCGGATACGTTAATGGCCTCTTCAATGAAGGAGTTTAACATCCATCTTGAACCAGCACCTTCGTCGTTGGGAATATAGATATTACAGTTACTGTATCCACTGTCAGTGCCGGGCGCCGAAGAGGGGCCACACATTTCGGAGGAAGTGTGTTACTCAAGTTAGGAAAGTGCATGTGCACATGTGTAAAATAGAAGGAAAAACGTAATAAAATGTGCTCAAAATTAAGGAAAGGTAGGGTTTATTTTGAAAATGTTATTGAGCTTCGTGCCAACCATGGTGGCGCTTCGTAGCTAGTCTGTCGACGTCACTCATATATACGGTGACATCGTACTATACTCTCGCCCCGGGCAATGATTTTCCATGGCACTGTTCACTATAAACAAAAAAAAAAAAACGGATTCTACTATTATAGAAATAGGTATGTTAAAAATCCCACACAAGCTTATTATAAAACAAATTATAAAAGAGTCGCTGGCAAGAGCGTGTGATAAAAGGGGATCGTGATAGGAATTAGATTGAGAACCACTGGCCTAGAGTAATTTTAACCACATTTCTTATAGTTTCAAAAAGAGTGCTGTCGGGTTACCTATGGTGAATGGGAGGGGATACATATAAAAGATTGCTAGAAAATGAGCGATATTAGATTCATAGTTTTCGGGGTCGCTTAGATAAATAGTGAGACTTTCAATTTCGCTTAACTCCGATTAAGCTCTCATTAGTAGGGATGGGCACGAACGACTTTTCTTTGAAACTCGACTCGACTCGAAACAGACATCTTTGAGGTCTACTCTTGGACTCGGCGCGAAAAATATCTTCCAACTCGACTCGGATTAGAGTCAAATCGAACCAAAACGAGCCAAATCCTGTGTGTAGTCCTACCTAGACAATACATAGACAATAATTATTCTATCATCAATTATACTACTGTTACTACAAATAATAATAATAATAATAATAATAATAATAATAATAATAATAATTATTATTATTATTATTATTATTATTATTATTATTATTATTATTATTATTATGACAACACCGTGTACAAACATGAACGATAGATGGTTAGTAAAGGAATACTAAAAGCTAGTTGACTGCCGACGTCGGTAGTCATGAAGTCTATAAGGCAAGGACATCGTTCATTACCCTAAGCTGTAAGCGTCGGTGGACTACAGATGGTCAACTATTAACCTCTCGCCAGAAATTGGTGGCCCCGCAGCGACGATCCGTGATGGCCCAAGTTCCATATTGAAAACTTTACTACCAGCGGCAGAGACGCGATGAAACGCCAACGAACCACAAAATTACTCTCCCAAAATATGTTAAAATGCCTATATGTGTGATTTGTTTATATTTAGGTGAAACAAAAAAACACAAAACAAATACCCCGGGGTGGACGCGAACTATCAATATTACGATTACTAGGCACGTGTTCTTCTGACTTCCCCACGGAAACGATCATAAAAAGCTTGGTTGTTGAAGGATAAATCATTGACGTCTTAATTTAGCCAATCAGACAAACCCCTACATCTCGAGTTCTAGGAGGTCATACCGTGAACCGTTTCAGATTTATTGCTTTCTGGTGGAGTACTATCCATGCGCAAAATTTGAGCATAATAGCCGACATGCATCTTCGGTGCCTCTTATCTTTAGTACAATTTTAACCAGAGATGGTGTGGGTCAATGAAAATTTGATCCATGACCCACCATGACCCACTATGACCCACCACCCAAATGACCCATTGGCCCACTCTGACCCATCAACCATCGTGATCCACTCTGACCCACCACCAACTATGAACCACTCTGAACCATTGCGACCAACTCCGACCCACCAAAACCCATCGACATCAACTCTGACCGATGACCCACGTCCTCCTCTCCATTGACTAAAGAGATTACACTTGTAATAAAACAAGACTGTGAAATTATCACTTATCGGAGTTTGAATTTCTACCGTCATTGGCTCAAGCACCTCTTTGTTACAATACTGGTGGGTCTGACCTTTACGATATATAATGGCAAAGTGTTTCTCATCTTCCGAATTAAAATGAATTTAAATTTATCATATGTAATTATTTCTTTGTTGCCTTACAGACACATTTCAGTAGAAAATAGGGTGAAATTTAAAAGTTTCGAATCAAGGAAAAGTAGACCAACGTAAAAAAAAAAAAAAAAAAAAAAAAAAAAAAAAAGAGAGAGAGAGAAACTAATTTTCTATATAATTAAGCATGCCGTACTAATTGGAAATGCCCATGTAATTAAGTTTAGAATACAAATTTTATAGCCATTTTTCTCTAACTTTATGGCTTGATTGCCTTATGCTCGGAACGCTCCATATATTAAACACCAGCTTCAGCAATTATAAATAGAAAGCAGTGGGTATAAAATTCAAAAAGAACTTTAGTTTGCATTACTCAATTTTTTTCTCAACTAATATCAATCGTTTTCGATTATTTTTACAAATCAACCCACTACCAATTTCCAATATATAGAAAATGCACCCCCCGCTCATAAAAGACAATTTTAAAAAATGCCAGGGCATATTCTCTTTATTTTTAATAAAGAGTTATATGCTGAATTTCAGCTCTCAGTTGAACGGCTTGTGAGATACTAAATTTTTCGCAAAAATTCGGACTTCTACTCCCCCTAAGGATATGTATTATAATGAAAGTGACACGCGTATGATAACTTCCCAGTTGGGATTGGAGCCTGATTATATACCAAACGTCAATTCATTTGCCTTTGCAATTTGACCGTGATGATTACGCAGACATAGTTACTTTCAATTTTTTATGATACATATCCTTATTTCATATGTTACAGATGATTCAAAAATACTTTTTCAAACAGTTAGCTCCTCTAGAATCTCACAGGTCATGTAGCTAGAATGGAAGAAAGTAGAAACGCTTTCAAAGTCTTGACTGGTAGACCCATAGGAAAACGACCATTAGGAAGACCTAGGCGCAGATGGGAGGACAATATTAAGATGGATCTTGCAGAGATAGGAATACAAAGTAGAAACTGGATGCAATTAGCTAAGGATAGAAGTCAGTGGAGAGCTTTTGTGAACGCGGCACTGAACCTCCGGGTTCCATAGGCCATAGAGTTAGTTAGTTAGTTAGTTAGAATCTCACAGGCTGCATCCCAAAATCCAACTCCTACTATCCTATGACAATCCAAAAGTGACTGAACTTTTTTTATTAGGAACAAATGACAAGAGAAAAATGGAGATCTTGAAAATAAAATGTAGAAAAGCTCGGTGCCCCCAATAACTCCATATTTCTCCGCCCCTTCATTCCGAACTGAAAAATAAAACTTAATTCGAATATGGTTAATTAGTGAATTAATTACAGTTAAATTCCACTCACTACATGCTACAGCTACAACTATGTAAGAAAAAATAACAACTGTGAAACATGTTCTGAATTACTATTACATTTCTTACGCTATTATTAAACATATTAGAATAGTAAAAGAGGATTGTTCATGAAATAGTATATTTGCTCATGATTTTTAACTTTTTCATACGGAAAAAATTAAAATATTATTCAAGTTTTAAAATTTGCATTCTGCAAATATTTTGCCCTCTAGGCAATGGGACTAATGTGGACTAATGGGAAATGCTGCACTGTTAGCGGCGCTGAAAACTTATGATTCGATTCTAATATCGGTTGATTTCGATATCTTTATGTCGCTACGTAACCACCCTGGGTGCTAATGGGAGCTTAATTGGACTTGAATTGAAAGTAGAGCTATTCACCTAAGCGACCACGAAACTATGGATTCAATAATAATATCGACCCGTTTCTAGCATTTTTGATATGTATCCCGACAGTACTCTTTTTCCAGACTGTAAGAAATATAGTTAAAATTGCTCTAGATATATCAGAATTATGTTGAAACACACACATAAATCCACTTTTATATTCTGTATAAATAGAGAGAGAGTGAGCGAGCGAGCGAGCGAGAGAGGGCGACTCAAGGCATCACCACTTCCACATTGCAAAAGCATATATCAGGAATTGAATTGAAAATCTATGTAAAGACTTTCTGCTGTGGCATGCTTCATAAGGACAATTCCAGTCTGCTCACGTGACCTTTGGGGTTCATGAATTTTTTTGCGAGCGTTCCGACTTTGGATTCTCTGTTTATACCCTCTGTTTATGCATCGAATAACTTTTCAAGAACATAAATGACATTCTATATTATGAATGTTGAGAATTACTCTCTATATGACAAATAGCTGCAAATAAATACACTACATGATTTATTTATTGCTATTGAACGAGTTTCTTAACTTGTATTTACATCCCCATATATAATACCGACCTACTGTGAAAATTATCTCAGATGTTATATTTTAAACATAATAATTACTATGTTCTGCAATTATTATGTTATATATAAACAACTTATGTATTTTAATATAATTATTTTATATAATTTTTCATGCATTGCGGAAAATATAATTTCAAAAAAAGTATTGACTCAGATTGCATTCGAACTCACAACCTTATGATTTGAAATCCGACAGCTTACCAATGAGCCAACACAACGACTTCTAGAACTAAGCTTCTAGCGATGTATAACGTATCTCAAGATAATTATGACATTCATATCCATTACAAACGCTGTTTCTGTTCTACTTTGACTTTTATTTTAGTACTCAGGCGATAATTATGTTCTATTTCTTAACTTTGAGCATTCTTTTACATATGGAAAGATTCTTTAACGTATTTAAATGTTCCATTACGTATAGAAAGCTAAATGACAAACAAGCATGTGCTCATATTAATAAAAGATTTCGAAATATTGTATCATTAAGTATTTCAATCAATGTTGCTTTTTTAAACACTTGGTAACAAGTCTTATTATATTTAAAAGAAGAAAAACACATCTGCAAACTTTTTCCCGATTGCAAAGGCTGGCTTGGAGGTTCGAACCTGGCTTACTTTTTCCCGAAGATACCCGAAGCTGGACTTAGAAAATTTTTGCCTCAAAACACCAATAAAGAATGCGCTCAACCTTTTTGAGACAAGGTGTACATACGACACAAGTGTATGTTTCTCAGTGAAGCCAAATACACTTGAGTATATTTCTCGTCGTATGCTTGGTAAAAACTCCGACGGAATGTCAGTTTCGTTTTTTCTTATGGTCCCACACAATATGAGGTTCTTCTCCAATAGGGCATCGGCCAATTGCTTGCTTCTGAAGAAATTATGTTATTATGCCATAACCACCTTGCAGATGGCTTACAAGGTCTAGAACTAATCGTTTCCCTTGATCTTTCTCAGCCTTCTCTGCTATCTTCCCAGCACAAAGTTGTATATTGTGTGCATACGGGATTTCGTTCTCAGCAAGCACCGAGTGATTTATGCCATATTTATCTGGCTTATTCTTCATATACACTCTTACCGGAGCCTTCCTCCTAAACCCTACAAGTTGTTCGTCAACACACAGATGTGGTCCCGGATTCATGTTTTTCCTGCAATTCTCAGCAAATATTTCAAAAATGTCCTTTACGGGAGCTGTTTTGTCTACAGCTCGTCGCTCTTCCCTTGTTTCTAAATTGTCAAATCGAAGGAAAGATGTCAAAGCAACAAATCTGTTCTTTGACATTGTCGCTGAAAATATCGGTCGACAATATACAAGATCACTCGTCCACAACATTTTGACTGCTTCTTTGTTAGCTTTCAAAGCTCCTGCAGTAATCAACAAACCAATGTTATTCGTTATTTCTGTCTTCTTTGTTGGTTGCCAGGTACGAATGTTTTCAGGGTGATGTTCGTTACATTTATCAAATACTGAAGCTGGTTATCTGTGTGTCTCAGTCACAAGAATATCAATAATTTGATCTGAAATAAAAAGCTTGAATGATTCGTCCATTTGACTCACGGAAGCACTGTGTTGTGTAAGGCCACGTTTCTGGTGTAATACATTATGCGCTTTATATCTTCTCTGTGTAAACGGCTCCCTAAACCACTTCTCACCAGATTTTGCTGTCATAAATCTGCTAATATGGGCTGTATTTTCACCTTCACTGTCACTAGATGATCCACAAAGGATGTAAGCACATTCTTCTTCACTTTGCAAATAATCTTCTTCAGTACCTGATTCTGAAAGTGCAAACACTGGATCGTCGTAGTCCTCGTCGTCAAGGTATCTCAGGATTTCATTTTCTGTGAGACTACAACCCGATGCACGAGAAGTTGAAGCAACTGGGATTCGTTTTCGTTTCTGAGACATCACAACACACGGTTCAAAGTCAAGTGCTAACCTTCAGCACTGAGCACTAAACAGCAAAAGAATACAACTTTGTCAAATGCGGGAAAAGACAAAAACAGATTACACAGCAGTGACATCTATGGTTAAAACAATTGAACTTAGATTAAAGTCGAACAAAACACTATCGCCAAGCGTTACGATATATTAGCGTTCACAAAATCAGAACTGCAATCAGTGTTTGCAACTCAGAAATCTCAAAAGTGAAGAAATAAAAACAACAAACGTTAAGCACCAACGGGGGGTGCAACTGCACCCTACTAACGAAACTAAATATTCCAAGCCTAACTATTTGCTGAAATGTTCTGAAAGTTTTGTCAAAGAAACGTGACACTTACAAAAGCAATGTCCTAAATGCATACATTTCTGCTAAAACACACAAAAGAATTGTGCATAAAAAATGAAGTTGGGGTGCACGTGCACCCCCTTTTGGGGCTACGAGGGTTAAACAAACACCAAGGTTATGAGGAAGAAAACCTACTCTTAACGTGATATCCTAACCAAGATCATGGCTAGAGCTAGTTGCAAGGAGAAATCACAGCCCATCATCATTCAAGATCAGAACCCTACCAGTATAGGCCGCCCGCCCGCACCATGCTATTATACCTGCAAGAGATACTGGATGACAGGTGATTGAAACTGGCTTTGCTTTACATATTTGTATGCAGACAGTTCAGGTTTCAATTTTAAAATTTAGTCATATTTTCCTGTTACAATAAAACTTCCTCTATACGTACACGAATAGAAACAGAAGAAAAAACATTAATGTAATAATGTAGACTAATGTAGACTAGTATATTACAATGTTTTAATTTTTTAGGGATGGGCGTTATTTCGTAGTACACAGAAATCTATCTACTCTCAAGTATTAGTAACAATTTGTTGGGCACCATTTCTTCAATAGGGCCACATGAAATGTGAAATTACAAAAATGAAATGAAATCTTTGAGTTTTACGTCCCACGACTATGCCGGTTAGGCTAAAGGAGATAGTGATGATGAGTAATAAACGAAATGGTGTAATGAAGAAAGCGGGAGGAAACGGCAGAACCCCGAGGAAACCCACGCACACGGTGTTTGTCCACCACAAAGTTTACTTGGCGGGGCTGGAATCGAGCCCGGGACCTCAAGTATTAGAGATGAACGCTCTACCACTGAGCCATTGCGGCCCCGCGTGTGGAAATACAGTTTGGAATTGAATACTTAGTACATTACCGTAAGTTTCCCAGGCCAAAGATGAGAAAGGAAATTAAACCTTACAGATACGAGATAGCTCATTTTGGTTAACACTTATTCCGTTGAATTTCAGTACAACAATAATAGTAAATTAATCCAAAGTGTACAATAATGCCATGGTTCAAGAATTCTACCTGAATTATTTGGATGCCCACAAGTTATTTTTAGAGCGCAGGTTGCACCCATGGAATTATTTGGGGGAGGCAATTATTCACTGAAAATGGCAGAATTGAGCTTGAGAATGGTAAAATTAGGGGCACAACAGGAGCGGCATTTTAGATTTTTCTCGGGGACGGCAAACCTCGTATGTCAGTAGATTTTTCAGGGTTTTCATTGCTATATCTTATGGATTAAAATGTACATAAATGTCAAACTCATGGGGGAAGGCAATTGCATCCCTGGAGCCCCAATTGGCCCTTAGGCATATGAACACCCTTGTATTTGTTTGAGCTTAACGTCTCTATCCAGCACCGGGGCTATGTGTGACGATTTCTATTAATTTAAAGTGGGATTCGAATTATTTCTTGAGTCTGTAATTTAGGCAATAACTTCTACTGGGAAATGAATTGTTTTTCTCGTTTATGTAAATGCTTCCAATATTTGAGGATTAAAAGTTGGAAGGTGTAACCAGCAACTTAAACGTCTTATTGGTCTGTTGACTCTTGAAACATAAATGTTACAAATAAGGCAATAGATGATATCTGTAGTTGAATATGAAATAGTTTTAAGTTGTTAAATTATATTAAAAAAATAAAGAAATTTTCAAAGATATTTATTAGTATCTTAAGTATCTTATTAAGAACACGATGAGTCTACAGCATAATTGAGTATTATAGGACAAATCATGATCAATAATTTCCGGCAGTCACAGGGAATTTAACAATACACAGCCGTGACATATCGTAACAAAGCTTACTCCGCATCAGGAACTACACCATCCATCGTGAGGATCGTCTGGACAGAAGAAAAGGAGGCACGGCAATCCTAGTGAAAAAACAGATCGCACATGACAGACTGCCACTACCAGCAATGCAGTCCATCGAGGGGACGGCCATCACGATCTACTCTCCAGACGGGCCACTACACATAGTAGCAGCATACAAACCACCAAACGCCAGACTTCACCCGCCTGATCTTCAACTGCTCCGAAGACTAGGACACCGTGTGCTTGTAGGAGGAGACCTCAACTGCAAGCACCCGGCCTGGAATTCAAGAACATCCAACGTGAATGGGCGCATACTCCACACAGCACTACGTCAGATTGACTTCCTACCTGCTGCACCGCCGGAACCAACGTTTTTCCCAAGAAACGGATTCCTCCCAGACGTCTTGGACATGACCCTCTCGGCCCACACAGCAATCCTAGAGGGACCCAGCGTCATCCACGATTTACTTTCTGACCACATCCCGGTCATGCTCACTGTGGCGACAAGACATCACGTTCCGGTTCGTCGAGTACCAGGAAGGATCGAAACGGATTGGAACGAGTACACCCGCCAAGTAGCCGAGTTGGTCGATCCAAGACTACCACTCAACAGCCTGGAAGACATCGACACAGCCGTCCAACATCTAACCACAGCCATCAAGATGGCATACCGCCGTGCAACAATGGAGCAGCAGATCAGGGAAACGAAGAAGCCAGAGGACCTTCGTACTACCGCATTAATCCAAATGAAGCGATGGGCTAGGCGGAAGTGGCAAACAACAAGACATCCCTAGTATAAGACTCTGTGGAACTTCCTGAACACAAGAGTCAAAAATAGACTAAATCGCTTAGCAGCCAACGCATGGAACGCCAAACTCCTCGCGATGGATGTGCCGTCACCAGAATACTGGAAGTTGCTACGCAACGTTGCCAGACCACAAGCACCACCACGCATCCAACCACTCCGCAGCCCACGCGGTTTGGTATACGAACCAGAAGCTCAAGCCACGCTCTTCGCTGACCACCTCCAGGAAACGTTCAAGGAGAACCCCACCCCACCGGACGCTATGACGGAAGCAGCAGTACAGCAGAGCATACGCACCCTCCAAGAAGATGCACCTTTTCCACCTGAAGACTTGGCTACTACAAGAGAGATCCAGCAAATCATCAGGAAACTGCACAACCATCGAGCTGCGGGCCCAGACAGGATACCACCACTAACCCTTAAGAAAGCACCAAGAAGAGCCATCGTCCTCCTGACCCGGATTACCAATGCCATACTACAACACAGCCACTTCCCTGCAGAATGGAAGGAAGCCCGCCTAACGATGATCCCAAAGCCAAAAGGAACCAGAACGGAATTGAAAAGCTATCGTCCCATCAGTCTCCTCTCTCACCTCAGCAAAGTGGTAGAGAGGGTGATCCAACATAGACTCCTGACACATATGACAGATCTACTGCCATCGCACCAGTTCGGTTTCCGTTCAGGACATAGCACGACACTCCAGCTAGTCCGAGTCGTGGACCACATCACACAACAGTTCAACGAAGGAGGCCACACCCTCGGACTCTTCCTCGACATCGAGAAGGCATTTGACAGGGTGTGGCACCAGGGACTCCTACACAAGCTCCATCAGACGGGTTTCCCAACCTACCAAACCAAACTCATACAGAGTTACCTAACCAGGAGAAGATTCAAAGTCTCGCACCTGGGACACACATCTGACTCACGACCGATTGAAGCAGGAGTGCCGCAGGGGTCGTGCTTATCGCCACTGTTGTACTCACTATACACAGCTGATATACCAACCACGCACTCCACAATGGTGGCCACCTATGCGGATGACACGGCGATTTTTGCTAGCAATCACAACCATCGCTACGCAGAAGTCGCCATGCAACGTCACATCAATCAGCTGGAGGAGTGGACACGCCGCTGGAAAACTAAGATAAACCCCACGAAAACAACACTTGTGGACTTCACGAGGAAAACAAAGAAGAAGACCTACAGACTCACCTAGTCAGGCACACCGCTTACTCTCCAGAATGAAGCAAAATATCTGGGAGTAACCCTGGACTACAAACTTACGTTCGCCAGACACATCTCCAACACCGCCGACCGAGCAGCTCAAAAAGTCCGATGGCTACTACCAATTCTCCTGAGCCCGCAGTTCGAACTCAACACCAGAAGAAACATCTACTCCACCTTTATCAGACCGACGCTCCTGTATGCACACCCCGCATGGGAGCATGCGGCCGCAATTCACCATCGAACTCTCCAGATAGTCCAGAACCGAGCAGCAAGGGCTATTACGGGTCACTCACGAGACACACGAATAGCCCAAATACACGAAGACCTGGAGCTACCACTTCTTAGTGAAACAAGAAGCATACTATCAAGACGATTTTGGCAAGCAGTAGAACAGCACGACAACCAGCTAGTGGCAAACATAGGCACTGGAGACCCGCGACGACGAGTCTACAGAATGCCGCGCCCGCCGTAAAACTACAAAATCAAAAGAAAATAGAGCCTGCGACAGTGGCGGCTCTTCATCGATAATACGAGTGCAAACAAAAGACAATAAAACAATTCAAAACAGATGGAAGGCAAGGGCATAGGCCCGTAACTTCGTTCACTCAAAACCGCCACTACAAACGAAACGAAACGAAACATTGATAAAACATTTCACCTATGGAGTCATTCTTGTTACTAGTTGAGAAGACGAGTTGTGTGATGTGCTTGTGTGATATATATAACTTCACATTATTCTACCCAACAACGCCAAGGAAGTTCCAACACTTATGCAATAAGAGAGCAACCAGCCCGAAACTTCACTTCCTAAAATATCGTAATTGTCTGTTTGTCACAACTAAAAATACAATCACGGACAAAAGTTCAATGACTGAGTTCAACAGAGTCCGTGACGTTATGTTGATAATGCTTATACGAGTATTTACACTTTGAACGATTAATAATAATAGTATAGCTTTCAGGCCTATTTTTTAGCCGTCAGTGAACTCAGTAAATCTTCCCTCTTTATATTATCAAGCCTACTATTTGCTCATTAAAAAACCAACGTTTAGAATTTTCTTAAGTCTCATCTATGACTCTGACACTATATTATCTGTACTTGCGATCAGTTTTCTTCTGAGATGCAATATATATTGCATTTACTTACATATGACGTAGAAAAGAAACATTTGACGATACTCTTAATAAACAAATATTCAGTAATAGTAAATAAAGACAAAAGTGGTTGGAGGAAACGAGCCCGAGGCCGACCAAAGAAGAAGTGGGGAGATTGTGTTAAGAACGAGATGGTGCAGTGTAGTGTTACAGCGGATATGACACAATATAAAAACAGATGGAGGACAGAGATACGAAAAGCAGACCTCAGCTAACTGGGAAAAAGGCGTAGAAGGAGTAAATAAAGGCAAAATATATCATCAACGCATTTCTATACTTGTTTAAAAGATTTCTTACATTAGGTAGTGGACACTTTATTGATTATGTGGTAAAAAGCTTGTTGAACCATTTACGAAAATAAGAAATTTCACTTGTGACAGTTTTGTTACTTTTTTTTTCCAAAAGCCTAAAGCCTACACAAAAAGAACATCAATATTGTTGGTACTCTTAATAATACTAAGCGAGAACTCGTGTAAAGAAAACACAACAAGTCTTATATAGACTTGTGACCAATAACCATATTGCACCCATGGATCTTCTACTATAAGGAAGATAATAGCTTGCGGAGAAATGCATTGAAATCTGGACTGAAAATGAAATGGATTGGAATCTGGACTGCTTACTGTTTCACGAATGGAAGTTAGAAGTGAGGGGCATAAGCGACGTTAGTTAAATGAATGCATATAATAGGGAACGAAACAAGTAATAATTGCTATACCTGAAACAATGTATGTATTTGTTATACTTCCCACAGAAACATTTTGTGGAAGAAAACGTCAGAGAGTGCTTGCTTAAGACCACACTATTTGTTTTTATAAGTATTCGTAAACATTCGTGGTTTATGATATGACTGACTTCCACCACTTTGAACTAAGACAAAGGTTTCAAGTTAGTGGAAACAGACCCCATCCGTATTGTCTAAATACTTGATGTGGGATCGTTCAGAGTAAGGCGATGGCCCCTGTTTAATGTAGAGAGTATTCTTATAATGGACCTTCTAAAGAGGTGTTATGATGACAGGAGTGAAAGAAAAAAGACGAATCGTCGTGGAAGACCATCGGCAATCATTCTGAGGCACAAATAGAACAGAAAAGTTACATTTGCATCAACACACTACGAAGAAATAAAGTGTTGCCTCATCAGGTTTAGTACCATCATTTTTTCTGTTTTCCAGCTTAGAAACGTTTCAAGGACCATGTTTCTGTGGTGATAAAAATTTTATTATGATTGAGATTTCATGAATAATAGAACTACAATTTTTTAAATGTATAAGAATATATTCTGGTTCGATGTAAGAATGGCGTAACTGAGGAGAAATTACGTTGGGAAATATAAAAAAGGTGCCTTTTTAAAACATTTTGGTTAGGTCAGAGAGGTGTCAATCACTGACGTTTAAGTGCCTACATCGACTTATTAAAGCTAACATGAATCAGATAGTTATTTTTGGCTTAATTTACGAATCACTGTGCTTGAGAAAAATTTATCTCAGGCACGTCATCTGGCGAAGGAGAGGGAAGCAATTGCCTCATCCTTTGAGTGTGATTCTCAAACCCGTTATAGGGAAAGAAAGTCTGCATAAGGAAAGTAATGACAATAGGATTAGTTTCGTGAACTTTGGAATATCGAAAAACCTTATAGTGAAGAGTACAAAATTCTCACATTGCGACGTTCATAAAATACATGGATCTCGCCAGATGGAAGAACACGCAATCAAATTGATCACGTTTTAGTAGATAGAAGAAGACAGTCTAGCATAATTGATGTTCGGTGATTCAGGGGACCCGACTGTGACACTGATCACTATCTAGTAGCAGCGATAACAAGAGGGAAATATTATTGTTGAATAAAGCGAATATTCAACATCTGAAAACGGAGAGGTTTAGTTTAAAGAAATTAGAGAACCAGGCAAGACGGGAAGACCAGACTGAAGTGTAATAAATTCTTGTTTTTAGGTTTTGAGAGCTCTAATGTTGAGGATCTTTAGGTTCAAATTAGGTATAGCATTAAAATTTCAGCAAGAGTAAAATTGGCACACGGAAATATGTTGGAACAAATCATAGTTCAATTAGGAATGCACCAAACTAACAGAGAAGGGAAAATAGACGAAACTGCGTTGGCTACAAAATCCGAATGATATAACTACACTAAATTTCGTTGACATCAAACGAGAAACTTCCAAAATGTTTAGAAGAGAGAAAGGTGATTGTTTGAAAGCATAAATTAATGAACTTGAAGATACTAGTAAAAGAAAAAATCGAGACATGTTAAGGACATCAACGGATTTAAGAAATGGTATCAACCTCGCGAGTATACATTAAAGAGAGACGACGGAACAATTCTCACCCATATAGATAGCATCTTGAATAGCTGGAAATATTTTTTTGACGATTTGCTTAACACACAACCAAAAACTAAAAACTAATGGGGAAAGGGAAATGCACAGCAGAACCATAATTTTCACAGCCTAACCAAATTCACAAGAAAGGCGACAAAGCGGATTGTAATACTTTTCGAGGAATTTCTCGTGTGTCAACATCCTATAAAATAATCTCAAATATTTTATTAACAAATTTGATCACACACGCGGATGAAATTATTGGAGATTATCAGTGTGGATTTTGACGAAATCAATCAACTATGGACCAGATATCTACCATTCGACAAATACTCAAAAAGAAATGGGAATTCAATACACCAGTATATCAATTATTTATTGATTTTTAGAGACTTACGATTCTATCAGGAGATAAGTAGTATGCAACATTCTTACAGAAACATTCTTTTGCATACAGAAAAAAAAGCTAGTTAGATCAATTAAGATGCATTTAAACTGATCCCAAAGTAAAGTCCGAGAAGGAAAGTTCTTGTCCACGAGCTTCCTCGTCGAAAATGGCCTGAAACAAGGAGATGCGTTGTCGTCATTATTATTATTCAACTTTATTCTGGAGTACGCTATAAAGAAAATGAAAGATAGCAACCAATCAGGCCTAGAGCTGAATGGTATTCACCAGATTATGGCATATGTTGATGATGTAAATCTGATAGGAGAACAATAGAAGGAAATGCAGAGACATTATTAAATGCTTAAAGGTTTAGAAGTAAATCTAGAAAACACTAAATACATAGAACTTCACTGGGATTATAATACTGCAAATTATGTATGCGTCAAAGTATCAAAACACATTTTCGATAAAGAGGATACTTTCAAGTATCTATTATCATCAATATTAACAGACCAAAATCATATCTAAGAAGAAATTAAATGTTGACTGAAAGCAGGGAATTTGTGTTATTCAGTTCAAAATCTTTTGTCGTCACAAATTCTGTCGAGGAATTTGAAGATTTATATATATATATATATATATATATATATATATAGGGTCTATATATATATATATATATATATATATATATATATATATATATATATATAGAACGATAGTCATGCCTATTATTCTGTATTGTTGCGAAACATGGTCGCTTACTTTAAGGAAAGAACGCAAACTGAAAGTATTTGAGAATAAAATCCTGATAGAAGATTCTTACTAAAGGGTACGGCAATTGGAATGGCGGAAACTTTATAACGAACATCACTTTTACAGCACATTTTCGAGACGAGACAGCCACAAATCTCGTCTCGTACGCAACGATAATACTATCTGAAGTAACAATTGTTTCCAACACCCTCTGTACACTTTATAAATTTGTGCGCCCAACAATTATGACGTACCATAATAAACTGAGCACCCAAATTTCTTGTCCATAAGCGGTTTTTAGTTTATTTAATAGCATTATGTAGGTATTTATAACTTAATTTCTATATTTTTAACATTTTTTTTCATTCTCTTGAAGTTATTCACTAATTTCAACAAAATGGAGCAGATGTTAGCGAAGAGCGTGAAGAACAGCTGGATTTAGATATTTCTTGTTAAAATAAAATTAAAATAAATCAGATATTTTATCGGAAGCAGTGCAGTGTAGCTTCATTGATCTAATTTGGCTATTATTGTATTGATTTCTACATTAATGTTTCAGGTAATATTGTCTTCTGCAGGCACTTGATCGAATTATGTATTCATTTTCCAAACGTTTAAAAAAATAACTATTTTAATTATTGCTCAATGCATTTGAAATGCTTTTGTTTCTATAGCTCATTACAGAAAATCATGTTATTTTAGAACAACAAAATTGATGTTCATTAGAGAGGTTTTATGAATGTGGCATTGAACCTTCGGGTTTCATAGGCCATAGAGTTAATTAGTTAGTTCTTTTACGGTAAAAACAAAAATTTTGTGAAATATAACGGAAATTCAGAAAGTTTATATTTTGTTTGTATGTAGAGAGATACAACAGAACATAACTGATAAGTATGCATAGAAATCATATCCTGGCGATACAAGTGGTTGATGAAGAAATAATCCCAAAAAATTCCGTCAAATTGGAAGCATTTCATATGTCAATAGAACTTTTAAAAATCACTGGTAGTGATTAGTCTTTGAAAGAGACGAAATTTGTTTCGTTAAGTTCTGACCCTTTTAGTGTCTACTCTACGATTTCAAATATGTTATTATTGCCCTTGTTTGCCTTCATTTTTAATATTCCCGCGCAAACAGCAGTTTGCGTGTCTTTCTACACTCCTCTTATTTCCATACCTTCATTCTTGCCGTCGTGATTAATCCAATTTGGTAGAAAAGCGTGATTAACTAAGCAAACTCATGAACATCACAACGCTGAACACGTATTTCAGACTTTGACCATCTCCGATTTTGAAAACGCTCCTGCGAAGATTTTGAAATCTTCTCTCGACACCTTGTATATCACAAAGTCATTAACAAATCGTATATAATAACTTTCTTTAAGTAATAAGTAAAAACTTGAAATGAAATGAAATGAAATTTTGAGTTTTACGTCCCACGGTTATGCCGGTTAGGCTAAAGGAGACGGTGATAATAAGTAATGAATGAAATGGTGGAATGAAAAAAGTGGGAGGAAACGGGAGAACCCCGAGAAAACCCACGCACACGGTGTTTGTCCACCACAAAGTTCACTTGGCGGGAGCTAAGTAAAAACTTGTTGTGACTTTTATTGAAAGTTTTGGGTTGCGAGCGGAGCGAGCAAGAAAATTTTTAACAAGTGTATTTTTTGCAAACCGATAAGAATATTGATTTAATAGGTCGCCAATTGTTTTAGGGGGCGTCGCGTCATTTACTCTTCACCGTATGCGTGGGTTTTCTCGGGGTTCTCCCGTTTCCTCCCACTTTCTACATTCCACCATTTCATTCATCACTCATCATCACCGTCTCCTTTAGCCTAACCGGCATTACCGTGGGACGTAAAACTTAAAGATTTCATTTTCATTTACTCTTTTCCGACACCTTTTCTTTCTTCCTGCTCGTTTAGAGTCCGCTTGCTATCAGCACCCAGGGCAACCGCCCCGTTCGCTTCCCCTAGCTACGTCTCTGCATACATCTTTCATCTTTACATGTAATACTTTAGAAAATACAAGCTTTTCAAACCAAATGAATCATTTATGCTAACGCTGTATTATATCTAAAATGAAGTATTTATGTGGGAAATTTTACCTACCCCGCTTTAGAAAAAAATATATCGGCTATCGAAAAAAAATATACAGAGCTCACTTGGCGTGTGGTGGAATCGAAAAAATAACCCCATGCACAAAAGGTGAAGGCTCCACCACTAAGCCACCGCAGTCCTTTATTATGTTTAGAATAGTTTAGAAATTAAAAAATAAATAGAACTATTATTTTACATTTTTGGCTCATCTCAAACATTCATCTTCGCTGTATATGCATATTTGTACAAAAACCTAGCAAACATTAATAGAAGTTTTCAAATTTGACGGGGTCTGGACCTATGAAACTTGTGTATGTCCGTTACTTTTTGAATTAAGTTTTTAGTTCTAAAGTTGAATTCTTTGTTACGTAATTTCTACTTACTGTATATTAGCTTTCCTACAAATAATGGTGCAAGTAGTTATCCGTCGCGCTACTAGATGGCAGAGATATCCTTGGCAGAATTCCTTCTAAATGTCATCGTAACAACTAAAGGGACGATTTTCAATTAATTTCCACAATATAGATTCTTATTAGTCTTTTAAAATTTACCTGGAAGAGTAATATTAAAAGTTGAGTTTGGTACTAGAGTTGTAAACTACATCTTACTTTTCATTATACCTAGTACTATAATAATTATATGTAAGTAAAGATACGTAGGAAAATCGTCGAATTCCATACTTGGTATTCGATCATATCGTAAGCAATAATTCACTGCACTGAGAAAGGTGACATTTAACAGGTTTGTACTTGTTTTTTGTCTTATAATCACTTATGTTGTAATCAAGGTCGTGGGGGAAAGGGGGGTCGGGGACAATGATCATGTGGGCCCCGTGTATTTTTATGATTTTGCATCTTTTTAATAATTTTTTATTCTTAGCTGTGTTATGTATGTTTATGAATATACAATATTTAGCACAATTTGAATTCAATTTGTCTTAAAATCCTCATATATGCCTTGTTAGACCCTTATCTGCCACCAAACACACATCAGTCCCCCCTCAAAATTACAGAGAAATCGGCGCCCTTGATTGCAATTATTAATTACTTAATTGTAAGTGAAGATGAAGTGCTAGTTATAAATCACTCTTAAGGTTGTGGGTTAATTTATATTATACACATGGGAACATACTTTCCCCCTCTATCGCTCTCCCTTTCTTCTTCTCTATTAAAAAGTCTTTTGAATCGAAAATCTACTGTAACTTAACACCTACTCGCCATGCGACGATGAAATTTGGCAAATATATCGTAGGACACAGTGCTATAACAAATTTCTTCGGAACTCTGGTGCAGGAGAGAATTTTTGGGGACCAAATCAGCGACTTATTTTGAGGTTGTAACAGTAAAACTTGGTCCTCTAGCCAGAAGCCATAAGAACAGGTTCGCTTGAGTTGATTTACGTAGTGTATATAATGGTTTTCTGGTTGCTCCTTGCTGCATCAATGATTGGCCCCCTTCTGGGACAATGAACCGAAACACCAATAAAACGAAGCAAGTCAGCCTACTACCGGTAGGTCTTTCAATATAAAAAAAGAAAAATTACTCATGGAATTTTGATCATTATCGATTTTTCCGTAGTTTTAGAGATTTTATTTCCCCTGCATGTGTTGTGCAAACCAAACTGTCTTAATTGTTTTAATTTTAAATTGAAAATTTACTTTTTTGAACACTACTTGCATTTTTATAAGAGTTTGTGTGTGGCGGAAATGGGGAGGAGGGTAAAGAAACAGAGGAGGGTGTTACTAATCTGAAAGTTAATAACGTACAAATCAACGGGTGCTGGGCACCTTTGTTCGATCGGGAAAGTGTCCCGAATTTGTGGATAGTATACAAAGAAATGCGTGTAGAAGATGTGGCAAAAAAGGATCCAACTTTTTACTTAGAAGTTTTTTAACAGTAGGCCAACGGCAACAGATTGCTTTCTGCGGCTACCGTGCGAAGCTAGCAGCATATGTTGGTAAAATATTGCCTATCCTGCATTCCGATCTATGTGTTAGTTGTCGAGCAACTACCGATTGAGTGACCTCCTGTATGAGCTGCTCTGATTAGTAGAAAAGCAGCAATAAAGAAATTGAAAAAACAACATATCTATAAAATTATTCGTAAAATTGAAACCTCTCATGGAAACATTCCAAATACCAAGCATACAAGGATGACGGCGTGAGCCAAACGCAGTGCTGCGATTGGTTTTAGCTAGGGATGGACACGAGTCAGCTAAAACTCGCCTCGACTCGAAACTCGAAGTGAATTCGAGTCGAGCTTCGAGTCGAGTCAAAGGCAACTTTCTCGAGTTGAGTTCCGAGCCGAGTCACTGTTTTGAGGTCGAGTTTTGAGTCGAGTCGAGTTTGATAAATGGCTCGCTCGTTTAGCTTGTTTTAACTCGTTTTTAAATCATTGCCTGATTATACTGGAAAGCGAAAGCCGTGAGAAATGTAAGCAGTAATGTAGAATATTTTTAATGTTGTTCACGAGATTATATTTTTAGTGTTGCGAGCATCTCGTCTCGTGTCGATTAAAGAGACGACAATTTAACAAGAGAGCATCAAATGTCGTAAGCAGCAACATAAGTATAGCCTATAATTTTTATTATCAAGACTGATACCTGCATGATCGAAGTTTTGAGCCCAAGCAGAAACCCAACCCGGGCAGTGATGTCAACCGGTTCAACTCAGCGAACAGCTCGAGCCGGCTGGGTTAGGATGAGCCACCGTCTCCCCTCAGGTGAGCCATCGGCTCGAGCCAGCTCGGTTATGTGGGCTGTTGGCTCGCATCGATAGTGAATGAGGTGTGAGCCAAGCCTCTCGAACAGTTTTGATGTTTGGCCGGCGCTCTGTAACTTTTAGCAATTTTTCGCTCGAGCCCGAATACTTGCTCCTCCGGAACTCAAACCCAGAACCTCATGAACGATGTCCTTGCCTCCTAGTTTTTAGTATTCAGATACAAACCACCTCTCTTTCATGTTTATACACTGTGTTATAATAATAATAATAATAATAATAATAATAATAATAATAATAAGTTGTAGTACTAGTAGTAGTAAATATCATTAATATTAATTAAATTGTCTATTTAGGATACTTGAAGAAAGTACTTACAACCACAGAAAACGTTTAGCTCGATTTGGCTCTATCTCGGCTCGTTTTGGCTCGACTCGACTCGAAATCGAGTCAAATTCGAGTCGAGTTGTAGACAGTTTTTCGAGCTGAGTTCCCGAGTCTAGCTCAAAGATGTCTGTTTCGAGTCGAGTCGAGTTTCAATGAAAACTCGCTCGAACTCGCTCGTGCCCAACCCTAGTTTTAGCGCTGTAAGCAGGACAGAAGTTAGGTTGCCGAAGATCCAAGGACTTGACGACCTTCTACGTAAACATATAACAAACATGTTGATATTGTGTACGCTGTAATTCATGAAAATTGTCATTTAACTGTTCATGAGGTTGTTGAAGACGTTGTCATAAGTGTAAGATTTTGCCATCAAATCCGGACTAAAAAACTTTTTAAAATTATCTGGCAAAACATTTTCACTTTCGTCGTGTGTCATGCACTCTATTTTCTGCAAAAGACTGTATGTCTAATTCCCGAACTTAGAAACCTCTTTAGAGGGATTCCGTTTCCACTTCATAGAGGAAATTCGGGAGAATGCAGCGAGAGTACTGAAGCGATCAGAACAAATTATTTCCAGTAAGTGTTCCAAAACAGGAAGAAACGAATGCAAAAGTGTATTAACAGCAAAGAATATTTTTAAGAGGATGGCGCCTGAAAGTTTGTATAATGAGCAATAAAACAAGAATAACTAAAATTTGCTTTAAAGAATCATTCCTCGTAAAATCAAAGTATGCTTTAATCTTAAGACAAAGATGTACAAACCATGAACCTAAGTTAATTGCGGTAGAAACTGACCATCCTTTTGTTTTGTTTTGTTTTGTTTTGTTTCTGACTTTTTTAAAATGTCGGAATATTAATCGAAATGTGTGAACATATTTTTCTACACAAATATTTACGATATTCCAATTAAACTTGGCAGTTATACAGAGGTTGTTTAGCCTAAGTTTGGCAGATTTCGTTCCTTCTCCCTCCCGGGAAGAATGGACTCAACCCGACCTGCCTCGTGGTGTCCTGCAGTGTTGTACAGTGGCTTAATGGGAACAGAGTTGTTTTACCGCGTGGACGACAATAACGCACAAAACAGGGCACGGACAACGTACAAGGACAACGAAGCGCCACCATTTGGATCATCAACGAAGTTGGCTAGGAAGCGGGAATGCACCAAGGTCACCTCCACCATGCAGAGGAAACTTCGCAAAATGGCAATGCAAGAAAATCCGCCAACACAAAGGTGTGTGGCTAATCGTCTTGACGTGTCTTTGGGGACTGTGAGCCGGACGTTACACTATCAACTCAAGCTGGAAAAAGTCATGAAAGCTCGCGACTATCTTCTCACGGATGCCCACCAAAAGGAATGAAAGTGTAACGCCCGGAAGCTGTACGAACGGTATCTGGCAAAACAAAGGTGGATGTACGTTGTAACGCTCGATGAAGCATGGATTTACCTTTGCGACTGCGGCAAACCGAGAGCCATCATGTACCGAGAGAAAGGCGCCAAGAACTTCAGAAGGTGGGTCCGTGTCTGTAAAGAATCCTTCCCAAAAGGGTTCATGGTTGTTACTGGCTACTGTTACCGAGGTAAACTGAAGATTCGTAGGGTGGCGAAGAACTGCAAAATAAATTCGCAGTATTTTCAGGAGCAGATCATGCTGCCGATCTACGAGCATGAGATTCCAACAATGTACGGAAATGACGCCAATCTGGTGCGCATTCACATGGACAAGGCCTCATCACATACCTCACGATCGTCCCTCGCATTCTACAGGAAGATGGAGGAGGCTGGTGGTATACAGGTGATACCTTTCAGTGAGGTGCCTGTTAAATTTCCAGATGCAAGTCCTATGGACGGTTGTGGATTTGGATTGCTGAAGCGGGCTGTGACAACTGTGGAAGGACTTTGGAAAGCTGTGCAAAGGGAATGGGACAAGATTCCTCTCCCAGTTCTTTAGAGAAGCCTATTACAGCGGAACTTATGCTGTCGGACTATTGTTAGGAACAAAGGGAAACACATCGAGTACTTACGGACCTGGCGCCATGAATTCTTCTAAATTTTTAGGTAAGTCGAAATTGGCCAAATGTAGACTGAACAACCTGTGTAGTGTATATTCTAGGAAAATATTTTCAATTCAAAATTATCTCGATTCTTTTCAAATATATTTTCAATAAAAATTACGTTAAAAATTTTAAAAAAAATATATTAAAATATCTTCAGTATGTTATTTTATTGAAACGAATGTGAACAATGTGTGAAGTTAGAATCACAAGTTGTACAGGCAATAATGTCTCAATAATTATATAACTCATAAGGAAACAAAAATTGAAAACTCGCTGTAGAAAACAATATAAGTGCCAAAAGAAAAAGTTACTGTAACCATAAAGACAAAAGATAGTAAATTTTGCCGAGGCATCACAAAATAGAAAATATTATTGCTTAGAAATATAACCTAGCATGAAACAAAGTAAAGCTATGAAAATCTAACTAAGGCATAAACGTTTTTTTTTTTTAATAAGTGAAATTGCAAGGTGGCACTTACATTGTTTTTTACAGCGAGGTTTCAATTATTTATGAAAATCTATTTGCTTTGCTCGATATATATATTTGTATAAATGATGTATAGAAAAAATAACTAAAAAAGGATCAAATTCAGGCACCGTTATGTAATAGTATGTTAATAAGTTAACTTTGTGTATCCGGTTAAATCAACGAGAGTAATAAAGTGGATTACTAATTTCAATTGTTTCAATTATTTTAATACATTGACGTTATTTAAAATGTTTTTGTGAAAAAGTATTTTTCTTTCTTATTCTGTAAACTGTACTCCTCACTTGATGTAAATATTAACAATTACATAATAATACATTATGTAATTACATTACAATAGTTTAATAAATGCATAAACAGACGAAATAATTTTCTGAGGCAGCACATTATTTCCTCGTGGCTACAGTCCTCCAATTGATTCTTTCTAAAAACCAACCTGTTACCCATTTAACCTATTAACCATTTCTTATCTAACCATTATGTTAATTGTTCCCCAACAGTATCTATACCCATATTTTACTCTATTGTACACCAACATTCAACACAATATCATATGTTGTATTCATACTTTCTTCAGGTATAATCTCTTTCAGACACTCCGAACGCTCAAGAGTGTTCGTGTTAGTACGACCACAACATTTTGCGGGACCACTTTTGTACAATTTCATCAGCAGAAGCAGAGTTTTCATAACAATTTCTAATTTCAATTTATTTGTTTCCCTAAAGCTTCTCCTCGTAAAATGTAATGCTTAACCCTTTATTTGGCAAGTATTGAGAAATTCCCGTAAAACTGTTTTGTTTGTTTGTTTATCAACGCGTCTTCCTGACCATGATTTCGTAGATCTTTTAGTTATACTCACGATTATGCCCTTTAGGTAAGGCATATGGATGATTAAGGCAAGTGAATGATGATGGAAGAATTGGGGAATGAGGATGTAGGAGGAAACGAGAGTACCACGAGGAAACGCAAGGACTCCACAAGTTTACTTAACCAGTGATCGAACAGGGACTCCACACACAAAAGATAAGCACTATACCAGTGAGCCACTGTGCCCTCAGCAGGATTTCATAATTTTGAAAGTATTATTTAAATTTTGTATACAAAATACAGGATGCTGCTACAAAGTAACATTACCCGTAAAACAGACATTAGCCTGCAAAATTAAGGTCACTAAAAAGTGATTAAAATATAATTACTGATTTTGGTACGCTAATTCCAAAAATAACATTCATATTTCTCTATCACGTAAGGTTTCTTTATAAAAGAGAGTTCTACCTGCAAGGAAAAACAACTCATATATTCTTATTTTATGAAAAGTTTACCTTTCAGCTTTAAATAAAACTTCAACAAATATGTTTACAGGTCCTCACGTTGCTCTTTTGCAAAAAAAAAAAAAAAAAAAAAAAAAACTCCATTTTTTCAGGCTCATTGCGGAAAGTCTCTGCAGCATCCAACAATATATGGTAGCATGTTGATGTTCTATCTTCCCTGGTACAATCCGCGGCAAAAAACCTGCAACATGAGCATATAAGTTTATTGTGAAATGACGAAGTCTTTTACTCCAAAATAAGTGTGCACTGGAGAAGGTCGAGGTTTATCCTGGCGTGATTCGTTTCATTTAGACGTTATGTTCATTTCCTGTGCTGTTAGGCGTAGTTTTACAATAAACTTACATCCTCATGTTACAGGCTTTTTGAAGCGGATTGTACCTTTGCTCCATATCCTTCATGCTTTAATGAAGTTGTTTCCCCCGTTCGTCACTTACTGCATATAGATTCTCCGGGAACTAGTCTAAATGAGAATTAAGGAAGTGTAGTTTTTAACTCATTGAGCATCTTAAATCTTTGAATTTTACTAACATTTTTTCTATAATGGGTTTGAAGTTAGGATCCTTAAAGTTACCAAGAAATTCTGAACAACTTCTTTAAACGGATTCCAAGACTCTTACTCAGGTACGATCATCGTATCATCGATCTCCTTATCTTTCATTAGTTTTCCGATGTCTGGACCAATAAATACACTCCTCTTTCAATTTAGTTTCTGAAGTCCTGGAAACTTTTTAGTCAAGTATCGAAAACATTTACATTTTCTTGTCTCATATTCTGAACATGTATCACCTTTAAGCATTTCATACTGCTTCAATATAAAGTTATGTTTCTTTAAATCTTCCTTTCTTTGTGTATTGGTATCTCCTTTCGCAATTGATCTTAATTTCGTTTCTGATTGTATCTTCAACAAAGATGAAATCACCTGACCCGATATCGATAAATATCTGGACCCAGTGATTAAAATTATTGATTGTAATGTTTATGAAATGCTTCCGCCCTGTTTGTCGTTCGAGGAGCTACTGAGGGTTCTGAAGCCTGTATTCTGAATGGAAACCTAAATAAAACGAAGCAAACTATTATGATGACATTCTCAATGTTAATAATAATAATAGTGACATAGTATACATACTTCCCACTATTAGCCACGTTTTATGGAAAAATTGACAATTGAAAATCAAAGTGAATATTTTTCTACATTGTCGTAAAGCTTTGCTTTTGTAAATTTATTAAGGTCTGTCGTTAACGTCTGTCCCCCCCCCCCGCCCTGGTCATATAATAGGATTCTTGTTACAATAATATGTGCGATACAATAAATTTAGATTACAATACTATTAATATAATACAACGATGTGAGTAAACTACTTCCTCACTGCATTTCAATACAGTCCTTGCAATATTACATGATTTACTTATTAATAATATGGAATCTGTCAATATATGTTAAATCGCCTTCCTAAATCTAGTTAGAATATATAATTAGTTAGAAACAGTATTATGTAGCTAGCCACCTGCTAGCTTTATTACATACACTACGACTATGTACAGTAAATGCTATCATTGCATGTACCTAATGTTACTCGCACAAGTTAGGATGATAATCTTAGCTTCTTCATTTATAAATAGAAACTTTTCTCCATCATAACTGAACTCAACTTCTCTTTCAATCACTTACTGAACAGCCTCTGTAACATTTCTCGGACGAACTGGTGTGAGTTTTTTTTAATACAGTATACAGCTTTTCTATCCTTACGTGTTAATTCCTCTGTATTTTCTAAATTAGCTCAGTCCTAGTAATTTTATTTGGCCCTTGGTTCGGGTATTCCGCTGCTCTTTTCTTACAGATTCACATAACAGAAGAGAAAATATTTTCCATCTGACAACATTGCTTAGTTTTTCTGTGCACAATCCTGTACATTATGACAGCTTGTCTATGGGTTATGAGATAAAAATTGATAAAACCGGAAAAGTGTGCGCAATTTCATTGCAGCCTTTCGACATAACTTTTCTGTTTTTATTATTCCGTCAATTACACTCTGTTCCAAATAAAAGATTAAAGGAATAGTAGAAAATTTAACATGTGTAATACTGCAAGGAAGCGATGACGAAAAATTATGATAAAAAGTATCCATACTATTATAGAATGGCAGTATGCTTTCGAAAGCTTGAAATTTCTCTGTCTAGTAGCAGAAATTCTGAACATTCCGTAATTTTTCTCCAATTATCAAATTCCCTGACTTTTCCAGGATATCCTGCTCATTCGCCACCATCTATTGCAATTCAGCTAATGTGATCCTCGTAGGGTTGAAGAGGAGAACATTAGCGCAAATCCCGGGGGGATGAGGGAGGGGGACATGTTTCCCTCAATCTTGGAACTGGGGGGACTGTCCACTCCTAATAATACGATTTAAAATGTGTTCTTTGAGGAGAAAAGTGATGATTTGTGTCCGACTGCCACTTCATCTACATCGTATGATATATAATATACAACAGGTTCACCTCAGAAATCAGATTCATCTACAGTAATACGAGTATTCCCTCTTCCCCGAATAAGCCTCAAATCTGTCCGCCTCCCAATGTTGAAGACAACTCTGGTCCCGTGATCCTCCACAGCATTTTTTTTCAACTTCAGAAATATTTTGAAGATAGATTTTTTAAAAAATATATGGGAACGGTCTTACCCGCCCCTTCCTCCCAACGTTGAAGACAGATTTGCGATCTGCTGGAGAAGAAACAACGAGAGGGCATACGCCGACAACGCTGTGCTTCAGTTTGCATATTAGTGGCTACTGCTTATTTAACATGTCGTTTGTAACAGACGGTAAAACACACGCCAATAACTTTCTCATTCTGTGTCTAACAAATATTTACAAATGCAACTTTCTTTTCCATCTTCGTGCCATTAATTTAACAACTTGTCAGGGGATGACAAAGCTCTACATAAGAAAGAGTAACCAAATGCTTGCTGTAGCTTTTTATTTCAAATGCTGATTCTTCTTTTTCTCGTTTTTTTTGTTTCATTCTTAATTAACGTTTTACATTTCTGGTTTCGAAAGGGGTCCGGACCCCCCGTTCCTCCCCTTGGCTACATGCCTGCTGGATGGGTTGTAATAGGTATTTCAGAGGAATGCAAAACGGCGCATCTTGCGGAAGGTAGATTTGGATTGAATCTTTGTATATTGAAGGAGCAAAAATTACAGTCAAGGTATGATCTCGAGGTTCTCTCCAAATCAGCAAAGCAAATCTATCTTCAACATTGGAGGGGACGGGTAAGACCGTTTCCATATATTTTAAGCAATGTTCAAGATATTTATGAAGTAGAAAAACAATGCTGTGGAGGATCAGGGGAGCAGAGTTGTATTCAACATTGGAAGGCGGGCAGATTTTGGAGCTTATTCTGGGGGATATCAATTTCATCTCACTTTCCTTTGTGGCAATGGGACACAAATCATCACATTTCTCCCAAAAGAAAACACATTTCAAATCGGATTCTTGGCAGGAGACGGTCCCCGAGTTGCATGTCTCCCTCATTCTACTGGAATTTGTGCCAGTGCTCCAGATCATAGGCACACCAAAACGGAAAGACTGATTTGTGCCATTCCATCATTTTCGAAGCTCTTCTACAAATAGATAACACACTTTGTTGGGAGCTCGGGATTTATCTTGGTCACTTAGGTTTACACCAAATAAGCGAAGTACAGTTTTTTGACAGAATTGATTATGTTCTACGATATTTCTTCACTACATATTCTCCACAAATGTAGTAAAATGAATCTGGTGAATTCCGACAACCCCTTGGAGCCATTTAGACCACTTCACAAACTCTATGGAAAGGTTATAGCACACACCATACAAGGCTAAGTCAATTCACGTCTGTCAGAGGTATACTTAAACACAATTTGACAACCTCATAATGAAAAATGTCATTCTTTGCCATTAGAATTGAATAAAGAGATGTGCCTGAATTTTGCTTACAAAAATAAATTTAATTAGTGAGAAATACATTGTATTTTTGTCTTGTATGTTTATCTTGTAAATTTGAAATTTCATTATCATTAATCTTCTTCCTATTCAGTGACAACAAATTTACTGCGCTGTCTACACAGCATTCACAGAAAGAACCATAGCGTATAGCAAGATGAACGTTTGTGAAAAATCTTACGATTATTTTTCGATTATTCCGTTGAAATCAGCACCCCGAAGTCTATAAGAATCACTTACTAGTTTCTAAACACTTTTTTCAGGATAATATGTTGCTAGTAGGAAACATCACCCGGTATATGGCTAGTTATAATTATGAACATTTCTAAAAAGAAGAAGAAGGAGGAGAAGTAATTAGTAGTTAACGTTGAAACATTCTGCTATAGTTCAAGGAAACAGAAATAAAGCACATTTTATCGACACTCAGGGAAGAAAGCTTCTGCGATACTGAATTTGGCTCTCGCTAATTGGCAAATATTTTAACTAATACTCATAAAAACAAATGAGTCACAAGTCACGTATTATGAACGTTGTGCCAGTATGAAAATAACAGTCAAGGAAGCGATCACTGAAATTATCGTTTGTGCGAATAACTCAATAGAATCCTATGTTTATATTGAAAGCTACACTGCAAATAATGTGACAGCACACGACTTTCCTTCCTTCCTTTTCTTTTTTTCTTTTTTTTTATTTTAAATAATAAACGTTGACATAACCAGATTAGTTTGACTTATTTTGATTCGATTTTAGTGTCCCTTAAAGCAGCGAGACTGCCTGGACCAACAAATCAACGTGAAATCCGAGCCACATGAACCTCCCACCTGGAATCGAATTTGGGTCTATCACGTCAAAGGCGCGTACGCTAACCGCTAGGGAGCTCTATAACTAGTTTAGGATGTTCTCAACAATAGTATTAGCAACAATAACAGGAACAATAAAAAATCGTAAGTCTTGTACTTAAGTCATATCGAAAATGATTAACTTCAAGTGCAATTTGAAACTTGCAATCTAAATGCTCTGTTTTGAAAGTTCGCTGACTTATAAACCGCCCCTCGTATCTACTTCAGTAAATTATCATTAGCTTCCAACATCTTGTTGACATCATGAAAATATTCGCGTAGAACTTGAGGAATCACCTTCTTTTGGCTCAATTCCATTCTTCCTCCTCTTTCGACTTATTTTCTTTAAAACGTTCATTCTGTCATGGAAGCTAATCATATTATATATAGAATAAAAGAAATAAAACTAAAAATCGCTTAAAGAAGGTATAAGAGAGGGAAGACATAGAGTTAAAAGTAGACTCAAGAACTTGTAGAAAATGCGAGGTGTCGAAGAAGGTCTCTTCAAGACAAAAATAATTAACTTTCTCTTTAAAGACAGCCATGGGGAAGGAAAATGCAATTGAAATCATAATAACAATAATAGTAAAAATAAAACGAAGATAATAGGAAGTCTTCAATAATCTCGGCATTGACTTCTCTTTTTATTATCTCTTATATTAATCTTAAAGAGTAATTTGTGCTTTCACGAAATGTCATTTCGGATTCTCTTTTCCCTTCTTTTATTTTACTCTCTCTCTTTCCCTTTTGTTATTTTCGTATCAATTTCAAAATTCTCCTGCCTCATTAACTTCCAATTTTATGCCTTATTGTCCACCAAAATGCTGTAATCTCGTCTTCGTAGTACTTGAATACTCTTCTCAGGAGAAAAAGAGAGAGCAAGATACTAATAGAGACAGGCACAAAGAGAGAGAGAGAGGAGAAAGATAGAGGGAGATTGTAATTTTACTACAAACTTAATAGTAATTGTACTACAAACTTAAAATCACAACAGGAAGACAACATTTAGTACATTCTTTTACGAAATAATTGAAAATAATATGTGGATCATTATTAGGAATATATGTGTCACCGTTGGGAGTATATGGGCCACCACTAGGACAAGCAATGAAAAATAGATATAATCCCTTACTTAACTGTATATTAATTACATATTTGTTGAAGTACCCGTTCTTTTTTTTTTAAATATCAGAAAGTAAAGAGATAAGTGAAGTAAATAAATTGCGAACATTTTACATCTCTGCTGGTATTTATACCCGCAAAACTAAAATGTATTGCTGGTTGCTTCATACAAGGCGTTGTTTTAAAACAAATTTTTCCACATCCGACTTATTCACCTACTAGCAGGAAATTAAAAAAAAACAGCTGGATGATGGTATGTACTTTATTAATCAATTTCATCTTAATAGATGGTATCGATATCGTACAATTTTTTTTTTATAAGCGGTTGATTAACTAACCAAAACTCCTTTACATATACTTATCCTGTCTATCCGTGTGTCTGTTCGTACGGGATACAATAAATCTCAATAGCTACTTGATGGTTCACCATCAATTTTGACCAGGATAAAAAGAGTCCATTTGATCTCAATAATAATTTAAATCGATTCATGTTATAGTATGCAACCCAACTGTAATTATACGTCAGGTTGGTTGCATAAGATTTTAACCGAACTCCTTTACAAGTAAGACTACTAACCACTTTTTTCTCATAAAATAAAAAGCATGCGTATGAATGCATAACGTTTAACACTCACCTCCAGATTTTTAACTTTGTTCAACTGAATTAGATCCATCAATTAGCGCATATCTGTTTCTTTGGATTCCTTTTTCGCAATTAGCTCGTAAGAGTATAGACTTTTTAGTGCTTCGATAAACTTCTGAGGATAGAAAGAGCTAATTGCAGTAAATTAAATATTTGCATATTAATGAAATATTGAAATAGTAATTAAAGAACAATAAAATCCATACCCTTTACATCGCAAATACATAGTAGGAAGTAAAATGCGTACATACTAAAATTAACATTGATTTTAACGCGTATTCTTCTGTAGCTATAGTTTTGGTGCAAGAAAATGAGATGAAATCTTTAATTTAACGTGTCTAGATTTATGTCTTGTAGTCTAAAGAAGACGGATGGTTAAAGAGAGTAAATGATTATGAAAGAATTGATGGAATGAAAATGTGGGAGAAAACAGAACTCCAGAAACACCTGCAAACACGATGTTATCCACAATAAACTCGCATGTCTGGGATTGAATCAGGGACTCCTCATGAGTGCTTTACTACTGAACTATCATGTCAGTACTAAAAATACCTAATACAAACGAAATTAACTTTCTAAATACCTTACAGAAAGAAACATCATCACTGAAGCAGAACTACAGTTAATTGATGATATTCAAGAGGGCATTTCTTTTTAAAACCAAGAAAATAGGCTGCCCCGGTGGTGATACTCGGTCGAAAAAGTGTAAACAGCTTTTCCAGGCCAGCCATCCAGAGTAAGGTTTTCCTGGATTTTCCTGATTTACACCAGGCAAATGTCGGATTGGTACCCAACTTATAGGTCTCAGGTATCTTCCTTTCTTCTCCTATCCTTTCTTTGTTCCCTTTCCCCAGATAGTGTGATCGCTGAGGGACGTCAACTCTCGTACGTGATGGACTAACATGGCCATAGATGCCGAAAGCCCAGAAATCTAAATGGTAATCCTAATCCTAAGGAAAAAAAAAAGAAGGATCGTAGTTAATACAAACTCGTAGATTTGCATAAACTTTCCTGCCAGTAATAGCAGAATAAGTATTAGGGTCTATCAGTAGTAGTACAAAGAAACTTAGCTATACTTTCTCCAAACACAAAAATCAAATCATCGTATCCAAACTGTAAATGATTTAATAACGTACGACAATTTAATCTAGAAGTCCCAAAGTCACAAGTATTTGTTGTAAATGTCTGGTAACACTGTTTGAGATAGTTTGTGGTTTATATCTATTTAGTACTAATATGATGGAGTTTGATGGATTTTCGTGATCCTAACCCCGGGGAAGTAAAATAGTTGGATTTGTGACGTGATCGGATTTAGATGCAAGTTTGTTATCACTTGATTTAGTATCATAGTAACAATTGATTTCAGATCAAGCTGCAATAACTGTCATTTATCATAATCAAATACGAAGTGTATTTATATAATTCTGTTATCTAGTAACAAAGTTTACAAGCTGATTCTACTAATATCCAGATTCAGTTCTCCTTTGTGTGGTTTTTGGTTTGTATCTGAGGATTAGGGTTTGATGTTTATTTCTTCTAATAAACTGTTTTGTTGAACATCGTTCTGCTTTGAGATACTTCGATGTAATGACCATGTTTTTACGTATTAAAAAAAACTGAAAGTCGTCAGTTTAGACTGGAGTTCCAGATCTTATTTTTCGCTTACTTTTCGATGTAATGTAATCAATTCTGAACACATTTAAACTGACGCAGGACTATAAAAATGTTTTAAACATCTCTTTCGAGAAGTATTTTTAGCATTTAAAGTACCATTAACGGAATATGAAATGATTTATGTCATGCATAGGACACAAGTTAATCACGAGACTACACTGTCTAAGTGGTAGATATTCATATTTGGTACGTGGGGTCCCGAATTCGATCCTAACCCGTGCAAAGTGAACTTTGTGGTACATAAGCAATATGTACGTGAGTTTTCTAGGGGTTCTCCTCTTTCCTCCTACTTTCTTAATTTCACCATTATCATTCATCTCATCATCACTGTCTCCCTTAACCATGGTGCATAATCGTAGGACATTACACTAAAAAATGTTACCCGCGCATGCTCTCTCTTTTAAAAAAGTTAATTCTGTTCAATTATTAAACATAGTAAACTCCATTGAAAGGATCTCCAATGGTCAAGGGTAATCACCTGTCGTTCACATTTGAACCTTAGGAGCAATCCATGACCAGCATCTGTTTCCTCTCGTAGTAAATGCTGGACTTCTGGATCGAAGTTCTCTTCGTTTTCCTTTTAGGCAGTTCTACAACTTTCTCCACAACGCTCCGTGAATGTCAAACTGCCAATAAGAAACAATTAGGTTTTCAAGTGGTCATTACACTAATTACTGACTAGTATGACACCGAAAAACTTCGATGATCCCACCGGAAGCGGTAGATTAGTGCAATTAGTTGGCAATACATAGGACTATAATATTGGCCCTCATTAGTTTTTCATATACTGAACTCAAAGGTCGACCATGAAATTCAAACACCCCCTATGAAACTATTACTACGTCTCACCAACTCTTTTCTTTCCTTCTAGATCAATGTCGAAAGTGATAAAACACCTTATCAAATTATTTTAAATGAATAGCTTAAATTTCAAATTTTATGTCTGTAACCTTAGAAATTCCGAGATATGATCATCTTATTGCAATAATTGCAGCCCCCATTTCACTTATTTCCATGTCAGTTTTTTTTTTTTAAATAAATCCTTCGTTTATGGTTCCTTAAATCTCGAATCATATGTTCTGTCCAAAATTCTAGCTTCCATCTTAAGCAATTTGGCTTAGGCGTTGATCAGTCAGTCAGAGTTATTTTATATACTGTATATATATATATATAAAGCTTCTGAAATTACCTGACTAGTAAAACAGATTTTCCTGAAGTATGGAAAATAACTAAAAGCCAGTTTGAAAAGTTACAGATAAGGAAGTGCTGAGAAACAGAGGTAGTAATATTTTACCATCATATATTACAAGCTACTAAAATTAAGTGGGAGTAAGAAGTAGAGGAACTGATATCCTGGAATCCTCCGGACAACGGTTATCTACTGTTGGCAAAGATGAGCTATATTTTAAATGTTTGTTAATTGTGTTTGTGATATTGATGTTCATATTGATATAATCTCTAGCATTGAATCTCGAATTTTGTTATCAATAGTTACAACGATAGCAAATAATTTAAATTTTCTGAGGTAGGCTATGAGTGTCTTAAATTCAGGAGAAGAAGGGGTAGAAAAAGAAAAATTATATATTTTAATATGGAAACGGAAGATTGAGGCTGCGTGACATTGCAGATGAACTGCAAATCTCTTATGGCTCAGTGAGGAGTATCGTTCGTGACGAACATCACTTCAAGAAAGTGTGTGTGTGTGTGCACTGGTTGCCAAAACATCTAGGGGAGGATCTAAAACACATTCGAAAGGTATTTCCTTTACCCACCACACACGTTATGCCCACGAAGGAAATTCATTCCTTCGTCACATCATAATGGGCGATGAAACCTTAATACTCCTAGGGACGCCTGAGTCAAAACACCAGAACATGTCATCCAAATATCTATCGTTAGTGCCTGCCAAGAAATTCAAGAGCACATCATATGCCAAGAAATCAATCGTTACTGTGCTTTGGGACCATCAGGGTGTTACTCATGTTGAATTTCTGGCAAAGGTTACGATCATTACTGGGGACACATACTGTCAAATTATAGATAGGCTTAAAGCAGCCACAGAAAAGGGACACCATGAGAGGGGATGTTGTTAGTGCACTATAACGCATGATCACATATAGCCCAGTGACCTTTACACACATCATGAATTTCAACTACAAAATGCTTGACAACGATACGTATAGCCCTGATTTAGAGCTTTACAATTACTATTCGTTTGGATCCCTAAAGAAAACCTTCCGTGGGCAGTTTTTCGATACACTGGAATAGGTAGAACAGGCTACGGTTGCCTAGTAAATACACCTGGAAAAACATTTGTTTTCAAGGACATGGATGATTTTGGTGTCACGTTAAAATGCATGTTCGTAGTGGAATGGTTCCTGTGTCGACTGTTAGTGTGATACCATGTGTCAAACATGACACAGTTTCAGATATTTATTTATGGTTTTTTTTCGGTAAATCAAAAATTCGCTTTGCTTTTTGATATACCTTGAGTCACCGTAATTACTATGATATTGTATTACGAAGTAAATAAATAATACAAATAATTATTACTTAGTAAAATATGGAACGAAACAATATTTAATATAATAACTTTTGTTGAACAAGGAGCACAATAAAATATGGTACAAGAGTGAAGTTATATTTGCTTTAACTAGCAAGTTCTATAATCGAATTGGAAGATGTAATCATCTTATGGTAATATTATTGTACATTGCAAAAGCATAATTCAGATGCTACTAACTATAATTATATATATCTGACTCTTTATATATATATATATATATATATATATATATATATATATATATATATATATATATATATATATATATATTAAAATAAATATTGCAGAATTGCCTTTTTAAAGCAAATTTACCTTTTTATTTAGAGTACCACCTGCTTCTCATTGTTAAAACTCTAATCCAGTATCATCTTAAATAAAATGTCCTCCTTCCGTAGCTCCATCATATGCTTCTCCATCTCTTTACATCAAATCGCTGTTTCTCACTAGTTGCGATCTGGAGACAAATTTTAACTTACATCTGAATACCACTCATTCTACATTTGGTACTTCTTGTATAAAATAAAAGACAAATTCAATGTATACAAAATACAAATTCAATCTATGAAGTGGGAGACCGGGGGTTCGATTCCCGGCGGGAGTTTATGTGGTTCGGGTTCCACGTTAATCAGTAGGTCCCATCTCATATAAGCCTCGCTGCGGACAGGGACATTAAATTCAAAATCAACTCAACTCAACAAATCATATATAAAATAAAAGACAAAACATATACTATCTATTAAAAAATATTGTTACAATTACGGCAAAGTATATTTGCCTTCATCAGACACATTATGAAATGCAATTTCTAATACTATAGGTTATATACCTAAGAGAATGAGAACAGGCCATATCTAGTAACCAATACGAACCATCCTTTCATTTTTAACAATTCTTAACATTACATATTTGCAATTTTTAATGATAAAACTTTCACTTGAAAGCTAAACTTTTAATTGGTACACCTGTGTTATTTTAATGAATAACTTTCACTCTCGAGAACCTTAAAATTTCAATTGACTTTAACATTTTTAGTAGATAGTATGTGCCTCTGGTCAGAATGTATCTTTTATTTTAACTTACGTGGTTTATACGGTTTTGGATCACCTTGGAATTTTAGTGTAACTTATAAATTCCCAATTCCGCTTTTGTATACTAATTTGACCTGAAACGATTGAAACCAGTTTAAAACATATCCGTAGTTGATGTAACGAGATAAATGGTCCCAAATTGCGATTCTTGAACTAATGCTTATGTCAGTGGTAAAATTGTGCGGGCTTGGATATATTTCAAATTGTAATTTTTATACTAATTTGATGACGGCGAATTCAATGGAATTATTTCTAAACATATCTGTCTATGGGATTAGGAAAAAATAAGTCAAATTTGGAATATAAATAATTTGGAAAATTTGAGGTCATTTTCCTTGTGACCCAATGGATATACGAGGAAGGATCAGAAACTAAAGTTACGATATCGATATTTCTGGAGTTTCATCTGTTATAGAAGAATGAGGAGCATGCGGTAATTTTACTAAATGGAATTGCCAACTGTGCAGAGTTTCAGCCACATTTCACCTACAACGCTAGTTGTGTGTAAACACGAATGGCTACTCGTTTGGAAATATCGTCTTGCGAAGAAGTCCTCCAACTTATTCGATTTATGTGGGTGAAACATGTAATCGTGGCTAAAATTCATTGGCAGTTCGTAAGGGTTTACGGCCAGGACTTCTTACCGAGGGCGTCATCTTCATTTACGACAACGCTCGCCCGCATACAGCCTGGAAGACCACCACGCTGTTAAAGTAGTTTTGCTGGGACATCATCCACTACACTCCCTCGCTCCAAGTGACATTCACCTGTTCCCGCACTTGAAGGAGCACTTAGAAAGCCGTCACTTTGCTTCAGACTAGGAGCTGAAACACATCGTGACAACATGGTTGAGCACACAAGGACAGAACTTTTACCAGACGGGAATCTTCAAACTTAGGGGATGGTCCATGCCCCTAAACCGATATGGAGACTGTCAAAAAATAACCTAATTTATATACTATTCTGTTAGTTGTATTGGTTGTATGAAATAATATATTTCCGTTTCACTGTAGGGTTTGTAACCCTACTTTCTGATTACTTCTCATATATGTTTAAAAATAGTTCCATTGAATTCGGTATCCAAAAAAATTAAGAAGCGAAATTTAAAATGTATCCAGAGCGTAGGCACTTTTTACAAGCAGTACTAGCCTTAGTTCTTTCATACTATTCACAGTGGAGGATTCAGAGGTCCACAGGATGTGTCAAAGTTTATCCTGATGTCTCCCGAACCACGCCTAAACGAAGCACATTAAAACTATTAGTGAATTGTCACCTTCTAAGACTTTCTTCACTGTCAATGTAAAACGTTTATTCGTATAAGGAACTTAGTCACCTAAAATGTGTCCATAATCGTTATAGTAACACATCTTATAGAAGAAGTAATAGGATGAGCGGAATACCATGAAATTGCATGTGATAGCACAAAGTAGCCGCATTGTTTAACAGCAGCAAGTGGTCGGTTCAAAGGATTCGTCCTTTTGGTCAACTGCCTAACATAAATTTGACTTGGAGTTGGAAACAAGGATAAAGATAGAATAATATTGTTCCTATCCTTTCATCGGCATCCAAGATATTGTGTGGGCTGGGATCTCAGGTTTTAAAATGGCAATCTGAATCCAGACGTTGTTATGCAGTTCTTGTCGGACTGTGAACTTAAAAAATGTCGTTCTAAATGCTCATAGAGTTCTAGTAATGTTGCCACGGAAGCAAGAAATTTCTCATTTCATCTCGTAAACGAGACCAGAGTCGAGGCACAAAATACATTTTTTAAATCGAGACGATACGAGATATTTTTCGATCATTGTGAACAACACAAATTCACCTAAGGCTTACAAGGCATTCGCAAATCGCCTCCTCGGGGTTCGTGTAAAATGTTGATTCAAATCCAAAGTTCTCCGTGGCCCAATGTATATTGTACTAATTTTAGCGGCCCATACATGTAGTTTGCATATTTATGGGCCTTCACATGTCTGGAATTCAATCATTCACTTAATGATATAACGTAGTCATTATCAATCCACGAATTTTAACTCTCTTTTTTCTAACACAAACTATGTTCCTAGCTTCACTGCCTGACAAAATATGACGTTCCTATGATGTGTGCAACTACTATAAAAACCAGCATTTCGAAAGACGAAAAATTTCGATACTTCATTCACATAGAAGATGTTGCCTTTTTCAAGATATCATAATTTTCCCGTTACTCACATCACATGATGAACATGTATGCGAAATTTGGTGTTTCTATGTTTTGTGGAAGTATGCGAACAATTAAGTGTGATTGCGACTTTAGAGGTATATAATTCTTCCTTTCTCCATTGGTTATTGGAGAAGGGTAAGTAGGAAGGTTGAGTGCATATAGAGGCGGAGTGGCGTCCTGAGTTAACGTTATTACGCTACCTATTAATTAGAGTATTTATCTTTGTAAATAAACTATCAATCTCCAAATTTGATTTCTCGATTCTTTCATTTAATATTCTTGATATGAGCCAAATACCCTAGACGTAACGAGTAGGTACTTATGAGAGGACGTATATAGGAAGATAAATAAAATTAATAGAGCCGATAGTTGTTATCACGAATTATACGTAAATATTCATACTTGGAAGAAAATTTAGATAAAGCGAAAAAATATATAAGTAAAAATTTTTTCTTCTAGATTTTAGTTTGATTCATAAAATTTAGTGTCAGAGAATGATTACAAAGGTTAATATTTAAATATTTAAAAAATGCACGCATTCGGAAAATGCACGTAACCCAATTGTTAAGATGATTCCTGAAGACAAGAAAACAAACATTTCGCAATACTTTGTATGTATTTTATCCTAGAAAAAAAAATATTGTATCATGATTTTGATCTTAATGCCGTGGTCTAGAGATTAAATTAGTCACTATTGTTATTCACCAGGTTTGCAGTAGTATGTCAAATTGGGTTGTTATAACTTGTCTCAGCTCATCTAACCTGAGATACGTTTATATTATTATTAAATAGAAACTAATGTGAGTATTGACAGGAAGGAAAAGATTTTTATTATCAATCAATAAATAGAATGACGTAAAACATATTATATATGCTTACATATTATATGCCGTTCAATCTCCTTTTTTTAAGCAAATTATAAGAATTTCAATGGTTAGTTGTCAATTTATCATTCTATTTTTGTTTCGATATAAGTACTACTATTATTATTACCATCTTAGAGGCTTTAGAGTACACGAATTGCAATGCCAGCCAACAGATTAATTTCAGTAACATGTATGGTCAAAGTACCGAATCCAACTGGTATTACTTTCTGTCCACTTCTTCACCTTTCTCTAGCTCTCGATTGAAGTAGTTCCCCGATAGAATCGTGATGCACGGTTAAAACCGAAATTTTGTAGTCTACCTGGAATCGAACTTGAAAGCCAATGAACAAAAGCATTTGAGCTAAGTAATTTACCATAGAGAAGCTTACTCGTACTAATACTACTACTCTTGGTCAGGGGTGGCATTTGGGGAGGACAGGGGGAAATTGTCCCTAGCCGGTTAAATGAAGAGCTCGAGTATATTTGAGATTTTAATTTCACAAATAATATAAAACCTCGAGTATATTCGGGCATCGTACGGCATTATTACAATTGATCACTGTTGAACGGTAGAAAGTTTACAAGCTCGAATAGTCTCGTTGGGCAACATTGACATAAAGAGGCATGCCTTGCAACCCTCATTGAATCGCTTAGAAGAAAAAGAAAAGGAGCCTCGGTTGCCAGTGTACGAGTAGCCTGTGCACAATTTGATATTGAAATTAGTGGGAGTGGAACTAGTAATGAAGATTATGAAGAAAGTGCCGAATGAGAAAGCGACTCCTCGGATTCGAGCTTTGATATTGCAAGTGGAAGACATTGGTGTAAAATAGACCAATTCTACTGCCCCCACCACGCTTTCCTTTCACAGGAGAACTTGCAATAAATATCGACCCAGATACTGATGATATTCCTTACTATGTTAGTCAATTTATAAATGACGAATTCATTGTTATTTTGGTGACCGAAACTAACACATATGGAAGGGATACACATGAAGTTCAATGGAAAGACATAACAAGAGATGAAATGTATATTTTCGTAGCAGTGATGTTATTGCAGAGCATAGTAAAGAAGCCTACCTATCAAATGTATTGGACCAAGAATCCGTATTTTGCAACACCCGTTTTTCGTGAAATTCTTCTGTATAAAAGGTTTTTGATCTTGAAGAGAAATCTACATTTTTCCAACAACAATATCTACGATCCTGATACTCATCTCCAACCAAAATTGAATAAAATATGGCCAATCTTATATTTGTTATGCACAAAATTTAGTGATGTGTGTACCCCAGAAAGAGATGTGACAATCGACGAAAGTCTCATGCTTTACAAAGGTCGACTAGGATGGGTACAATGTTTGCCACTGAAGCGTGCGAGGTTTGGAATAAAGATTTTCATGCTGTGCGAATCGTTAAGCGGGTATGTTTATGCCCTAGTAATCTATACAGGTAAAGATACTAAATTCGATGCTGACTATAAGGACCTTCTACAACCCTCGCAAATAGTTATGACGCTGATAAAACCACTACTTAGAATAGGATATTGCCTTACTGTGGACAATTATTACTCTTCTCCAGAACTTGCCGACATGCTGATAGCAAACCGAACAGACATTTATGGCACTGTGCGACCTACAAGGAGAGACATGCACAAAACTCAAGAAAGGTTACATCGCAGCATTTCAGAAAGGCAAACTTCTTGCACTTAAGTGGAAAGATAAAAGGGATGTCTGCCTCTTATCCACAATCTGCAAACTGAAACACGCCGAAAGAAGAACAAGGATGTTATAAAGCCTACTGCTGTATTCAATTACAATGATCTACACGATGGGGGGTGTAGATAAGGTGGATCAACACATAGCAAACAATCCTCTGCCCCACAAGAGAGGTAAGAAGTACTACAAAAAGATCTTCTTTCATCTTCTGGAACTCACAATTTGGAATGCTTTTGTCCTATACAAGAAACACAGAGGAGAGAAGAATCCACTCGAATTTCTTATGGAAACTGTTCAGAAAATGATTGAAGACCATCACAAGCGACAATTTTCTCCGAAGGCAGCAGGTCGTCAGTCCTCAAAACATACTCCATTGCGACTTGCTGCTCGCCATTTTCCTTCGTTAGTTCCTCCAACTAAGAAAAAAGAAAAAACAACAAGATGGTGTCGAATGTGTAGCAGTGTGCGTGACGTGACAGGGAAGAAAATACAGCGAGAGTCAAGATGCATGTGTTAAGATTGTAATGTGGCCTTGTGTTTGACCCTGGCTTTAGAGCCTATCACACTGCAACAAACATATAAAATGACATTCAGTCAGTATATGAGAGTGTACTCTGCAGCCATCTCGTAGGTCAACAGTACAGAAGGGAAAACCGATCATTCAGAATAGCGCTGCCAAATCTGAATAAGCGTTTTCCTCTACTTCTGTACTATTGACGTTTTCCCCTTTTCTGCACTATTGAGATACGAGGTAGCTGCAGAGTACCGTCACCGACGTAATATGCTTTTACAGAATACATGGTACTCTGTAGCTACCTCGTATCTCAACAGTACAAAAGAAGGGGAAAACGCTCATTTAGATTTGGTAGCGTTAGTACTGAATGGTCGTTTTTCCCTTCTCCTGTACTGTTAAGATACAAGGCAGCTGCAGAGCACCGTCGTGTATTCAGTAAAAGCATATTTTAGCAGTGTTAAAGCATATTTTACCGGAGTTTTTCTTTGTCGTGTTCTACAATCTCATATTATAACAATGACTTTTCTATTTCACATGGATTTTGGTAAATAAATGTTTTTCAGAACCATCACGAGTTTATTCGAGGTTTCATTGAAAGCACATTTTAGGCTTACGTAAATCATTGTTGCCTTCAGTAAAGATAATCACAGTGTTGCCATTCGTTTTGTTCCTAAGTGAATGTTAGAATTTAGTAATAAAAATTGGGTAAAAATTGAAACGCTCCTTTGGAAACATTGGTAAGTTAACAGGCTAGGGTGGCCATATTTTAGAATTAGAAAATCGGGGGCTTCTAATCCGTAAATACTGGTGTGAACGTGTGTATTACAAATATTGACCTGCGATCCTTCGGACATTTTTCTTTTAGTGATTTCTTTGTTAAGTGATACTTCCAATGTACTTTTCTAATGAAACTAAAGTAAAGCAAATTTAGTTTTTGCCTTTAATGTTTTATGAAGTTCAAGAAATGATGAGAGCCTCGAATTGTAAAGTAAGTATTACAGTACTTGTAATAGTATCTGTAAGGCAAGCCCCCCCCCAAAAAAAAGAAAACACACACAGAAGAAGAAGAGAAAAGCGATATATGGCAGATATTATTCATACGGTTTTCTCTCTAAGAAACACAAAATAATTTCTAATTTTTTTATCATAAAAAAGGTAAAACATATTTAGGAGTCTTGACCCATATCTCATAAAATTTCTAATCCGTTTTAAAGATTGCTACTTGAAATCGTACTAACATACACCATTAGCACGGTTTCACGATACATGAAGTACAGCCTAAACATTTTAAAAGAAAAAATATATTAATAATGAATCTAATCCAAACAAAATGCTAAAGACATCGTACTTCTCAATCGCGATCTAAATTTAACTCAATCGCGATTGAGATTGACACAGAGATGTAGCGGTTTACGTTGAATATAACAACACTTTATCAACAAAGTCGTGTTAGATTTTTCTCCAATCCAAAAAGGCGAGTGGTTTTTCGTTATTAAGAAATAATTAAACGGGGAATGAATATAGGACCTCAAAATCGGGTGGTGCCCGCTAAAATCGTGTAATATGGCAACCCTAATGATCCCCATCCCTTCTGAATTTGAGGAACATAGACTTTTTTAAAATAAATTTTATGTTATTAATAAACTACTAAGAAACGTGAAACTCTTAATATCCGTGGACAGTCTTGATCCTAGAAATGACTGTCAATAGCTAATGATCTGAACCAACTTCTCTTTACCTCCAAGAAACAAGTTAATTTTGTTATCAGTTACATCGGTGCTCCACAATATACAACTGCACAAATTACACTTTTTTAAAGTAGACTTCTATGTTTTAAAGCTCAACTGTACTCAATTCAATACTGTAAGCTCAACTATATTTATTTCAAAGTTTTGTGTTCAATCAATCCACATCCATCTTAAATAAACGTGTGGTTTGTGTGATAGTCTGCTGTTCTCTATTTAATACACAGTGTTTCGCTCAACTGAATGTCCCTTGAGCAGCTTGTGGCCGAAACTTCAGATTTTGGTAACTTAAATTTATTGAACTATAATAATGTATGGCTTTTTAGGCATACTATTAGTACCATCTTAGAGACTTTAAAGTACACAAGTTGCAGTGCCATCCAGTAGCTCAAGTTGGGTGGCATGTGTGGTCAAATTTCCAGATTATAGAGATGCTCTACAATTTATGCTAATCATTTTTGAATGGCTAAATTACAGTATCTCTTTTACCAACTTTTGTAGTTACATTGATGTAGCATACTTCGAATTTCATGAGTTGTCACCTATATTAACTTTAAACAGTGTTACAGATATAGCCATTTTCATGGCTAAATCTAGTAATGTTCATATCGTGTTTAGTCAGTAAAAATTTTGTTTAGTTATTAACTTTAATTTTTGCTAATTTTGCGTTCAAAGTTGCTAAGTTCTACTTATTTATGTTTAGCGCTAGTTGAACATGTTGTTCCATCATAACTTATCTAAAGTTATGATTAAAATGAAAATGAAAATAACCGCTAAACAGCGGTTATTTTCATTTTAGACGATGATCTGTGTGACGACGTAGATATTGATAATAATCTACGTCGTCACACAGCAAGCTATTATATATATCTTATTTATTCCTGTTGTTTACTAGCACGATCTAGTGGTAACTACAGTGTGTCCATAAAGTCTGGGTACATAAGAGAATTCTAATAATTTGTTTTTGTTTTTCTAGATTGAATGGTGGCTCTGTCTAAAGAAGAACGAGTTGAGTTGGTACTCTTAAGTTGGACGAGAAGAATGGTCATATTGCAAAATAACCGAAGAATTTAACCTTCGACACTCTCATCGTGAACCTATTTGTTTTACTGTCGTCGGGAAATTAATCACCAACTTAAAATAAACAGGCAGTGTGTTGGACAAACCCCGTTCCGGATGAGCAAAGACTTCAGACAAAACGAAAGAGACTGTCTTATCTAAGGTTTATGCTAGCCCAAAGAAATCGCTTCGTCGGACATCCACGGATTTGGGTGTTCCAAGATCAACCATCCACAAAATCCTGGCAGAGGAGAAGTTTCATCCATACAAATCACAGATATTGCATCACTTAAATGAAGATGACGCCGATAGACGCATGCAGATGTGTGAATGGTTTATAGGAAAGGAGGGCAAAGCGGATCACTTAACTTCAAGGGCCTCAAATGGCAACTAAAATTAAGACTAGGAAACCAAAATTTTGAGGAAATATTTTATGATTATTAAACTTTCAAATAACAATACAATAGTAGCGAGAATTGCATATACATAAATGATATTGCTTAATTACTGAACTACTGCAATTTATTCACTTTGCCCCACCGGTAGGGCAAAGCGGATCATGATAGTGGGGCAAAGTGAATAAGCAAAAACTCATACATTAAAAGTCAGGTTTAATACAGATATGCAAAATAGAAATTGTATAGAAGAACAATATATATGTACACAGTCTAAGATCATAAAAGAATGACACCTAAATGAACTGCTTTACCTACCAGAAGATCAAAATGTTTAATATTTTGTGAGTATTAGCCTAACACATTTAAATATAGAATTAAGTCTAGACAAAGCTTGCATATACATGATCCCTAAATATGTTTAAAAAGCTCAAGTCCATAGAAGTCTTTTTTCTTATCAAGTAGGCATCTAGTATCTAGTTTCTTTCAATCTATAGTAACCCTAATGAGTACAATCTACGTAGCAGCAAACAGATTGAAAAAAAAAACAATAATAAGGCTTAAGGCTGAAAATAATATCACATCACACGCTTGGTTTACACAGATCACAAATGTAATTGTCTTATCCCTTATAATAATCGGTACAGTTTTCGTGAAACCATGACAAACAAATAGAACACTTAATCCAGTCTTCATTAAGTGAATCTGAATAATATTCATTACAGAACTTGCATTGGTAACTACCGTCTCCTTCTGGTGATTTTGAATGTTAACGGAACAAATTCAATATGAATTTCAATATTCAAATTAGCTGTGTTGCAACGTATACGTACTTATTTAGTGCCAGACAGATGTTCTAAAACAGTACTGCATTATGCTTGGAGCAAAGTGAATCGCTATTCGCTTTGCCCCTTCTAAAATTATTCTCTTTGCCCCACACTACCACATGAGACAAAAGACTGTCTACAGCATATGGACGACGTATTTACGATAATTCTCAAACATGATAACAAAGGTAAGATCCCACCCTGTCCATGCATAGTGTGCTCGCAAACATTCAACGGAATAGTAAGAAAATATTTCAAAATCCTTACGTCTTGAATTTTTTAGCAAAATGCGTATTTTCTTTTTTTCTCCTCTCTCGTCTAAACAACAACACGTACACACAAAACAGTAACGTCCTTCTCTTCTTTCACTAGTGACGTCATAAACTGGGGCAAACATTTCCTGCCCTCTGTTTTCAGTTGACTGTAAATTGCGTTATTCGCTTTGCCTCATATATCCACTTTGCCCCCCTTTCCTCTACAGGTAAATTAGATGAAAATATCAATTTTACTAAAGACTGTGTTCAGTGATGAAAATGTGTTTTATGTTAATGGCGAAGTGAACAGACAAAATCTTCGATACTGGTCTTAAGGCAATCCACATTGAATTAGCCTATCCAAACAACACAGCTGTTAAAAAGTGATGGTGTAGTGTGGTTTGTGGAAAGCTCATATGCTAGGACCTTCTTCTTTGATGAACATGTAACGGGTGAGACTTATCTGAACATACTGAGAGGCAAATTGATGCTTCAAATTGAGCGTTTGGGTGAGGAACTTCCAGACTGGTTTCAGCAGGATGGGGCCCCTGCCCATTTTGGTGCAGCTGTTAGAGATTGGTTGAATGGCAATCTTCCTCACTGGAGTGGGAGAAGAGGTCATGTGTAGTGGTCCCTTTGTTCCCCAAACCTTTTTTCCCTTGATTTCTTTTTCTGGGGTTTGCTGAAAGAGAAAGTTTACTCGATGAAGATTAGAAATTTGAACCACTTGACAGAACGCATTACCATTCAGTGTGCTGAAATCGACTGCAGTTCAGACCTATTCTATCGAATTCACCTTAATCTTGCAAAAGCGTATCAAATTATGTATTGAACAGCACGGAAATCATGTTGAAGATATTAGTCATTAACATTAAATCGACTAAATTTAGCTTTTCCCCATATACCCATACTTTATGGACATCCTGTAGAAATTCTGGAGAGACACCTTCACATAGCTAATTTCAACGGTTAATCAATTTCCAAGTGAGAATTTTTAGTGTATGTTGATCGTGGATATCGTACTTTTTGTGTTGTTAGAACAATAATGCCACTGACAAGTAGTCAATTTTTCCCCAAAGATTGGGAATCAAGAATAGAACTCTAGAGATATAAAGCCTCGTCAGTAAAGGAAGGAAAGCGTATTCTTTAAATATGTGTTAAGGAAGAATTTGATTTGAGAATATCAGAAAGAACGTTACAGTATGTTCGTAGTAGGTGATCAGTGAAATTATGGTATATTTTGCTTGGTTTATTATTCAATTCTATTAGTTATAAATTTATAATTTTATAACTATAAAGCTATAATTATCAGTTTTCGTTTGGAAGATGCCGAGGTCAGGTGATCTCGTGCCTACTATCTGCTGTAAGTTTGTTCGACGGCTTAGTGTCATAGGAACGTATCTACAAAAAGTTAGTTTGTCAGAAGAAATTGTTTTTTTCGTATTTTATTTTAGTTTTTGATCATCCAAAATGCTTTTTGTTTGATCAACAATGTTTTGCAAGGGAGTTGGACTTATAATAATTTCACAGAAAGAAATATTCGAGCTCTGATAATGTCAGAATGTTCGTATCTAAAAAAATGTAAATATGTTCGTTTGACACTAAGTCTTCGTGTAGTTGTTGATTGGAAGTTTAACGTCCCTTTCAGCAGCGAGACTATATGAGACATGGGACTACAACTTAACACCGGTCCCGAACCACATGCACTCCTCCGGGTGTCAGTTTTTTCATCTGGATGTTACTTCATATGCTATGCTTGTGACGAAATATCAATTGTCACTGGTTTTGGAAGTACTTGAGGCGTTTTCTGTTACGATGAGCTGTGCTTGGCCTTAGTTTTCTTCACAGTTGGCTAAGGTGCATTGGTTCTTGGGAGATAATATAAATTGTGTTGTGATATGGTTGTTTCACTGTGTAAGTTCTCATATTCTTACTCGGTGGTATTTTGAATATCTGAATTTCGATTCGATTGGCTAAATGTTGATATAGATTACTTCAACCAGTCTTGCTATTGTTAGTGTCACCTAAGCATTCCGAGATCGGAAAGCTAAATATATTGGTAGATCTACGGTAAAATAGCTGTAAAAATTCATTTAAAATACTTGTACAAATATGTGTAATGGTTATTTCTATTTACCTAAGTTTTTTTTGCTATTTCTCCAATATATTAGGCTTATTTAATAGACAATGTTGAAACGGAGAAAATGAAATAATTTCTTCTTGCAGCATCCAGAGAAACCACAAATCTCAATAACAAAAACCGGTGTTTATATATATAAATCCGCGGGACCTTTCTCAATTCGGACTCGACATTCAATCTTGTTCATTTCAGTATCTTTTTACAGTTCACTTTGTCCAGTATCATGTGCTAGATGTTTATTTGCTGCTACATCTAGTGGATAATAATGAAACCATTGTTTATATCTCTGTTTTGATATATGACGTTAATGTAATAGGTTTTAACTTTGAGAAATAAACTGTTATAGGCATATAAGAAACTCTGTAATTTATTAAATCCATTAACTATACAAACTATATAAATATAAAAACCTTGTTATATACAACATGGATGTTTGTTGTACGCAAAAATATATAACTAGAAATTAATACAAAAACAATCTGAAGATCACACCAAAAACTTTCGTTTTCCGTTTTGCTTAGAAAACCAAGATCTGCAGGTAAGCCTGTAGACATGGCAGCGCTTCCTTAATTGTGATCCGAAGTAATGAGGTGTCGATCGCAATCGGGCTGGATCTTCTGAACGGCTTTTTTTTTTTTTTTTTTAATGAACAAGTGTGGTGTGGCTTATTTCTACTGAGTCATGTCCTTGGAGACTCTTTTGTAACCAGGAGGCCCCGGACTCGAATGTGGTTACCGCGCTTTTTCTTCAGTTTTCTAGGGGATGTTTCAGGTCCTATTCTGTTGTTTGGTTACTAATTGCTATAATTCTAGGGTTAACTGGCCTCTCAAGCTGCATATGGAAGTTTCTTAATAATAAATATGATATAAGAATTTATTTTTAAGTAAAAAGAACATCTAACATGGAATTGAGGACGTTCGTTATAATAGGGAAATAATTCCTATTTTTTTCTTAAAAAAACAAAGTATAATGAAAAGAAGTAAAGCTTAAATGCATCTATCGTACAGACAGGACTACTAATGTTTATTACGGTTTCTGCAGAGCTCCCTGAATGGTGTTAAACTAGTTTCAAAGGAGGGCTATGCAAACAACCTTCAACAATTTTTTTGATCAGAAACTACGTAAGTTCTATAGCGACGTGATTATGGTGTTGCCGAAAAATGACAAATCATTGAATAAAGTACTGCATATATGGTTTCATAATGTTAATTTAAAATAACAATAAATGTCTCTCAATTTTGACTTCCAAAAGTTCAAATCTACTTTGACCAACTTTTCAGACAACATGATAATACAAAATCTCGTTGAACAAGCAGACTTTTCGGTACTGATTACACATGTTAGAAAAAATTAAAATTAGTAAAAGCGACGCTCTATACTGCTTCATTTCTACGTTGAGTCAGGCTATCTAGTGTAAGAGATAACTCATATATTTAAGATATTATCATGAATTACAACAGCTTGAATGCCTATCTTGGCCTTGAAAGCTAAATAGTCTTATAGTAAGTAGTATGGATAGGAGGGTGGCTTAATGGCCCCTGGCTAAGAACCCAGAGTCCCTGGCATAGAGCCAATGATCTAGGGGCACATAGAATCATCTCTTAAAATTTCGGAAACCACCAAAACTAATAATTTAGCATGGTAATATAGGACCAGGCTATGTACCTCTGTAAGATTTATTAGTCCATCTTTACATAGAACCACCTATTAAATTTGAGAATTGTCAGAAACCAAAATTTGGTTAATATTCTCTAGAACCAAAGTAAATATTTTTGTAAATTTGGATAATCAATTTCGTTCCCTTCTATGATTAAAAATTGCTCTAAGTTCACAATTTGTAGGATTTTGACCTAATTTATCCCCTTTGACGACGGCTTAGGGTTATATACATGATAATAGAGGTCAGTTCTCTTTTTATAATGTGTGAGCATATTAAAGCACCCTTCTAAATTTTGGGAAGGGTACATTGACCCAGCTTAATTTTGGGAATTGTGAAAAACTGGTAAATATTCTCTAGGACTTAAATATACGTATATTTTTCTAAATTTGGTTGGTACTGCTTCTTCTCTTTCATAAGGGAAAAATGTAAATAATAATACTAATAATAATCAAAAGTTGGAGGTTTTCAAACTATTATTTCCTCTTTGATGATGATTTAGTTTATTATATCCTTATACGGATAGACACAGGGGTCAATTCTCTTTCATAAGATATGGATACATTAATAATTTCCTTTTAAAATTTGCGAGTAGTACATTGGCCCACACCTTAAATTTGGGAATTGTCAAAAATATATATTAACAAATTTTCTCTAGAACTTGAATATATATTTTTGTAAATTTGGTTTTTGCTACTATTCCCTTTTATGGGTACAAAATTGTCAAAATTATATTTTTAAACGTAGCTCTTTAACTTTGGCGGAAATCGTAAATTTTGGCAGAAATCGTAAATTTTGGCAATCGTAATTTAATTAGTGTCAGGCGTGAAGTTTCTGTTTAATGTTCAATAAGTTAAATTATAACATATGATCATATGACATATAACATATGATCATATGAATGAATACAAGGTTCTATTATATTTTGTTATAAGATGATACATTGAGGCACTTTCTTAAATTTCGGGACGAGTACATTTGATTTACCACTTAGAATTTTGAATTGTTAAAAAAGCTAAAATTCGTAATTGTTCTCTAGGACTCGACTACATACATTTTGAAAATTTGGATGATGTAATAGGTGTCCTTTCATATGCAAAACACTCCAAAAATTTAAATTTGAGGATGTTGTTCTAATATATCAACTTAACACTTTTCAAACTTACGAACAACTTATAATTCATTGGTACAATCGTATTGATTGATCCATGGCTCTGATTTACAAAGTCAAACTTCGAAGCTTAAGGATTGTAGTATTAAATCATTTGTCGAAATTTATCTTTGGTGCAAAGTTTTTGCTTCATTACAGTATCTGATTAATTTCAGATTTTAAACTTGAAATCGAAATTTAGGGTATGAAGCCGATGAGTAATTATCTGACCAATTGATGTACAGTACAACATTTTTTTCACACTTTGAACCATAGAGTTTGCAGTGTGATTCATACATAATTTGAGGTGCTTGGTAGAACGTTATTATCAATACAATCTGATCGACTGTCCACTTTCAAATCTGTTTAAAATTTTTCAATACTTTAAAAAGTAATGATTGAATTTTGTTTGAAAAAATTGTCAATCACTGTTTGAATATTTAAACTTTTGTTTCAAACTTTTTGAACCTTAGTTAGTATCATTTACTTTGAAAGTTATCATATCTTATTAGAAGTTAGCATCGTTTCCAGGGGAAAGAAGATGAAAAATACAAGAATGTGTTTCATGTGATTTTACCTAGAAATAGGACATAGATTTAGATTTGAAAGTGAGGTGACAATCGGATTTCTTTTGAAGTAGATTCGTCATTTATAATGTACAACTTTTACGACAAAAATTTTTCGTATTTGCCAGTTGGTACAATACATAACTCGTAAATGCTGTAAACCGATATTTTTACCAGACATTTACCGTCTACTTAAATCGATTTCATGTCCAATTAATACAACGAATTCCAATATAAGTGTACTTTCTCTTTCACCGTTTGTGATTGTTAGAGAAAAAAATACATATATTGTCGACAATTTTCGCGGTTTTACATTCTTCCTTCCTTCCTTCCTTCATTTTATCTTCCCTTTCGTTTATTGTATCCCTCGTTTTGTGGGCGCTTCCTGGGCTGCGTCATTATCTCCACTGCAGTTAGTTTATTCGACGCTAGGAGCTTCCGAGGGCGATTATTACGCACCCTGCGAGCTTAATAAACAGTAAACACTGAATTTTATCGCTGTTTTATGAACATTTAATTTATTTCAGCAGCACGTATTCAGTCGTAAATAATCACACTAAGAACAAATTTAGTGTTACTTAATTATCTTTTCCCTCTTTTTACCCTTGCCAGTTTCTCTTACTTTTTTTAACCATCTCAGAATTTGTTTAAAGCAAAAAAAAGTAATACTTTGTTAAACGAAAGATCATGAAAATAAGAAAGAACCGTTTTTCATACTGCAAATTAAGAGCTAAATGAATTGGCCATAAAAAATATTAATTCAATTTCCTATAGCTCGTAGATATCTCTCAATTAAATTGTTAGATATAATTTCTTTGGTACGAATTTTCTTACTTATTATATGTAGTTAGCATAAATGAGACGTAGCGTTACAGAAAACCATGCCTATGGAGGTCCCTAGATTTTAAGGTACCGTAAAACGGGGCTACTTTGACAGGTTTTGGACTAGTTTAGATGTGTACACGGAACACTTTCTGCAACCAATGAATGATACTATTCTCATCATAACAATAGGTATCTGGGGTATCACCTCCATTACTAAACCTAAGTCTCTACAAGTAAGTTTTGGCGGGAAGAAATTAAGAAATACCGGTCAAAGTAGCCCCGGGGGTGGGGCTACTTTGACATCTTATGTATTTGCTGCATAAGGTCAAAGTTACTCAACGTATGGAGTTATTTTGACATGGAATTTATGTAAAGTGTATAAAACACTGTTTTGGTCATGTGTAACGTACGGTATACTGTATACTTAATAAGCACGAAATCTTTATTTTGTTGTGGTACATCATTATACACCACTATACAAGTTTTTCTAAAGCTTTACTTTTAACATCTTTTACTTTGAACATACATGGTGCTTTACCTTACATTGTTACTTTATTTTTTACTCTACTTTATTCTTTTTTACTTTACTTTACTTTTAACATAATTACATATGTACCGGTATGTATCTTTACATGTAACAATGGAAAGAAAAACCTTAGTTGTCAACATCACAGTCGTAACAAGCATATTGAGGATTTTTTGATCCACCATTACAAAACCCACACACCCATTTTTTGCACAGGATACATTGAATCCACTCTCTTGCACCCTTCCACCATACGTTGTTATATATCGTCAGAGTGGGAATTATTTTAGATTATTCATTTTGGGGGGAATAAACAGTGGCGGATCTAGAAGTCCTTATATTATATATTGAGGGACAGGAAGGATATTGAGAGGGGGTAGAAATACAATGGGAGAAATCCCTCATCCCCCCCGGCAATTCGCACCGTGGACACCATATCAGCCTTTATCTATGAAAGTATATGCAACAATTCTCACAGGAAGCACGAATTGCTCATCTGTCAAAGCCCCGCTCTCTGTCAAAGTAACCCTAAATGTCAAAGTAGCCCCGTTTTACGACGGTACATAATTTCTTTCTGTGGGGGTCCAATGCCAAGACTGCAAGATCTAATGAAATGCATCACTGCTGCTATAGCGAGCAATGATGCAAAAATGGTGAACATGTTATTGAACGTAAATAGCAAGCTTTTACCGTTTGGGCGTGTACCGTGTCTCCAATGGTGCACACATTGAACACCTGTAAGACTTATGTATCTGAAACTTGGTGAGAGTATGTATCTTTGCATGTGTCGCTCATCTTTGTCAGACTTATTCTTCTAAATACACATTGGTTTGTAGCCCAATAAATCATTTATACTATAGTAGAGTACATAACTGTTTGTAAGTGTTTAATTTGTTTCTATGTTAACTTGACGGTACTTCACACTAACGGTCCAAAATACTCTCAAATGCTTGTCAGGCTGTCATTTAGACCAGTGCGCAAAACTTCAAAGTCAGACGCACTCGCCAATCCAAAACTAATAGCTGCTTGTATCTCTCAAGTACAAATTTATGAGGGGTCCCTGTGAGTTTAGGCAGAAACCATTCCTACTGAACACTTGTCGCCAGCTCTAAATTTTTAGTCACCAATGGCGACCGGAAATTATGCTCCCTGATTTAGACAATGTCTCGACATACTGCAAGATTAAGAAGCAAGATTTTGACGATAGAAAAGATTTTCAGTTATAGTCGATTATAAACAATGTGTTTAATCAAGTCATGGACTGGCTCTCTACTCACCAAAATTCGTTCAGCGAGGATGACGCGGGTTCTTGTCTCTTCTTTAGATACTGTCTCGAGTTCTCTACCATATCAGTCCATCTACCTTCTCTTTCTAGTTTTGGTGGACGTTTTATTCTTTCTCTTACCTTAAACAATTACTAGAATTTTCCTGATTACTTCAAATAGGAAGCGTTAATGTTTTCAGGTCAACACATTGCAACATTACGTGAGTATTATTCCTTATTAGAAGAAATGTTTCATTTGCACGTAGTTACTACATAATTTCCTTAATTGTTCTGAAGATATGTGAATAGCCTACAGCACCAGTTTGGGATGTGAATTTTTCGTTTAAAATATGCATAATTTACAATGTTATGATAGTGATTAATAAGATATATTCTTCCTTCACCAATTAGTTCTCGCCATTTTACAATATTGTTAATAAATATTTTTGTTCGTTTAAACAGTTTTACAATATTTATGTACCTTACTTTTGACTTCAACACAGGAAATAAGTTATCAGAATGCATGTAACAGTCAAAATGACCGTATGTTTTCCTTAATATTATAAAGGATATGTGTCCTTATAGGTGTTAAGGAAGTTGGTTTACGAACTCTTTTTACATATTAACATGTCTATCCGGAAGACAAAAAATATCCAGAGCTACTTAACCTATCATCACCAAAATTTGATCAGAAAACAAGGAACCGAGTTCGTTTTAGGATCCGATACACAAGCTAGAAGTTGTATAAATAAACAATTTCCGGTTCTAATGTCAGGTAGTTCCTGTTTTTGCAATCGATTAAGCGTCCCAAAATTACGTCTTAATCTCAACTTTCTACTAAAACTGGAAGTAGCTGAAATTCACTATGACTTCCAGTTTCAACGTTAATCTAGATAGAACTAAAACAATAACACATAACGAGAAATAGTTTTTTTTTTTTTAGAATCAATTTAGTGTTCTAAGAATAGGTACTATCTTCACTCTTAACACTCTATTCAAACCGGAAGTAGCTGAAATCAACCACTTCCGGTTTAAATATTGATCATCATAGAACGAAAACCATACTAGGTAACAAAGAAACGGTTTTCTGTAATTTAACATCCCAAGAATACATTCCTCTATCTTACTATTAAAGGCGGAAGTGGCAGAATTCAATCTCTCCTCATTTTAACGTGGATTGCCATAGAATATAAACCGTAAAAGCTAACGAGAAGCGGTTGTCTGCAATCAATTAAAAGTGTCTCGAGAATAAATTGCATTTCTACTCTATCTCCTAAACCGAATGTGATAGGGAAAAAAGCACGTCTGGTTTTAACGTTGACCATTTTAGAGTAAAAACGGTAATATGTAGCGTGAAGTGGTTTTCTGCAATTGATTTAGCATCATAAAAATGTACGTTTCGTTTCCACTCAAATCTCTCTCTATAATAACCGAAAGTGACAGAAACAAACTACTTCCGAATAAAAGCGGTAATTTTTCTACAGAGCTCCTTCGTTGCTAGGTTACGCGCCTTTGGTGTGGTAGAGCCGGGTTCGATTTCAGGCGGGAGCTCATGTTGTTTGAATTCCACGTTAATCAGTAGGTCCTGTCTCATAAAACCTCGCTGTTGAAAGGAGCGCTAATTCAAAATCAATATGAACATCCAATCTTTCTACAGAAACAGGAAGTGTTACCACTTCTAGTTTCAATGATGATTGAGAAAATATCGCATCCTTAAAAACTAAACTCCTTCCTGAAGTGTACACGCGACACTGTTATTTGTTCAGTTTCAAAGGGAATACTTTATCGCCAGTTCCAAGAATTTTATCGGAACCTGATTACAGAAGGGGTATAGTCTTTGGAGTTAAGCATGATACTCCTGAACAGATGATAGTGTCATCGCGTTTATGTTCGAGTATAATTCCGTAACGCGTAGAGCAATTGTAGGAAGTTAGTGATTTACCTTTAATTTAAGTATCTAACCAAACTACTGGGGTCAAAAAAATTAAGCTTTGAAGGAAAATAACCGACTTCAGAACACCACAAACACCAGAAAATAAAATGTCTCTCTCTCCTTTTTAAAAAAAACAAACAATGTTAAGCGACTTCAACAAAAACACTAAAAAATAGAAAATAAAAAACTTTAAAAATCAGAAAAAAATAATAGTTATAATGAAGCGCTTAAAAAAATAAATTATTAATTATATTATCTATAAAAAGCGATTTGAAGTATGTGCCAAACTAAACAAATTAATATTTCATAAAATTAGCATCGAAACGAGACGAGATTTCTCTCTAATATTAATTTACTTCGTTATCTGTCCTCTCTGTGATGCAAAATGTAATTTTCTGTTGTTTTCTGATACATACTGTATGTAACAGAAAAACGGACAGAAAGTGATTACGTACAACACCGCCAGGTAAGCAGCGATTAGTCAAAATGAAGAGAATTGGCAGGAGTTCCGTATGACCGTAGGATACTAATACGCCGGTTTGGGTACAAAACCTCGCGGCGACAACCTCGCGAACCAAAACCTCGCCTGGCCGAAACCTCGCCTGGCCGAAACCTCGCCTGGTCAAAACCTCGCCGCCCAAAACCTCGCAGGACAAAATCTCGCCTGGCCAAAACCCCACCTGGCCAAAACCTCGCCGCCCAAAACCTCGCGGGACAAAATCTCGCGGGGCCAAAACCCCGCCTGGCCAAAACCTCGCCACCCAAAATCTCGCGGGGCCAAAACCTCGTCTTCCAAAACATCGCGCCCCAAAATATCGCCATACCCAAAATCTCGCCTGATCAAAATGTAAATGTTCCAACAGATGATAAGGATTGACGGTATAAAAGACGCTGTTTCAGAAGAAGTATCACGGGTATTTGACCAAGTCCCGCGATACCATATGAAAATTCTATTTCTGTATTAGAGGATTTCAGTGTGAAGGTAGGGCGACAGGATGTTTTTAAACTGGTTATAGGGAAAGAAAGTCTGCATAAGGAGAGTAGTTTCGTGAACTTTGGAACATCCAAAAACTTAAAATTTTAACAAAAATCTAATTATATTTATGAAAGTATGAAATAATATATGAGTTTTTACGACGTCCCTTGATTATGTCTTGTAGGTTAAAGGAGACGTAGATGACTAGGATGAAGGAAATGATCGAATAAAGAAAGTGGGAGGAAACGGGAATAACCCGAGAAAGCCCACGCACACGATGTTTTGTATCTTTTTCTTCTTCTTCTTCTTCTTCTTCTTCTTCTTATTATTATTATTATTATTATTATTATTATTATTATTATTATTATTATTATTATTATTATTTGTAATGTGGAATTGCATATTAAGAAACTCATTGGGTAAATTTTAAAGAAAAGTTTCCTTCGCGGCGAGGTTTTGGGCGGCGAGGTTTTGGCCACGCGAGGTTTTGGCCCTGCGAGGTTTTGTCCCGCGAGGTTTTTGGGCGGCGAGGTTTTGGCCCGGCGAGATTTTGTCCCGTGAGGTTTTGGCCGGCGAGATTTTGGGCGGCGATGTTTCGGCCGCGAGATTTTGTCCGTATACGCCTTAAAGCAAAAGTTCACAAAACAGTAGTGAGACCTGACACATTATACGGAACGGAATATTGGACGACAAAGAAGAGCGCAACGTAAGTTATATGTTGCGGAGATGAAGATACTGCGGTGGATATGTTGAGTGACACAGAAGGACAAAATTAAGAATGAAATGATCCGGCGAATAGCAAAGATGAGACCAGTAGTAAAAATAAAACTACCAGAAAATAGACTGAGATGGTTTGAGCATGTAACATGAAGACTTCTATAATACGTAGCTCACCGAGTGGAAGCTATAGAAAGAACTGAATGGTTAACGAGCTCGAGGCCGGCCAAAGAAGAAGTGGAGAGATTGTGTTAAGAACGATATGATGAAGTGTGGTGTCACAGTAGATATGAGACAAGATAGAAAGAGGTGGAGGACAGCGATACGAAATGTCGACCCTAGCTAATTGGCAAAAAATCTTCAAAGACGAAGAAGACTTAATATGACCGAGTAAATCGAGGATTCTAATTTCGAGCCAGAAGTTCGATAGGAGATAGCTCCTACTGTTATTGGGACACAGGACGTCTTATAGGTGGACGGAAACACTTGCAGAGAAAACCACTAGTCCATGACATTAATGACAACCAGAGTAATGGTGGAAGCTAATGTTGAGTCTTAAGTCCCTTTATCTATCTAATACAGTGACAAGTGAGTTACAAGCCTACAAACCAAGTGGAAGACTGGCATAATACCTTTAAAAGGTAAAAGAGGCTCCTAAAATGTGTTTATTAACATTTGAGAGATAAACTTTTAGTTCGATCTTTGACTATACTTCCTATTTTATTACTATCAACTATGTAGTATGTACTCGTATGCACTATTTCTAATAGAGAAAGTGGAGTTTATTTCCTTTTTACTTTGTCTCATGAATCGATTATCAAATATTGATTCAATCTTGAGATACATAGAGTATATCGATGGGTATTTGGACAAAGGTGATATGTCCATGCTTTAATTTTTGCAGGATACAAACGTCAAGGCATCTCATAAATCAGAGGTTCATCTAAAACTTTGTTTTTATTAATGGAATATTTACTGGAAATTCTTTTGTTTCTATGTAATGTGCTACAAATGCGAAAACACTTCGGACATTATCCATATCATTCAAGACCTGATTTTCGAAGAAAAATTGACATATCGCCTTCGTTCGAATACTCATCAATATATTATTCCAATACTAAACATCAGTATTTCATACCATGTTTTAGTACTGGATATTGGGTCAAACAAAAAGCACGTCTTGCTCTAAAAGTATCTTAACAAAAATGCTAGAAGATGACAAATAGTCATTAACTCCAACAATTCAAGACTTAACTTAAAAGTTGGGCTCCTGATATTAAATTATTTAATTAATCCAAAAACTTCGATAAAATGTTGCAGAAACCAAAATTAAACATAGAGAGTGAAGTTAGAGGGTAAATCGGTTTAGGAATGCCCTGGCATTTATTACGGAAATTTATAAGCCTTAGTAACCTCTTGGAATTGATATTGGAGTACTGGCTATCTGACTTTCACCAAATTCCATGGGCTCCAAGGTTTCGATCTCAAAGCAAGGATCTGTTTCTGATGTCTCTCTCTAAAATACGAATGATAAGCCAGCACTAGCTCTAGTCCTAAAAGAAGATACTTGGTTTCGTTGTCCTAAGTTTTTATATGGCGGCAAAACGCTTCGCAGACATAGTCTGGCCACCGGCTTCTTCCTGGTTCCTGGTTGTAGCTATCGATGTCAGGTGCTAAGTTAAGAGAGTTTAGATTGGCAGAAAAAATGGCTGTTTAACAAAAGCTAGCAAAGCGGTAGTAGAAGAAAAGGGGAGTGTTTCTTACAGTCTGTTTATACATAAGAAATGCATTATTTTGCGTCTTCCAGTGATGGTCTGATATCTCTAATCAGACGATTACTCTTCTCTACTGGTCTTTCGAATGTATCGACATAGGACCGTGTCGACAATGCTCTGAAGATCGAATCAGAGCAGGTCCAATATCATTACAAATACTTTCTATAAGGACTAGTGATTTGATTCCTATGTGATAATATAGGAATTGTACTATTGAATTTGCATTATAGTTTCTTCATATGTATTTCGAATCCACATAAGATAGTTTGCTTTCAGTTACAATAGTAATGTTAATGTTAATGTTTGAACGATGATGTTCATGTGTTCAGTTGAAAAATACGAGATGAAGTATTTAAGTTTTACGTCCCACACTTATGCCGGCTAGGCTAAAGGAGACAGTGATGATGAGAAATGAAGGAAATAGTGGAATAAGAAAAGCGGGGGGAAATGGGAGAAAACCCTAGCATACGGTGTTTGTCCACCACAAAGCTCACTTGAAGCGAGCTGGAATGGAACCAGAGACCCCAAACACCAGAGGTGAACGCCCTATCACTGAGCCACGGCGGCTCCTGTGTTCAGTTGATATTTCTTTCTTAGCTTCATTTTATTTTTTTGCGTTTCCTTTCGCCAATTGTCTTTATAAACGTATTTTTTTTTTATTTCGTAATGATCTGGATAGAGTGTTATACTGTATGCACATGAAGAAATATAAATGTAAGAGTGATATGTTTATGACGTGAGAAAACGCCTAATGATTTTGTCTAATATTATTCATCATGGCTAAACCCATTTTTATATATTGTCTTCTTTTACCTTGTATTCCAAAAATATATTTCATATTCTGAAAGAACATGAACCAAAATGTTTGAAACAATTAAAAAAGTACATTCCAAAAATTTACTTTTGAGTTTACTGTACGTTCCATAATAATGATAACAGTTTCATCTCTCTTCATACGAAAGTAAAATATTGAATTTGAAGCGAAGAGTCTGTACCTGTTCTCACTGTAAGTAACTATATACTTTTGTGTTAAATAAATAAAAAATAAAGTATAAGTGAAATCAGATGATGAACAAAGCTCAAAACTGTGGAACACAACCTCTGTTTCCCTTTATACCCATTTAAACATTCATCATCATAAGTAATCTACCTTTATTGGCAGGTCACTTGCCGCAGCTCAGAAGCTTTCATGCTCCACGGTCCTCCAGTAACTTCTTAGTCTTCACGTATGATCTTTCTGTTTTTATATCATCCATTAATTGTAGTCACCATCGCCCCCTCCCTCTGTTCCCCGCCAACATACCCTCTAGGAATGATACAATCTCTTCTTAGGCAATGTCCCAACCAGTTTCTATTCCTCTTCCTAATAATATCTAAAAGTGTTCTTTTCTCACCCACCATTTCTAACACTCCCTCATTCGTTTTCCGCTCGACCCAACTAAATCTTTCCCCTCTTCTCCACACCCACATTTCGAAGGCTTCCAGTCGATTTTCGTCACCTTTACGTAATGTCCACGTTTCCGCCCCATACAGTACAACACTCCACACGAAGCATTTTATGAGTCTTTTTCTCAACTCTTTATTCAAGGTTCCACAAAATAGACTTTTCTTCCTCCTAAAGGCTTCTTTCGCCATTCCTATCCTTGCTTTTATTTCGCGTTCGCACTTCATGTTATTACTAAGAATACTACCCAGATATCGAAAACTATTCACTTGTTCTATTTTCTTCCCTCCTACTTTTATATTTGACACAAACCCCTCCGTTCCAATCACCATGGCTTTTGTCTTTCTCACATTTATTTTCATCCCATATTCTTCAAAGCCCTTTCTCATTTTTTTCTAACATTTTATTGATTTTCTTTTCAGATTCTATTTAAACATTAATTCTACAGAAAGTGAAAATTAAATACTACATACAAGGCATGCCGATCCGAGTCTAGCTTGTTTCTGGCCGACCTCGGCCACTAAATATAACGATCATTATTCCTCATGTGACGGGCTCCTTCCTACAAAATTTCATTCAAATCCGACTAGGAGTTACCTAGAAATAAAGTACCACATACAAGCCTAGGCATGCCAAGTTACCTCTGGCTAAATTCGGGAACCAAATATAGGCATCTATATTCCTGAAACAATGAGTTATTATTTGTACACCAATCTCGCTTTAGATCAGCCAGTAATTACCGTAGAAATGATTTACCATATATATATGGAGTGCAAGTATAAGATTCTATTTGCTTACGCCGGAAGCTACTAAGAAAAATACTGACATCACGTTTGCCAAAAATACACCGTACTTCAACTGTTAATTTTTAAAGTATTTCTAATTGGCAACCAAAGTATTTGTAATTGGAAATAAATATTATGAAATTAGATTTTTTAAAGCGCAGGTGAAGAAATGTGAAATTCACAAGAAATGTTATAAGTAATTCCTTTAGTAAGGTTAGATTTTTCTTTAAAATTAACAAATTGAAACGAATATTTTGAAATAAAATATTTTAAAACAACATAAACGTAATTTGCTCGAGACATAAACTATTTTTAAAATAAGTGAAAGGAATGCGTTCAATGCTTCTTTTTAAAATCAAACTCAGAACACATTGATTAAGATAAGATGCTAGTTAATGCCTAACCTCGTTTACAATATTATAAATAACAAGATTTCTTGTTTAGCCCATCAAATTTGAACCTCCAATTGTAAGCCAAACACACCAATAGGCCAATTTAGGTCAGCAATTATTTACATGTGTATACATCAACAGATGTATATGAGATCACAAGCATGGATATATATATTCATTTAGTAGCGGCGCATTTGTGTTAATTAAATACGATCTTCTCATTACGTTTGACCTCGGAAATTGTAGAATGAAATATTTATAGAGAATTCGTTAATACTCACATCATAAATATAATATTACTCAGAATGCATAACAGAAGATTATAATACAAAATTAGGATTAGATTACCAGAGTTAATTAATTGTGTCAGCATTGTGAGTATATGTATGTATTTACTATCTAGTTTTATTTTTTTCAGTATTTCTCTGAACATTTTTTTGCTAGTTAATTAATTTACGTCACTCTTTACTGCTATATCAAGGGTGAACAACTAGCATATGAGCATATTTGAAAATTTTTAAGACAATTTTTGGTTTCCAGAAACCATATAAGAGGAAAATGTATAATATCTAATCGTAAAAATAAAATTAAATTGATGTTTGAGTGTACTTACATATTTCACGCCGAAAATGCTATATTGGTATATCTGTTTATCTGTTTGTCCGTGTATCCCAAAATTTGTATATTTATCTGGAGCCCATACTGATCAACATCCTCAACCACAATGGTGAAATGAATTAGGATTAGGAATTAGATTTCTGGGCTTTTGGCATCTAAGGCCATTTAGCCCGTCACGTTTGAGGGATGATGTCCCTCAGCGAGCACATAATCCGGGGAAAGGCAAGGAAGAAAGGATTGGGGAAGGAAGGAAGCGGTCTGGGACCTATAAATTAGGTACCACCCTGGCATTTGCCTGGTGTGAATGAGGCAAACCCAGGAAAACCTCATAATAAAAATTTTAAATTTATCATACATGATATCCTTTTTTTTTTTTTTTTTTTTTGAATGTTATGAATATCTAGTTTATTGATACAGATTGATATTGGTTCAATATAAATGATGAATTAATCCTCAATTTGGACATTATTCAGACATTCACAAAAACCAAATGTTATTCATTAATTAATAGAAAAAAATGAAAATTACAATTTCAAAAGAACATAATAAAACTCGTGAAAATAGGGGTATAAATAATAATATTAAAAGGTATGATGAAAAGTATAATACGGAAAAATCGAACAAATTAATTTATTGCTATTAAACTTATCATAAATGTTTTGCTAGGCTGAAGTGTTTTCTTACACAGACACACACACAAAGTCAAACAAAAATGTAATAAATAACACTCACATCGAAAAATAAAAAAATGTCATATTTTCGTGATTAGTTTAATTTTTCTGGACCTCATAGGAGTCAATGAAAATGGCAGAAGCATGATATTGAATAGAAAGAAGAGGTGCTTTTGAAATCACTTAAAGTTCCCTTAACTTTGTACCTTCGACTTCTTCATATCTGGAAACTCTAAGGCTGTATTCGTAAGTATGCCTATTAGAAATCTTGTCTTGGATAACGTGTGTTTTGAGTAAAAGTTAAACTTTGATAAAAAATGAAACGAAATCTTTAGGTTTTACGTCCCAAGGTTATGTCGGCTAGGATAAAGGAGACGGTGATGATGAAAAATGAATGAAAAAGCTGGAATGAATAAAGTAGGAGGAAACGAGAGAATCCCGAGAAAACCTACGAACATGGTGTTTGTCAACCTCGAAGCCCACTTAATCTTTGATAAAATTTCCGTCTTGAAACAGCTATTATTCATAAACATGTTTTGAGCATTTCTTAGCGAAAATAATTTTGGTTAATACTACCGTACTATTCCTATCTTGTAGAAAGTATGTGACAGTTCCTGGTGTCAACTTTATTATTATGAACAAACGAGATCGAAAGATTATCTTGAGAAATGTTTATGAATAAGTTCAAAATACTATTTTCTTCTTACTGAAAACCTATATCTCAAAATTTTGCCAGAATGGAATTATGAGACAGCAATTCAGTTTACAATACATATCTTGAAAGAAACTTTCATTAAAATGGATCTATGAACATAGTCCCAAATACCTTTCTTTCTCCAAACACTCTATTACACTCTCTTTGCTACAGCAAGCAATTGATTGTTCGTGTAGTATATCGCCGCAATTAGGCATGATTGGGTGCTACTGATGATACTTGCAGCAATTATGGCCGTGGTAATTGTGGTCTTACACGTGTTAGAGGTAAAATATCACGTACAGCTGTTATTTAATGCCAATATGTAACAAACTAAATATAACAATAGCTGATTTTAGCTGATGTTTTTATGTTGAAGAATTTACATACTGGGTTGAACGTCTTGAAACCAATTTTTGCTTGCTTTTAGCATACACTAATTTGGAGGGAAGAGGAAAGTTTCATGATAATTATGTATCACAAATAGGTATTTATACATAATTATTTATACATAATTATTTGTACTAATATAAATATTTGCACATAATACTACATAATTATTTGTAGCACACGTGAAGTGGAGGTTAACAAATAATGTAAGCAATAGTTCAAATGTTTTTGATTAATATATTAACGCTTAAGTGCAATAACCATCTGACGAAAATGTTTTTCCAAAATGTATAAACCAAAAGAATAAAAGTCTACTGAAATTGCTGGTGTTCATTATTATGTAACTTTCGTCTTTTTATCTGTATGTCAAACGATGACAGTATGAACAAGTAACCTTGCCATGTGTACACCACGTGAATAAGTATGTTTTTAATGGCTTCATATTCTCTTAATTAATATTGAAACGGGGAGTGGTAGTAGATTTCTACCACTACTGTTTTAGTAGAGGGATTCCAGTGGAGACATAATTTATTCTTGGGATGCTTAATCGATTGCAGGAAATCGCTTCTGGCAACAGCAACAACTGCTGATGCTACAACCATTTGATGTAATTTGTCCGACAGCGTGATCAATTGAGAAAAACAGTGTGTAGTAGGAACACGTTCTGACTTGTCAGTTAGCGTCTAGAACAGTTAGAATGAGGTTGTGTTTACCTTGTCTGTCGCCCATCATTGATATCGAACAACGTGTGAACATTAAGTTCTGTTTAAAGCTGCAAACAAGTACCAAAGAAACTCACGAAATGTTGAAACTGGTGTATGGTGATAATGCTGTAACTCTGAACACAATTTACAAGTGTTATGATCAATTTAAAAGCGGAAATGAGTCGTAGAAAACGAGCAAAGTTCGGGAGGTTCATTATCCTAAAGAACAGAAGAAAACGTTCAAAAAATGGCAAAAATTGTTCGTTCAAACAGACGAATAACTATTCAACAGCTTACCAAAGAACTTAGCATCTCGTACGGGTTAGTGCAAAGCATTTTAACCGCCGATTTGCAAATGAGAAGAGTGGTTGCGAAATTTTCATTCGCAGAAGATAGAGCATTATGCAACTTCTAGCTCTTCCCCAAAATTAAAACTGTGGTGAAAGGAAAACGTTTTGACACCACTTCTGACATTGAGAGGGTAACGATAGAGCAACTAAACGCCATTCCAAAAGAAGCCTTCCAAAAATACTTCAGGTCATGGATTTAACGTGGGGATAGTTGCATTGCTATTCAAGGACAGTAGTTTGAAGGAAATTAAATCAAATTCTACGTAAACTTATTACTTTGTTTCTAATAAAATTAATCACCATATTTTCGATCACACCTCGTATATATATACACTACCCCCGAAAAGTTTCCGTACAAAGTAGGTTTATGTATACTATACGTGTATTCGAGAAAAAGCAAAGACATATCAGTGGAATTTATTTTTATCTGGAACCTACAATATGTATTTGAGAGGAAAATACAGAAATTTATCAGGAATAGACCATTGTTTTGTCAAAAAACTTAAATCTTTGATTCATCAAAGTAGCCTCCACGTGCTTGTGATAACAACTTTACAGACTTTGGGCACTCGGCGCATCTTTCGAACTGTCCTATCAAGCTCATCCCACAGTAGCTCAATTGGATTACAATCCGGTTGTTGTGGGGACAACACCATATTCTTGAGATCTCCCTGTTGCTCTTTTGCTAACAAATACCCTCTTGGGGCCGCGGTGGCTCAGTGGTAGAGCGTTCACCTCTGGTGCTTGGGGTCCCGGGTTCGATCCCAGCCCCCGCCAAGTGAACTTTGTGGTGGACAAACACCGTGTGCGTGGGTTTTCTCGGGGTTCTCCCGTTTCCTCCCACTTTCTTCATTTCATTCATTTCTCATAATCACCGTCTCCTTTAGCCTAACCGGCATAACCGTGGGACGTAAAACTCAAAGGTTTTTCAAATACCCTCTACAAAGTCGGGATGTGTTTCGGGTCATTGGCTTGTTGCATAATGAGCCCACGACCAATGAGCCTCTTCCCAGATGGTACTGCGTGTCTGATCAAAATTTGATGGTACTGTTCTTTCTGCATTGTATCCTGTATTTGCACTAAATGTCCCTCTTGATTGTTACCAAAGCAATCCCACACCATCACAGAACCACCCCCGTGTTTTACCGTTGGCAAACTACACGATGGAAGTAGTGTTTCGCCCTTGGAGCGACGCACGAAAACCTTTGCAGTAGTAGCTCTAGGCCTTCCAGATCTTGCTCGAGAGCGATTTTCCTCTGTTTCGGCAAATCGTTTTAAAACAGGGATCCAAATAAGCAACAACATTTTACTCGCCCAAGAAAAAGGCTACTAATAGAAATTATTTACTTACCTTCGATTAATACAGTTTTAAATACTCGCCCGCACAGATAAACCACTCGCCACGGGCGAGTGAGTGAGTGGTTCATGCACTGTAGTATAGAGTATTTTCACTTTCGTGGCTATTTCCCGTATTGTATAGCCTTCTTCACGTAAAGAAACTATTTTTGCTCTCGTTTCAATGCCCAATTCCCTTTTCGTACGGGGCATTATGCTGACTAATAGGGAACACTTTACACATCACTTCAACACACACACATACAACAACTAGCGTGCAATAGACAACTCCCAACAGCAAGATCTGAGAGAGAAGTAGACAGAGCAGCTTGAGAGACACCTATGAGACATTTATTTTCAGTGTAATGGCCGTTTTGTATCGCACGCGTACGTAATACACCATCACAACGGTGCGATATTTAAGTTTATTTTTCTTAATTCATCCACAACAGGCCAAGACCTTTTCTCCCGTCGGGTACTGAAATGTTTCATCTTTCATTTGTGAGCAAATTGTAATGCATTCTTATGTTACATTTTGAACTTTTTTTTTATTTTGTGTTTTCCGGAATATATATATATATATATATATATATATATATGTTCCTAAAAGTACTGGAGAGGTTTGAGAAATGCCTTAGGGTCTCATTCTAAACGAAGGGAAAATCCCAACCTCCACCTCCTCGCGGGAGAAAGCGGGCAACGTCTTTGGCGGCTAACGTAGGTGGGGACCGACCGACTCCGGGGATAAGGAGTCAGCTTCTACTAAGTGCCAACAACCTTCTCGGAGGGCGGATGAGCGGGTGGAGGTCAGGGCACCTTCTTTTCCTTAGGAGAGGAAACTATCCTAAAAGGTGGATGAACCACTAGATAGTCAACGGCATGGAGGTGTGGAAAGGAATTGGGAATACTACCCCATTATCTTTTTCCCAGAATGGACGAAGGAGGAGAATAAATAAACATCATTGTTCTTCCTGAGGTAAAAAATTCCGGAGGTAAAATAGTCCTCCGTTCGGATCTCCGGGTGGGGACTGCTCCGGGAAGAACCATCAAAGCAGAAAATAATAATAAATTTAATTTCAGCATAGGAACCTGGAACGTACGGACTCTACGACGTGAGGGAAAACTTGAAAATTTAAAAGTGGAAATGGACAAATGCAAAGAGGACATAGTGGGCTTGAGTGAAGTGAGATGTCCAGGGAAAAATGAGATAATATCGGGAAATTACAGAATATACTATTCGGGTGGCGATAAGGCCGAGAATGGTGTCGCGATAGCAATGAAGAACGAAGTAGCAAGAAGTGTAACCAAAGTGGAATACTGCAGTGACCGCTTGATGTTTGTAAAACTACATGCAAAACCAGTGGATATTGTGATAATACAAGTGTATACACCAACAACCGGCCATGGTGGTAATGAAGTAGAAGTAATGTATGATCAGATTAGTGACATATTGCATCAGGAAGGAAGAGGTAAGGTCTACGCCGTAGTAATGGGAGACTTCAACAGCGTAGTAGGAGAAGGAGCTGAGAATAAGGTAGTGGGACCGTTTGGACTAGGTAAAAGAAACAAACTAGGTCAAATGCTTATCGATTTCTGTAGGCAACATGATCTGGTGGTCATAAACACGCGTTTTAAGAAACGAAAAATCAAGCTGTACACGTGAAAAAGTCCAGGAGATACGAAACGCTACCAAATCGATTACATTCTTGTGAAGCAACTTTTCAGGAATAGTGTACGAGACGTGAAGACACTGCCAGGAGCGGACATTGATTCGGATCACAATCTCCTGGTGGCGGAAGTGCAAACCTGGTTAAAGTCGATCAAGAAAAATGGGAAGAGAAATCGAAAATGAAACTTGGAGCGACTAAGAAATATCGACGATGATGTGAAAGAAGAAATTGAAGAAACATTCTGTGCAATGGGCGATGTGGTTGACAATATAGAGAATAGTTGGGGAGAAGTTAAACAGATCCTACTTGACACACTCCACAATAACATTGGCAGGATGGAAAGAGCACCGAGAAAACCATGGATAACTGAAGCAATGCTTAAAAAGATGGAAGAACGCAGAAGGGCGAAAAACACGGACATCAAGGAATACAGAAGGTTGAATAATGAATTGAGAAGAGAGACAGACAAAGCCAAAGAAAAGTACATGGAACAGACATATGAAGAAATAATGGAACTTCAACAGCACGGCAGATGTGATGTGATGTATCAGAAAGAATAAGAATTAGGAGGGAAAGCTAACAAACGTATACAAACGTTCGGCATCGAAGATCAAGAAGGTAATGTAACCACTGACCATAATAAAATCCTTAGAATTTGAGAGGAATACATAAAAGATCTGTATGATCAGAAGAACCACCCCAAAGATATTGCGAACGAAGAAGAAGAAGAGGTGGGTGATGATGTAAAGGACCCAGTATATTGAAAAGTGAAGTAGTACAAGCAAACAACGACATGCGAAGGAGAGAGGCCACTGGAGAAGGCGACATATCAGTAGATTTGCTCAAGGGATTAGGAGACAACGCAATGAAAGTACTGACTTCAATTATTAACAAGATCTACCTGAGTGGAGAATGGCCAAAGGATTTTCTTGATGTTACAATGATTGCATTGCCGAAGAAAAACCAAGCAAAGAAGTGCAGCGATCACAGAACCGTTAGCCTGATTTCCTATACCGGAAAGATCATTGCACGCATACTGAATAGGCTGATGGAAAGTAAGATAGATGAGAGGTTAGGAGAAGATCAATTTAGATTCCGGAAAGGGAAAGGCACCAGAGATGCTGTTGGATTGACGAGAATTATATCAGAAAGAATTCTTGATGTAAAGGAAGAATTGTGTTTGTGCTTCATCGACTGGCGAAAAGCTTTCGACCGAGATAATTGGACGAAACTTCTGAAAATGCTTAAAGAAATCGGAGTCAGCTGGAGAGATCGACGACTCATTCAAAACCTGTACACAGAACAATGAGTAAAGATGCACTTGAATGAAGGAGAAGCCAATAGTGTGGAGATTGGAAGAGGAGTCAGACAAGGATGTAGTTTGTCGCCCCAATTTTTCAACATTTACAGTGAATGTTTAATGAAGGAAGTATTAATGGGAATTGGATATTTCAGGATTGGAGGACAGATCATTAACAAGATCAGGTATGCAGATGATACGGTTATAATAGCTAAAACCGAAGGAGGACTACAGGAGATGATTGACAAAATAGTTGATACTGGAAACCTGTATGGAATTGAAATTAACATGAGAAAAGTCATGTTAAGTCGAAAGTCATGAGAATATCCCGTGGAAACACGCCCTCATGGATCAGAGTACAAAAAAGAGAACTTGAAGAGGTCGATAATTTCAAGTATCTGGGAAGTATTTTGATGAGAGACACTGCACCAAAGAGATCAAGTCAAGAATTGACATAGCTGAAGAAGCATTCAACAAGAATAGATCACTCTTAAATAGCAGGCTCAATACTGGACTCAAGAACAAGTTGGTCAAGTGCTATATATGGAGCATTGGACTGTATGGTTCAGAGACTTGGACATTACGGAAGTTAGAGAGGAAATATTGGGAGAGCTTCGAAATGTGGTGTTGGAGGAAGATGGAAAAGATAAAATGGACAGAGAGAGCAACAAACGAGATGTTTTAAAACCGATAGAAGAAAAGAGGACACTTCTAGCCACCATCCTTCATAGAAAGGCTAATTGGGTTCGACACATCTTGCGAAGAAATTGTCTTCTTCACACCGCCGTAGAAGGAAAGATGGAAGGGAAGCGAGGAATAGGAAGAAGAAGAACACAGCTGATCGATGATTTGAAAAATAGGAGAAAATATTGGGAGTTAAAAGAGGAAGCTCAAGATCGACAAAAGTGGAAGAAATATTTCCAGGCTAAAATCTAAAATTGAAAAAAAAGTCCTGATTAGCCCCAGGACCTGCCAAAAGGCAGAATACTTAATAATAATAATAATAATAATAATAATAATAATAATAATAATAATAATAATAATAATAATAATAATAATAATAATAATAATAATAATAATATATACTAGTTGAATATACCCATGCTTCGCACGGGGGCTGTATTTGGGAGTCAATGTCTGTGGGAGTATCACCATTGATCTCAGCGACCGCGAAAACTATGGATTTGATACTAATATCGGTCATTTTGGGCAATTTTTTACATGTCTCGTACCATCCCGCTGACTCCCGTTCCACATGCAATTGTAACTAAACTTGCAAGTCATCGCTAATGGAAGTGTCACCATTGATTTCAGCGACCGCGAAAACCATGGATTTGACACTAATATCGGTCATTTAGGATTACTATTATATGTCTCGGTATCTCACCCTCCCCTCCCCGGTGACCCCCGGCCCGGAGCCGAATAGCGTGAATTTGGAAGTTAATGCGATCAGAGTTTCACCATTGATTTCAGCGACCGCGAAAACCATGAATTCGACACTAATATCGGTCATTTTCTACTACTTTTACATGTCCCGGTAAATGCCCTCCTGAGACCCCCTGGTTCGAATTTTGACAAAAACGTTTAACTTTGGTCTGGAGCCTGGACCAAGGTATTCGTGGCTAAAATTTGGTATCTCTCGGTCAATTTGCCTAGTTCCCAAGCTGATTCCCGTAAACGCTCCCCTGAGACCCCCCTGATTCGAAATGTGGAAAAAAGGGCTTTGATTTGATCTGGGGCCTGGGCCACTTATGGCAAGATAGCCCCCCCCCACTTTAGAAAATTGAAACAATGACTAGGTCATTCGTTTGTACTACGTTTGTACCGAAAATATTTTCGTTTGTACCATTTTCCTTATAGGGTTACTTGAGAGGTCAACTGGGGGGCTATCTTGGCGCCAAGATAGACCCCCGGATCACAGCACAAAAAATTGAAATACACCATTCGAAAGCAAATCGTTTGTACCGTTTGTACCGAAGAAAGTTTTGTTTGTACCCTGATAGTTTTCGAGAAACAGAGGATCACATTTGGGTTGCTATCTTTTCGCCAAGATAGCTCCCCCGTATCACAGTACAAAAAATTGAAATACACCATTCAAAAGCAAATCGTTTGTACCTTTGTACCGAAAAAAAGTTTTGTTTGTACCCTGATAATTTTCGAGAAACAGGGGATCACATTTGAGGCGGGGGACTATCTTGGCGCCAAGATAGCTTCCCGTATCACAGTGCAAAACATTGAAATATACCATTCGAGAGCAAATCGTTTGTACCGTTTGTACCGAAAATGTTTTGTTTGTTCCCTGATAGTCTTCGAGAAACAGGGAATGATATTTGGGGCGCCAAGATAGCCCCCCCCCCCCCGCCGTATCATAGAACAAAAAATTGAAATTCATCATTTGAAAGCAAGTCGTTTGTGCCGTTTGAATCGAAAAAAGTTTTGTTTGTACCCTGATAATTTTCGAGAAAAAGTGGATGACATTTAAGGGGCTATCTTGTACGCAAGATAGGCCATCTAATGTGTACTTTTTCCATGTCCATAAATAAGTATTATGTGTTTATTCATGTAAATTTGTGTATTTAGAACTCTGGTTGTACATATCCAAATAAATAAAGAACTTGTTGGGAATAACTCAACGTTAAAATTGATTCGGCGAGTGGGAAAACATTATGAGTCCAAAAAAAGCCATTTTGAGTTAAAAGTAAAAGCCATTTGGAGGTAAATAACACTTAAGATGTAGAACTACAAGCTGTAATGAAGAGGAGTACAATTTTCAAGACCTCGCACGTTATAGCAGAATGCTGTAATGTCGACTGTACATTTGTGGCATTAACAAATGAAAGTTCTTTCTTCAAATATCTCAAAATGAGTTTTGTGGACTAGTAGTGTTTTTCCACTCAACGATTCAATTAATTTTTCTCTATTTGTGCCCTTTTCCGTAAATAAATACCGTAAAAAGAATAACAAAGTGTGAACAAATTCAGAAAGAAACCGGATTTACAGAAATAACCTTAAACAAAGAAAATTTTAAAAAATGAAATGTTTGCTCACCTAAACTGCGTATTTCCACGTTTCAGCTTTACACCAACTGAAGAAATAAACTGTTTATATCTGTCACATTAACGGCTCGTGAAGCTTGACGCTTTTATAAACAATAGAAGAAAGGAAGTAGGTCATTGCTGAATAATACGTATTTACTTATTAGGCAGAAGGGAAAGGGCAGAAATAGAGAAAATTTAATTGAATCGGTGAGTGGAAAAACACTACTAGTCCACAAAACGCATTTTGAGATATTTGAAAAAAGAACTTTCGTTTGTTAATGCCACAAATGTACAATCGTCATTGTAGCATTCTGTTATAACGTGCGAGGTCTTGAAAATTGCACTGCTCTTCATTACAACTTGTAGTTCTACATGTTTAGTGTTATTTTTGCCTTTACTTCAAAATAGCTTATTTTGGACTCACACTGTTTTCCCACACGCAGATTCAATTCTATCGTTAAGTTATTTCCGAATTTTTTTAAAAAAAAAACTTTTGGATATGCACAACCAGAATTCTAAATACACATCAATTCACATGAATAAACACATAATACTTATTAATGGGCATGGAAAAAGTACACATTACGGGGCCTATCTTGCGTACAAGATAGCCCCCAAATATAATTCATTGTTTCTCGAAAACTATCATCATACAAACAATACTTTTTTCGGTACAAACGGTACAAACGATTTCCTTTCGAATGGTGAATTTCAATTTTTTGTGCTGTGATACGGGGGGGTTATCTTGGCGCCAATATAGCCCCCCAAATGTGATATCCTGTTTCTCGAAAACTATCAGGGTACAAACAAACCTTTTTTCGGTACAAACAGTACAAACGATTTGCTTTCGAATGGTGTATTTCAATTTTTTGTGCTGTGATACGGGGGGACTATCTTGGCGCCAAGATACCCCCCAAATATTATTCCCTGTTTTCACGAAAACTATCAGGGTGCAAACAAAACTTTTTTCGGTACAAACGGTACAAACGATTTGCTTTCGAATGGTGTATTTCAATTTTTTGTGCTGTTTTACAGGGGGGGCTATCTTGGCGCCAAGATAGCCCCCCCAGTTGACCTCTCAAGTAACCCTATAAGGAAAACGGCACAAACGAAACTGACTAAAATTTGGTAACTCTCGGTCCACTCGTCTGGTCTTCAGGCAGCACACAAACAGTCAGACAGACAGACAGACAAACACACAAACTTTTTCTTTTATTTATGTTAGAAGATCATATATATTATTTTTTCATTATATTCTAGTAATGTCAAGAGTTTCGCAATTTCGCATTATAATCAACTATACTTTTATTTGTCCTCCTTCGTGTATACATATACACACACATGAAATTTGTTTCAGATTTTGCAATTATATATGTACAGTTTAGAAACAACTCAATAGAAGTTAATTTTCAATCCTTCACTTTTGATCCATGTCCTGTTCTAATTATACGACGAGGAAACAAAACTTTAATGAAATGATGGAGAAAGGTATAATTTTCGTTGATTTTATTTCATTCCCTATAATTAAAAATGACACTAGCTTTGAATGCATATTGGTTAGATATGTTTCCAAAGACAGATCAATCAACATTTCATCTTTTTTTGTTTTGTTTTCTTTTTGGCAGTGCTATTTGATGAAAAACAAATATCAATAGATTGTAATTCGCTTCGGATGTTATATATATGACTCTCTATGTGGTTGTGTGGGTGTTAGTGTGTGTGTGTGTAGGCATATACATGTACTGCATCTGTGATTCTATGTCCGTTTTTCGACTCCCTTGCCAATAGAAATACGAGGGATTACGTTAAGCATCCCTTCATTAGAGTTGGGTATATCAATGCCAGTGAGTCGAAAGCTTTGAGCAAATTTTGTGATTGGGTGAAAACAGGAAACAAAATTTAACATTCCCTATGGGAAAGTTCTTTTGTTTGTTTGCTTTTTTTTTCAAGTGAGAATAGCTAATGAATTCATAGGTCAAATTAGGGTCAGTGACGCAAACGATCAAATATAATTTCAATATATATATATATATATATATATATATATATATATATATATATATATATATATATGATAGCTTTTAGATGATTGAATGTTTAATGGTAATGATCCGTGTTTATTTTTTATATATTATTTGGTTTTTACTAAAACATGCCAACATAGGAAGTTACAGTACAGATAATGTGATTTTCTCATTTTAGCGTGTTTACTTCAAGTGTTATTGATATACTCTTATACAAAAGTAATGGTTAATCTAGTAACTAACTTCAGAATTTCCGAAGTTCCTAATATTGCTGTATATGCTATGGTTCGCACATTCTTTGAACTTAAATTTGAAGGTTTGGTACGATGGTTCAGTTTCACAGCGGTTATCTCTGGTGCGTAGAGTCCCTGGTTCGATACCTACCCAAGTAAGTTTGTGCTGGACAAACACCGTGTGCGTGGGCTTTCTCGGCGTTCTCCCATTTCCTCCCACGCTCCATTCCACCAATTCTTCCATTATTACACACTCGCCTTAATAATTGTCTCTCTTACTAATGATTCACTTAAAAGATCAAATATGAAATAGGAACAACTAATATTGGAAGAAAGAAATTCTTATAGATAGTTGTAATTATAGTTACTGCTTTAGAGGACATCCACAACATCAACAACATGAAATCAAATTGCAACTTCCACGCAAAAAAAAAAATCCCAGTTCCATACATTGATTACACCTCGCACACAGGGGCGTCATTTAGGGAGGGCAGGACGGGGCAATTGCCCCCCCCCCCCTCAAAGTTTGAGGAATACATATACTTTAGTCGATTGTAATACTAATATACTAGTACAAAACTTGAAAGTTTTCTTTCGGTGGTGCTCTTGCCCCCCCCCCTCAAGCAAAGTCTGAAATGACGCCCCTGCTCGCACATCTCCACAGGTAAGTTTCCACAGATGATAGGTAAGTATGTAGTTTTTAGAAATAGTATAGTGTGTAGTTTTGTAGTGGTAGTACCTGTTTTCAGATATAGTTCTAAAAGTATTCTTTAGATATGTAGAAGTAACGCTAGTTTGATTCGTAGAGCTAACAGTAGTTTGAAAAGTTGGATAACACAGAAGGAGATTGATAACCATAGCTATAGAATAGTGTTACAAGATGGAATAGGAATATTGAAGGGTAAGGTAATTTAGTGTAGAGCCAGAATAATAACAATAGAACTTTAGTTGAAGGTATTTTCAGTACCATATCATGATACTAAGTTAGAATAAATTTGAAGTTGTTTGTTAATGTCGTGATTCTAATTAGATATGTAATTGATTATAGCTTTCAGTAACAGTAAGTCAGAAGCATTGTCTTGCAATTCAACAGTTAAATAATAAATTATTCGTTTCGTTCTTTCTTTCTTTCAGATCTCAAAGTACGGCACAAGGTTCCATTCTGATATTTAAGCAGTATTAAAACTAATAAGTATAATTCATCCTAAGACTGCACTTTATTTATTCCAATTACTAAATAATACAACTCTTCTACACAATTATATTAACTTTTCAGTCTATATTCTTACTTATTATATCATATATTTCATTAATTACATATTTTATTTATTATGTTATTTATCAACTTTCCGTATCTTCAATCTTTATATCATATTAATATCTGGCATTTCAATAACATAAATTAGGATTTATTTTCCTTTCAGGATCAGTTTCTACCGTATTGTGTTATGTACTGCAAATTTTGGTAATTTTTGAAGATTTAAATTACATGTACCGATATCTTGAAATGGGGAGGAATAGAGATCTTTCCAGTCAAATGTCTTAAATATACATAGCAGTCATACCATTTATCTTCTCTTGAAATATTAATTACATATAATTATATTTCACTTATAAACAGTTTTACATTTTAGCTGTTTCCCCTAAATATTTCGTAGTATATCTTCGATACTACGAGTCGATACGATAGTATATCTTGAGTCAGTTGCTCTCAAGATACTGATTTGGCTTTCTGTAGTATATTTTCTAACAATTAAGCCCTATATATATATAAAAAATAGAAACTTTGATTTACACTATGTGATCAAAAGTATCCGGACACCCCCCAAAACATACGTTTTTCATATTAGGTGCATTGTGCTGCCACCTACTGCCAGGTACTCATTATCAGCGACTTCAATAGTCATTAGACATAGTGAGGAAGCAGAATGGAGCGTTCCGCCTAACTTAGAACGTGGTCAGGTGATTGGGTGTCACTTGTGGCAGAAGTCCGTAAGCGAGATTTCCACATTCCTAATTGTAATATTCCAATGGGTTCCTACTCAGGAGAGATACATTCAGTTAGCACTACTATATTAAGGTTTTGAGCAGACATTTGAAATAGTGAGGAGAAATGGGCATATACTGTGATACAATGAATGGATTGTGCATCAGAACAAAACACCATTAAACAAGTCTTTGTCTTGTACTTTTTTTAAGTTTAATGTCCCATGATTATAGACGGAGGCTAAGTAAGACAATGATGAAGAGATGGATAATAACGATGGAATGATGAAAGTGGGAGGAAAGGGGAGAACCTCGAGAAACTCCACATGCTCGGTCACTACAAAGCCCAGTTGCATCACGCGTAAATTATTACTGTGATGAAACATCCCTCTTTGGCAGACCTGGTAGCATGTGACTTTTTTCTCTTTTCGAGATTAAAGTATGATTTCAAGGAAACACTTCTGCTTCACAAAAAGAAGTCAAGTAGAATGCGTCGAACTTCGTGCGTGAATACCGACAAAGTGAATTTTAGTTTTGTTACCATGTGAAGCAGCAGCGACTGCAGAAGTTCTGAATAAAAACACAATTTGAAAGATTATGACTATACCAGACAGTAATACAATAAACTACTAGAACTTATGACTCCAATATTCTTTTCTGTCATATCCAGTATTATCTCAAAACGAAATTCCATACCCAATAATATTCTGGAGTAAAATATACGGATCACCGCGGTAAACTTCCTTCTTGCAATTACTTAAAGTAAATCATGTTGTTCTGCTGTTATTAATGAAACATTTTCTTGTGAAATACCAACAAAATTAAAAGACATCGGAAAACTTCGTTCAAAGAAAATTTATTTCCAAAAGTAAATTACTCCTTGTAGATGTAAGAAATTACTTACCATATATTAAGGTTATTAATGATATATATTTGTTTATAAAATAACAACAATATTGCATACGTGATTTTTTACAAAAAGAATTAAAAAATCGCCCCAAGAGTAAACCATTCCTAGTGGACATTCTCTTGAAAGTGACTTATGCAACATTATACGAATAATAATGATATTTACTTATGAAATATGAATAAAATCGAATGCATCGGTTTTGAGAAAATCATCCCAAACACTCCTCCAAATTAAGTTACCAATGGTAAATTTTTGACGCACAGGATATTAATGAAATGTTTAAGAAACGAACAAATAGCTTGAGTCGTTTTTAAGAAAATCTTTGGAAAAGAACTCACCTCCAAGAATAAACTACACCTTCTAGATTTTTCATGACTAATTATTTATTACATATTACGAGGTTATTAAAGAAATATTTGTTTATGGGCTATAGCCAAAATCGCCTCAGTTATTTTTAAGAAAATCATCCAAACAAAAAACACCCTAAAAACGAACTACCTCTCGTAAATCTTTTCAGTACCTACGAGTTATGGATAGTTATCAGGACATTAATGAAATATTTATTTATAAAATATGAACAAAGCCACCTGAGTCGTTTTAGATTAAAAAATAATCTTCCGATAAAGACTCATTCCAAGAATAAACTACCCTTTTTCGGTTTATCTCATAAAAATGACTTATACTACAAGATGCGTTTGTTTTTGAAATTTTGAATTATGAAACATTAAATCATTAGAACTGTTTTTTTTTTTTTTTTTTTTTTTTTTTTTGAAAGTAGGATTTTTAATTTTTATCCTTAACTAAACCACCCTTAGTTTTGGGGTTAGGAAGAAAGCTCGAGAAATATCCTGGAGAATCGCATAAAAACCTTAAGTTTAAAATATAGTTAATATACAGTTGAATGATATGGTCTCTAGTTGAGTGTACATCAGGTGAACGGACGAACAGAAGGACAAAGGTCGAAATATCAATTTTTTGGTATCTATGGTCCATGAAAAGTGTAAATTCGTTGAAATATCGAATTCGATATTTTTCACGATCACATTATTTCTTCTCTCCCTTTATCGCTCGAAAGTGAAAATGCAAAATATGATTTTCTTGTGTATCTATGAGGAACTGTATTATTTAGGTTTCTCAGTAGGCAGAGCACTTGGAAGAGTTTTGCAAATAACCATATGGTTTAAAACATAACATAACCCTAGATTACAAAGGCGGTTTGTACCGAACGTTATTACAAAGGCATAGTCTGACAGACTGCTTCGGGTAAATAAGTACATTCAATACGAAAATGAAGGTCTGGGTGAACGTGAACTGCGTATAAGGTATGACAGGTGTTCTAAACAGTAGAATATCAACATATTCAGTCCTGGCAATTTTTAACACATGTAGAAATAGCTGCAGCATTTGGCACTAGATATTCCAAGATACATCTAAATTACCTCACATTCACAGCAGATACTGGCTTGATGCTCTCTACACATGGCCTTTGATCAGCGACCACAGAGATGTATTGTCATACGCCTGAATCTTGGAGCGCAGAAAACACAAATCTTCCTTCCTTGACGTTGGGGTGGTCATTGACCTGGATTTTTTAAAGAACCATCTTCTTCCTCTTCCGAATCTCTAAACCCACGCCAAAGAATAGAAAATTAGAGACTAATCATATTTTCTTAATCAGAGTTGAAATCTGTGACGGCATCAGTATCATCTGTGTCTTCATGAATTTCCGTTTTTTCATGGCCTGGAGAAGTTTCACTTACTGTATCCACAAAATCAAGAATATTTCAAAATTTGATCTTTCTCAAGGTCAACTTTGTTTGCCAACGGTTGAGAACTAAACTTCACACACTAAACCACAAAGATTGTATATATAAATCTTACATTCTAAAGAATATTAGCCGATTTAACGTTAATCAACAATACAAATTTTACCTACGTAAACACAAAGGCATAGTCTTTCAACGACGCGAATTAAACAAAATACAAGCACACACGAGCTCAACAATCCGTGTCGTACGCTGTCTAGCCACACAATGATGGTACATGGAGTATGATAAGCGGGGAGTGAGGGGAAGAGGGCGAGGTGAGATTTTGGCATTAGTTGCGTAGTCTGCCAGACGACGCCTTTGTAATCTAGGGTTAAAACAAATGGTTTTCTATTAAATTGAAACGAAACATAAAGAGTACCATTTAATCTTAAGTATTTACTATCATATTATATTATTATTATTATTATTATCATTATTATTTATTATTATAAGACTAAACGCAAGTCTTTTTAGGTTTGGTCTCGATTTAATACAAAACCAGCATGTTTTAAACCGTGTTTGTTGTTTCCACTAATAATACAGTGCTGAAAAGATCTTTTTAGCAAAACTAATCGGTATATAACTGAAAGAAACAGCTTATCAGTTAAAACAAGTACTTAACACATAAAATAAGTATTTAATACATAGTACATAAGCTGTGTTTACGGAAGCAGAAGAATAAGAACTCGAAGAGTGATTAATTTGAATAGCTAGTAAAAATTTCCCAATACATCGTTCAATCTTATTGGACACAGTGAAACATTGTTTATATAAACAAGAAATCGTAAAACATTTTCTTGGGTAATTACCTTAGTTTAACTTGGTGGGACTCTTAAACGTTGTCATCCTTTAATTGTTGAGAACAATGAAAAGTCTCTAACTAAATCTCGAGCAGCGGTTACAGAACAATTAATACGGAAATGTCTTCAAGAGGTCGAAATTTACTTGAAAGAAGCAGAATATTACAATACATTTTGCAAAATTACAACAAGATTTCCAGTGCAGACGAAACTCCTTTTTTTTTTTTTTTTTTTTTTTTTTTTTTTTTTTTTTTTTGTTACTAAGATCTAAAGCTGGAAGCAATTGGCCAAAAGGGAGATTGAGTTGACTTTATGCAGTGGTGAGTAATAATGAAAAGAACAATTAACATTTTTTCGCAGCACATTTTACAGATGGTGGGATTGTGAATCCAATTATTTTATATACATACAAGCGATTGCTTCGTTAGATTGATCTCAGTGTGCCAGAAAAATAGATTATCAGCTGTACTACAAGAGGATGGATGAATGTGGAAGTACTTTTTCAGATGGAGGAATCTGAATTGTACACACATCATTCAACCTGCTGTCTTAATGTATTTCATCCCTTAAAAGCGGGTTGAGTAAACCATATAAGAGAATGTAAATTCAATAATTTTCCAAAGGAAATGATAAAAGCAACTTTCGCTCCATTATTACATCACGTGTTTGTGAAAAACTCAAAAACCAGAGGTAATTTAAAATGGTTCTACAGCATGCGGGCTTTTTTTTTTTTTTTCATTTTCCCCCGATGCAGTGGCAGCGAATTTCAGCAAATGACGTATTCAAGGAAACTGGTCGCCCTTGAGGCAAAAGTAAATTCATCTACATCCAGCAATGTATCTGAAACAGTTGATGTAGTTAGTCCACAAAACGATTTACAATTCGGTTACTTGCGATCAAATATTGACGAGTAAAGATTAACAGGTTTGAAGCAAGCATGTAACATCTGATGTGCGGATGAAAAATGTCATAGATTATTCTACGTATGAAGTAAATCCCGTTCTAACTACATAAAAGAGCATCTACAAACGATATCTACGGAATCTACATAACTATTTTTCGATCTAATGTCATCTACACAATATATTCATTCATCTTGTAGATCTGACGAAGGGTGTCTATCAGAAACTAATGCAATGTTTCCTTCAAGAGTTGTAGTCTTTTTGCCCAGCTCTAACAGTTCGACGAATTAAAGTGGGAAAACTGTGTGCCAAGCCCATTCAAGAGAAATTCGTTGTGGCCACTATCTCAAGGAAAACATAAAATTACAAAAGAATGAAGCTGACATTTCCAGCAGCTGTAGTGAGTTCAAACCAGTACAGGATTTCTTAAGCATGTCGGTCCCTACGTCCCTTACAGGAGGCATAAAATATGACGATATTGTTCTTTGTTTACAACTTTAAAATCAGACTGGCAACATTGAAAACTGTTTACCGGGCATGATCCATTTCAATGTTGTCAATCTGATTTTAAATTTGTAAACAAAGAATAATATTGTCATATTTTATGTCCCCTGTGGGGGACGCGGGGACCAACATGGTTAAGTAAGGAAGAAGAAGAAAGAAAATCGATGTCAAAGAAACAGTTCACGTGAAGGAAAAACAATAGCTAGAATTAGTAGAAAACAACGCGAGTGCCAAAAGCGTAATGCAAGATCTTCTGAACAAGCACGTACGAAAACTATTTCTAGATGAGTGGAGTGTACCAAATGTAAAAGAAAGTTTCGTGTCAGTCTCATATCCAGGAAACATTATGAAGATTTTGGATTTGTCTACATGCATAAAATTAATGATTCAGCGTGTGATAAGAAAAAATCTTTCTGTGTGAGTTTTACACTCAGATTGATTCTGAAAACTGAAATGATCTCAGTTCAAATGATATTGAATAAGGTTGTACCCGTATTGTAGGAGTTTTTTACATTATAACAAGATGTTCAACATTGTTACAACTGTACGTATGCATGCGACAGTAATGGGTATATAGGCATATATATATATATATATATATTTTTTAATATTGTCTTCATTAAAGTGTAATCACATTTTATTTTGCTTATGTTAATGTAACACAATAATATATCATTTATTAGCATGATTACACTAGGATAATGATTATTTTAATATAAATTAATTTTTTATCAAGAAAATGTACATATGAAAGTGAAAACTTTACTACAGAAAGAAGTGGCCACTATTAATAAATTCTATTCTTGCCAATGAAAATTTTACATATTTTCACGACAGAATACGAAATGTCTTAACGACAGAAGGCTGTGCTTGCACTGAAAGAGAATTAACGTTTGTTTTAGCTAAGTAGAAACACGTTCAAACACAAACGACAAAAAAGATATCTGAAAATCAAAATTCCTTAAGGGTGACCACTACTGGCCGAGTCACTCTAGTTAACAGTGTCGCTAATAGGTGTCGTTACATACGCTGGCTACCTGATGCCAGTAGATGACGCTATCCTGCAGGCAATTTACAGATTTAAAACTATTTATGATGATACAACGGGCCGAAGCCTTGGGCGAAACAACTAGTGTTTACTAAAGAAAATACTTTGAAAATAATATAAAAGATAGAGTAAAATCAGGTAATTCAGATGTTATTACCACCATTAGCACTGTGATTTTTATACACCTTTTACCAGTAAATTAGAAGAATTCAAAATCACCAATAATGAAAAGACTTGTTCTTTGAAGTTTTTAAAAATACATTTTTCTTTGTTTAGTGGAAAACTAAAAAATATTTACTTAAGGCGTTCTCTGCTTAGGCTTTTGTTTATTCCCTCTGAGGCTATGTTGCAAGTTCATCAAGAAGCAAGGTAGTAAGCAACCCTCAAGCAATAAGTTTAAGTGGTAGTAGTGGTGCCAACCTGACAAAAGGGTCGCGTGACGTTCGGTCTCTCTGCGGGCCTCTTTCTCTCTCTCCATCCGAGAACAAACAACGCCGTATTATCTGTCTAACCTCCTGTTCCACACTTTCCCAGCTGTCCCTATGGAACACGTAGGTCGAGGCGTCCATAGGTAAACAAGTAGATGAGATCATTTTTAGTGTGTCTTTTTCTTTTCTTTCTCTCCTGAAGTTTTAAAGATATTTCCCCCTTGTTTTTTTATTTAATAATCAAGTACTTTTACACAGAGGGAAGAGGCAAAACACCCTATTCGTGAAGATGACATGTTTACTACAAATATGATCAGGGATTTTTACAGAGCTTTTAGAAAATGTTTCATTCAGGTTGCTTCAGACGTTTTATTTTAAATGTGTCTTACAAAGGGGGTGGAACATTTATAAAATGAACGCAGACTTTCAGATAACTTAATAAAAAATCCTATTTTGCGTACCTTAAACAAGACGTCTGTTTTATGTGTAAAAAAACTGAAGTAAAATTCATATTTGGGTCTTAAAATCTTCGACAATTACCAGGTAAAGATTTTTTAGATAGTTAAGTACGAATTCGTTCTTATGTATCTGTTCTCTTAGTGAATACAGGCCACAATGGTTCACTGGTAGAACTTTCAGTTCTGGTGCATGGGGCATTTGGTTCGATCCCAGCTCGTGCCAAGTAACCTTTGTGGAGGTCAAATACCGTGTGCATTGGTTTTTACGGGGTTCTCCCGTTTCCTCTCATTTTCATCATTCCATTATTTCATTCATTTTTCATTATCATCTTCTCCTTTAGCCTAGTCGGCATAATTGTGGAACGTAAAACTTTTCTTTTATTTAAATGTATTAACACTGTGAACTATCGATGCGTGTATGTTTTAAACTAATGTTTTCCAATTAGTAATCCACAGACTCCTAGGTGTCCGTGGAGCAAATTTAGGAGGTCCGTCATAATATTTACATCTCATAACTTATAATAGATGTAAATAATGCCAAATGATTCTTGTGTGTATGTACCGTACGAAGAGTTTAACGTCCCACGGTAATGCAGGCTAGGCTTAAGGGGAAGGTGCTGATGAGAAATGAAGGAAATATTGGAATGAAGAAAATGGGAGGAAACGGGAGAATCCCGATAAAATCCACTCACACGGTGTTTGTCCATCACAAAGCTCACTTGGCGCGAGCTGGGATCAAACCAAGGACTCTATGCACCACAGGAGAACCTTCTAACATTGAGCCACTGCACCCCAATTAAAATAAAGAGGAACACTAGAAGTACTTACAGCAATTCAGTCATAATTTAGATAGCATTTTGTAAAACCGACAGCACAAACAGGACCTCAACATTAAGGTGAACCCTTTCCAATCCTTTGTTTTAATTTTCCCAACATGATAGGAGTAGGATTACCTGCTCAGTAATTTAGTTGGGCGTTTGATGGAAGTTAGAAGAGTTAATTTTTAGCAAAAACATGAACATATTTGCATTCCAATTTCTCATCTAGGATTGCACACCTGAATGTTTATATGTTTAGTACGTGACGACATGGATTGTCACAAATGAGAAATTGTATGATGTATGTGTATATAATAAGGTAACTTATTATGGATTTTTTAGAAAGTAAATGGCGCCATCTTCTATTTTATGGGGACATACGACCTTATTCTCCCTTTGCCCTTTCCATTCTACCTTTCATGTATCACATAGATGTGTACTGAATTGAAAAAATATATTCGAAGATCTGGTACCAGCTGGTAATGTAAAATGACGAGGTCCTCGTGATCTAAAATCCGAATTGTGATTGGTTGGTTTCGAACCCGGAATTGAAGCCATGGATCAACTGACGTCGATCGTCAGTTGGTCACGGTTTAAGATACGTAGTGCTTGTTTCTTTACACTTTGTTAAATTAAATTATTATTATTATTATTATTATTATTATTATTATTATTATTATTATTATTATTATTATTATTATTATTTTGAAAAGTTTTGTCAGTGGATTTCCGTGAGTGTACTCAATCTATTTGAAAGATGATTATTTAAGGATTGACATATTTAGACACGAGCAAGTGTAAAATTTTGCTAATTGAAAATTTGACTACTTAAAGACGAGAAAATTAGTGGTTGCTGTAGGCCTTGTTGGAATTGCGCTTCTGAGAAAAAAAATGTATTCTAGGCTGTTTCCATCAAGAACTGTGGGATTTTTTAAAAATTAATTATCCAATTGTTAATATTTTTTGTGTACTATTAGTTGTTTTATTTCTGATTTTTTATATTTTTTCCCTTTATTTATAATAAATTGTTTATCCTTGTTAATTGAAATTGTAGGATTGCCATTGCTAAGTAACTTTCTTGAACAACTGAAACAATTTTTGTCTTAAGTTTTGTATATTAAAAGTGTGAGTGATACATTTACATTATCTGGGTGCGCTACGCGGCCTTTTAATACAGTACCGGCGAAAAACTCTCCACACTTTTTTTCAGGATGATTTCCCCGGTGGACAAGTCTGTATTTTGAAAGTTAGAATATGTACTGAGCTCTTATTCTTTCAAGTGCCGGGATTTTGGCCCGTAATGGTCATTCGGAAAGAAAGGGAATTAAGAGTGTTTCGTTACAAGTACACACAACTTACGTATAGTGTGTGGTGTGTGTGTGTATCTATTCTACCACTCTTGTTGTGGTAGTGAGATGTGAAAGCAAATGGAACATATTCTTAGAATACTGATTGCATATCACGGCATTGCTATTCTAGCTATGTCATACCACTTTGGCCTGACACTTGACGATAAATGAATGGACGGACATACTTATGCATAGTTTGAGTATGGTAATGAATTTCGGTGTAGTTTGAAAGTGTTAATAACTGCCTCCAGTTTTATTTTATTTATTTTATTTATTTACTTTTTGATTTGTTTTGTTATAGAGTAAAAATTTGAATAACCAATTTAGGTAATTACTTCATAATTGTCTTGAGTTGAAATTTCTGCACAATATGATGGATATTTAAAACAACCAGTAGTTCCATTATTATTATCTTATAAGCAGAGCACCGGCATCGGTAAGCAAGAAGTGTCAATCACCTTTCCTTGAATTTTCGAAAGAGGTCCTATTCTTAAAAAACAGATATATAAATAATAAAAAAAAGGAAATTTACGTAGTCAGAGATTACAGTATTGGAAATCTTTACTGTAGCTAATAAAGTTATGCACTGTGCGTCAATAAATACATCATTTTACATAAATATTATGTCCATCGAGGTGTAGAATATTCATGTCTTTGCTTACATATTGGTTTTTGCTCACCTTGGAAAAAAACCTGCAGCAAGCGTTTCTGTTTACAACTATGAAACGGTAAACTGTTTTCCACTATATTTAGTTATTTACAGAAAAAAAGGGAATAATAAAAATATAATGAAGGCTCTTAATGTGATGCTCAGTATACTCTCTTCTTTCTTTTGTTTCTTTCTTTCTTACACGTTTTACACAATTTAATACATCGTTAATTTAGATATAATAGCCACGCTCATGACTTTTCCAGCTTCCATTTTTTTTTTTTTTAAGATGGGCGGATTCTTATTCTAAGGTAGGCGGGACGCAGAAAGTTACGCCTTCTCTTGCGCCAGTGACTCCAAAATAATAGTAAATGAGGAATTTCAGATGGATTGAGAGCATATGATGTAAATGATTAAGTGAAGTGCAGTAAATAAAACATAAGGATATATGTATGTTTGAACGAGAGCGTTAGTCTTCTGCTCTGGGATTAGTTAGAGCGGGTGTAGACACTTGGAGCCCTGTTAGTGTAAACGAAGGAGTGTAATAATAAAATCATGCGCTATCGATGTGTGGATGACGGTCCCAATTGTGATAGTAATTTGAATAAATAATGGTAAGGAAGTGGATACTAGCGGACGTGCCAAGTGATTACTACTTATTTCCATAGTAAGTAGGAACACAATTCTAATTTTCGAGATAAAATGAAAAGACAAACGAATTTAATTTCAAACAACCTACTGAATGCTCTTTGATTTTTTTTTTTTTTTAAGCGAGGCTACTATACAAAATCTACTAGACATGAGACGTCATTTCTTGACAAATGTATTAAATATAGAAATCGCTATAATATTTTGTGCTTCTTGGTAGATGACTATATATATTTCAAAACTTGTATGTTTGTATATTAAACAGCTTTATATGTCGATACAAAACAGTAGAGTCATTTTGGATTGCCGGGAAGGGGGAGGGGATTGCGGTGGACAGTGTATCCATCGACATAAAAGTTTTATTACTATATTACTATATTAGTGCGTATGTGTTTTTGATTAATATATTAGCATACAATAGGCCTATATTAAGAAAACATGCTTCTCAAACTTAGAGGGGAGTTGTCCTCCTGTCCTCCCCAAATTACCCTCTGATTCAAAACAAATTCCATCAAGATGAAATGTATTTATTCATAATAAAATAAAAATGATTTAATCATCCCAGGGATGCATAGTCTACGAATATCTTATTTGCTATATTCGTCTCACCCTCGTCAGAACGTTCCTTTATCTGTCCACAGTGAATATATGAAATAAACGCTACATGCTATAAAACACTAAGAAATCATCTTGTGCTCTAGATCCATTGTCTGAATCTTATCATCCGCATTCCTACGCTGCCAGAAAATTTAATTTTGTTTAAACAGAAAAAAATTCTTTCCACGTTCCAGAAATTGATTATCCTGAAGGTTATACAGAAGAATGTGGAAGGAGGGTATGAGATTTACAGGAGAGGAAACGGGTCTGCGAAAAATGAGAAAATAAGGATACGAAACATCTTCTCATATTATTCATACATTTTGACTTTGTTTATAACATTAAAACAATAGGGGAATCTGAGATGCACTCAGGTATATGAGTGTGACAATAACGCTTCATAAATTTCGAACTATTTCATCATATTTTACAATAATTAATTACAACTTATGCTCATTTGCGGTTAACATTATTTTTTTGAACGTGATGTAGAATTTGAGCCAAATGTAGTAGTGCCTAACCAGGCACGTAGCCAGGATTTCGTGAAGAGGGGGTCCGTCACATGAAATACTGTGGTCATCACACCAGGGGCTCGATCATTCTAAACTATTTTACTGGCAACATATATTGGTTCATTTTGCCAGGATTTCGTAACGGCGAGGGGAGGGGCGTGACATGAAATTCTGAAGGTCCAGGAGCTCGACCAATCTAAACTACTTAACTATCAACATGTATTGTTTTGTTATTACAATAAAATTAGGATATGTTGGTAAGTATTTTAATAACAAACTATGAAGAAATCTCGAGTAAAATAAAAAAAAATGTATTGAAAAAGATTTTACAATATTTACGTCCTTCCTCTGTTCATTCAAATATAACAATTTTCCTTTCATTATGACCTCAACTATTACAAAAAGTACATATTCACTATTATAAAAAGTACATACTCAATAATGTCTTCTAAATTATTTTACAATATCTGTGTTTCTTTCTCTGTTGAATCAGATGTTAACAGAACTTTCTTTCCACATAAATTTTTGCTTTTATTATTCCGTCAACTACTGTCTGTTCCAAATGACAGGTTAAAGGAGCAGTAGAAAATTGTTCTTGAAATAACATGTTTGAAACTTCAAGGATGCGATGACGAAAAATTATGATAAAAAATGTCCACGCTGTTACACAACGGCACTATGCTTTCGGAAACTTGAAATCTCTCTGACTAGTAGCAGAAATTCTGAGAATTCCGTAACTATTCTAGAAATTTCAAATTCCCTGACTCTTTCAGGATATCTCACCCACCTCGTCACTATGTATTGCAAGTAATACAAATCTCCTCATAAGAAAGAGTAACCAAAAGCTTCCTGTAATTTTTAATTTTTAACGCTGATCCTTCTTTTTCTCATTTCATTTTGTTTCATCCTTACTCAATTTTTTCATTTCTGGTCTGGAAGGAGGGGGGGTACGGACCCCCGGACCCCTCTTGGCTACGTGCCTGGCCTAACCGAGAATCAAATCTTGGTCTCTTTCGTACGAGAGATAAGAACTCGAATCTTTTAGTCATATCGGAGATGTTAGTTTACTCTTATTTATCACCATACATTTATAGAAGTTTCATTCTTTTACTCCATTACATTTCCACTAAAACTACCTAAATCTTTTGAGACGCAAATTTTAGCTAATAGTAAGTTCTATTTTACGAGAGAGTAGATTGCAATTATTGGTGCCGAATTTTTTCACTTCGGGATGCGGGTGGAAGTTTATTCTGAGAATAATGTCTAAACATAATAAGAATGTGAACGCATAAGAATTATTACTATTATTTTATTTCCCCATCCTGGTATGCAATACAATAGTACACTTTGCGGTTTTGAGGTCTGTACGTACATGGATTCCAAATATGTTTTATGCATACGCATACGCAGGACTCTCGATGTATATATATATATATATATATATATATATATATATATATATATATATATATATATATATATATATATATATATATATATATATTGTTAACCTGGCTCACTCTAAATAAAAATCGTCTGTGGGGATTGTATCTTTAGAGTTAAAGCCAGATTAGATAAAATAAATATTTGAAACTTCTCTTTGTGATACGCTCCTTAAATTTGAGCTAATTTGGACAGCTTTTATGCTTGAATTAATTAAGGCAATAAATGTTGGTGTCTGAGAGTGAATTAGTAAAGATTTTGTGTTCATAATAATACCTTTATTAGAATTAGATTTTAACATGAACGAAATGGTTTTTAAAGAATGTTAGATCAACTGTGTTTAAATTATCCGGGATTTGTTGGAGTAAAAAGGAATTAAGCCAAGAGAATGTCATACCTGTATGTTGCTGACTCCTCGTTGTCAGAAAGATCCAAATCCACACTTCAGCTTTCGGTCAATACAAAATATATCCTTCAGAATTTACAACGTTCGTTGTCGAATGCACATAATATTATATGTCCTTTTTAAATTACTAAAGAGCTGTTCAAGTTCGAAAACTCTAACACAGTGGTGTCCAATTATAATGAGTCCAATCATAACCGTCTTTGCTAGCAAGGTGGAGGGCCGCAGCTAATAATAATAATAATAAAAATAATAATAATAATAATAATAATAATAATAATAATAATAATAATAATAATAATAATAATAATTATTATTATTATTATTATTATTATTATTATTATTATTATTATTATTATTATTATTATTATTGTCATTATACTACAAAAGAAAAATATAAAAATGTATTTGCAATATTACATTCAATGTGATAAATGAGGGTTAATAGGAGAGTTTACAAGGGCTGGGATATCTATATCCAATCCTGTTGTTGCAAGCCGCAGAAGATGTAAAAGAGAAGAATTTCCAAGGCAGCTTCTGAAGAGATTCTTCCCAATTTTCATGGTGAATCGGTATGGTTGGTTTGATTTGGTTCATTGAAGTTATCGTTCCTTTCAGCAACGATGCCCTGCCTATAGCTACATTACCGACTACAGTGTTGCCTTGGATGTCCGGGTCTTTTGTTGTACAGAAGCACTAAATGGATGCCTTATTTCAAAAGAAGAGTGGAACCATTAAAAGAATGAACATAAATGTAATCATTAATAACAATCGTATGTCGTGAGAGCTTTGTGGGCCGCCATTTGGACAGCTCTGCTCTAACACATTCGTAATGTTATCTGATAATCGTCCATAATGATTCGTTTGTCTTCTCACTTCAACTAGTTCAACTCTCAACCCTACCTCATTACTTCTCTCTAAGATTCTACTTCAAGAATCTACTCTAAGGATCTACTACCACGATTTTCAAAGAAATCGTTTTATATGGCCGAAAAATGTGGGATTGCAGATTTAAAAGGAGTCTCTGGAAAACAACTGCGTCAGCAAGCACGTGGGACCTCAACTGAGAAAGATGTTTCTATTGCCAAAACCCTTTAAAGATTCCTGGACACCAAGTTCCAGATATTCTAAATTCTACCAATCTAAGAAAACACTGGGAAAATTAGTACAATGATTTTACAATATTTCAGACATTTGCTGCGATACATTTTTTTAAAAAAAATAGAACGCTGATTAAGTGACAGTTATTTAACAGTCTTATTATGTAAATTCTTTTGATGCAATGTATTAGCTTGCAGTTGTTTGTTTCAAACAGTAAATAGATATCATAATTAAAGTGAAAAAACTTTATGACATAATTTCTTTTTAAACCTTTGCAAGATAATAGAATGTAATAAACAAAAAAGATTATGTGAATAAAATTAAATTGAATTACTTTTATAGTATAACAAATCGCAACATTTTATTTTGAACCCAAGTACCTTAACATCAAATAACTATGTACACACACACACACACACACACACACACACACATATATATATATATATATATATATATATATATATATATATATATATCATGTAATAATATATAGATAGATAGATAGGTATAGATAGATTGATATGCAGAGACTCCGGAAAAGAATGTACCCCTTCAAAAAATTTTTTGGGGCCGCTGATCTGACATTGAATCATTTATATACCAAAAGCAAGGTAACATACGATTTTTTTTACCTACACTGTACAAAAATAATTTCTTAAATTTGAGAAATCGTTTCTTACCTGTGCACCGAGACAATATTCTCTTAGAAATGATATTTAGAGATTCTCATTCATAAGGAAAGTAACAATATATTTTCTCGTTTCGCTTTATACAATCTAATCTACTTTCATCCATTTCTCATTAATGAGAGTTTTGAACTTTCGTTTCTAAGAAAAGATATTCTCAGTGCACAGATAAGAAACAGTTTCTCAGATTTAAGTATTTTTAACAGTGTACCTCACAAAAATTCAATATGGGCGCTCTTCGTGACACGGCAGATATCTAGTCGATAGTTCATTTAGGTCCCGTTACAATTATTTCATTCTGCAAAGAAGAATCGACCATAAAGCTTCGTTCTGACATGTTAGAAAACATTGAACTTTGGAGAATTTCTGGCATGCTCAATGATTCGCCGAGGGTGTACTGAACTCCAGATTCGAACTTATGCCTGTTGACTTTGCCATTGATATGGAAGGTAGTCTTATCACTGAAGACTACACTGTTCCTAAAATCGTCATTTAGCAGGAATCTCAACATATCTACACTAAAGATAGTCCGAAGTTTTTTGTCATCTTCAGTTAGTGCCTGCAGAAATTGCTGCTTGAAAGCCTTGAATTTCAAACGCTTTCGAAGAATATTCCAGATTGTTGAGCAGGACAATGTTAACTCACGGCCCGCTTTTCAAACTGACTTCGTGGGGCTACGTTGAAAGGATTCCCGAATTCAATATACTGAATCCTTTCATTACAAAAAACGACCGGTGCTTTTGCCTTTCCATAGGCAACCTATATCCATGAGCTGTATATACCAATGCTTAATGGAGTTTTTGTCATGTGGATCGACCCCAAACTGTCGCCGAAGGTTGCGTTAAACTGTAATAACGGACATTGCCTATGCGTATCCTACAGCACAAAATGTCTTCGTGTGTTGTGTGGGCACCATCTTGAAAAAATTGCGGGCTTGCTAACGGAGGGTATTTCAATCAAAAATTGGAGCACCTTATAGTAGTCCTTGTTACTGACACCTTCCTCCACACGTTGGACATCTAGAGAAAAATAAAGAAAAGGGTTCAATCTTTTTTCGGACACCCGGAAGAACTGTATTAAAACACTTAGCGTGAATAATAATTACCTCTTTGTGAATTTTTAAATATTTTTAGTTTAATGATTCCAACCTATGCTATTCGTAAGTATACCTATGCTATGGGAAATATTGTATTAAGGTTATGTCCTTCCATCTGTTGACGGGTGTCAGAGGAAATATGTAAAAGACAGTTGGAAACGGTTTTATGATAGGTATTCAATATTCGAAGAATAGATTTCATCTTCTCTATTAAGCATCTATTAGAATCGGAGATGGCAGAAATAAACAATTTTCGATTTCAATGTTGATTAAAATAAAATAAAAAGCACGCAATAGATAGCAAGAAGTTTTTCCTCTGAAATGGATTAAGTGTTCTAAAGATAGGATTCTATGTATTACATCCTTCTACTAACACCGGAAGTGGCAGAAATCTCCTACCAATGCCGGTTGAGTCTTATAGAACAAAAACGGAAATGGTTTTATGATATGGATTCAGTATCCCATGAATGAGTTCGATCTCCATCCTTATCTTCCTAGAGAAACCGAGCGCTGTAGAATTCTGGTACAACTTCCGGCTTCAATTGTGTTCATCTTAAAACAAGGACAATATTAGGTAGAGGTATTTTTTTCATATAGATTCAACATTTCAAGAATTGATTCCATCTCCGAACTTATAAGTCTGTTGCAGTCATTTTCAATTCAACAATGTATGGTGTCAGAGAGCACTTTCATTCGGATCACCACACGGAAGTCAATACATATTTTAGGCCATTCCCGTAACTACTGCGCAATGAAACGTTACATGTTATAAATATTATACTATAAGATAGAGTAATGTTTCAGCTACAGCACAAGACACTGATTCATTTGGTTGTGTCTCCTGATATCAAAAAATGTAAGAAACAAAAGAAAATATTTGATTCGTTTTACAATGAGCACACAAGATGGCACTTGCTGTTAGATCTTACTAGAAGTGTTCCGTTTTATGTAATGTTTATTTGTTTTTGTAAAATGTTTTAAAGTAACAATCTAATCACGAAATAGATATATTGTTTGACCGTTTTTCGTGTTATGTTTCATATTTTATTTAAATATTAATTTACATTTAAGGAAATAGATTTTGAAACGACACTTTCGCAGAACGCCATAATACGTTGTTGCCAAATGTGTACGTTTACTGTAGTAGTCACGATAAGAAAAATCCTGGATTCTAGCGTTGCAATTCGAGAAGCGGAATTATGGTAAGGGTCGAAAACTAATTTCTCCAGTATGTATCTAAGCAGAATTCCATGAATACTACTTTTATTATCTGGCATCAGTAAACACTCGACACTATCTTGCAACGCCGCACTATTCAAGTGCCGTTTAGCATAGCACAGAGAAAACCTCGTGATCCACCTTATCTGGTCTTTGACTTTTTCTGACCATGACATCTGACTCATATTTAGTGCCAAAGAATAACACATAAATTTATTTGCTATATTGCAACGACATCTTATATTTTCTGCTACGAGAAAGAAAGTGAAGATTCCGCTGAATGTTCGTCAACTAGCGGTAATGAAGTTTGTGTGGGTCGACGTCGAAGAAATAATCTTTCTACGCATTGTAGCAGAAATTATCTTGAGAATTTGAATAGAAACAGAGGTAAAATTTTAAAGGTTAGTGAAATCAAACCTTTTATCAAGTTAAGTGGTAGATCGGAGGACATACCGGCTAGTGCATTTTCAGAGAAATTCGAAGATGAGTGTGACATAATGGGGGTGGATGAATCCAAATTCTTAAAATTTTTGCCACACCTGTTATTGCCACCTTGCTTAACTTGGTTTAAGTCTATCAGGGGTAACCTACATAATTACTCTGACTTCAAAATTGCATTGTTATGTAATTATGAAAATGATTTTATGCTAGCCAACAGGGACGCATTAATACGTAACAGTCATTACAATCCTAAATTGCATAAAAGTATCACGGATTTCATAATATCTGTCTATAATGAATTAAAATCTATTAATCCGTTTCACCCTGAGTCCCTCATAATAGCATCTTACTCACTTTTAAATCGCCACAAATGTTGATTTCGGCCCAATGTGTCAACTTCAATCATCTTGTTATGATTGTGCAGAATTTTGAGAGTCAGTCCATGATACAAAATAACAGTCGAGGGCAGGCTAATTTTGCTCGTAATCATTCTAATTATGCCTCTGTTCATAACCTTAATATTCAACAAGA